>NC_080093.1:35112059-35740559 GCF_950005125.1 Chionomys nivalis
ACATAAGTTTTTTAAAGTGCCCTTTAACCATAATAGTATATAAGCCTATGAATTTTTCTCAAGAAAGAGGTTTAAAACTGAAGGGGCTGGAGAAAAAGTTCAGTCTGTAAACTGGCCATGAAGACCTTGATTTGATCCCCATAAACTGTATATAAAGGGGAAATAAAGATCCCCAAAAACTATATGTAAAGGTGGATGTTGGCGATGGCATGCCTATAATCCCAGCACTGAGGAAACAGATAATAGGGTCTCTGGCCAGCCAGTCTAGCCAGATTTGCAGCTCCACATTCAGTGAGAGACTCTCCAAACCAGATAATTTGGAACAAAATTGAGGGAAGCACCCTATATCATCCTCTAGCATCTGCATGTATGTGCACACAAAGGCACACACACCCCATAAAAAGATAGGAAATGGGATTTTCTAACCTACAGTTGTGCATATAGTAAGCTTGCTTGACTAATGTTTAGATTATTAGATTCAAAACTGTTTAAGAGGAAGAAAACTGCTATAAAAATGTTGATAAGGGATGATTGACAGATAAGCAAGAAAGTTATCTTGTATAAAAAACATTCTGAGGATTTTGTGAATGAAGCAAATAATTGATATAATTACTGTGGATCATCAGGAATAGAAAAACTATAGCAAATAATTTAGTGAAGTTTGGTCACTAAATTTCCATCAAACTATCAAGTAATTAGTTTGACTTTATAAAGGGATGTAAGAGTAAGAAAACACATTCCTTAATGGTGATATACTAGATATAGATAAATAAGATTAGAACCCCCCCCAAAATAACCAAAGAATAATTTTTCCTGGGCATTTTTTCTTTGAAAAATTGTAATTTATCTTTGCAGAATTCATGATGAGCCCTATTTTCTCTAACCATACTCTATTAAGATAGCATAGATTTAATTCTTATTATATCTGATATTAGTAAAATTTATTTCCATAACACATTCTTTTCTTCACAGTTGCATGTGCCTCTAATCTCAGTTCTCAAGCATCTGGGGCAGGAGGATTTAGAGTTTGATGCTAGCCTCAGCTACATAGTTCCTTTCTAACCTGGGTTACATAGTAAAACCCTGTCCTCCTAAACCAAGCAGAAAGAACAGCAAAGAGAATATTTTTCCAAAATTAGGAACATAATTTATATTTAGTGTTTTCATTGTTTTAATCTATTGATAAGGACTGTAAAAATCCTTGCTATAAGTTATATGCATATAGTTATTTACACTTTTTTTAAATAACAACCTCAGTAATAGTTCAGAACTTAATCAGATTTGTCATCTGATTGTCTTAACTGTATAACTCATAATCAGCATACATCACTAGTTGGAGTATATTTACATATTTAACTACATCTGAGCATTTAAAATAAAAAGATGTATTCTACTTTTCAACCTTCATGTAGTGACTTTTCACTCTTCTTGCTTCTGTTTCCATTCGTATCTGTATGTATGTGCACTTACCTAACCCGTCAAGTCTACCTGAAAATGAACCTGCATCAGCATGTTAAGAATATATATGTTGAAAATGTCAGTCATATAGCTTGTTCTATTTCTGTGATTTATTTCTAATGACTTCAGTCTAGAGCAGGAGAAATTAGGATAAGATTTATAGATACTAGTCTCATAGTAATATTTATAATAACAACTATACCTTATATTAACAGAAGTAATGTGCATAATGAAGAAAATTCTTAAAAGATACTGGTAGGTGAGATAAATTACCTTTTATTTTCACAGTACAATTCAGTTCAACCATTAAAATACTGTTGTAGGGTCTGGGGATAGATTATTTGATAAAGTGCTTGCAAAACCTGAATTTGATCCCCAAGAATCCATGTCAAAAAACCAACCGTGGTGGTGTGCTTATAATCTTAGCATTAGGGAGGTGGAGGCAGATGGATCACTGGGGCTCTCCATCAGCCAGTCTAATCTGCTTAGTGAGTACCAGGCCAGGTGAGTTTGAGGAACAATGATGATTGTCCTCTGACCTCTACTTATACGCATGTAGGTGAACCTGCACACCTGCATACATATAAACATAATGCTACAGGTTAGGTCTAATAATAAATGAATGCGTTTATAACGTTAATGAATTATAAAGTGAGTTGAATAGGTTATGTAGAAATTTTTCCTTTAAAAAATAATGAAACAAGCCGGGCGGTGGTGGTGCACACCTTTAATCCCAGCACTCGGGAGGCAGAGGCAGGCGGATCCCTGGGAGTTCAAGTCCAGTCTGGTCTATAGAGCTAGTTCCAGGAGAGGCTCCAAAGCCACAGAGAAACCCTGTCTCAAAAAACAAAAAACAACAACAATAAAAAATTATGAAACAGGAGACTGCATCAACCAGATGATATTAAGAATGGTATGTCTGCTATGCCTGCCAGTCTGTATCTTACTTCTTTGTGAAGGTATAACTGTAAAATTCTCTTAGAAGTTTAGTTTTCACTGAATACCAGAAAGAAAGGAATAGGATTCTAAGAAACAGGAAGCTGAAGAACCAATGCTTTGTATAAATTTTACTTGAGGATATGCATTACACCTGGAAAAAGTGGAAATTATCCACTGCTACACTGGCACTAACTGGCTAGTAACCAAAATGACTGTGTGAGATTTCAAAGAATTACATGAGCTGTTTACACAAGGTGAGGCCTTTTTGTTCTTAAATGGAAAGATATTTCTAATGAATACACCCTGGAAAAACTTGAGAACCAAATCATGTCTGGCTCATCCATAGCAGTTGTTTTTGTTCATTCTACTTGGAGTGAATATCAGCTTGCATCTTCATTCATTTGCACTTCTTCCAGTAGAGTAATTGAATATAAAAAAAATGTGAAATGACAGCCACCAGATGATTGTAGAGTGTGTACTTGGATGATCATATCTCACAAAGATTGTTGTCTGTCTGTAGCCCCATTTTTCTACATTTGCTGATGTTTTCTAGAGAATAGTATTGGCCAATGTTTAGATAACAAACCTTTTATTTACTTTTTTAACCATACTATCTCTCTCTTTTTTAAGGCAGTTTTAGAAATTGCATCTAGGGCCCATTACATAGTAGACAAGTACTGTCCTACTGAGATATATCCCCAGGCCAGAGCCCTGGTCAAAAATAGCATGTTTCATAGTAAAGCATCCTGTGTGAATACTTTGTCTTTCATCTAGCTCTCCTATGAAATCTACTAGACAGCACTTTCTACTGTGTCTTTGTTAGTGAAAACTGTATGGTTCTTTGCTTTGCATTTTGCTCATTCATGTGTAATAAAGAAAGATTTAATATTCTGGAGACAGTTCTCCACTTACCTGTCTTAGTATCTTCCATAGAATTGAGTCACTTGTGCTATAATATCTAATTAGCAAATATTTTTTAACATGTTTGTAAAAGTTGTGTGTGGTATATACCTATAATACCAGGACCTATGAGGTTGATGTGAGAGAGGATCACAAGTTTGAGGCCTGGAGCACAAGCCACATAATGAATTGCAGGTAGAATCACATAGTAGAAAAAAAACACCCTAAAATCCTAAATAAATAAATTTATGTTTTAGCTATGGAAATCTTTCGAATGGCTTCAACAGCTGGCCAACATAACAAGTTTTTTCCATGTGTCTTATGAAGGTTTTATTACGGTTTTATACCTATGAACTATTACCAAACGTAATAGGATGTTTTTGTCAAGGTTAAGAAGGAAAGTACTAAGTTTCAGGGAAGATGAGAACTGTTTATATTCATAGGTAGCAGTCTCCAACTCCAGTGAGTTAACCAGAGGGAAACTAAGGTTGTTTCTGAAATAATTTAAAACTCATTGTGCAGCAGATCTTCATATGATTGTTCTGAGTAAAAAACAAAATGTTTGGAAATTAGGAGTAAATTTCATGTAATTAAATACATCCAAGATATTTGCATATGCTCTAAGATTATCAGTAGGTTTCAGGAAAAAACTAATTTTTCCTTTTTTTTAGATTAATATGAAAGATAATAAAAATGCAAAGTATGTTGAAAATCATATTTCATCAAATGACTTAAGAGCCTTTGTGTTTGAAAGTCAAGAGGATATGGAGATTTTCCTCAGAGAGGTAAGTACTAACCAACACTATGTTCTGATTGACAAGGCACCTTCTGATTTTCTCCTTTATGAGTTTGTGTTGACTGAGGTTTCTGTCCCTCCCAGTCCCGCAGCCATTCAGTCCCAAAGAAACACACAGAGGTTTACATTAATCATAAACTGGTTGGCCTATTAGCTCGGGCTTCTTACTAGTTCTTATAACTTAAATTAGCCCATAATTCTTGTCTGTATTAGCCACAGCAAGGCAGTCACATCTTGCTTCCTCTACATCTGGGTGACAGCTACAGACTGAACTTTTCCTCTTCCCAGAATTCTTCTGTTCTGGTCGCCCCACCTATACTTCCTGCTTGGCTACTGGCCTATCAGCATTTATTGAATTAATACAAGTGGTAAATCTTTACATAGTACAAGTCGCACAGCAGATTTGTAATCTTCTTGTGTGCTCTGAAAAAATAACACCTTCCTTATCCTCAA
The DNA here is from genome assembly GCF_950005125.1 of Chionomys nivalis. Classification (NCBI taxonomy): domain Eukaryota; kingdom Metazoa; phylum Chordata; class Mammalia; order Rodentia; family Cricetidae; genus Chionomys; species Chionomys nivalis. Next base: position 35,116,606 of record NC_080093.1, read on the forward strand.
AATATTCCCTTATTTTTATTTATTTGGTTTTTTTCGAGGCAGGGTTTCCCTGTGTAACAGTCCTAACTGTCCTGGAACTAGCTCTTGTAGACTAGGCTGGCCTCAAACTCACAGGGATTCACCTGCCTCTTCCTTCCAAGTGCTGGGATTAAAGGCGTGTGTCACCACTGCCCGGCAAGATTATACAGTGTTCTATCTGTATATATCTGTGTATATATTTCTACACACTGGAAAAGAGCAACAGATTTCATTATAGATGGTTGTGATCCATCATGCAGTTATTGGGAATTGAACACAGGGCCTCTGGAAGAATATCCAGTGCTCTTAACCTCTGAGCTACCTCTCCAGCCCCCACACTTACTCATTTTTTTTAATGTAAATGACATGAAAGAAGTTTTAGAATGTTAATATGTTCTTCATGAATGAGACTCCTTCATTATATTGCCTCAGCGTTGTTTTATCTTTTGCAGTATGTAAAAGGTTTATGGTTCAGGTTTGAGGGTTTGGTTTAGTTTGGGTTTTTATTCCTTTTGGAGTGGAGATGGTTTTTGGTTTGTTATTTGCGGCGGCCGGCGGGGGGGGGTGTCGTTTATTTGTTAGTGCTTTTTTTCTATTTTTGAGACCAAGTTTTCTACTCACCTAGAAGTCACCAGTTAGAGTAGGCTGGCTGGCCAGCGAAGTCTAAAGAGATATACCTGTCTCCACCTCCCCTCACTGAGATTACAAGTGTGCATACACACCCCACACACCCTCTGTTTGTATGTTCTCCAGGGGTCAAACTCTGTCCTGTGCTTACAAGGCACACACTTTACCTCTTAAACCCTCTCCCCAGCCCAGTGTATGTTTTACTTACTAAATGTACGCTTTATGGCCTGTCTTAGGGTTTTTATTACTATGACACTGTGACAACTCTTATAAAGAAAAACATTTAATTTAAGAGGTTTAGTCCATTATTGTTATAGCAATGAACTGTGTGTTCCCCTTTCTCCACATCCTTGCCAGCATGTGCTGTTGTGTTAGTCAGGGTTAACTAAGGATCAGGTTAACCCTAACTAGGGTTAACAGATAGGGTGAAAATATATACATATGAAAGGGCCTTATTAGAGTGGCTTACAGCCCAAGTAGTCCAATAATACTGTCTCCTGGTGAAAAAGCCAAGGATCCAATAGTTAATTTATTCCAGAAGACTAGATGTCTCAGCAGTTCCAATCTGGTGCTAAAGTCCTGGGAGGTTGTATACATCTTTGAGTTTTCTGTCCATGTTGGAATCCCAATGAAATAGGTTCTAACACCAGCAAAGGAATGGCTCAGGGTAGGACTTGCCAGTGAGAGTGAGGGTAAGCACACAGAAAGCACAGCTTCCTTCTTTCATGTCATGTGGGCTGCCACTAGAAGGTTTAAGGTGGGTCTTCTGACCTCAACTGATCCAGCCAAGAACATTCCTCACAGGTGAGCCCAGCTACTTATGTTTTAGTTGCTTCCAAATGTGGTCAACTTGACAGCCAAGACTAGCCATCACAGCTGTCATTTGTTTTATTGATCTTTGCCATCCTCCCTGGAATAAGATGAAATGTCTGAGTAATTTTAATTTACATTTCCTAGATGACCTCAGGGTGAAGTGTTTCTCAGCTATTTGTTTTATCTTTTGGAAATTTCTTGCCCTATTCTTTTCAATTGGCTTGTTTTCTTGATGTTCTACTTTTTCTTGTTATTCTTCATATATTCTAGACACTAACCCTCTTCCATGAGTGAGTTTTTTTGGATATTGTATATTTTTTATCTAGAGTTTCTGTTGAAATCTGTTTGCTTATTATGTCTGCTATAGTTGGCCATCTGTTTATTCAGTATGGTAATGGTTTTCTTGAATAAGCTTAACTGCTTAAAATTCCTGTGTGTTAAATCTGACATTTGTGTTCCTCTGAGGTCAGTTTCTCTTAGTCAGCTAGCCTAGCCAATCAGTAAACTCCATGTTAAGCAAACTGCTTTTTCTCTTAGCTATGGTGGCATTTAATTCTCATACATAAGAATTTTTATTGTTCACTGAAATTGCACATCATACCGTTAGGATCAGTTCCCTTCTGAAGAGACTGACTAGCAACAAACTGAATTGGACTCAAACTTCAAAATGTTTGCAACCAAAGCAAATGCGTGTGAGTCTTTGTATGTTTGTGTGTGTGCACACATGTGTGCGTGTGGAATCCAGAGATTGGCCTTTTGGTGTCTTCCTCTCTCCGTCCAGATAGTTTTTTTTTCACAACAGAGTTTTTTTGGTTTATGGTTTTGGTTCTTGGCTCATGGTACAAAAGTGCTTGCAATGGATACAGAACTCTGGAAATCCAGTCATAGGAAACTCCACATTAATTTTTGAAGCAGAGTCTCTTGCTTAACATGGAGCTTACTGATTGACTAGGCTAGCTGGCTAATATGCTGTAGGAATCCTCCTATCTCTGTACCTACCCAATGTTTTGGTTATAGATATACGCTGCCCTATCCAGCTTTTATGTAGGTATTAGGGTTATGAACTCATGACAGGCACTTTATATAGTGAGCCATCTCCCTGGCCCCTCCTGTTCAGGCCTTCCCACTTCTGTTTATTGCTTTTTCATGATCCACTAGGATTTTTCCATACATTTATAGCTGAAGCATCAGCCAGAGATTGAAACAGGTTTGAGTATTCTGAGGTTTCTCATTTGTCAGGATCCTGACAAGAATTTACCTTTAATTTACATGTTCATTCTAGCCACCACAAATTCCATCCTCTGATTTCTTCAAGCCACAGCTACATTTTTCTACCTAAATTTCCATTTCTGTAACTCTCCTTCTCGATTAGTGAATGCTCTCAAGTCACAAGTCACATAAACTCAGATTTTAGCTAGTTCCATCCCTCCAATTTGTTTTCCTAGTACTTTAAAAAATTATTGTTTGAAATTTTGCCTAGAGTTTTATAATCATTATTGGCAGATAGGTAAACCCAATACCAGATAATCTGTTATTAATGAAAGTGTAAGTGCCATCTATATATTCTGAAGCCAGTTACGGACATCCTGTTTCATCTGAAAATTTAGTACATATTTCTAAAAGAAATGGACTCTCAGATGGCTGTAGGGGCACATACCTCTAATCCCAGCCCTTGAGAGGCGAGGCAGAAGATTGTGAGTTTAAGGTTAACCTGGAGTTTGTAGTAAATTCCCGTCCACAGACTAAGTAAGACCCTGTCTTGAACAGAAAAACCAAAAGCAGAGAACCTATAAAGTAGAAAAGCTCAGATTGAATTTAGAGGGGGTAAAATTAACAGAAAAAAATAAAATATAATGCTTTGTTTAAATTTCTGATCGTCCTTGTAGTGCCATTGGAGATATGTTGACTTTAAAGATTATTTCAGTTAAGTACGTGGTAATTAGTATTGTCTTTTTCTTGTATTCAGGTTCGTGACAATAAGAAGTTAAGAGTAAATGCTGTTATTGCTCCCAAGATTTCTTATGCAGACAAAGCGCCTTCAAGATCTCTGAATGAGTTAAAGTAAGTTGAAAGTATTATTAGAACAAATTCAGACACTGAGTCTTGTGACTTTTAATTCTTCACATCTTTGTTATAAGCTGTATAAGTCTGTCTTAGGAGATCTGCTGAAGTATAAAATTGGGAAAAGTTCAGGCTTAGGTATGTGCCAAGTTTCATGTTTCATAAAGGTGATTTTTCAAATTAGTAGAAAAACATTAGATTAGTTTTTTTAAAAAAAACTAAATATCTTTTACTAAAGGTAAAGGTTAGCCATTGGAAATAGGGAGTAATGAATCATTTTCTAATGCAGAAATAATTTCTGTATCAAACGGTGGTTGCATACACCTTTAATCTCAGCACTTGGGAGGCAGAGACATGGGGATCTCTGTGAGTTTGAGGCCAGCCTGGTCTTCAGAACAAGTTCCAGAACAGCCAGGGCTGTTAAATAGAGAAACCCTGAGTTTAAAAAACAAAAACAAAAAACAAAAATAATAATAATAATTTCTATAAGGGCTAAATGTAAAGAAACAGAATTTTATATAATAGCTAAATATCTGATCTCTGGATATAACTAGACATTCTTAATATAAAACGATTAATAATAGGAACAGAAAAAAGATAGTTTGCAAAAAGAATAAATTGTAATCATAAAAGACTTAGCAGCAAGGAAGAAAATGGCACAAGTGATATTAAAATGTAAAAAGCCTTTTCCTCTGCTTTTGTTAAAATGTGTGTCTTAGTTACTTTATTTTCTTTGTGTTATTACTTATTTGTTTGTTTGGTTGGGTTTGGGTTTTGTGTGGTTTTGGGACAGGGTCTCACTGTGTAGCTTTGTCTATTCTGGAACTTACTGTGTAGACCATTCTGGTCTTGAACTTACAGAGATCCACCTGCCTTCTGCCTACTAGGTGCTGAAATTAAAGACATGTGCCACCACCTCCAGCTTTAGTTATTTTCTATTGCTGTAAAGAGATACCATGACAAAGACAACTTATAAAAGAATTTAATTAAGGGCTTGCTTGCAGTTTCAGAGGATTAATAGAACCCATGACCATCATGGTGGGGTGCATGACACCTAGCAGGCAGGCATGGAACTGCAGCAGTACTGAGAACTTACATCTGATCCACTGACACAAGACAAAGAGAGAGAAACTGGACCTGTGTGGAATTTTGAAACCTCAAAACCCACCCCAATGACACCTCCTCCTTCAATATAACCAGTCTTCCTAATCCTTCCCAAACAGTTCTACTAACTGGAATCAAGTATTCAAACGTGAGGCTATAGGGGCCATTATCATCCAAACCATCAAACTGTAATTTACTTACTGCTTATTGACTACTTGTCTGCAATTAGATTGTATGTCTGTGAGTGCACTTGTGTGTATGCCTGTGTGTAGAAGACAGCCTCAGTTATCATTTCTCATGCTTTCCCATCCTCAGACATTTTTGTGATCTGGGGGAAAGAAAGGACAAAGTATCATACTGTCCTGGAATTTACCAGGTGTCTTGCTTGAGACCCCAGTGATCCACTATCTTTATTTTTCTATGGGCATAATAAGCCAATGCCACCTTGCCTGGAGATTTTGTAAGGGTCATGGGGTTTGAACTCCAGGTCATTGCACCCAGACTTTTTTGTTGCAAGGCAGGCATTTTGTGGAAAGCTTTTCCATTGGGATCAGCAGATACAAATAACAACACCAAGACTTATTAACTATGAAAGCTCAGCCTTGACTTATGCTTGTCCCACTATCTTGTTGTTGTTGTTGTTGTTGTTTTGTTTTTGTTTTTCGAGACAGGGTTTCTCTGTGGTTTTGGAGCCTGTCCTGGAACTAGCTCTTGTAGACCAGGTTGGTCTCGAACTCACAGAGATCCACCTGCCTCTGCCTCCCGAGTGCTGGGATTAAAGGCGTGCGCCACCACTGCCCGGTGTCCCACTTTCTCTTATAACTAAAGTTGACCCATTCCTATTAATTTATGTTCTGCCACGTGGCATTACCTCTCTTCCATCTTGTGCATCTACTTTTCTCTCTGTGTCTTGCTAGTGAATCTGCCTTTCTTCTTCCCAGAGTTCTCTCCTTGCCCAGAAGTCCCACCTATACTGTCCTGCCTAGCTGTTGGCCATTCAGCTTCTTCTCACATCAGTCACAGCAATGCATTCCATATGGTGTACGAATATCCCACAGCAGCACGTCATCTCCTGAGCCATCTCCACAGCCTAGTAGTCAGATTTTTAAAATAATAATTTAAGAAAAAAAGGTCAAATCTCTCCTCTTCTTTTCAGACAGTATGGCTTTTTTTCATATTTGCGAGAGCTATTTGATGCACCTGATCCTGTGATGAGTTACCTTTGCTGCCAGTATCATATTCATGAAGTTCCTGTGGGAACCGAAAAGACTCGAGAAAGAATTGAACGAGTAAGAAAGTAAAGATTTAAAAACTCTCTTTGAATTTAACAGTTGTAATAGGACATAAAACTGTGAGGTTTAGCTAATATTTTATAGTAGAAGTGATACAGAATTACTTAGAACAAATTAGTACATACTTTTATTTTTAGCAGAATAAAGTTAAAACCTAGAATGTCTGGGTGCTCTTAGCTGATTCTACCTTGAGATATATATAAAATGATTATTTAATCTTTAAAAATCTTACACACTAGATTATCTTTCAGGTGTGCTTTAGAATGGTAGACAGGGAAATAAGTATTCTGGTAAACTTTCACCTTTTTAAAGCTTTTATTTAAGACCGTTTCAGTAAACAAATGGCCACTTTTCATAAGATCTTATTTTCTTAGCAAATACATCCTTAAAGTTTTTTGCAAACAGGGACAGAACAAATCTTTCTTAGAACAGGCTTTTCTTTTTATTTGTAAGGGGTTTGTTGTTCTTTGTGTTGTTTTTGTTTTATGAGACAGAATGTCATGTTCCCAGGCTCTCCTCGAATTACTGTGGAGCTGAGCCTGGTCTTGAATTCCTTTCTTTTTTCTCAGACTCTCAAATGCTAGGATTGCAGTTATACACCACCACACCCAGCTTGGGCTGTTAGTGTGTTTTTCAAACTACTTCATTTATGTTTTGATACTGTATGTGATCTGAGAATTAATTACAGACCTACCTGCTTCATTCTCCTCCTTTATGTTTCAAAAACGTTTACCTAAGATACATTAACCACAGTTTAGAGACATTGATTAATAGTGTTATTTTAACTCTGGTATATTGGTCTTCTAGAATTCTCCTGGTTTATGTTCTTAATTCTTTTTTTTTAAAAGCCAAACAATGTTTACTATTAGATAGATATTTGAAATATAGTAATTTTTGTTCTTAATTTTTTAGTCCTTTAAAGCATATATCATAGTTTTTATTAGAATGTTTATGATTCCTACTTTACATTATAGGTAATACAAGAAACTCGATTAAAACAAATTTATACAGCAGAAGAAAAGTATGTGTTAAAAACTTCTTTCTATTCAAATAAAGTTATTTCTAGTAACACATCCCTGAAAGTAGCCCAGTTCCTCACTGTCACTGTGGATCTAGAACAAAGAAGACACTTGGAAGAACAGCTAAAGGTTGGTTCACTGCATAGTTATTAAATTATTGGCTGGATTTTTAATACTTTGGAACTTTAAAAGTTTTTGTTAACAATTTGATTGTTCCATAGGAAATTAATAGAAAGTTGGAAGCAGTGGAATCAGGATTGGTGACCTTACGTGATACGAACAAGCATCTCGAGCTCAAAGACAATGAGCTGAGACTGAAAAAGAAGGAACTTCTTGAAAGAAAAACCAAAAAAAGACAACTGGAGCAGAAAATCAGCTCCAAGCTGGGAAGGTATCTTGTAGCTTTGGGAGGGGAGCTCAACGACACACAGCACAAGAGCCTACTGGTTCAATCCTATGATGTCAACAGCTTATAGTTATTTCTAAAGTTTTAATATTAATGCTCACATTACAGTTGTGGTACATAGGACAAAAGTCAATCAGACTAAAGTGTTCTTTCCAGACCTTTGATCCCTTTAATGCCTATGAGTATAATTTAGAGTACAGTTAGAAATTATATTGATATAATAAAATGGCAGTTGAAGGTTCTTTTTTAGGGCCTGTGAATTCTCCAGCTATGGGTAATTAGCTAGGTTTATATTACCGGGCATGAAATACCTCCTATGAAGTGAATCTTAAGTACAATTAAATAGCTATTGGTTTCCCCCCAAGATAAAAGTGTGACTGTTGCACTATTGAAGATATTTTGTTGGTATGGTAAATATACCAACACAGACTGGGGACATTTCACCAGGCCACTAGGCCCACCGTAGATAAAGAGCTACAAGCAGCCAATGGCTACTGAGAGAGGGAGAATCCGTTTTCTCCAGGGAAGAGCTTCCTGATAGGTTCTCTAATCCCAAATGGTCAGCCCTAAATACATGGACTGACTCTCTCTCTCTCTCTCTCTCTCTCTCTCTCACACACACACACACACACACACACAATTATAAACCGTGAATGTGAGAGGGCTGGGGTATAAAGTAGCTGGAGGTGGGTAAGGAAGAGTGGAAATGCTGTGAATGCGGGAGTCTACTGATTTGTCGGAAAACAAATTTGGATTAAAAGAAATAGGAAAGTCAAAAATATTTAAAGAAGAAAACAATAAAATGGGCTAGGAAAATTTTTGTGATTTTTTTTTTAATCTTTTTCTAAGCAAACAATTTCTTTTTTAGGTTTTCTTTTTTAATTTTTGGCCTTATCACCTTTGATCCTTCACTTTAATACTATGTTTAATTTTTGATAAACCATTAGACTTTACTGTGTGACTCCACTTGAACTTTATACTATTGGACCTATTGCTTAAAACTTTCTCTTCTTTTGGAAAATCTAGTAATTTTTGCAACACAATGACTTTTTGCCCATTACCAGCCCAGTGGTTTTATTTGTGTCCTTAATACACTTTGTGGTTTTGGGGTGATGGTTGGACTCTGTGCAGTTCATCCAGAATACTATTGCAAAAGTTGTTTTTTATTTTTACTGTTTGAAAATTTTGCTCGTCTCCACCTTGTGCTTCCTAGGACTGGTTTTCATAATTATTCAGAAACTTGTTTTCCTCTCTAGCAACTCACCTTGTACCCCATCCACTGTACTTAATGGTTCTTGTTTATTACTACTTCTGTCCTTTCTCTCGTTAGCCTTGGAGTCACCATGGTTTAGTGGAAGACCATGGACACCAAGTTGGTGTTAATCGTAGCCTGCTGCTTCATAGCTATAGTCTTCGGTGACTTACTTACCTTTTCAAACCTTTGTTTCTTTCTTTTATCTTTTTCTTTTTTTTTTTCCTTTTTTTGTTTTTCTTTTTTTTTTTTTTTATTGATTTTTATTGAGCTCTACATTTTTCTCTGCTCCCCTCCTTGCCTCTCCCCTCTCCCTTTCAACCCTCCCCCAAGGTCCCCATGCTCACAATTTACCCAGGAGATCTTGTCTTTTTCTACTTCCCATGTAGATTAGATCTATGTAAGTCTCTCTTAGTGTCCTCATTGTTGTCTAAGTTCTCTGGGGTTGTGGCCTGCAAGACAGGGTTTCTCTGTAGTTTTTAGAGCCTATTCTGGAACTAGCTGTTGCAGACCAGGCTGGCCTTGAACTCACAGAAATCCACCTGCCTCTTGCCTCCTGAGTGCTGGGATTAAAGGTGTGTGCCACTACTACCTGGCTCAAACATTTGTTTCTTAAATTTTAAAATTATTTTAAAGATAATTTTAGGACTCTTGTATGGGGGCAGGGCTTAGCCTCATGTAGTTCAGGCTGGCCTCACACTTGCTGTGTAGCTGAGAGTGACCTTAAACTTCTGATTTTCTTGCCTCTGCCTCACCACCACTCCTGATTGATGCGGCTGGGGGAGGGGAGGGTATTGAGTCCAAATCTTCATGCTTGTTAAGCAAGTACTTCACCACCTGAGCTACATTCCCAACCCTGTGTTGGTTTTCTTCTGTTTTTGGTTTTTCTTCTGTTTTTCCTGTGGAGTAGCTCTACCTGCTTAAGGATTGTGTTTCATGAACACTATAGTAACAACTTATATTAATAAATAAATTCTGGGCTAGATATTTTTGCTATATTGTTTGTTTTTTCTCCAAAGTTCAGTGAGAGGAAATTTTATCATCTTCAGTTTACAGATGGAAAAGCTTAACCTCCACGGTGTAACTTATCGAGTTCTACTTATTGATGACTAACAAAGGGGAAATTCAAGTGCCCTTTCTCACTCCATATTCTGCATCAGCATTATTACTGACACTAGACTGTGCTGGTCATATAGCTGTACAATATATTTTGATCCTGAGTGATTGCATTAAGAAATGTTTAATCTAGGAGCTAGCATTTATGCATCTGGTTATCGTTGTAACCCAAAGAACTTCAGGGGACGTAAGGCTTTGGGCTTCATCCTGTGTTTAGTTCTGATCTCTCCTTCCTTATGTGTGTCTGTCATACAGTATAAGACTGATGGAACAGGATACTTGCAATCTGGAAGAAGAAGAACGAAAAGCGAGTACCAAAATCAAAGAAATAAACGTTCAGAAAGCAAAACTTGTTACTGAATTAACAGGCCTAGTAAAGGTAAGATATTTTCTTAATTTTTGACATCTGGATACTAAAATTTAGTAAGTTTAGTCTTATGAGACATAATCTCTTCAGTGTTTTTCTGTTTTAGTAATAATAATAAGCAAGAGATTTTTATGATTAGTTTCAGCTTGTTTAGGTTTTAATGCTTACACTGAATTTTAAAAGTTTCTATTACATCATTAGGCTAAATTATTTTCTTTCAGATGACTTAAATATATAGGAAATTACTTTTTAAAAGTAGCTTTATATGAACTATTTGATCACAGTAGAAAGATGTTAATTTTTCATGATTCATAATTTTGTTTTGAAAAAACTATGGCATTTTTCATAGTTGTAAAACTTAGGCAACATAAAAACAAAATTCTTATGGGTTGTTTGCTTGTAGATTTGCACTTCTTTGCACATACAAAAAGTCGATTTGATTCTTCAGAATACTACAGTGATCTCTGAGAAGAACAAATTAGAAGCAGATTACATGGCATCATCTTCACAGCTGCGTCTCATAGAGGTAATCTATTTTTGTCTTTTTTTTATTATTTTTTTTGGAGTCCATCCTCAAACCAGTTTGAAAGTATCCATCACATACTGTCATTTGCATTGTGCAGTTGTTGTGTTAGAGGCCAGCAAGCTAGCTCATTGGCTAAAAATGTTTGCCTCATAATGGCAGTGACCAAAGTTTAGTCTCCAGAACCCAGGGAAAGGTAGGAGAGAGCTGACTCCACAGACTTAGTGTGTACACATCTACACTCTCAGGCATAATAATAACATAATAAAATACATTTTGCTATAAAGAAGCAATACTTGAAGTGTGTAAGAGTGGATGAATAATCACGACAGTCTAGTAATACTTAGCAGTGGAATGATAAAGTTATCCAGGCGAAAGTGATAGGGAATAATAGACAAACTTCATTGTAAAGATGCAGCATCAAGGTGGTGACAACTGTTTATGTTTGTTTTTTTTTGTTTTTGTTTTTGTTTTTGTTTTGTTTTTTTTTTTTTTTGGTTTTTCGAGACAGGGTTTCTCTGTGGTTTTGGAGCCTGTCCTGGAACTAGCTCTTGTAGACCAGGCTGGTCTTGAACTCACAGTGATCCTCCTGCCTCTGCCTCCCAACTGCTGGGATTAGAGGCATGCGCCACACCGCCTGGCTGACAGTTATTTTTCATTTTTGTTTTTGTTATTACTTAGTTTTTTAATCTCCAAATTCCTTTCTAAAAAATAGAACACCTAGTATTCTAAATATCCATGGACGACTTGTGCAGTTACAGCACTAAACTGTAAGGACTCCCTTTCGATGTCCTACAGTCTTGTTCTGATGCTAACCACATACAATTGGCACCAAATTGGACAGTTTATAAGGAATACCCCCAGTAGACTGCTCTTCCTTAATTCACTGGCTCTAAGTTCAAGGATCCTACACTATCTTACTTCTGACCATCTGCTACAATACCCTGGTTTTCCATGACCTCTTCATGGTTGGTAATTTACTAAGAGCACAGAACTCTGAACAGCACTGAGCTTTATCATAAAGAGACATACAGCACAACATCCAAGAGCGTTCTTCATGAGGAGTTGTGGTGTGCCACTCTCCTGTGCTCACCAGCCAGGAAGCAGCACCACACTGCAGGGTTTCTATTGAGTTTCTATTACAACATTAGCCATGTGGTTGCACTCAGTCTCCAGACCTATCCTAAGTTTGGAAAGTCATATAAGTGCTGAAGTCCTATGGTTCAAAGCTCTCTAACCATAAGATTAGTCTTTCTGGCAATGTCCACTAACATTGTGAGTTTACCCCCTTAAAATACACTCAGATGTGATCCAAGAAATTCTTGAATAAAAAATAATCTCTTGGAATTTATTTTAAAGGCTAATCACATTCTTCATTTCTACCTGAGAACTCCAGAATACAATGGGGCAACACAAATCAGTAGGAACATTAAAACTAGCCTGATATTAGCAAGAACCCCAAAATCAAACTACCAGCAGATACTCTTCTCTAAAGAAATGAGGCTCCATTAACCATGGAAAGTTCAGCAGTCCATGAAACTGAGAAAGACTGTTACAGACTAGGGAACAGTCTGATAATGCTGGCATTGTGTAGATTTAAAATCTTAAATTCCTTTGAAGAACTTACTGGAAAGAGTAAGAGCTATGTCTTAAAGGGACAGTTACAGATACTAACGGTGTGGTTATATAACTAAATTCTCTGAAAAGGAAAGATATAAATAAAATGGCATATATTTGCTGTTTGTTGTTTTAGATAACAGTATTATAACAGTTGGTGCTTTAGAACAGGGAAATAAGGAGTATTTCAGTATTATTCATTCTGAGGAGCCAATAAATAACCTTTTTCCCAAAAGGCTAAGCAGGTATAAATATCATATAAAGTATTTGCACAAAGTGAGTGATTTACAAAGAAGAGGTGTGCAAAGCAAGGGCTGTACAACTCAAGAGTAGACATTTTGCGTACGAATTCTTGGGCTAAAAAAATTACTGTTGAAAATGCAGGTGGAATTAAGGCCAAGTGGATACATGACTTTAATCCCAGGACCTTGGGAGGTTGAGGCTTCAGGATCATTTGAGCTTAAGAGGTGAGATCAGCATAGGCAAAATGAGCCCCCATCTCAAATAGCCCAATGTAAATCAGCTTATTAAATTCAAATGTCTGTGATTTCTCTACCAAGATTTTTTTAAGTAAATTCTAACATCTAACATACATATAAAAGAAAAAAATGTTTCAGAAAGAGTAAAAATAGAAGAGTCATGGCTACAGTTACCTTTTTAAAGTGATAAAAATATAACATTGGATCTGTAATGTTTATACAGCTCTGTAGATTTACTAACAATCATTAACTAGAACACTTAAACTTGAAATCTTATGTAAATTCATGAAATCTGTTAAATGAGTGGGAAACTAAAGTCTTATCTCTTTATCTTATTAGGAAGTTACTGTCATTTTACATGTTACTAAAGGAAAAGAGGGGATGTATATAGTGTTTCCGCTTTTTGGGAAATGGTCAGGGGTGTGTGGTGAAGCCCCACGGGGACAGGCCAGCATCTTTCCTTCTTATTCATGGAGTACAAAATGAGTTTAATCTATATTCATTTTAGTTGTTAGCGTTTTTTCCTCCTTTGAAATAATCCAAAAATAAAATTAATTTTTCTTCAAGACAAAAGCAAAATGAAACAAATACATCTAACTTTTGAGTTAGCGGCATAACCTCGTAGAGAAAAATCATTCCCAAGTAATTTGATTCTAAACACACAAAGAATTTCAAAAAGCATCTTAACCTGTTTTCAGTAATTAAGCCGCTAATATCTGTGATGTTCTTCTGGTAAAAGTGAAGAAATAAATGATGCCATTAGGATTTTTAGCCTGAAAGAAAACAGCTTCAGTGTAAAGTAAGGATGTTAAATAGTAAGAGCTTTGAAGGCTTTGATTTGGAAATAACCAGAATAACTTCACAATGCATTTCCTGTAACTGGGACTGGGAGGGGTGGTGGACAAGCCCAGCATGGTGGTACATGGCTTTAATGCCTGCACTCTGGAGGCTAGGTCAAAAGGATAAGTTTGAGGACATCGTGCACTACATTTGTGAACTCTTATTTCAGAAAGAACCTCCCTCCCCCAAAAGAAAATAAAACATTTCTTCATTCCATCTGCATAGCCTCTAAGTACTGTTTTGTACTAAAATGGCTCACTGGAGAAAATAGATGATTCTAAGTCTAGAAAAAGAAATCAATGTGTAAATAATCTTAGGTATACATTGATGATTTTGTCAGGCATGAATGCAAAACAAAGAATCCCAGATGACTCTGTGAACCTGAATGAAGACTCTTAACTGGCCGTGAATGATGTCACACTAAGCTGAATATATTAGAAATCTCTAAATCAACATTTAGAATGATTCTCTAAAGATCTTACTAGGTTAGAGGATATTTAGAAAAACCAATTTATTATTTTGAAAAATTCTAAAAAATTGAGCGTTCATCCTACTTTTGTAGGGGTTCAGAGTGGAATGAAAGAAGGTCTTGCTTTTTTTTTTTTTTTTTTTAAGCTAGCCTGAAACTCAGTATATAGACCAGGCTGGCCTCGAAGTCATAGAGATTCACTTCTTCTGCCTTCCAATTGTGGTATTTAAAGGGATTTAATTATTTGTGTGTGTGCATGCATTTCTGAGTGTCTCTGCAGCTTTGTGCAGCTGCCTGCAGAGGCCACAAAAGGGTTAGCTCCCCAGGAGCTAGAGTTACAGAATTGTGATCTTCTGTAAGAACAATGTATGCTCTTAACTGCTGAATCATCTCTCTAGCCCCATCATTATACGTTTCATATGTGGAATATATTAAGTATATAGAAATAAATGGGATCTTCTTTATGGGCATATTCTACCTAATGAATGAAGAAGAAATTATTACATTAGAGATGTGTGTCCTGATGACATATTACCACTTAGGAAATGACACTGGGAAAAATCAAATTTCTGTCTGTATAAACCTCTATCTAGAGCAGGGTATTGTGATCTCAGAACATTGGCATTTGGAGCAGATAATGATTTCTGTAAGAGACTTACTATCCTGTGCATTAGCAACACCACTGACAGCTCTACCTAAAAGTAATGAATAGTAACTTACCCTTCCTCCTTCCTTCCCTCTCACCAGTAATGGCAGTACCTCTAATACAGAACCTCCAGTTTACTTTCTTTTTTTGTGACAGGGTCTCATGTGTAGATCAGGCCGACCTCAGATTTAAAGAGATCACCAGCCTCTGCCTTTTGCCAGCTGGGATCAACAGGGTGCATCATCAATCTTGGCAAGAAATGGGTTGTATGAATGGCTCAGTGGGTGAAGAAGAAACATGAGCACCGAGTTCACAACCCATGTAAAATACCAAGTACAGCAACATGTCTGAGAGAGCAGAGACGGACAGACCACTCAATAAACACCGCTACAGTTTTATGTCTCTCTCACCTGACAATGTTTGTTTTCAGAAGCATTTCCCATTTCACATTCAGATTTTGGAGATTGTATTATACATAATGAAATGCCTTAGGGATGGGTTCCAAAGCAAAACCCAATCACATTGTGTTTTTTGTACACATCATACACATAAAGTTGATTCCTCTGCTGCAACTGTGATTTGACTTTGTCTGACCATGGCTGAAGTGAGGAAATTTCGACTTTACCATCATGACAGTATTTCTGATCTGGAACTTGGATTTTCAGATGGGGTGCTCCAACTATATTACCAGATTGTATTATTTAAACATAAATAGGTTGAAACTTATAAGCTTATGTAGTAAACAGTCAGTTTAGGGCTACGAATTTTAAGTCTCTGGCTTGTTATAAAAATTTCAAGTTAGGGCCGGGCGGTGGTGGCGCACGCCTTTAATCCCAGCACTTGGGAGGCAGAGGCAGGAGGATCTCTGTGAGTTCGAGACCAGCCTGGTCTACAAGAGCTAGTTCCAGGACAGGCTCCAAAGCCACAGAGAAACCCTGTCTCGAAAAACAAAAAAAAAAAAAAAAAAAAAAATTTCAAGTTAGCATTTAAGAAAAATATTTAATGATTTTCATATTTTCAATTATGTGTTTTGTAAAGTATCTATGACATGATTAGCAATCAGTTGGATTAGAGCTGGGAATATAGGGACAGTCATAATTCCTTCACTGAGAAAATGAAATATGTTAATTTTTAGCCAGTGTTTTACTAATGGCATGTTTCTTAGAGCTTAAATTTAATTCTGTATATATAGGAAGTAGTTTTTATTTTGTTTAAACCTTATTTTATTTAATGAACTGTTTAGTAGAATAAGAAAGACAGTGAATAATTCTTCCACAAGAGGGCCTTCCAGGAAAAGCTTTTCCTTGTTTAGTATTTGTCAAGGTATTTCTGTACAGCTCTCATGACAGTTCAACTTTCTGTAGAAAGAATTTCAGAGAAAAAATAATAACCATTTCTTTAAGATATATACTTTATTTTTTTGCTGAGCTATTAATTGAAAATATTTTGTAAATTTTGGAATTGTTTTGTGTCTTAACAGAAACATTATTTTCTATACTCAGTTAACTACTTAAGGCTAGAGCTGAAGCAGGAATCCAAATAAAGTCTTTGATTAACTTATTTTATAGCTCTAATATAAATATATATTCCGTTTTTTTTTTTTTGTTCCACCAACAAAGATCAACAAGAATTATGTTCAGCAGTGATCAGGGTCTCCTTTCTTACTTACTACCGTGAAGCTTATATTGTTGTTGGCCACTTCCTTGCTTCCCCGTATCTTTTGTTATTTTTTCATAATTTTTTTGAAAATTGTGTACATAAATGCACAATATTTATATCCGTTTTGCTCCCCATCCAATTCCATTAGTATTTCCCCATTCCTTCTCAATGTCATGACTTTTTTTTATAATTATAATGGTTATATACATACATACATACATATACACATATGCTTATGTATATGTACATATAACCTACTGAGTCCATTTTATGATGTTCATGTCTACATTTAGGGCTGATAACTTGAGATTGGACAACCTGTAAGAGGTCTTGTTTTTCAGCAGCCATTGATTGCCTATAGTTCTTCATCTAGGTCTAAGACCTTGTGCATTTTTCCCATTCCCTTTGGTATACCTAATGATATGGTCAGTGTGCAGGTCTTGTATAGACAGCCATGTTTTGAAGATTTCATGGCTCTAACATCCTTTTCATATCTAGTATTTTGTAGTGGGCATCCCAGTCCTCTGTCACTTCCACTTACCTTCCATGATATTCCTTGAGCCTTAGGTGTGTGGGTGTGTGTAGGAGGTTGTATTATAGATGTACTAATTGAGTCTCTGTACCCTTGATTCACTTATTCTTTACATTTTAACAAATTGTAATGGTAGTCTCCACCTGCTGTAGAAGAATCTTTGATGAAGGATAAAAACTACACTAGAATATAGTTTGAAATTATATTTGGTTTAAGAAAATGACAGCAGTAGTTTTTCCCCTTTTGTCTATAACCTCTCCAACTGTGGATAGCTGACTAGGTTAACAGTACCGGCCATGTGTTCCCTCATATTGAGCAGGCCTGAAGTCCTATCAGATGACTGTTGTCATTAAAATACCACTATCATACCATTGGGGATATTTTGCCCATCTGATCCCTGTGTGTGCTTTACACAGTTGACAGCTGGCTAGAACTTTTAAGAACTTTTCTCTCTTAGTAGCATGCATAGCACCTTCTCATACTGTAAAAGCTAGTCTTCAGAGAGGAGGTTTCCATAATTCTTGTGTCTGAAGTGTGCGATATCTTCATAGTGTCTTACCTTAAGTTCTGGGAGGCAGCCAAAGACAATGACAGTTACCTGTGTTGTTTTAAGGGTCTCCTAGACACCTCCACTCCAACAACTGAGAGGCTTTGGGAACTGTGGTGTGACACACAGTATACCTTTTTGTTCAATCAGCTCCTTCCGCAGATGTTTATTGCAATGAGTTATTGGTCTGGTTCAAGGCCTCTAGCCCCTGGCATAACCATCACTGGACCCTTACTGAAACTTCTCTAAGGACTGTGCAGGGTCTGGTCCGCTACCTAAGACCATGTTGTTGTTTAAGGGCCATGCTGCCACTGAGACCATACAGATCTGGGTGACCTGTGCTGCCATTGGGGCCATGATAATATCTAGGCCCAAGCTGCTGCCAAGGGCCATATCTGGGTCCATAGGCCTGCTGGAACTTGAGTCCGTGTTAATGTTCATAGCTTGTATTACCACAGGGGACCATAGGTGTCAGAACCCACAGAAGTGGATCTGGTCCACCTTGACTAAAGGTCAGAGAGTTCAGGCCTATTGCTCCTTCAAGGTTACTGACAAGAGGTTTGATCTAAGGTATGGCTACTAATAGGAACTAGAGTATGGTTACTTGGTGTTTTGGGTATTAAAATGGTAATTACTTTGTTTCTTGTTTGTATCATGGTAAAGAAGTCTTACCTTCTTTCACATTTTTGAATTCAGGTATTTAAAGATTATGAGAAATAAGCATGGACAGATTCAATATTCACTGGGTTGCCCTCTTGACTCTATTCTATGTCTCTGTATGTTTCTTTTGTATCTCTATTTTTTTCTGCCTAACATTTCTACTCCACACATCCCTACCCTAAAATGTACAAACCTGTCCAGGCTGGACCCCGGCAAATATCGCCCCAACATGGTGGCCTGACAGATGGCCCTCAATGTGGAGCTTCCAACACATAGGAACCATGCATGTTGAAATCTGAGGGCCATGCTGAGCGGGTCCTGCCCTTCATTGGCCCTGACATGGCTGGCTCAGTTTCTTGTGGGAGAGCCTCCACCACCACCACCACTCAACCTCAGCACAGTTGTGGGAGAGCTGGCCCCGTTGTCACAGGAGAGCTGGCTCTGCCCCTAAGTGGGGACTGTCCCAATGGCCTAGACTGACCAGCTTAGCTACCACTGAAACCTACATCCTGGGCCTTGGGTTGGCCCACCCTAACATCTATCCCATCTGTGACCTGGTGCAGCACATTAAGGGACTGGTCCTACAGAATGCTAGCCACACGATTTCCATGATTTGGGGAAACAAGAGGATGTTCAGATTTTAAGTTAGCTTTAGGGAAAAAAAAAAAGCCAAAAACTTAAAATTTACATTTGGAGTTACTTACTCAGATAAGTTTTTTGTGTAGTGTCTTTCCCCAGAAGACAAAAAAAAAAAATCATTCTAATTCATCTTGACTTTCATGTTTATAATCTATTAAATGCATTCTTAGTTAACAGCTTCCTTGAATATCCAGAATGGATTGTAAAACACATTTGCATATGTACTTTATGTATTTGTGTGCATGTGCTTAACTATGTGCTTCCTTGTCAAGTGTCTAAGTTCAAAATAGTGACAGTGAAAGCATGTTGTAAAAATGAAAAGAAAATAAGCAGAGGCTTTGTCACAAGGTAGAGTCCCAAACAAATATGTATAGAAAGGCTTTTCTCAGATAAAAATTTTGTTAGGCAAATGCCACCCAACAGAAGGAAACTATTAAATGAGGTTTTGGCCCTTCTTAGTGTAGAGCTTCAAGTAGTTACCTCAGTGATACTTCATTCCTACAGTATCCTAATATTTCATTTTAGCAAAGTCCAGAGGAACAGCAAACAGGAATAGAAGTCATTAGGAATGTTGAATTCTACCCAGCTGTCCCTTGTTTTACATTGCTTAAGTACAGTGACCCTTAGAGAGTAAAGTAGGGCAACTGGGAATCTGTAATTTTTTCATTTCTCTCAGCTGAAGGAATTTATTCAAGGGAACTATGGTAGTAAGTAGTTAGATAAAGGCTTGCTTTTATTTCAGTTCAATCCTATATATAACCTTTTACTTTTTGTAGTATTATCTTTTTTGTTTGTTTGTTGTCAAAATGCAAAGACCTTTTAATGTTAGAGCTCTCCAGGTCCCTCCAAGACTATTAACACAATAGAATTGATATGACTAGGGCACAACCCCCTACTTTGTGTGTGTGTGTGTGTATATATATATACACACACACACACACATACTAGTTTGGAATTTAGTACAAAATGAGATAAATATATTTTCTTTATTAGAAACCTCATTCCTAGTTCTATAGCCTTAGGCACGTTCTCAGTGCCTCCTAACCACATCTAAAATTTAACATATTTCTTAGGATTGTAATGAGTATTGAATTGACTAATCTGTGGAATGGTGGTTCTAATAATACTTGGCCTAGAAGTGGCATTACATAGATTAGATGCCCTCCTCATCACACATGAAACTTGAAAGTCTGACTCTTGTACGCCTTGTTTTCCCCCATTAAACTGTGCAGTTGACACAGTTCAGCCATTCTGACCTTTCTACATTCCATTTCTTGTTTGTATACTGTCCACACTTATGAGCCCTTGTGAGGTGGAAGCAGAAAAATGAGTTCAACAGTAGCCTTGGCTAAATAGTAAGTTTGAGGTGAGCCAGGACTATATGAAACCCTGACTCCAGAGTAGCAGGTTCCTTTTTTCTCTCTTTTGGTTTTTAAAATGATTTATTTTGTTTGCTTGTTTGTTTTTGAGATTATAATTACAATATTGCCCCTTCCCCTTCCTCCCTCCACGCTTCTGGATACTTTCCCCACTCTCCTTCAGATTCATGGCCTCTCATTTTCATCGGTTGTTACTGCATGTATATATGTATTTTTGTGTACATATATATTTCCAAATATAACCTATTGAATCCACATATTGTTGCTTGTATGTATGTTTTTTGGGCTGACCATTTGGCCTGGAGAACCAATTTGAGTGTTCTTCCTTGGAGAGGGCCACCTCTTCTGCTCCTAAATTGACTCTGTTGCCTATAGTTTTTAAGTCTTTTAAAAAATGACTTTATCTTTCTTTTTGTTAGTGCTACCCTTTTATTTTTATTTTTGTTGTTTATAAGAAATTTTAATGTACCTAGAAAATACATAAGAAAAATAACTAAACTAACAAAATAGATCTGTTATAATTTCTATTATATAATAACACTGAGATATTATGGGAGTAAACAAAAGGTTGATTGTGGTAATCATGTAGTGATGCTCAGGGCAATTCATTATCTTTTCTTTTTTAAACTTAAGTTTGATTTTTAATCTAAAAACTGTTATTAATACCATTAATAATATAGTGCTTTTTTTGTATAATTTCCCTTCTATTTTAATACCCTTTTTTCCAACCTTCTTTCTGTTTATTCTGTGTCTTTCACATCATGCATCTTGACCCCATTCATTCCCCATCCCTTCGTATCTGCCTTCTGCTCCTGCAACTCCCCCCCACCCCATAAAATCAAATTTAGGAGAGAAAGAAAAATCTTGTCATGGAAGCTGTAAGCAATGCAATGAGCCACACAGCAAACTCCTCCGTCCATATATCTCTATATTCAAGTGTTCATTGCAAAGAGCCATTGTCTGGTTTGAGGCCTCTAGTTTCTGCTGTATTATTGACACTGACCCTCACTAGAACTTTTGGATATCCTATTGTTGCAATGAGATTGGATATCTTGTTGTTGCAGCTTTGGGTCTGCAGGACCTGCCCCTTCACATGCTCCAGCAGATCATAGATTAGGTGGATGTTACAGTGAGCCAACTCATAACCCTGATTCTGGGCCTGGGTAGTTGCAGGGTTGGTCAGCCCACAAACTCTCCTGTACCACATCTAATAAAAACCCATAGACAGATATTGGGGTTCAACCTGAAGGTCAGAAAATTAAAACAGTCAGCCACTGGCTCCTACCTCTACCTCAGTCCAAAACAGTGATCCTGCCTCCAGGAATCCTCAGAATGAGACTGTGTCTGAGAGCTGTCTCTTCCCATCTTTTATTCCTCTCTATGGCTGGGATTAAAGGCATGTACCACTACCGCCTGGTTTCTATAGCAAACTAGTGTGGCTACTGGGATTAAAGGTGTGTGTCACCACTCTCTGGTCTGTAAGGCTGACCAGTGGGCCTGTTTTACTCCCGCATCTTCAATCAAGCTTTGTTTATTAAAATACAAATGAAATACCACTACACTTTCCCATCTTTGCCTCTTAGGTGAGCTGTCCAGTGTTGCCCTTGCTAGTTCACACCTTGCTAAGGGATGGGGCCTGTTCTCCTGCTTTTACATCCTCAGGGTTGGCTCTCCCACACCCACACCTTCAGGGCCAGCTCTATTGTGTTGCCCATGCAAGGTGCAGAGCCCTCTTTCCTCAGTGCTGCTGCTGGTAAGGGGGAGGGTCACCTTCCTTGTCTAGCACAGGCAGTGAGGGACAAGGGGTGACTTGTGGATGTCTCCTCCATGCCTACACAGCTACAGGACAGACGAGTAATGGGGACAGCTCTCACACACTCAACAGATTTAGGGCTGGCTCACCCACACCTCTGCCAATAGGGTTGGCTTTATTGTGCTGCCCAGGCGAGGTGCAGGGCTTGCTCTCCCAAATGCTACAGCTGATAATTTTATGTTTCTTCATATATGTATGTAGGAGTTGGGGTATGTGCACATGAAGTCTAGAGGATCCCTAGAGCTGGAGTTACAGGAAGTTGTAAGTCATCTCTCCAGTCTCCTTTTACAGTATAGTATTGCAGAAAATAAAAGATACAATGTCTAGGCATGGGGCTATGTAACTGCAATCCCCTTGCTTGGAAAACAGGAGGTTTAGGAATTCAAGACCAGTCTTGGCAAAGTTTGAAGCCAGCCTGGTCTAAATGGGACTTCAGTAGCCCCACCTCCCCAAAATGGAAAAAGAAAAATGAAAACTCAAGGAAAGGAAAGAAAAGTTAGATAAAAAGCACCTATGTAAGGGCCTGACACATAATCACTCAGTGGATAGTGCCTGTTTCTGTTGTGGTGTTGGTTCTGTGGGTCTCTGTCCATATTCACCTTGCAGTACTTAATAGAGATTGTAATGTGGGCTTCTCACAGATCTTGTTAATTATTTGGTGAGGAAATTAATAAGGCCATGAATAAATGATAGATAAAATATACTTGGAAAGTGATTTAAAAGTTTATATTTGAAATGCTGTATTTTCTTATGCGAAGTCTATGTATAATAATATTTTAAAGTTTAATTTAAAATTTGACCTTTATAATAAAAGGCTAATGTACCTTTACGATAAAAAAAAGTCATGGTTCAGTTAATGTAGTTATCATAATCAGAATTCAGCAATTTATTGGATGCAAGGTTGTTTATACAACAAGCTTCTGATTTAGTAGTAACATTTTGAAATATTTATTTTTTTTAACAGCAACAATTCATTGAATTGGATGAAAATAGACAGAGATTGTTACAGAAATGCAAGGAACTTATGAAGAGAGCTAGGCAAGTATGTAACCTGAGTGCAGACCAAGCCGTTCCCCAAGAATTTCAGACAGTAAGTATAAAAATATATAATGCTGCAGTTGCCGTAACACGGTAGTTTTAAGACATCCTACTCTAGGCATAGTAACGGGCTGTGAAAAACATGAAGTGTTATTTAAAAATACGCTTTCCCCCATTCTTCACTGATTATCATATACATTAAAGTAACTTTGCTTAACTTACTTCCTCGGATTTAGTCACCAATCTTTGCTTATTATTAAAAGTCTTAAAATAGGGGAATTTTCCTAACATTACAATATAACTTTCATTTTTACTATTAAAGGAGATCCTTTCGCCCTTGACTATTTTGAGAGGTAGTTGGCAGTATGAAATATTCATGGAAGCCAGTAATTTCTACTTGACAAACAGTAAATAAGGTGATAGTTAGAAAGACAGAGGCAAAATCAAAGTGTTTTCCTAGATGTCCTGGTGTTTGATTAGGGCACATCACATATTGAATCTTTAGGGCTGATAGTTGGTTTTGATTTTATGCTGATATGTCAGAGTCCAACTAAGCAATGCTGCCTTTCAGTTGACACTCCACCATTTATTCTGTCCCCTGTTCCTAAGTTCTATCTGACATTGAAGCCTTTTCTGTGTTCCTACCCAAACTAATACCAAAATAGTTAGAAATGCATTTTTAAATAGTACTTGGGTACTTTTTAAAATCTTAAATGTATCAACCTTCATAGATGAGGAAATGTCCACTAAGCATAGAAAAAGACTAAGATTATAGTTGTCAGATCCTGGAAGGTTTTGTTTTATGCTCTCAGACACAAAGCAAGTTGGGTTTGATAGGTACAGAGGAGTAAGAGTTCAACAAATATTTATAAAACTAACTGAGGAGTTTTTTAAAAAGCTAATGGAGAAGTTTGATTCTAAAGGTAATTATAGAACACATCAAAAATATGTTTTGTTTTAATAAAATCAGTGTGATATCTGTACTCTTAAGTTACAGTTTCTGTGTGCTGGGCATGGTGGCAGTTGTCTGTAATACCAGCACTTGTGAGGTGGCAGCAGGAAGATCCCAAATTCAAGGTCTACTTGGGCTACATATAGAACTAAATTCTGTCTCAACCCTGCCTCCCCACGTGTTATCTATTTTAAAGGGATAAAATTAGAAAATAATATATTTATTAAAGTATATTGATTGGCTGCTATGACCAAATATTAAGTAGGACAGACATGCTTCTTTCCTCGCTGAAACTTGAGTTCTGGTCTGGAAGATAGAATAAACCAAATAAAGGTGATAGATAAGTAGCAAGGATGGGTAGATGCTTAACAATGGTTCCTTTGAGATGATACTGTTTGAGGTACATGCTAGATGAAGAAAAGAAGTCAGGTCAGGTAGGGCTGTAAAGCAAGAATATCAAGCAGAGAAAACAGTTCTTACAAAGTCACTAAGGTGCAAATGTATTTGGCACATGTTAGAAGAAATCTTGGTGGGATTAAAAATTACATTCCTCAAATTGGTGTGGTAGCACACACCCTTAATCCCAGTACTGGGGAGACAGAAACAAGTTATCTCTGTGAGTTCAAGGCCAGCCTGTTCTACAAAGGGAGTTCCAGGACAGTCAGGACTGCTACAAAGAGAAAACCTAGCGATGGATGGATGGACGGACGGACGGATGGATGGATGGATGGATGAATAGATGAATAGACAGACAGACAGAATTTGCATTCCAACCTGCAGTGGTGTCACATGGATGGATGGACGGACGGACGGACGGACAGACAGATAGATACATAGATAGATACATAGAGAGAGAGAGAGAGAGAGAGAGAGAGAGAGAGAGAGAGAGAGAGAGAGAGAGAATTTGCATTCCAGCCCTGCAGTAGTGGCACATACCTTTAACTCTAGAATTTGGGTAGCAGAGGCAGACAGATCTCTGAGTTGTCTCCATAGTGAGTTCCAGGACAACCAGTTCTACACAAAGAAACCTGCTTCAAAAAATAAAAACCAAAAATTACATTCCAAGCAGAGAGGAAGGCACAAGCCAGATTAGTATGGCCTTATACAGTATACAGGAGTTTGGAAATGTTTTCTCCCTTTAGTGATTAGGTAAGTACTCCACCATTAATCTGTATCCCCAGCCCTGGGCTCTGTTCTCTTTGAGATAGAAGCCACTGGAGGGTTTAAACCCAAGGATGGTATTATTGAATTCAGTTTTTAGGTGAGTACGCCTAGCTGCTCTCTGAAGAATAGATCCATAAGAAAGGAAACAAGTAAACCACTTTGAGCATTATTATTTTGTGTGTAGTAGCACAAAGGGACAGAGGAGGGGGAACTTTTACTTTAGTGATGGATATGAGAGAGGTAAGAGAAAACTCCTAAATGTTTGCCTGAACAAGCTGAAGCTCTATACTGATGAGAAGTTGATTTGCTTATAATGGTGGGGAATGTGGATGAGGAGAAATTATGTTTCATTATCATAAGGTTAGTATGCCTGTTAGAGTCTGGTGAAGATGCCACCAAGTAAGTTTTGGACATAAGCTCACACCTCAACAGACAAATCAAAGATGTTGCACATGTACATGACAAATTCCTAGAGGCTCTTGTAGAGATTGGATGTATAACTCAACAAAACTTTTTTTTTAGGGCTCCAGATTCATTGCATACTTTTTACTGTAGGGCTCTACAGGTTGTGCTAGGCAAAATAGTGTACTGCATGCCAATCCTCGTAGGAAAGTGTCTATCCTAATGAGTCTCTGTGGCATAGATTCCGAAGATAGTCTTGATGAAACTCTGTCTCAGTGATTGAATTCTAAGGATGCTTTTTTAGGTCTTCATAAGTACAGTATAAAGTTCTAACTTCTTGCTCTCTTTCAATGCCCCACATATTCTGGACCCATTCTACCAATTCAGCAAGTACCCACCATTCCAAATGGACACAACTCCTCACCCCCCATGGTATGCAGTACTCATTCTTTTTTCCAAATTGTTTTCTCCTTTTTGCATTGCTTTTCCCTAGCCATTGCTTTGAGACCCAGAGATAAATTATAGACCTTTGAATTCTTTTAATTCTCATGTAGCATGAACTGACACTTCATTATTTTAAATTCCAAAGCCTATATCATATGTACTGCTTATTTTAGACTCAACATCAATACATTGCCTTAAGGTACTATCCAACATGTATACATTGTGTTTTCTTTTTAAAGTGTAAGCTTTTTAAAGGCAAAATACCCTGTTTTAGATTCCTTTGTATTATTGCTGTGTGCTGGCATGCTATTAATCAGACAGTAGATTTGTAGCAAATTACTTTCTCTTAACTAGTCTAATAAAACTTTTCATTATTCCATTTTTAATGATAGATTTTTTTTTCCTTTAGGCTTTTCAAGATCTTCCAAATACATTGGATGAAATT
The DNA here is from genome assembly GCF_950005125.1 of Chionomys nivalis. Taxonomy (NCBI): domain Eukaryota; kingdom Metazoa; phylum Chordata; class Mammalia; order Rodentia; family Cricetidae; genus Chionomys; species Chionomys nivalis. The sequence continues at coordinate 35,142,929 of NC_080093.1, forward strand.
GATGCATTATTAACTGAAGAAAGATCAAGAGCTTCTTGCTTCACAGGACTGAATCCTACAGTATGCCTCTTTCTCCTTTTCCATCTTGTAGCTCTCACACTTCTACCTTCCCCAGTGCGCACATGTGCATGCATGCATGTGTGCATGCGCACGCACATAGACACATACACACACACAGCCCTCTCCAGTACTTGCCTCCCACACTGTACTGGAGCTCTGGGTAATAATAATCTAGACAGCAGGAACAATGCCTTAAATGCCAGATTCTGAATCTATTAGAATTTTAAATAGAGTCTTCCTAAGGAACACAGTGTTCTGTGCCTTTCTTTATAAAAAGAATAGTTGCGTTAACTTGAAATACAGCAGTGTGTATTTTTTTTCCAAAGACTAAAAAAAAGTAGCACTTTCAGTGCACAATAGCATAAATTAAGTGCATACAAACAATGCAGTGCAATTGGCATTTTTAGCTAATAGCTTAATTGATGCAAATTTTTATATAATTTATTCTTTGATAGATGTTTCTTACAGAGCTTTATTTTTTTCTGTCAGGTGGTTGAAGAATACTCAAGAAGAGAAACTGAAATACAGCAATTAACTGAAGAACTAAAGGGGAAGAAAGTCGAACTAGATGAATATAGGGAAAATATTTCACAGGTAATTTTTTATCCTTTTTCTTATATGTTTACCATTAATGGGATGAGCATATTAATTATACAAAACAAATATATTGCTTCTAAGAGAAAAAGTATTTTTATGACCAGATTGACTCTGTTATAAAAATTTGTTTTATGTAAAGTTTTACATCAGAATGGATAGTACTGCTTTCAATTTGTGATTTTTGTCTTTCATTTATAGGTGAAAGAAAGGTGGCTGAACCCCTTAAAGGAGCTAGTGGAAAAAATCAATGAGAAGTTCAGCAACTTTTTTAGTTCTATGCAGTGTGCTGGTGAAGTTGATCTTCATACAGAAAATGAGGTAACTGCATTGGGGGTGTATTTGTGTTTGTTTGGTTGGTTGGTTTTGATTTTTCGAGACAGGGTATCTCAGTAGCTATGGAGCCAGTCCTGAAACTTGCTCTGTAGACCCAGCTGGACTTGAACTCACAGAGTGCTGGGATTAAAGGCATGCGCCACCATTGCCAGACACAAAGGATGTATTTTATGACCAATAATTTTAATTATGTGCAAAGGGTACATGTAAATTTATTTACTTTGGAATTGTACATGAAAATTCTGATTACTGAAAAATTGTGAAAAGGAAGGAAAAGACTACCTTTGGATTTCTAACATGAAGTTTGCTTGGTTTGGGGGTGGGTATGGTGTTTTGTTAAGAGGTTAATGCCTCTCTTTGTTTTAGACTATCTAAATAATGATTATTCATCTGTGTTGAGTGAGTGCAATGCTTTAGTGTAACTAATGATTCAGTGGTAACTGCTCCACTTAAAAGCCATAAACAAATTAGCAAACACAACTGAAATGTAGTTTATATCAATGAGGTTGAGTTTGTTTTTTCGTTTTGGTGTGTGTGTGTGGTGTGTGTGTGTGTGTATTTGGTAGGGGTGATGTTTTCTAATTTTTTGAATCAGGGTCTCTTATAACCTTGACTGGCCTGGAACTTGCTATGTAGCCAAAGATGACATTAAATTCTGAACCTCTACCTCCCAATTAAGATGATAGACTTCCATTACCATGCTGAGTTTCCTTGGTTTCTTCTTTATCACAAATTTAGAAGGTAGTAGGAAATATGGTAATTTCTTGAACTACAACTCTATGTATTGCTATTTTGGATAAAACAAATTTTCCGTTAAGAAACTTTTGTGAAGAAGGGCTGGAGGTGCAGTGAAATGATGGTGCATGCTCAGCTACAGGAGGCCCTGGGTTCGTTTCCCAACACAAGAAACAGGTGAGGAAAGGAAGCAGAAATGACTGGTTTCTTGAAAATAATTGGGAAAGTGGAATGGATGGAAAGGAATATTGTGGAAAAAAAGGCAGGCCATCTTTTGATTTTTATTTAAAAGTTTTTGCTGCACTGGAGTCATTTTTGTATTCTCATTTTGCATGTATCAGAATGTTTCCAAGGTGAAATTTCTTTTGAATGAAAGTCAAGTTAATTAAGAATATTTTCATATCTTTAAAATTTTAGCAAGTGTGCATGTTTTCATTCTGTTGCATGTATAAATATAAAGAAAAATAGCATCATTTGCTCCTTTGAGGAGTTTGCCTCACAGCTCTCTCTGCTTCGTGTGAAGCATACATGTGAAATAGCATTTTGTTAAGTCCTAGGTTTGAGGTCTTAGTTCCTTCTGTAGTAGTTTACCACACAGTCCTTGCCTCACTGTAACTAAGAAATGTGTGTACAAAACTTAATTTCTGATATGCTTCCTTTGTGCTAGACACTTCTAAGTTTATCTTGCTTAATCTCTTATAACTATCCTATGAAGCAGGAATTTATATCCATCCTACTTAAAAAACAAGCTGAAACTTATCATTATTTTACTAAAGGTCACATTGCTTTCAGGTGGCAAAGAATCAAACACCTTATCTAATCCCAGGCAGAGCCTTAGCTCTTAGATAAATTTGATTACTGTGAACATCATCTTGCTCAAAGTAACAACGGAATCTTTATCAGTAGCTTGACTGTGTGGGGTATAAATGTGATCAAGTAAGCAAGGTGAAGCCTGTGTCACAGAAATACCATCCTGTATATCCTCTTGCATGGTTCCTCCTTTGTCTTGTCCTGTTTCTTCTCCACAGTCTCTGTTTTCAATGCACTGCTATAGAAAGGCTCTCCTCATGCCTTTCAGTGTGTTCCCCTGGACCTTCCCTCTTCTCAACTTTTCCCGTTATCTCCTTTCTATTTTAGCCTCCTTAGTAATGAGTTTAGAACTGACTTCTTTAACTGGAGCCTTGAATGAGAAAGAAGAAGCTAGAAAGGGAGAAAAAAGGATGATCAATTACAGGAGTCAAAAACAAAACTCCAGTAAATCAAAGCCTATGTAATCAAAAAGTGACATATTTAATAAACTCACTGTGGAATAAATATGGTTTAAAAGTAATCCTGAGGAATTGAAACTTTTACAAATTATTACAAATCTGTCTTTTTTGTTGTTTTTGTTTTGATTTTCAAGACAGAGTTTTTCTATAACAGCCCTAACTGTCCTGGAACTAGCTGTGTAGACCAGGCTGGCCTCGAACTCACTGAGATCTGCCTACCTCTGCCTCCCGAGTGCTGGAATTAAAGGCATCCGCCACCATGCCTGGCTCAGTTTTATCAATTGTTTACTTAGGAGGTTTGAAAGGAAAAAGTACTATTTGTAAAATTTTTAAAGCCTACTTGAATACTTTTGCATTTTTGCTTGAAGCTGTTTATAGTTTGTAAAAGGAAGCTCTTGCTTTCTCACAAGTCGGGAACTAGAATGTAGGACTTGTAGCAGCAGAGCCAGAGCAGAGTGCAAAATGGTGGCAAGGATCTTGGCTGCACTAGCTTATGGAAAGTATCTTCTGCTGTTTGAGAGAGTATTGATAGGAGTGCAGCCAAAACTATAACCAAAGGTGGCAGCATGCTTCCAGTAAGGTCTCAAGGAAAAGTATTGCCAACAGCAGTTGTAGCTATGGGATAAGAATCTATAGGAGAGGTGGAGAGATTCAGGCAGTTAGCATAAGAGTTGACATAAAGGCCTTCTCCCAGAATATGGAGGCACCACAAACAGGATTGTTTCTTAGTTAGAGGTGATGCCACATCTATAAAGAATGTGGGCTGAAATTACTGTTGGGGGGAATCACTGGTGATGTTCCATGAACCTGCCCGTTCCACTGATATTCTGAGCTACTTCATCCATAAATAACTGCCATGCCTCCTTTATAACTAACTGATGATATCCAAACTCAAATAATAAATAAATAAAACACTTTTTGTTCTTAAACCTCTATACCTAATACATACAATTTCAGAGATTTAGTATGAAAAATGTAAAATACTCATTGATAACATTTTATCTTGTGCTGTTTGAATATATTGGATTAAATTACACCATTGAAGGTTATTTTACCTATTTGTGTTTTATGCTTTAAAAATATGACTGCTGAATTGCCTATTTCTTGTAGTATGCCTCTCGTTTAGACACTTATCTAGAACATTTAACTAGCTAACTTTCAGCTAGTGTTAAATGCTTGCCTTTTAAGATAAATCTGAATCTGAATGACGTAGAGCTAAGAGAAGTAAATAAACCTTAGAGTGGTCTCAGAGATGGCAAAAGTTTATAGAACACCAAATACTTCCCTTTTTATAAAGTAAAATTTATATTTGTGAATGTGTGCACACACGTAGGCACTCAGCTATTAAAATTTTTAGATAGTAATTGCTTAATCTAAATTTGTTATTTTTATGATTGATATACTGTTATATTTTCAAATAATTGGTTGAAATAATCAGAAAACACTTATTTTTCAATTTTTTGTTTTACAGGAAGATTATGATAAATATGGAATCCGAATTAGAGTAAAATTTCGCAGTAGTACTCAGCTGCATGAATTAACTCCTCACCATCAAAGTGGAGGGGAAAGAAGTGTTTCTACCATGTTGTACTTGATGGCACTTCAGGAGCTTAATAGATGTCCATTCAGAGTAGTTGATGAAATCAATCAGGTATAATGATACCTTTGGGGGCAATATACTGCATCCTCTAATAGACACATATGTAATGATTATTGTCATTGTGGTGTTAGGGTATGGACCCAATCAATGAACGAAGAGTGTTTGAAATGGTTGTGAACACTGCCTGTAAAGAAAACACATCCCAGTACTTCTTCATCACACCAAAGGTGAGTAATGGGTAAACTCCCAAAAATCATGTGCTCACATGTCCCCTTTGGCCTAATTGTGGAGCATATTTGGGCCAAGTGTGTATTTAAACAGGATTACCCCCCAAAAAGGAGCTAAAACGGTTATAGCAGTCTTTACGTTCATAGAAGGGACACATTCTAATGACACACTTAATAAGAAACTTTATCTGAGGAAGTGGCAGAGGAGGCACTTCATTATGTTCTAGAATTAGATCTCCTTGCCTTTAATACTCATTCCCCTTCTAGAAAAGCTCCTCTTTTGCTAAAAGATGACTGGGAATGCAAACCCCAGAACTGTAGCCCTCTCTGTCACGTCATATAGTCTTTACTTCCCACTGCCACTACCCTAGCCCTAAAGAGTCTTAAGTACCCAGTCTTGTACTGACAGATCAGGTTTTATAAGCACATAATTATAATCATAGAGAATTTTCCATAATCTAGAGCTGTTGTAATAGGAAATATCCTTTTGTTAAATCTAATGATGTGGCTAAGTTATCAAATAAATGTACTCAAAGATGTGTTTATTACTAATCTACTTTTTCCTCTTATCAACTAAATATTTATAAATATCTCATTGGATGTCCCACCTAAATGTACAGTTTTGTACTTAATCATCTTTTATCGTCAGATCTGTGGACTAATCAGGTCTTGCCCCTATCCTTTTTTTTTTTTTTTTTTTTTTGGACTTTCGAGACAGGGTTTCTCCATAACTTTTTTGGTTCCTGTCCTGGAACTAGCCCCCTATTCTATTTTTTAACCAAACTCCTTGGCTTAGAAAGCAAACCTCCCCCACAGGTTTCACACTGCCAGTCTATCACAGTGCTTAGCCATAGAAGTTGTTGGAGAAGTGTTTTGTGTAGAAGTGAAAGAACACTCTTTTCCAAGATGTGCCTATGGTCCTTGTTGGTAGATGAATACAGAGGATTCCAACCAACTAGAATATTCCAGGTCAGGAATATTAGGCCAGGCTTCAATTATGCTTATTCTGGAAGCTGTCATAGTCTGACAAGTTGATGATGTAGTTAAACATATGTAAGATTGGAAACTGTCTTTCTCAGTATATAATGTAATTATGTGGCAATTTATTTCAATCCTTACAGCTTCTACAAAATCTTCCTTATTCTGAAAAAATGACAGTATTGTTTGTCTACAATGGTCCTCATATGTTGGAACCAAACCGATGGAATTTAAAGGCTTTTCAAAGGCGGCGGCGAAGGATTACCTTCACTCAACCATCTCAGTGAAAGGAAAGGGAGGGGATTTCAGAGGTTTTTCTTTTAACTGTTTATACGTGTGGCTCAAGTGAATAAAAATTAGCAGATTTATTGAAAAAGAAAGATTGGTTATTTTTGGAAACCTGCTTTTAAAAACAAATAGGTTGATGAAATGGAGACCACTGGGACTCTGGAACATTTTCTAGTGAAAATTAAGTCTTCGGTTTGGTTGAACTTGATTCCTTAATCCTCTGTCAGCACTGGATTGTGTCTGCTGCCCCCACCAGTGTGTGTGGTGGCTCCCATCTAATCCAGCACTTGGGAAGTGGAGGCAGGAAGACCATGAGTTTGAGGCAAATCTGGACTGCAAAGTGAGAGCCAAACCGTGTAGGCTGTAGAGTGAGATCATGTGTCATAACAAATGGTATTTCCTGTTGCAGACAGAGAGGTATGGCAGAATGGGGATTTCATTTACTAAGTGTGGTGACTCTGACAATTGATTGCAGAACTTCCTGACTTTTAGAGCTTAAAAGCAACTCAGAATTAGATATCCCACTCTTCCAGTGTTAATATTTCATTTTTAAAAACTGGTATGGGAATGTCTGCTTAATAGGTTTGTGGCAGATCTGTTCATTTCTTTGTATTAAAGGTTACCTTGTTTTCATAGAAAACATATTTATGGGCCTTTAATTTAGGCAACTTGATGTTATAGCTTTATTGGTATTCAAAGAATTGGGAAAACATACACATGGGGCTTCAAAATAGCAGCAGGCTTTGGAGACGTCACAAGGTAAAGAGGAGACATAATATGGCCCAAACACTGACAGAATGAAATCAGGTAACAAGAATTCAGACTAGCATTGTAAAGTACAAGTTTTATGCTGGAGTTTCTTGTTCTGTTCTATTTTGTTTTGTTTTTAAAGTCAAATATATTTTACATCTTAAATTTCTAAAAGAATTTTTATAATTACTTTTAATAAGGTTTTTCTTAAGATTTCATATACGAGGTTTTACAATTTGTATTTGAAATTTCTCAGTGCTATGTAAAGAGTGATGGCAAGGTATTGATTTGCTTAAAATCGTAATGTTTTTAGAATTTGTAGGTACTTCCTTACAGGATTGGTCAGACCTAGTATTTTAGAAAAATTTCATCTAAATTCTTTTCTTCCATCTTGAAAAAAATTAAATGAGAAAACCATTTCTTTTTCTTTGAGTATGCTAATTAACAGTGTCAAACACATTCTGATATTTTAAAAACTAAATATTGCAATAAAATAGAAATGTCTTTGAATAATAGACTGGCCCATATCTCTCCTGGTACTGACAAAACTATTTTTTGACGTGATAGCCTGAATAAACCAAATTTTGGGTTTGTGTACTATTGTAATGCCAATGAAAATTTACATTCTTATTACGTTAAAAAATAATGGAACATGAGCCTATGTCATTTCACTTAGACATTTTCTCTTTTAAAAGTTGTATTTCTTTATAAAACTTGAGAGCCCTCCCCTCTTAAACAAAGTCTCATACATGAATAGAAAGATATTTTATTAACATTTTTATCTGTATGAACAAGTCAAGAATTTTAAAGCTTGGTAGCATATTAGTGAAGAATATTACTAAGCATTTGTGTTGTTACTTGGTTTTCTGATATATCTTCACTAATATGTGCTTGATGTAGTTTGGTTTTATCATATCAGTGTAAAAACTGATTGAAGGATAGACATACTTAAAACTCACATCAGCAATTCCATTTTAGTTTACATATGCCAAAAGTTATTCCATTTTGTGTTTATGAGCATTCAGTGAGCAAAATTAATGTTCTGTTTTATATTGAACTTTGGGCTGGGAAGGATAAATTATGTATCATTTATATTAAAAATAGTCAAAAATAATGTCATATTTTCTGCAACTGTTGATTTTTTAAATTACATTCAAATTGTACAAATTCCAAGTAAAAGCTTGATTTGATAAATAAAATATTTAAAACCTGAAGGTTACAGATATTTTTAATGACTAAATCTTTACATTGGTTTGCCAAAGGACAGTCTCTGTTAGAAGGTCTCTCAGTTTAAAAAAAGGAAGAGGACTGGTGTTTTATTTTTTGTTTGTTCATTTTGTTTGTAAGATTATTATATGTGAATGATGATTTTGCCTGCATGTTTGTCTTTACGCCACATGAGTACCTGGTGCTTGCTAAGACGAGGGCATCAGATCTCCTGGGAGTGGAGTAAAAGAGTTGTGAGCTGCTACGTGGGTGCTGGGAATAGAAACTGGGTCTTCTGGAAGAGTGGTCAGTACTCTTAACCATGATCCATATCTTCAGCCCCAAAGAGAGGGTTCTTGCTGCTTTCCAATAGCTTTGGACATATCTGTAGCCTGTGAGGAGCATCTTATCATTTTCTGGCACGTCTAAGTGTAAGTGACTAAAACTATATTGTAAATACTACTTTGTTGGTAATAAATACGTATTTTCCCATATTTTGGTATAGGTTATTTAAGGAGATTTTTTTAATACTTTAAATTTTCATAAAAGTCGTTTTTTTCAGGATTACAAAAAAATTTTCAATGTCTATTCAAGTGTCTGCCATTTATGATACAATATTTAATAGACTATTTGTGTTCCAAAAGATAAAGATTTAGTCTTTTGTCCATTTGTAGTAGAATTAGAATCTAATATCAGTAAACACGTGAAAAGCTTGAAAGCATCCAAAGAAGATGAGTGAAAAGGCAAGTATAAATGTTAATGTTGAGACAGTAACTGCTAAAAACATGCACAATCAACAATGTCATCTTACTGTTTCTTACATTGAACTATTACTCAACACAACCTTTTAAAATGTATCTTGAATCAGATTCTTTACCATTTGCATTCAGCTATTTCCACACTAACAAGATGAGGGCGTCCCTAATTCATAGTTTTTAGATGAGAATCAGGTCTGTGAGGGAACCTAGCCTCATTGTTGGTGCTTTATAAATCTTTACTTCTGCTGTGAATGAAGTACTATGTCTGAATTGAAGGCAAGATTAACGTATAGGTTTTTCTATGTTACTGATAGTTAGTTGTTCACAGAATGCAGATAGTGATAGACTTCGCATAACAGATATTACTTTCATGAAATCTGAATGTGAGTTACAGTAGTTTGTCTTATTACTTCATAGCCAGCCATATATTTTAGGAAGACACATTACTGATAGAGTATGTGTACTTGGGAGATTTGACTGTTGACAATTTGAGGTTTTTAGTCCCCCTGGAACAATTGAAGGTTTGAATTTTCTTTTTTTTTTTTTTTTTCATTTTTCTCCTTCCTTTATTGTGGCAAATGTACATAATATAAATTGTACCATTTTAAAGTATACGGTTCAGTGGCATGAAATACATCTACAATGCTGTGTAATCATCATCCTTACACAAGAATCTTAACATGACACATTGCATCTATTCAGACTGACTTTCCATTTCCCTCTTTACCCCAGTCCATGGAAAACTCTTCTCATTAGTTTAATTTTTAATGTGACATGCAGAGTAACTGATTTCGTTGTGTTATTTACATATTGAACTGTGCTCTGTAAATGGAGGCAGAAGTTTTTTTCTTAAAGCTTTTCTGTAGCTCAGGTTTATTACTAATTTGCTTTTGCAACTTAAATTAACCCATTTCTATTAATCTACATTCTGCCACCTGGCTTTGTGGCTTTACCTGTTCTCTAACACATCTTGTTCCCCTGGCATCTCTTTATCTCTCCTTCACTTTGCCCTTCACCTCTCTGTCTTTTAAGTTTGACTTTACTGCCTAACCTTATTCTGCCTTTGCTACAGGCCAAGCAACCTTAATCTCAACCAATCAGAGCAATACACATTCACAGTGCAAAGAAGGAGTATCCCACATGAGTGTTCCCATTCATCTTCCCTTCCCCATTTCCTTCTTCCTCAAAAAAGTGTCCCTTTCTGCTTTCAAGTTATCTATTCTCCATTGCCATCTTTTCTCCCCTGCCTCCTTTCAGATCTCATGTTTCCCTACCTAGTTTCATGGCCTACACACATGTAATATCCACATATAAACATTTAAGTCTATATCAGCATATGAGAGGAAACATGTAGTGATTGTTTTTCTGCTTATTTTGCTTAGTGAGTAGACCGTAAGATTTCAAAAGCCCAGACCAGGCCCAGTGTCTGTGTCCTGGTCTGTCTTGTTTGTCTGTCTGATTATCTCCTTCTCCTTCCCACCCCTGTCTCTGCCTGGATCAGGATGCTAAAGATCACAGCTGCTATTCTAGCAGCATACCTGTCTAATTCCTGCCTTGTAAAAAGTGCTTTTATTGGCTAAGCCATCTCGGTAGCCCCATTGTATCTTTTTTTGTAGCTCAGACACTGGCCTGGAACTATGTAGACTAGGTTAGCCTTCAGATCACAGATACACCTGCCTCTCCTCCAAAGTACAGGGAGAAAGGTACATGCCACCATAATCTAGTCTTGATGAATTAATACCTTTATTAAAATCTCGTGACCCTTTTGATCTCTTCTAATTTGGATTTGAAGTTTACTTTATCAGAATGGCTGTACAAATTTGTATTGGGCTTTCATTTTGCATGATAGGTTGACTTTGATCATTTGATTGATTGTCAGTCTTTGGGTATCTCTCCAGTGAGTGATCTTATTTGGAGACAGTAAATAATTTTGTCTTGTTTGTTTTTATTTTGTTTTTAATGTTTGTTTACATTTACAATCGTGTATGTATGTCTGTGTGAGTTTATGTGCACCAGTGCATGCATAGGCCCACAGAAGCCAGAGGACATTAGATTCCCTGGAACTGGGGCTTGTAAACTGCGATGTATGGGTGCTAGCACCCAAATGTGGGTCCTCTACCAGAGCACTATGTGCTCTTAACATCCGAGCTATCTTGTTAGCCCCACAGATCTTTTACTTAATTAGGCTGATCTGTGTCTTTTTAATGATGAGTTGAGGCCATTTGTATTGAAGGTTAATACAGGGATTTAGTAATTTTTGTGATCTTGTTGGTTGTTTTCTGTTTAGCTCTATTGTTGCTTGTTCTTCTCTCTCTAGGAGTTTGTGCTAGACATGATGGATTCCTTCTCATTTCTTTTTTGTCTTTTCCTTTCAAAATGTCTGTATACATTCTTACGATCTTAGAAATTGAAACTGTCTTTCCTTTTGCTCTATGTAGGGTTTTCCTAATACTAGCTTCCTTGTCATTAGTTGTCTTGGTTTGTGTCTGTCTTGAACTATCTTTATTTCTCTGTCAATTTTAAATGATAACTTTTGCTAGCTATAGCAATCCTGGTTGTTTTTAACTTTCAGGACTTGAAATGTATCTTCCATCCTTTCTTGACTTTTAGGATTGTTGATTACACTGATGATATTCTGCTGTTTGTCTTTACAGGTTCATTGGTATTTCCCCCCTGCAACTTTTTTTTGGTTGGATGGGGTTTAATTATCATTATTTTTAATATTTTATACCTGTTATATATGTTTGTGTGTGTATATGCATGCATGTTTGTCAGGAGTGCATGTGTATAGGAGTTCACTTGTGTGTTTAAAGAGTGTGCATATATTGTACATGCATATGTTTTGCAGGCCAGAATTCAACCTCAGATGTTGTTGCTCAGGACCCATCCACCTTTTTTGTTTGTTTGTTTGTTTGTTTGTTTTTAATATAGATTTATTTATTTATTATGTATACAATATTCTGCCTTCATGTATGCCAGCACTCCAGAAGAGGGCGCTAGATCTCATTACAGATGGTTGTGAACCACCATGTGGTTGCTGGGAATTGAACTCATGACCTCTGGAAGAGCAGCAGTGCTCTTAACCACTGAGCCATCTCTCCAGCCCTCTCCACCTTGTTTTTTGAGATAAGATTTCTTACTAGGACCTAGAACTCACTGATTAGGCTAGGCCTACTGGCTAGCCAGTCCCAGGAGTCTATCTGGAATTAGAAGCATACTCTTTGATGCCTGGCTTTTTACACAGGTGCTTAAGATTGAACTCGGGTCCTCATGGTTATGTGGTGAACACTTAACCTTGAGTTGTCTTCCCCAGCCCTGCTTTGCAGTTTTGACATCTTGACCTCTATGTCATAAAGGCTTTCTTCTCTGGTCATGTGTATTTGGAGTTTATATTTGTTACTTTTCTATTATTCTTACAAAACACCATAACCAAGGCAACTAATAAAAGAAAGCATCTAATTGGGCCTGTGATTTCAGAGGATGTAGAGTCTATGGTGGCAAAGCAAAAGCATGGTTTCAGGGACATCTGGAAGCTCACATCTATCTGTAAGATGGAGACAGAAAGCACACTAGAAATGACTCAAGTCTTTGAAACCTCAAAAGCCAGTGGCCTGCCTCCTCCAACAAGACCACATTTCCTAATCTTTCTCAAACAGTTCCATCAACTGTGGACCAAGTATTCATATATGAGCCCATGGAATCCCATCTCATTGGCCATTCCTTGGCCCCATAGGCTCATGGCCATATCTTAATGCAAAATGCCTCCAATCCAACTTCAAAAATACTTATGTCTTTAGATTGCTTAAACAAAGATCCCTTTTGAGAGTCAAGGCAATATCTTAACTGTTACCACCTATAAAATCAAAAAGCAAATCATATACTTCTAACATATAATGACATGGAATATATCTTACTATTCCAGCTTTACTGACTGTAGCACATTTCTCTCTCCTGGGCTGATTCCAGTCCCAGTGTGTCTCTCCTTGGCAGATATCCCACACCTCTGGCACCTCTGATATCTTGGGAGGGTCTCCAAAACAATCAAGGTTTCATTTTGGGAGCTTCTCAGAATGGTCTCACAGGGACAACAGAATGAGACTGAACCTGAGAGCTGTCTCCTCTCATTTTATAATCCTCTCTAGTGCTGGGATTGAGGGCGTGCACCATTGCTGCCTGATCTTGTAAGGCTGGCCAGTGTGGCTGCTATACTCTCTGATCCTCAGTCAAGCTTTATTTATTAACATACAAATGAAATGCTGTGACAACTGATTTTTTTAAAAAAAAGTGTTGATTGGGCTTATGGTTCCAAGAAGTTAAGAATCCATGGTGGCAGAGCAAGAGCATAGTGACAGAAACCGCTAAGAGTTCATATCTGTATTCCAAGAGCAGAAGACAAAATACTAGGAATGCACGGGTCTTTTGAAACCTCAAAGCCCAACCCACCCTAGTGACACATCTCTTTCAATAACATCAAATTTTCCAAAACTTCCTAAACAATTTTCCTAATGGGGGACTAGCTGTTCAGTCATATCAGCCTTTGGGGGCTTTTCTTATTCAAATCACTACAAAGTTCTTAATGCACAGATGTCTATTTTTCCCTTTAGATTTAAAATTATTTTCTACTAATTCTCTTTTTTATGTGGGTGTCGATGTGTATGTGTGCCTGTGTACATATGTGCAGAGGTCAGAGGTTAAGCTCAGTTGCAGTCTTCACATGCCCTTCATGTTTTTTGAAAGAAGGTCTCTCAGATAGAGTAAAGTCTAGTCTTTCACCTTCGAAGAGGAGAAAAGGATTTGGGTCGCACTCTCTGCTTCCATCCCCAAGAAATAACTTCACCAGATAGCTTACTGAGAGTGTCCTCAGGTAAAAGACTTTGTAGACATCCCTTGTTGCCGTTAGAAATTAGTTATCTTAGTCTTTAAAGTTACTTATTTATAATTTGGTTGGTTGGTTGTCTTGGTTTGTTTTTGTTGCTGTTTGGGGGTTTGTCTTTTTAGTAGTGTATGAAAGTTCTCTGAGGAAAAATGACTTCAATGTGTTGGTTGCTACCTTACCAGAGCCTAGGAAGATGCCTACTATATAGTAAACACTCAATTACTGAAGCATAAAGAGATATTTTTTCTAGCTGAGTGTAATGAAGGAGCAGAACAAACTCCATTTTGAGAAAGAACTCCATTTTAGATAGGACCTGACACTAAAGGGGATGAATGTAAAAAGTCATAAACATTCCCAAGAAACTGTGCCTGCCCTGGTCAAAGGGACCCACCAGGGTGTCCAAAGAACATCTGCTTGTTCGAACATCCTTGTAGGTACCCAATTAACCACTGTTTTGAAATTCCCCTATACCCCAACCAATGAATTCAAAAGTTATATACTTTTACCCAATACCCAAACACCAGGACTTGTGTCACCCTGCTTTTCCCTTTAAAACACATTACCCTGAGAGCTTGGGGCTGTTCTCCATCACCTGCTGCAGCAGTGTGTTGGATTATGATCTGAGTTAGCTATCTTGTAATCAATAAACCCCAGTGTGTTTGCATCGGTAACTGGCTCTGCGGTGATCTTATTTGGGGGGTCCCATGACACAGGCATAAGAGTGATGTTGCATGCCTGTCATATCGTTCCTTCAGGGACTGAGCATTGCCATAAATCTGAGGCCATCTTGAGCTACATAGTGAGTTCTTATATAGCAAAACTACATCTCAAAAGAATAATGCTCACTCAGTACTGTTGATTTTAACGTGGGTCAGTTAATTCTTATATGTACAGTGAGCAGTGCTTTTTACTCTGTAGTTTGAGGAATAAAAGGTTGGGTATCTACCATAAATAGTACACTGCTGGAACAGAGAGGACCCAAGGGTGATTGAGGATCTGCAAGCCTTCATAAGGTTACAGAATTTAGGTATTTACTATGAGTCTTTGGAAAAGAAAATAGAACATGTAGGAAGCTAGAGTGTGTCATAGGAAGTTGAAAAATGTTATGGTTAACAATAGACATCACACTAGTCAAAGACTTTTTACACTTTATGAAAAATAGGAGGAGAGAGTCTCTTAATATATACCCTTATTTTTTCCTCTTTTTTTTTTTTTCTGTGTAGCCTTGACTGTCCTGGAACTCATTATATAGACCAGGCTGGCCTTAAACTCACAGAGATTTGCCTGCCTCTACCTCCCAAGTGCTAGGATTAAAGGTGTGTGCCATTACCATCTGGCTTTAATACATATCTTGAATATCTCATTTCTCAGTGAAAACCATTTCTCAAATCCATCACGTTTATTATGAACCGTTAGTTTAATTAAAAATACAAAAACAAAACACACCACTCTGACCTCTGTGCTAACAATGATGGTGTTAAGCAGTGGGTGGTAGCACTTGTGACAGCAGCTGTTGTAGTTCGCTATGTGATTAGAGCACTTAGGTATAAACTCTCAGTAGAGCAGACTGACAATACTTGTAATTTGCCCTAGCATGTAATTTCTGCTTATGCTAGAGTATTTAAAGAGAACAGCAAATATAACAATGGCTAAAGGCACTAGTAAAAATATTTAAGAAGGTGAAGTAGGTTAATGGAACTCAGTAGTTAGTGCAGGATACAAGGCTGGAGAGGTAGTTCCAGGGTATACATATGTATATGTATGTGTTATATGTGTGTGTACATTTGTGTGTGTGTGTTGTTGTCGTCTGTTCTCCAGGGCAATGTTTTCTCGAAGAACCATTTTCTTTGTTTCTATTTTGTTGATTTCAGCTCTCATTTTGATTATTTCCTCTCATCTAGTTCTCTTAGGTGAGTTTCTTTTTGTTCTAAAATTTTCAAATGTTCTGTTAATTCACTAATGTGGGACTTTTCTAGCTTCTTTATGTAGGTGTTGAGTGCTATGAACTTTCTTCTTAACACTGCTTTCATTGTGTCCCATAAATTTAGGTATGTTGTGTGGTCATTTTCATTGAATTTTAGCAAGTCTTCTATTTCTTCCTTGACCCATTGATGATTCAGGTGAGCATTGTTTAATTTCCATGTGTTTGTGGGTTTTCTGAAATTAGTATTACTATTGCTATTGACTTCTAGTTTTATACCATGGTGATCTGATAAGATACATTGGGTTATTCCAATTTTTTTGTATTTGTTGAGGTTTGTTTTGTTACCAAGTATGTGGTCAGTTTTTGAGAAGGTTCCATGAGGTGCTGAGAAGAAGGTATTTTCTTTTCTGTTAGGATGGAATATTCTATAGATGTCTGTTAAGTCCATTTGAGTCATAACACGTGTTATTTCTCTTATTTCTCTGTTCATTTTTTGTCTGATTGACCTGTCCAATGGTGAGAGGGAAGTGTTGAAGTCTCCCACTATTAGTGTGTGGGGTTTAATGTATGATTTAAGCTTTAGAAGTGTTTCTTTCACATATGAGGGTGCCCTTGTATTTGGAGCATGAAAGTTCAGTATTGAGATTTCCTCTAGATGGATTTTTCCTGTGACTAATACGAAATTACCTTCTTTGTCTCTTTTGACTGATTTTAGCTTGAAGTCTATTTTGTTAGATATTAGGATAGCTACACACACTTATTTCTTAGGTCCATTTGATTAGTATATTTTTCCCAACCCTTTACTCTGAGACAATATCTGTCTTTGAGGTTGATATGAGTTATCTGTATGCAGAAGAAGGATGGATTCTGTTTTTGTATCCAATTTGTTAGCCTGTGCCTTTTTATAGGTCAGTTGAGTCCGTTTACATTAAGGGATATTAATGACCAATGATTGCTATCTCCTGTTAATTTAGTTTTTATTGTTGGTGATGTTAATTTGTGCGGTTTTTTTTTTTCTTCTTTGGGATTTGCTGTTATGAGATCATCAATTGTCTGTGTTTTTGTTGGTGTAGCCATCTTCCTTGGGTTGGAGTTTTCCTTCTAGTATTTTGTGTAGGGCTGAGTTTGTGGCTAGGTATTGGTGAAATCTAGATTTGTTGTGTAATATCTTGTTTTGTCCTTCTATAGTGATTGGCAGTTTTGCTGGGTATAGTAGTTTGAACTGGCATTCGTGGTCTCTTAATGTCTGCATAATTCTTGGCCATGACCTTCTGGCTTTCATCGTCTCCAATGAGAAGTCAGGTGTAATATTGATAAGTCTACCTTTAAATGTTACTTGGCCTTTTTCCTTTGCAACTCTTAATATTCTTTCTTTACTCTGTATATTTAGTGTTTTGATTATTATGTGGCAAGAGAATTTTTTTTTGATCCAGTCTATTTGGTGTTCTGTAAGCTTCTTGTGTCTTTATAGGCATATCTTTAAGTGGGGTAAGTTTTCTTCTATGATTTTGCTAAATAAACTTTCTGTGCTTTTGAGTTGAACTTCTCCTTCTTCTATTTCTATTATTCTAAGATTTGGCCTTTTAATGGTGTCCCATATTTCCCGGATATTTTGGGTTAAGCTTTTCTTAGATTTAATGTTTTCTTTAACTGATGAGTCTATTTCCTCTATTGTATCTTCAGCGCTTGAGATTGTCTCTTCCATCTCTTGTATTCTGCTGTTCATGTTTGCGTTTGTGGTTCCTGATCTTTTTCTCATGATTTCTGTTTTTATAATTTCTTCGGCTTGTGTTTTCTTTATTGTTTCTATTTCAGTTTTCAAGTCCTGAATAGTTTCTTTTAAATGTTTGATTTCTTTTTCTTGGTTTTCTTTAAGTGATTTGCTGATGCCTTCCAAGTTTTTGTTTGTCTTTTTCTCAATTTCTTTAAGGGAATTTCTCATTTCATCTTTAAGAATTTCAAACATTCTCTTGAAGTTATTTTTTAGGTCATTTTCTTCTGGTTCATCCATATTTGGTTGTTCTGGTCTTGCTGTTGTAGAGTCTTTAAGTTTTACTGGTGGTGTGTTGCTCTTTGTGGTGTAGCATGTGATCTTACCTTTTCTACTTATCTTTTTCTCTAATAGTTATGGTTGGGGCTGTCTGAGATTCTGTTGAATAATCTTCTAGGTGCCAGTGAATCCAAAGCTGTTCCTCTTGGTACAGTCAGTGTCACAGTTCTAGTTACCCTGTTGGTTACTCATTGTTCCTGGAGATAGCTCAGCGTTCCTGTGCTTTGCTCTGCTCACTTGCAGTTTGTTCTCAGGCCTACTTTGGCCTAGGTTCCTGGCTATGCTCTGTTTCTGTAAATCCTGGTCTGGATCCCCTCCTGCAGAAATCCCTGGCTTGGAGTTGAACCTGTTCTGGTGGGGATCACTGACTCTGAGTTAGGTTGCTGGCTCAATCTTAATCTGCCAGTGTTCTGTGACTGAGTTGGCTTCTGAGATTGAATTTGCTCCTGGCTTCTGCTTTGTGGAGCTTGTTTCCTCAGTCCCTCTCTGTCCTAAGTAGCCAGCAATGTTTTTCTGTGTAATATCCCTGACTGTCCTGGAACTGGCTTTGTAAGACCAGTTTGGCCTTGAACTCGCAGAGATCCTCCTGCTTCTGCCTCCTCAGTGCTGGGCTTAAAGGTGTACACCACTGCTGCCTGGCTTAAATAAATATTTTTCAAATGTAGGATAAGGTTCCGAATTTCATTTTTGCTCTGGATGAATGGGAGTTGAGATGCCCTCATACAGCTCAGGCTGACCTCAAACTTTAGTATGTAGCCAAGACACTTTGAACTCCTAGTCTCACTTTTTCTTCCAAATACTGGGAGATTGAATTCAGGAAGACTCATTTGACCGGGATTATTTGGATGGTGGGCAGAGTATAGGAGAAAGGCAATGAAAGCAGAAGAACAAATAATACCAAGATGCTTGCTGTACCAACAATAGAAGTGGTGGGAAAAGTATGAGAGTTATTTGTATATAAAATAATCAGCTTTGGTCTATCATTTTCTTAATGGCTGGTCATTTAACATTTCATTTAATTTTCATGGAGGTTCTGAATTGTACATTCAATGAGGAAGAAAGCTTAGAAAGATCATATTGACTTTTGCAAAGTTGAAACTGGTAAATGTTGGTATTGAGACTCAGAGACAGGTAGTATCCTAAAAAGAGTACAGGGAATGACAGCCAGGAAGGTGAAAAGCTCACAGTGAAAGAATCATAGACATTGTTATCTATTATATATTATGATACCTGTTTATTATGAACAGCTTAGCAGTGTGTTTAAGTGAGAATCCCCTTTGACTTAGCAAACCCACTTAGAAGGATTCATACTTACTGTGTATATTCTCTCACATGTATTTCTAGATGTATGAAAATTATTTCATATTATTTCAAAAGCTATATATGGAGGACTAATTATAATGCATACAATCACTTAAGAGAATATAGTTGCTAAAAAGAGGGTGCTTTTTATAGCCTAATGTGGTCAGATCTCCACATGGTTAAATAGAAAGAGCAAAGTGCGGATCTGAGTGTTTGGTTTTATTTCTCACACACTACACAGAGCAAGGTTCTCTGACTCTGTAGAAAGTTAACAGTGGCTGTCTCTGTGATAAGTAGTCAAGTAAATGAAGAACGGGGAAGGAAAGTCTGGGTTTTCGATTTTGGGTTTTGTTTGTTTTAATGTGTGTGTTTTGCCTACATGTGAATATGTGTAGCATGTGTATGCCTGGTGCCTGTATAGGTCAGAAAAGGGCGTTTGATTTCCTGGAACTGGAATTATAAGTAATTCCACCACCATGAAGGTGCTGGGAAACAAATCCAAGTCCTCTGTAAGAGCAATGTGCTGCTCTTACCCACTGAGTCATTTCCCCAGCCTTGTTTTTGTTAGGCATAGTCTCCTTGTATTACCCAGACTAGGCTCTCCATCCTCAAATATTTTTTCTTAGAAAAGAGCATGAGTTTTGGAGTCAGTTGATTTTTTTATTTAACTACTTGCATGCCCATATGCTAGGACCTTTGCTTGTGTAAGCAAACATCTACCACTAAACTACATATACTCCTCTTATAGTATGAATCTAGAATATACCTCAGAGGCCCATGTATGAAAGGTGTGGTTCCCCAACTGATAACCCTGTTGGAAAGGATGGGATTCCCTCCTAGCAGGTGGGGCTAGTGGGAGGAAGTTAGATCACTGAGGGTATACCATTTGTAAATGTATTAAGACTCTATCCTGTCTCTTAATGCTTATCAACATCCTTAAAGTAAACACTCTTTTCTGCCATGGAATGCTGCCTTGCATATGCTGAAAAGCATCACACCAGCCAGCCATGAACTGAAACCTTTAAAATTATGAGCCAAGATAAACCTGTCCCTATAAACCGATTTATCTTAGGTATTTGTTACTGTGGTGGGGGGACAAGGAAACCTCCAACCTGATTTGTTTGTTTGTTTCATGTGATTGCATTACAGAAAGAATATACGGAGTAATACATGCCTGCAAACCCAACACTAGGGATACTGAAATAAGAGGATCACAAGTACAAGACAAGGCCAGTCTGAATTACACAGCAATACTTTGTGTTCAAAAAAGTGGAGGGGAAAAATATGTCTTATATAACCAATACTTTATGACACAATTTCTATAAAACTTTATAATTCTGCCTGTTCTTTTGAAAAGGCTCTTGGCTATAAAGCATTTTAAACATAGTGCAAAATTAATAATTCCTTTATAAAGTATACATAGTAACGTATTTGTGAAGGCTAGAGAGGAAGTACCTATATATGTATATATTGTTCAATAAGTAACCATAATTCCCTGTTCAAGTATGGTAATCCTCTCTATTACAAATACATCCTTCCCAGATAATACATCCCACTCTGAGGGGGAAAGGGGAGCAACATTTACTAATTTAAATGCCAGAACACTGACTTTGTGTAAAATAATATAGGTTATCTTGCATATGCAGTTCCCTAGTACCATTTATTTATTACTAGCTACATTACTATATGATAGTACATCATCCATTGGTTTCCAGAGACTGTCAAAGATTCTTACTATGCTTCATTGATTATGAGGACAAATGCAGGGTTTGCCCAGAATATACAATAAAATATGAGCCATAATTAATTTTCTGGTCATGTTAAGTTTATCATTGAAAATTTTATAGCATAAATGTAAAACCAAGTATTTTCAAACATTGCCTTCACATAAGCTCTAAGCCAAAATCACTTGTCCATAGCTCTACCTTGCATTCTTCCAGGAAAAGAGAGATAAGACAGAGTCGCTGTTTACACAAGAAGCGTCTTTCTCGTTAACATGATTAAAGACCAGCCTAAAATGTCTTGAAGTAGCTTCCTCAATTGGAGGCAAAACTGAGCACCAGTGGAAGGGACCCATTGGCATAGTACTATAAAAGGCTCAGGAGCAACTACAGGAGGAGGTACCAGCCTGCCCCTGGAGGATTGTCAAAGGCAGAGTTTGTGAAGAGGGGTAGGAATTGAATCACAGAACCAGATTGACCTATACCATTCATACCCAAAATATTATAAAGAGGAGAGAGGTGAAGATGTTTGAGTGTACTAATTATCATTCCCTAAGTAATGTAACCTTGGACAGTGTGTTTGCATTGTTATTGTTATTATTAGCTATAATAGGTCATGTAGAGATGATCTGAAGTAATGGGTGGAAGCGAGGTGGCTGTAGGCAACTGTTAGACTGTCATGTAAGATACTTGAGTGGCGCCTATTTTGGTTATCTATGTTGGGGGACCTCTGCAGAGACACATTGAGGAGCAAATTATTTTACTTTGGGCTTTTTTAGAGGTAGATGTGCTAGTTAACATTGATTGTCTGCTTGACAGGATCTAGACTCATCTAGATGACAACCTTGTGGGCCCACCTGTGAGAGCTTATCTAGAATGAGTTCACTGAGGTGAGAAAACCGACTTTAATTATGGGTAGCACCACTCCATATGCTGGAGTCTTTGTGTTTGTTTGTTTTTGTTTTGCGTTTTGAGGCAGATCTATAAGTAGTCCTGGCTGCACTGCCCTGGAGTTCACTGTATAGACCAGGCTGGCCTCTGACTCACAGAGATCCTCCTGCCTCTGCCTCCTGAGTTATGGGATTAAAGGCGTGCAGCAGCATGCCCACCTTGAAGTCTTAAACTAAAGGAAGAAAGCAGTACAGAGCATTGTTCTTTCCAGTTGGATGGAGTGTGACCAGCTGCCTCCTGCCCCTGCTACCATGCCTTCTCCACCATAATGAAATGTGTGCCCATGAACTGTAAGTCAAATAAACCCTTCCTTATATTCCTTTTGTCAGGACATGTTTTCACAGTCATGAGAAAAGTAATTCAGGAGGACAGGTTTATGGCTCATGGTTTAACGGGAACTTAGTTCCATCATGGTGGGAAAGGCATCATGCACCATCCATGATAGGGGAATATTACATCATGAAGCAAAGAAAGCCTGGGCTGTAGGCAAGGCTGGCTATAACTCTTAAGACCTACCATCTGGCAGTCACTTCCTCTAGCAAGCCCCCCCCCACACACACACACACATTTCTACAACCTCCAAAATTAGCTCTGCCAGCTGGCTACCAAAGTGTTCAAACATATGAACCTGTGTAGGGCACATCACATCCAAACCATAAAGCCCTACTCCTGCTCCCAAAGGCAGTTGCACTCAGTCCAACTTTAAACGCCCCAGCACTACCCTAAAGCCCAGTCTTTTCTGAGACTCAAGGAAACCTCTTAACTGTGAGCCTTATAAAATAAAAGCATACTTACATACTACATATATATAATAGCACACAGTGAACTTTTTTAAAAATTAAGACAAGCAGTAAACTTTTTTTAAAATTTAGGCTTGCCTTGTAACCTGTACAGTACAGTCAGCTTTAGATAAAGGCCCATACACCTCTAAGAAGAACTTATATTCCCTGTCTGTTGGGTGGAAGGCTCTGTAGATGCCAGTTAAAAGTAGTTGAGAGCTGGGCAGTGGTGGTGCATACCTTTAATCCCAGTACTTGAGAGGCAGAGGCAGGTGGATCTCTGGGTGAGTTCCAGGACAGCTAGAACTGCAAAGAGAAACCCTGTTTTAAAAACAAAAATGTTTGGTTGGTCTGTGGATTAATTTAGCTCTGAAATTTCTTTGTTGGTTTTTAATTTAGAGTACCTATTTAGGTGGGAGAGTGGAGTATTGAAATCTCCCATTACCATGTCTGTGGTCTTTACTGTTAGCATCTGTTTTATGAAGTTGAGGGCCCCAGGATTCAGTGCATACATATTTATATTAGCTATACTCTCTTGGTGAATTGTTCCCATTATTGATGTGTGCTAGCTTTTGTATCTCTTCTGTTTTATTTTTATTTGAATTTTATTTAGTACCACAACTTCTTACTTGAGTAGTTTGATGTCCCACCTTTGCCTCTTGCAAGCCCTTCCTAAGTGGAGACAGAAAATACTTGGGTTGTGGTTTTAATCTAGTCAATTGGTCTGTGTCTTTTAGTGAGTTACAACCATTTGTATTCAAGATTAAAACTAAAAAAGGTTTGCGATTTCTGATTTTGTTGCTTGTTTTTCTGGTTGGTTGGTTGGTTGGTTGGTTGGTTGGCTGGCTGGCTGGTTGGTAGTTCTTTTCTTCCTCTCCTGGTAGTGTTGGATGTTTGCTGTGTGGGAGATGATTGATTCCTTCCCTGGCCTCTGTTAACGTCTATTATTTCATGGATTGCCTTCTGTCCTGCATTCTTGTGTGTAAAAATATTCTCTTATATTTATCATTCCTTTAAGAAGTGCTATGGGCCTTGGAGAGATGGCCCAGCGATCAAGAACATTTGCTATTCTTGTAGAAGACCCACATAGTGTTATTCCCAGAACCCACAAAACAGTTCACAATCACCTGCCACTCCAGTTCAGGGAATCCAAGTCCTTCTGACCTTCTCCAGTTCATGCATATATATGGTGCTGTACTATACACACACACATACAGACAGTAAAATCAATTAAAAATTTTCTGCAGTACTGGCGTAGTTGTCTTATTTATCTTGAAATTTTTTTTTTTTTTTTTTTTTTTTTTGGTTTTTTGAGACAGGGTTTCTCTGTAGCTTTGGTGCCTGTCCTGGAACTAGCTCTTGTAGACCAGGCTGGCCTCGAACTCCCAGAGATCCACCTACCTCTGCCTCCCGAGTGCTGGGATTAAAGGTGTACGCCACCACTGCCCAGCTATCTTGAAATATTTTTAATTTTTCTATTTTAATAGATAATTTTACTGGGTATGATAATCTTTGTTAACACTTTCAATGCTTGAACTATATTATTCCTTGCTTTTCTAGCTTTTAGGGTTGTTGACAACAGATCTGGTACTATTCTGCTGTCCCTGTCTTTGTATGTTTGTATGTTAGTTGGCATTTCCCTTACAATTTTTATTATTGCTTTATTATTTGCTTTGTATTTTTGACATCTTGACTATATGTGACAGAGAAGTTCTTCCCTGGCCATGTGTCTTTGGGGATCGAAATGTTTCCTGTGTTTGGATGTCTGTTCTTTTCTCTTGGCTTAGGAAATTCTTGGCTATAATTTCACTGAAAAACTTGTCTAAGCCATTGACTGTATACTATGAATATGTTTTATTGCCATTGGTTAATAAAGAAGCTACTTTTGACCAATGGCTTAACAGAATATTGCCAGACTGGAAGAGATATATATAGACAGAGTAGGTGGAGTCAGAGAGATGCCATGTAGCTACCAGCTGGAACCTTACTGGTAAACCACAAGCTTCATGGTAAAATAAAGAGTAATAGAGATGGGTTAATTTAAGATATAGGAGCTAGCTAGAAATATGCTTAAATGATTGGCCAAGCAGTGTTGTAAATATAGTTTCTATGTTATCATTTCGGGTCTAGGGGCCAGGAACGAAGGAGCAGCCTTCACCAACAATTGACTTTTATCTCAACTGTTTTACCCTATGAGTCTTAGGTTTGGTCTCTTCAGTGTATCCTAGACTTTTTGGAAATCTAGTTATATATTTCCTTGCAGAATTTTTTCTCCATAATTTTTCCCCTCCAAAGTGCTGATTCTTTTATTCACTTTGAGAACTTTGTATCTTGAGTTGATTTCTCAAATTCCTTTTCCATGTCTTAAATTCCTTACCTGTTTAAATCCTCTGCTTGGTCCTCAAACCTTTTTAAAAATGGGAGTCTACAATCTTTTCCCAGTGATTCAGCTAGCTCATCATCTCTGAGAGGCCACCGGTCTGTGGGTTCTTGGGTTGATGGCTCCTGTTTCCTGTGCTGAAGGGAAGTCAGAGAGGAATTCAAATAAAAACAGAGGCAGACAGTTTGTCCTGCCTGCAGAGTGTTCTAGTACCAGAGCCTAGCAGAATCGTCATCAAAGAAACCCAAGAGAATTCATCCAGCAACTAATAGGAGCAAATGCAGAGCCTCACAGCAAATATTAGGTGGAGCTCAGGGAATCCTGCAGAGGAGAGGAGGAAGGATCAGAGGAACCAAAGGGTCAGGGACACCATGAGAACACGGCCTACAGAATCAACTGACCATGACTCATGTGGGCTGTCAGAGGTCAGGGAGACCATAGGGGTCTGACCTATGCCCTCTACATATATTATAACTGAATACCTTGGTCTTCTTGTGGGATTCCTAGCAGTGGGAACAGGGACTGTCTCTGACTCTTTTGCCTACATGTAGGACCCTTTTCCTTCCTGCTGAGTTACCTCATCCTGCTTTAATGTAATGGTATGTGCCTGTCATATTGTAGGTTGTTATACTGTGTTTGGTTGATGTGTCTGGGAGGCCTGCTCTTGCCTGAGAAGGGACGTGGGGATTGGGGGGAAGAAAGGAAGGAGAAACTGCATTTGGGATGTAATATATAAGAGAAGAATTATAAAAAAAAAAAAAAAAAAGGCATGGAGGAACTCTGCTTACTGGCTTCCTGTCTATGGGTGACTCAGCTTTCATTCTTATACAACTCAGGACCACCTACCTGCCCAGAGGGGGCACCACCCACAGTGAGCTGGGCCTTTCTACTTCAGTCATTGATCAAGAAAATGTCCTCACAGACTTGCCGATAGGCTGTCTGATGGAGATATGTCCTCAGTTGAGGCTCCCTCTTCCCAGATGATCCTAACTTATGTCAGGTTAACAAAAAAGCTCACCAAATGAGGGTGTATATATCTTCTGGTTTGTAAGTTTTTTCCCTTTTCATCCTGTTTTTGTTTGTTTTATGTGTGTATTCCTGGTAGGTACTTTGGACTTGAATTTATGTTCAGTAACAATCATTATGGTTTGACAGAAGTCTCAGTGTCAGCCGCAAGGAAGCTGCTCTTCCCTTGTCTCCTCTAAGGTTTGACAGGGGTGCTGGGTCCTGGTGGGGAAAGTGTATATTCAGTGGAATCACTGGGAGTTTTTCTCCATTTAGTTTGATGTTGGCTGTTGGTCGTTGGCTTGCTGTATATTGCCTTAATTATGTTTAGGTATGTTCCTTGTATCCCTGCTCTCTCCAAGACCTTTATCATGAAGGGATGTTGTATTTTGTCAAATGCTTTTTCAGCATCTAATGAGATGATCATGTGGTTTTTATTTTTCAGCTTGTTTATATGGCGGATTACATTGACAGATTTTTTTTATGTTGAACCATCCCTGCATCTGTGGGATGAAGCCAACTTGGTCATGGTGGATGATGCCTCTGATGTGTTCTTGGATTTGATTGACTAGTATTTTATTTAGTATTTTTGCATCAATGTTCATGAGTGAGATTGGTCTGTAATTCTCTTTCTTAGTAATGTCTTTCTGTGGCTTGGGTATCAGGGTAATTGTAGCTCATAGAAAGAGTTTGGCAATGTTCCTTCTGTTTCTATAATTTGTGGAATAATTTGAGGAGTATTGGTATTAGTTCTTCTTTGAAAGTCTTGTAGAATTCTGAGCTCAAACCATTTGCCAACCCTTCTTCTATATAGAACCCTGAGCCTTGAAGGGGGTTTGATAAAGACGTCCCACTAATAAGACTCAGTACTCCAAAGTCTCTCTCTGTACAGTGTTCAGTTGTGGGTCTCTGTGTTAATGCCCATCTACTGCAAGAAGTTTCCCTGATGAGGGTTGAGGGATGCTCTGATCTATGGGTATAGCTGTTCGTCATTAGGAATCTTTTTGTTGTTAAGTTCCTTTAGCAGAGTAATAATAGGTTTGTCTCTAGGCCCATGACCTATCTAGTCTAATGTTCTTGGTCACGTTAGCTGTGGGGCATGGATTTCATCTCATATAGTAGACCTAAAATCTGATTAGTGGCTGACTGTTCCCATAATACTTCTGCCACTATTGTATCTTTATATCTTATAGGCAGGTCTCTATGTGGATCACAGGGTATGTAGCTAGATGAGATCGAGGGTCACTCTTTTCCTCCAGTAGTGTACAGAGTACCTTCCAGCACCATGAATGCTAGTCAGTTTAAGTGAAACTTCTGGTCAGGCACCAGCTTGATACTCCATATTTGATGATGTAAGTGATCTTCAGCAGTAGCACCTTATTGGCAAGTTGTGGAAAGCAACCAGTAGCCTTGGCAATAATCTGTGATGCTTGCAGGAGTGGTGTTCTAGGTCTCCTTTATCCCTTCATAACACTATATTCTGTTTCCTCTCCCTTAGTCTCTAATTTTGCTTTTTGCTTTATATTTTAGTGGTTGAGTATTTTTTTATCCAAAATATTTTAATTTTTTCTCTCCAAACACCTTTTTCTTCTGACACTTGCTAGTTGCTTTCCTGGTTTGGGGTTTTGGGAGAGGTTTTGTTGTTTCTGTTGCAGTTGTTTGTTGTGTTTGTCATTCTCTTTTGCTTGTTGCTTTGCTTCTGTATATTTCTCCCTATGTTTAAGTCTTGTTTGATTAGAGTGAGGTGGAGTCTCTTTAATATTTGTTCTGCCCACTGATTTCCTCTCCACCCTGTTCACCCAGGAATACTGTAAACAGTGCCTAAAACTCTAGAGCTGGAATGTTGGTTGTGCCAAGATTTATCTGGTTTGCTGCAGGTTGCTTAGGGAGTTGGGTTGTTAGTAAGCAGGGCCAACTGGTGGTTTCAATTCAAGTTGTTTTGATCTGTTTGATCTGTTTCAGCAGCCACTTTCAAAGTAGCTATATCCACTATTCCTATGACTCTGTCTTTGTGACTACAAGGCAGGAGGTTAAGGCTCTTCTGCAGGGGCTTGAGTTCTGTGCCCTGAGCTGGTAGCAATACTAGCAAACGCTGCCTTCAGACATCATTTTTCAGTTCCATAGAGAAGACATTGTACTTACCGTACTCTTTTTATATCTCTGTGAGGCCATAATTAGTTCCTAGTTTCAGTGTCTTCAGGTTTGCTATATTTCATTCACTTATTTTAGTGAGTTTCAAGAAAAAATGAATACAAGGAAGGTGCCTTTCTAGAATCCCCTTATATCCAAAATATATGTATTTTCATTTATGTGTTAGTTATTACAGTACTGTAGAGTGAATTCAGAATTAAGCCCTCCCCCCCCAAAAAAAAAACTTTTGAAAATATCTTTACATTCTATGTGCTCACTTGTCACCCTTCCACAGGAACAGGACAATTTCAGCACTGACAACTCTTCCCTGCTGGGAGAGTAAAGGCTTGGCTCACAAGTGTAAGCCAGGAGAACAGGGTGCTTAGCTTAATGTGTTGATCACCATTGTGACTCCTACAGAGAATTTAGTTGTGTTTGGTTTTGTCCTTTTTTTGTGGTGTGTAAAAATAAATGCATTTCTATAAGAGTAGATTGAGTTTACGTGTCTACAGCTCAGATCTCTGGAACTCAGAGTGCCTACATGGAGAGGCTTCTCCTGGCCACCCTCAGACCCCAGCTTTGCATATAGTCTTCAAATGGGCAGAATCTCCTAGAAAGCTAATTCCACCAAACGCGATACGATGTTTGTCAGAGTCTGGTGGAGACAATGTAGGAAGCCATAGGAGCTGACGTGTCTGTCACAAAGGGCAGCGAGGCCAGGGAAAGGACGAAGGCTTGCTCTCCTGGGCCGTGACTGTGATACACAATTCCTGTGTTCATTCTGTGCTGGTTCTTCACATTCACATTCTGGTCCAGTTTCCAGTGGGTGGCTTTTCAGAAGCTAGATGTTGAGGAATCTAGAGAGAGCGCTATAACAAACTTGAGACTCGTGGAATATCAGATTTTTTCCCCACTGAGATTTGTATTGAGTGCTAGAAACGACGCCCCGGAAGGATGAATGCCCATGTTTTGGGATCTATTGCATCTCCCTGCTCTGTCCCCTCTCCCCTCTTGCACTGGAAGCCGGTGCTGGCACTATGAATTTAGACTTCCCAAACTGAGCTTAACTGGACACACCCATCTCTCTCTTTTCCTTCCCTCCCTCCCTACTTTCCTTCCTTTCACATTTTTAAAAAGACTTCTTATGTATACAGTGTTCTTCCTGCTACATGCCTGCAGGCCAGAAGGCACCAGATCTCATTAAGGGTAGTTGTGAGCCACCATGTGGTTACTGGGAATTGAACTCAGGCCCTCTAAAAGAGCAGCCAGTGCTCTTAATCGCTGAGCCATCTCTCTAGCCCCCTTTTACATTTTTTCAAGCAAGTCTCAAAGCATAATCTAGGCTTGCCCCAACTCTGTGGCAGTCCTCCTGCCTCAGCCTCCCAAGTGCTCTAAGTGTAGGTATGAGTCACCCCATGGCAGCATTCTTAGTGAAAAGCCCTGGGTTTCAGACGGACGCAGACACTGTTTCTGTGAGACATCTGTCCAGTGCTGCAGCCTCATCAGTCCTCTGGAAAGAGAAGGCAGCAGCCTGCAGGTTTTCCCCAGTCTCCACGTCACACTGAAGAAACTATGAGAAATGGTTCTGCATTGGCAAATCCTCATTTTAGCTGTGGTGAGGCGTTTCTTTTCCTGTTACTGTGATAAAATGCTACGGCACTAAAACGTCACGGCAAAAGCAACTCCAAGTCATTTTGGCTCCCAGTCCGGCAGTGATGGAGGAGTGAAGGCGTGAAGAGCTTGAAGCAGCTGGTCATGTTGGGACCACAGTAAAGAAGCAGCAAGGAATGTGTGCATGTTCAACACACTTTCTTCATTTTATACAGCTAGGGATCCCCTGCCTGTGATTAGGACCCCAGGGTATGGTCTTGTCTACAGTAAAGATGAGTCTTCCACCTCAGTGTGATGCAGACAGTGCTCTTCCGGCTGCCCAGAGTTCCGTCTGCCCGGGATTCCACATCCTGTCATACTGACAGTGGATGCTACCACACCAGGCTATTCCCTTATCATGGGCCAGTGTCCGCAGTCACACTTAGCTTTGAGGAGGGGGTGGTGTTTGGTTGCTGATGACTTATGTTTTCAGTTCTTCCTCCGTTTTCTTTTGCTCCAGCAGAAGACTGAAAGCTTACTTAGCACCTAAAGCAAGCCTCATCCCACCCTTCCAGCACCTGAGCACCTAAAGCCTCATCCCGCGCTTCCTCTGATCCGCGTGAAACCTCATGTTGGTCTCTCAAGCCATTTGTACAAATATAGGAGACCTAGCTCACTTAGGGCCTATTCATATCTCTTGGGCTTGCTTGTATGTATCATGTGACTTTTGCTTCACTGTCTGATGTCACCTAAATTTCTCATAAGCTCAGTACATTGCCTAATCTTTATTTTTTGTTGTTTTAGCATAGCCACAGCTCTTTTGTACTTCTTTTGGTATCAATATTTTATATTTTAAAAATTGTGTGTGTGCGTGTGTGTGTGTGTATGTGTGTGTGTGTGTGTGTGTGTGTGTGCAGGTCCCAATAGAGACCAGAGGCATTAGATCCCCTGGAGTTGGAGTTCGGTAGTTGTGAGCCAACCAGCTGGGAGCCAAGCTTGGGTCCTCTGAAGAGCATTAATTATTCTTAACTGCTGAACAATCTCTCCAGCCCCTTAATATTTTAATAGTTTCCTTTTTATGATTTATGCTTTTCTGGTTTTGTTTGCATCTTGTCCCAGTTTGTCTAATATGCTCTTACTCATCTCAACAAGCTTCACCATAGAGAAGCAGATGGATTGAGTGATAAATGGGAAATTCTGGAATTCTGATCATAGGTTTGCAGCTTTTCAGCAAGCTATGATTCTCTGGCCTTAACAAACGTTGCTACTTAAAGGGGAGATTATAGTTACTGTATGTAATTTGATACTTAACAGTAATGGATTTGCTTTATGCCAGGCATGGTAGGACATCCACCCTGTGATCTCATCCCACTAGAGGATTACCATGGGTTTAAAGCCAGCTTGGCTACTTAAGTTATGTAGGCCTGGTAGGGCTAAATAACAAGAACCTATCTCAAAAACAAAGCTTGGGATATTAACTCAGTTGGTAGAATGCTTGCCTAGCATGCAGAAAGTCCTGGATCTACACCTACCACTGCATAAAACCAGGTGAAGCGGCACACTTCTGTGATCCCAGTGCTTTGGAAGTAGAGATGAGTGAATGAAGATGTTCTACATCTGTAATCCTACCGCTTGGGAGGCCGAGGCAGGATTGTGGTGAAGGCTACTTTGGGCTACATAGCAGCCCCTCCCCCAATCTCAACCAAAAAGGAAAAAGAAAAATCATAGTGTTATCAATTGGAAAGGTAATACAACATGTGGGAAAAAATTCAGACACTACACTAAAGCTAAGTGGAGAAGTTTCCCTCTCACCTCAAACCTCAAGTGCCCCTATACACAATTCCCAAAGAAAATCATAGTACTTTATTAGGTAACCCCCCAAAAAATTCACAAAGCAATTCTGAAGAGATAATAGAATAATTGAAGGCCCATGGGCAGGGCCTTCCAGATGGTTCAGCAGATAGAGACACTACCAATCTTTACAGCCTGAACTGGATCAAAAGAACCCACATGGTAGAAGAAAGACCAACTCGCAAAAGTGTCCTCTAGCGTCCTCTGATGCCCCACATGCATACTGTGGCATGAATTTCCCAACCCCACAAATAAATAAATAGGACAAAAATAACCCATAATAAACAAATGGCAAAAAGAATAAAACCCATGGTCATCTTTTAAACTATACTTTTATGTGTTATATATTTGCATGTGTGTTTAAACATAGACTATCTTAGTGTGTGGTCTGTACTTGCAGTAAGTACTTGAGAGGCAGAAGGATCAAGAGTTCAAGTTCGTGGTGGCACACACCCTTGGGACCCAAGGGTGTGGGGTCTCCCTCTTCCTCATGGTCCATTGGCCACGATCCGTGAGGACAAAGGGAGCAGAGGCAGCACGCAGGGCTTTCTAAGGCCCGTGAGCGCCACAGAAACAGCCTTCCAGAAGTCTGCTTCAATGAGACAATTCAACTTTAGTTCAGGGTAAGGGAAATACATAGGATAGGGACAGTGGCTGGGACATCACTTAATTTGCATCTGGCAGTATGGTCCTCCCATACAGTGGGAACATAATATGGACAGCAAAGGGGGAGTATTTGCAGGGAACTATGTCAAAGGTCACACTTCAGTCAGGCATCCAGGCTCAGGGACAGTTTCCAAATAAGGTCAGGTATCCTGGCCTAGAGGCCCTGTCCAAATGGGGTAGAGGAGTCCTGCTGCAAAGGGAGTCCCCCATATTACGCCAAGCTCAGAGAACTCTCTGAACATGGAGAACTGCAACCTCTTTTTTTTTTTTTTTTTTTTTTTTTGGTTTTTCGAGACAGGGTTTCTCTGTGGTTTTGGAGCCTGTCCTGGAACTAGCTCTGTAGACCAGGCTGGTCTCGAACTCACAGAGATCTGCCTGCCTCTGCCTCCCGAGTGCTGGGATTAAAGGCGTGCGCCACCACCGCCTGGCGGGAGAACTGCAACCTTAAGTGTAGGGTACTCCAACCACAGGCAGGCAGATCTCTGCGAGTTTGAGGCCAGCCTGGTCTACATAGTGAGTCCCAGGGCAGCCTGGAATACGTATCAAGACCCATTCTCAAAAAGAAAAGAGTCGAAAGTTATATTCTACTGTATAGCAAGCTCAAGGCTGGTCTTGGATACATGAGACCCTCGTCTCAAAAAAGCAAGAACTATGTATATATTGTCACATATATGTATATGTCTATGAATTGTGTGTTATTGTTAGTTCAATAATAGCTATTATACTACTATACAGTATAATAGCCAAAAACAATATATAGTCATGTATGTATATAAATGTATATATTGGAGTGTATATAGAGACTATATATAATAACAAAAAACTATTATGGCAAGCTTTCTTGTCAGACCTTCTTTTGGGACTGCCAGCCCCCCAATAATGACAGAGATACAATATGAATTATGAAAGCTTGGATTTTAGCTTGCACGTGTTCCCAAGTAGCTCTCTAACTTAAACTAACTTGCTTCTATTAATCTACATTCTGCCACGTGGCTCTTTACCCTTTTTCATTCTGTATGTCCAATGTCCTCTGTATCTCCCTGGCATCTCCCCGCCTCTCTTCTTCCCAGAGTTCCTCTCTCTCCCCAGAAGTCCCACCTATTCTCTCCTGCCTAACTATTGGTCACTCAGCTTTTTATTAAAGTAATCACAACAACACATCTTCACACGGTGTAAACAAATACCATGCAACACTGTGTATATTGTATATACACACTACATGTAATAGTATATAACATGCTTTTTAAAAAACTTCACAAATAGCCAGGTGGTGGTGGTGTATACCTTTAATCCCAGCACTTAGGAGGCAGAGGCAGGGAGAATCTGTGAGTTCAAGGTCAGCTGATCTACAGAGCAAGTTCCAGGACATACATACATACATACATACACACACACACACACACACACACACACACACACACACACATATATTAGGGTAGTTATGAAATTCAAAGACCTTGTCGGCCCTAACCTCTGTTTTTCTGTTGCCTGTGACAGTATCTGGCATTTAGAAGGTGCTCAATAAATAGCTGTTGATTAAATCATCTTTTCACAAAGTGCACCTTGACAATTGCTCCCTGTCATACACACAGGCATGGTGGTCCAGCCACTGGGAGGAGGGGGGCAGGAAGAACAGGAGTTCAAGGTTCTCATCTACTATGTTGTGAGTTCAAGACCAACCTGGACTACATGAGCCCCTGTCTCAAAAACAACTGTTTCTATGCTTTGTAGATTTCTCTGTAATGAACTGATAGTAATATGTGAATTAATTGTAATTTTTTAATAAAGAAAAAGAAAAGGCAATTCGCTCATAGACAATTTACTTAAAGACAGAAAATTTTCTAATGATAAAAACTATTGCTTAAGCAGCAGATAAGTCTAAATAATTTATAACTCAGATATATCAGAGAAACTTAAAAGCTTGGCAGGGGTTGGAATCTGTGATTCATTAAAATCAGTACCTGCCCTCACCCCACGTCTATTGTTCAATGAAACAGAATGATCCTGTTGGTCTATAATAAATTGACTAGACACCACAGCCTAAAAATCATAAAAGCTTTGAAACAATCATTTAATCCTTTGCTACTTTTACATTTTCCCACCATCTTGTAGAAACTTTAGCTTCGTGGCAGAATCCTTGGTGGAGTTAACAGAGGCCTCGCTTAAATGAAAGCAAAAACAGCAAGTGGGAGTCGGGGGAGAGTTCTGGTGACAGGGCAGCCACACAAGCGTGAGTCTGACCCCAAGAGCCAACAGAAAAAGCTGGGCATGATGCTGCATGCCCGGGGTCTCATTTCTGGGAGAGAATATAAAGATGGTCATGGGGCTCTTTGACCAGCCAGGTGAGAATAATCTGGGAGCCCCAAATCCCAGCAAGAATCACTGCCTCAAAAATAAAATCCAAAGTGGATGGTTTTCAAGGCTGGTTTCTGGTCCCACGTGCACTGCCCACACACACACACCAGGAAGCCCAAGGCTGAAGCGAGGTTCAGGCACTACTGTACACAGATTTCTCACCCCATCTCCAGGCTCACCACCTGGCCCTGAGTTCTATCCTGCAGCCAGGAAAGATAACTTTGTAGTTTCCGACTTACCCAGTTCACGTAGCAAAGTAAGAAGGCAAAACCAGTTCTCTTTCCCATTGCGGACTAGTCTGAATGGCTGGAGGACTGCCCGGGAAGAAAGGGTATAGGCAGAACAGCACTAGAATAATCCACAGTCCGGAAGTCCTAGCAGGAGGGAATAGGGAACAAGTGGCTAGAATTGTATAATCTGTCGTGTTACTAGAGCCCAAAAGAGTGAGTGAGCAGATACTTGTGTTAATTTTTTTTTTTTTTTTTTTTTTTTTTTTTGGTTTTTCGAGACAGGGTTTCTCTGTAGCTTTGGTGCTCATCCCGGAACTAGCTCTTGTAGACCAGGCTGGCCTCGAACTCCCAGAGATCCGCCTGCCTCTGCCTCCTGAGTGCTGGGATTAAAGGTGTGTGCCACCATCGCCCGGCTTTAGGTTTGGTTTATGTTTATGACTACATGTATGCATGTGATCTCCCATATGGGTGCTGAGAACCAAACCTGGGTCCTCTGTAAGAGCAACAAGTACACTTAACCACCAAGTCTGCACTCCAGCCTCTCAGGTACTTGTTTTAAAATGAATTGCTTTAGTCTTTCCATGGTGTTATATACACCTTTTAAAGCATCTTGCTGTGATCTGTTTTTAAGTATTTGTTTGGGTGAGAGGAAATGGGCCAATCTAGAGATCAGAGGACAACACACAAGAGTCGGTTCTCTCCTTCTACCATGTGCATCCTGGAGATTGAACTCATGTCGTCAGGTTTGACCACAAATGTCTTTACCCTCTGAGCCATCTCGACAACCCCTGTATTCTATTAATACAGGCCTTTCATTGTTGTTAATTTAGTTAACAATTCGGTCTGATGTGGTAGCACGTGCCTGTAATCATAGCACCTAGTGGGCAAAGATAGAAAGATCATGAATTTCAAGCCAGCTGGAACTACATGGAGCAGTGGTTCTCAACCTGTGGGTCGTGACCCCGTTGAGGGTCAAACGATCTTTTCACCGGGATCACTTAGGATCATTCTGAATATTAGATATTTACATTACGATTCATAACAGTAGCAAAACTACAGTTATGAAGTAGCAACGAAAATAATTTTGTGGTTGGAGTCACCACAACATGAGGAACTGTGTTAAAGGATTAAGCATTAAGTTTCTTTTTAATTTCAGATCTTTCAGGGGGAAGGGGTATGACAAGACAGGGTTTCCTCTGTAGACCAGGCTGACCTCAAACTCAGAGAGATCTGCCTCCCGAGCGCTGGGATTAAAGGCGTGCATCACCATACCGCCTGGCTAATTTCAGATCATTTTTAATGAAGAGTATTTAAAAATAAAAATAAATAAAATGAACAGTATTTTCTAGTTCATATCATAGTACAGGTAGAATGTGTTAGTTTTCAGTGGGTTTTTGAAACTTTATATTTGTGTGTTGTGTGTATGCACTGTGTGCGTGTCATTGTATGTGCGGAGGTCAAAGTACAGTTTGAAGGAATTGATTATTTCCTTCCACTATATGGATCCCGGGGATCAGAACAAAATCAGGCTTGCAACAAGCAGCCTTACCTACTAAGCCTCCAGCCCAGTCTTGTTGTTTTGAGGCTAGTTTGGTTTTGTTTTGGGATTCGGGGTCTCACCATGAAACCCTGACTAGCCTAGAACTTGGTAGATTGGCCTCAAACAGAAACCTGCCTGCCTCTGCCTCCCGAGTACTAGGATTGAAGGAGAGCATCACACACCCGGAAGCTGGTTCCTGTGCACTTGTTCTCATCTGGCTTTCAGATGTCCTGCAGTGGAGTCAGGGAGAACCAGGGAGAATCAGTTGCTGGGCTCTAGGAAAATGGAAACTTCAGCTGCAGGCAGTCCCGATGGGGGTGCATATAAAACCTCAGGCATTTCCGCCTCAGAGCTCTTAAAAAGAAGCAAAGGTAGAGGTGTTCCCTCAGAAGAGTCTGAAGACAAACAGATACCCACGGTTTCCATAGCAGAAATGAACATAACTGAAATAATATATAAAAGTTTATTTGTTTGGGGAAAATTCCATAGAGATCGATTGGTATGTTTGTTGGTGGGGAGAACAGAAAATGACTTTTTAAGATGCCCGAACCTGATTACCTAGGACTAACACAGAAACAAGAGGCTGTCTATCTAGGCTGTAAAGCAATTTTCTATTATATCTGTAGAAAAGGAAACATGCCGACCATTGTCAGAGACGCTCTGAAACAGTGAGTTGTACATCGGTGTTGAGCTCAGGTCGGAGTCAGAGAAATGAGTCATTTCGCATGCGCTGCCCTCAGCTTCCATGAGAATGGGGAGGGGAGCTGGAATCTTGGACAGAGGGAACGTGACATGATGAAGACTAAGTGCACCCAGGGCCATGAGAACTGCGGAAGGAACTGTAAACAACTTAGCATTCCCTCTCTGGAGAGACCCCGTCTGTCTCAGAACTGTTCTGGTTTGTCAGATGAGTGTTTAATCATGCAGAACGTCAGAGAATATGCCTGGCCTAAGCAAAGCTGTAAAACCTAGGGACACATTGGAAAAAGAATCTGGCAGAGATGAGGCTCCAAAACCAAAGAAACTGAGATGAGTTGGAAGGGCAGGGCTGGACTGGGGTGGGTTAGTGGCAAGGAGCTTGCCTTGCATGTACAAGGCCCTGGATTGGATCCCCAGGACTGTAAAGTAAACAAAGCCCAGTTAATGCTCCTGTTATTTCATTGCTTTAGTGACACATCTTTTTCTGAGCATAAAGGCAAAGTAAGTACAGAAAAAGGGGTCTGTGTAGCCCCGTAGTGAAGCATGTGTACTGTTCCTGAAAAAGGACCTGAGTTCAATTCCCAACACCTACTTCACCATAGGGCAGCTCACACTTGGCCTCAAACAACTCCGGGAATTAAGACCCAGTGCCCTCTTTTGGTTTCCAAGGGCACCTGTACTCTCATGTGAGCATGCGTGCACACACGCGCACACGTGCGCGCGCGCACACACACACAGACACACAAGAAAAATGAAGACTGGAGTGGGGAAGAAGGAAGGAAAAGAGAAAAAGAAAGGAAACAAGACTGGAATCTTGCTGCTTTGGGAAAAGAGAAAAGCTGTAAGATTGAATGGCTCGCTGCTAGTTACACGCAGCTGGAAGCCCCTAAGGCTTTCCCTCGAATTAGCAGAAAGCAAGCTTGCTTGCTCTGAGGCTAGGTAAATGGGGTTGTCAAGAGGTGGACTCAGAAGAAAACCCGCATGCTGTCTTCAGAGAAACATGCTCCTGCCTGAAACAGCCTGAGAGCATCTCTTAGAGGAAGCAGATGAGTTTGGTGTGACCCTGCCTCGTCAATCTGACATTTAGGAAAGGACCTCTTGTACTTCTGCTTCCAAGTCTGTGGCATTTTTATAGCCTGCTCGCATGTGTTAAATACATGTAATGAGACTGGGGACTTAGCTCTGAGATTGCCTGCTTTGTTCCCATGAAGCCCTAGGTTCAGTCCCCAGTACTACATAAACTATCATGTATGTGTAATCCCAGCACTCTGGAGATGGAGACAAGACATCCTTAGCTGTATAGAAAACTGTGCCAGCCAATCTCGGATACATGAATCTGTCTCAAAAATGAGACACCTTACCTACTACAGGAAACAAGGTAAAAATGGTCATACTTGTCAAAAGAGCATAGATCCCTTAAACTTAGTACCTTTGAGAATATTTATATATCAAATAACAAGGTCAGTGTCCAACAGAAGCATTCTCAGGTACCGCCGACAAAAGTGGATTTGAATTTATAATAAAAATAAGTCTGAAATATCTTAAATGGAAATGTGCAGCCTAAAAGCTTAACCCTAAATGCTAATCTTGACCAGTAACCTGGCAGCTCCTAGCCAGCAGACAAGCAGAGAAACTAGAAAGAAAACTGCAGCCTTAGCAATGTGACACTCATGAACACAGATGTCTTGTGGATTCCGTGGGCTTATGTAGCAGAAATGGAGAGGACAAGAAGCAAGTCTTCAAAAAGCATTTAATTTGGAGCCGGGCTGTGGAGGCACATGCCTTTAATGAACCACCATATCCAACATTATGTTCCTCCAGTGCTAGAAAAGCCCAGGGCCTCACACATGGTAAGTAAAGCTCAACTGCTCAGTTATGTCCTATGTGCTCCATATGTCCCTGATGGTCAAATGTCTAGAGTTTTGTTTATAAAAGGGAAAGAAAAGACATGTCTGAAAATCATTCTACTCTCAGGACAGCAGCCCAAACCCCTTGCTCTATATGAGCACCTGCTGTGTGCTCTTACCAAGTGAGGCTTGCTGTTTACTAAAGTGCTGCCTGCCCCACCCACCAGAGGCGCAGCTCACCCATGGGGTCACCCCTGGACATCCACTCGGGTTGACAGGGTGGTGTCTGGAGGACAGCCACGGCCGAGTTCTGAATTCTTAAGCTCTCTCATCAGTTCCACTTCAAGTAGCCTCTGGTGACCTTGGCAGTGAAGCACTTGCTTCTTGTTTCCACCCTCTTGAGCTGAGTTCAGTCTCTTCTGCTCCGTCCTGCCACCACAAATTCAGTTCTTCCTAGGTCAAGACACCACATTTAAAGTTTGTTGAGAAAACTAACTCATCTTCCATTCTGAGCTGGGTCTAATGAATTTCTCTTAGGCTCTGTGTCCTCTTTAAGAAAAGCCAAGTTCAAATGTAATCCTGTAACATCACTGTGGAAAGTAGGCTGTGTAAATGTCTAGGGTTGCACCAAGCAGGCACAAGGGTTTCAACTTCTGTGCCTTTCTTCTCTCAGAGGACACATGGCCCTTGATTAAGAAAGAGCTAAAATCCTATCTCCCCTCTGAGTTTACTGTTCTCACATTAGCTTTGTTTAAGCAAACAACCTTGGTGTTTGCAAAATCATGGCCTGTGGTCAGTTTTGTGCAGCCAATAAACTGAGAATGGTCTTTATCTCTTTAAATGGTTGAGAGTTGTATTCACAAGCACATGAAGAATAGATGCAATGCAAATGGAAGTGTCTATAATAAAATACTATTGGAATGCAACTATTCATATGCATTTATACACTGCCTGTGACTGCAAGGTAGCTAAATGGTTGTGACAGAGACTACAGGGTTCACATGACTTTACAGGAGAAGATCACAACCTCAGTTCCAGCTCTTAGCTATCACGTCTTCTTTTGGAGGTAGAGATTGTGTTGGGGATCTAAAACCTAAAACCTCAAGCATACTAGATATGTGGTCACGCACATTAGATATATGGTCATGCACACTAGTAGATATGTGGTCATGCACACTAGTAGATATGTGGTCATGCACACTACATATGTGCTCTATCACTGAACTCTATCCCTCGACCTCTTCTTTCTTTTGAGACAGGGTCTTAACTGGGTTGCTCAGGTTGGCCTTTCACTCACTCTATAAACCAGAATAGGCTTGAACTTATAATTTCCCTGCCTCAATGTCTTGATGACAAGTCTGTATCACTAGGCCCAGTGCAATGGTTTTTTTGTTGTTTCTTTTTTGACAAGGGTAGAGATGTATAGCCCAGAATAACCTTGACCCTTCTGTCTCTACCTCTCCAGTGCTGGAATTACAGCACTGGGGAGGATCAAACCTGGGCTTCTGAAACCTAAGCAAACACTCTACTAACAGCTACATTCCAAGGCTCTATTTTTTTCTTATATTGTTTTAGGGTTGTAGTATTTTAAATTATAATGGGACCCATCAATTCGCAAGTATGAATGCTGGTCCCCAGTGGGTGGAACTGTTTGGGAAGGACTAGGAGGTATTTCACTAGGGGTAGGCTTTGAGGTCTCAAAACCTATGCTGGACCTACTATTGTACTCTCTCTCTCTCTCTCTCTCTCTCTCTCTCTCTCTCTCTCTCTGCCTGCAACTTGGGAATCAGAAATGAGTTCTTAGCTCCTACTCCAGCACCATGCTTGCCTGTCTGCTGCCATGCTCTCCACCATGATGGTCACCAACTAACACTCTGAAAGTGTAAGCAATTCCCCAATTAAATGCTTTCTTCTAAAAGTTGTCTTGGTTATGTTGCCTCCCCACAGTAATAGAACAGTAAGAATGATTTATTATTTTATACGTATGAATATTTTGCCTTCATGTATGTGTGCAACATGTGCGTGCTTGGTGTCCAAGGAGGTCAGAACTTGGTTTTGAACCACTATTTGGGAGCTGGGAATCAAACCTGGTTCTTTTGTAAGAGCAACAGTACTCTAAACTGCCGAGGCATCTCTCTAGCACCATTTTTATGTTTTTAAAGGCTAGTTTAAAAACAAGAAAGGTGTTGTTCATTGAATTACATTTTTTTTAAAAGACGGGCTCTCATTATATAGCCTTGATTGGCCTGGAACTGGATAAGTAATACAGGCTGGCCTCATACTTGAAGGAACTGTGGTGGTTTGAAAGAAAATGACCCCCAAAGGGAGTGGCACTATTAGAAGGTGTAGCATTGTTGAAGGAGGAGTAGGTGTGGCCTTGGTGAAGAAAGTGTGTGTCACTGTGGGCTTTGAAGTCTTCTATGCTCAAGCTACACCCATTGAGACAATGCTCCCTGCCATGATGCTCATGGACTAACTCTCTGAAACTAAGCTCCCAATGAACTTTTTTTCCACAAGTCACCATGGTTATAGCGTGTTATCACAGTAATTAAAAAGTATCTAAGACATAATATATGTGTTGTTTATAGTCTTATGTTACATAGTTTCGTGGTTATTTAAAAGTAATGTGTAAATCTGGAATGATGTCTTTCACCATTCAGGAGGGTGAAGAGACTTCTCTGAGTTTGAGGCTAACCTGAGCTGCTATGATTTACGAGGCAGCATGAACTATTTTGTGAATTACACATTATTTATATTACTTTTTGGGTTACATTTTAATCAGTTCTTCCTGATTAGTCATTTTACTTTATATTTTGATAGAAAGTTATTAGTATTCCGCCCTACCCCCATAATAAGTTTCTCCACTGATGCAGTAAGCCAGATCAAACCAAATTGAAAAAGTATAACAAGTATATTTGAGCAGAGCAACTCTTGGGTGAGTTCTCAGGTCCCAGAGATCAAGGCCAGAGAAGTCATGCCCTCAAATGAAAGTAGGGAGATTTTATGGGTTGTAGGTGAAGGGTGTCAGCCAAAAGCTGGGTTTCTGTTCAAGTGTGGTCAAAAGCTGAGCTTAGGCGGGAACTTGGGCTGCTGGCAACTTCAGGGGAAGAAGCTGCAGAAGCTGCTGAGAATGTGGAAGTGGGCTTCTGTCTGAGCAGGTGAGATTTAGAGGGGGAGGGGAACAGGACTTCCCAGACTGCAGGAGTGAGCCAGAGGTTGTGACTGAACAATTAACTACTGTTATATCTTCACATAATAGATGCTGACATAAAATCATCTCTGGGACCCAGCTATTTCTATCTTCAATTCTATTAGTTTCATCTGTTTTGATATTAGTGACTGAACTACATTCATTGGCCTTTTGTGTCTTAACAGCTTGGCTTTTAGCTTTTGCTTTTCTCACATGAATTCTAAGACAAGCACACCTACCCCCACATAAGCATTTGAATGTAAGTATGCACACATGAGTATGCACACACAAATGATTTTGCAGATAGCCATACATAAGAATGCACGCGTGCATGTGTGTGCACACATAGGCACACACATGCGGTTTTGGTTTTATTCAAGTTGAGAAACTACCTTCTAATGAGGAGGTTTCAATGACATGTGAGCTCTATTTTCTCCATTTGTTCCTTCTTGTGTGTCACCCTTTTCCTGGCTTTTTCATTTGCACATAAAATGAACATGAACTTTGAGCTAAGTGTGGTGGCACAGCCTAATCCCAGCATTGGAAGCAGTAGGATTGAGAGCTCAAGGCCAGACTGGGTCACATAGCCAGCTGACCAGTCTCAGCTACCAAGTGAAGCGCTTTTGAGAAAAAAGGGAAAGGCATGCAATGGAGTGTGTGTGTGTGTGGGGGGGGAATAAAGGGAGGGAGAGGCTCCTTTACAGGAAAAAGAAAAAAAAAAAAGAAAGCAAAATCACCAGGTCTGTAATCCCAGCAACTCAAACAACTGAGGGAGGAAGGCTGAGTTCAAGGCCAACCTGGGCGACTTACTGATTCTTTGTCTCAAAACAATAAATAAAAATAAAAAAGAGCCTGGTAGTGGTGATAGATGCCCTCTATCCAGCACTCCAGGGGCAGAGGCAAAGGCAGAGGATCTCTGGTGTCAGCCTGGTCTACAGGGTGAGTTTCAGGACAGCTAGGGCTGTTACACAGAGAAATCCTGTCTTGAAAAACAAAAAATAGATAGATAGATAGATAGATAGATAGATAGATAGATAGATTTAAAAAAATAAAAAAGAGGGCTAAAAACAGTAGTCTAGCATGTACGAAGTCCTGAGATCAATCTCCAGCAGGGCAAACTAGAAGAAAATATACATGGCCTTCCCCTCTCTGTGAAGTGGACAGGGGGTGGGTAAGTGGAGGGAAAGCGAGGACAGGAGGGAATGGGAACTTGGATTGGTATGCATAATGAAAAAAAGAGAGTTTGTTCTCTTTTAAAAAAAAAGTTAAATTAAGTAAAAAATACATGAATGTGTTTTGATGGGGTATAACCATAAGACTTGTTACATATATGTAGATAATATTTATTATGTATATGCAAATAACCCAGAATCCAAAATAAGCCTCTGAAATCCAAAGCTTCCTGGATGGAAGCCTTTTACATAACTCACCCTGAACTGTCTATGCTACCTACATTTTCCTGCTGAGTCATTTGTTCCTCAGTTTCCTCACCTAAAACAGAGAAAACAACAAAACCACACAGAGCTGCTGCACGGATTCAAGGAGAAACCTAAACAGTTAGTACACACTAAGAGCTTACTAAACAACAGCTAGTATGATTTCAGAAATCACACGCACACATGCACTCCCATGCATGCCTGCAGACACACACACTCACAGGATTTGGTAATCTTCTTTGCTGGCCATGACGTCTCCCCCTGCCTGGCTTTGGAAAACTATTTCTTCTCTTCTCTTAACCCATCACAGAGGAGCTTAGGCCTAGTCTTTAACATTTTCTGATCTGTCCCTAGCCTGTACATGAGTTACCTCAAAATATAAATAAATATTCCCCTCCAGCATAATGCAGTGGTTTCCAGTGGCCTCCATTCCGTGTACCCCATGGAGGTCTGTGAGGAGCAAATACACACAAATTTACCCCAACATGCTGCACGGTGAAAGGCACAGGGTTAAATCAGCCCTGCAGTTAACAATGCCACTTAATACAGAGTGAAATGCGACCCTACGGAAGAACATAATGGCTGCGACAATTTAATCTTTATCATTTATTATTTTTATTTGGACAACATATATACATATGTACAAAATACCTACGGTCAGAATCCTCTTTTATAATTTCATTTGATTTACAAAAACGGGACAGCAAAATAACTTAGGTCACTAATACTGTACAAAAATAAAACTGATTAAACAGTTGTAAAGATCAGTATCTTACAGTGTTACAGACCATTCATCCGCTGTGAAAGAACATCTTATCTACCCAGAGCGATGAGTACTGCTAAATCTATCTGCAAACTGA
Source organism: Chionomys nivalis (assembly GCF_950005125.1). NCBI lineage: Eukaryota > Metazoa > Chordata > Mammalia > Rodentia > Cricetidae > Chionomys > Chionomys nivalis. Next base: position 35,187,111 of record NC_080093.1, read on the forward strand.
CAAACTAACTGGTTTCTGTAATTGTAACTACCAAATATAATTCTCAAAAGAAGCGTGATGTGGAGCTTAAAGCCAGGGTGTCGTTCCACAATGGTGAAGGGCTTTCTTCTTCCCTAACCAAGGAGAGGAGATATCTTACCTCTAAAACTAGTATATTGTCCATGAATGACAACTACTTACAGTATTAGATAAAACGGCTTCTCTTTCTTTTTAAACACCTGCAATCATCTTTCAAAAAATTCAGTTTGGTTAAAAAAGTAAACAAAAATTACTATCTTGCATTTGGATTTGTATAAGTTAAATCCATGGTCTTTTTAATATAAAAAGTAATTGTTTCATAGTTTTAGTGTTCAACGAACTCTAGTAGTCCTATTTGAACCATATCTCCGTGTAGTAAATCTAATTAGAATGCTGGCTCCTGTTCTGTGAGGCAAAACAGGACTTATCACAAAGAATAAAAAGCCTTGAGTTTATACGTTACGTTACTAGAACATAGAAGAGAATATCAAATGTGTGTCTGTCAACAACTTGAAAAGGCAAGTAGCAACTCTTCTGGGAAGGAATTGTGCATTCTTTTTTTTAGACAAGTTGCTGCGTTTCTATCCATCTAAGCGTTCGGCAAGAGCCACATTCAGACTCACTCCTGAAACAATGAAGATTGTCTTTCACCGACTGTTTTTTCCTTCATTTCTTTCTGTGAGGGAAAGCTGAGTTTATACAAGTTAGCAAGTTGCTAGGCAACCTCAAACTCCTCGCTCACTAAAAGGCAGCGCGCAGAGGACCCTATGCATAGCCTTTCCATGAGCTCAGGAAGAAATAGGCAGCCTAACCTATTTCATATGGAAGAACAGATGTCCTCAAAACTTATTTTGGACAGAGAAATTAAAATTTGGTTTAAAATAAGCGTTTCAAAATCTGAAACAGAGGTAGAAAGTGTTCTTTATTTTTCCTGACATGTTTTCTCGTGAGAAAACACTTTCCTTTTTAGCTCATGGACTACTCCCAGTCCCTAATGTTAAAAGCAGTTCTCTGGATAGAACTCCTGATGCGACTCCATTGGTTAAACAGAAAACACTGTGCTAATGATGGCTGCTGTACTGGAAGTCGGAGTCAGCTGTGCCCCGTGCCCACTGCAGGAGCACCCGCTGCCGGGATGGAAGTGAGCCTCGCTGGGTGAAATGTGGAGCTCGCCATAGGTGAGAACCCCGAGTTTGTACACCATGTGCGGCACATGGCTAAACTAGAGTGCACCGTAGCTCTCTGTGCTAGATAGCAGGTAAAACCGTCAGAAAGCGTCTTTCTGAAGGAAGAAAATGTAAACATTTCCCCACGATCACTGCTGACTCCCCTCGATTGAGGTTTTTGTTTGTTTTCGCTTTTTGTTTTTTTTTTTTTGCTTTTTTTTTTTAACTATGAAAACTGAGTTTGTTTTTCTGGCCGTTTTCAGTAAATGGCATAGGATGGAGATAGTGGTTTAGGCCACTGTTAGACACCTAGATCCGAGCGAAGGAGTGGAAGGCTACGGATGCAGACAGCTGGTGGTGTGATGTTACTCACGTGTGTCTCTTCGACCTGTGCTCACCAGAAGGGGCTGTTCTGCAGGGTCGCCTCTGAAGTTATTGTGGCGTCTTCCCTTGGTACTTACTACCTATGGGGGCAAACTGTTTTTGTTTTTCATCTTTCAGCTCCCGTTCCTTTGATAACAACTCTTACACCTCATAGGAGCACAGGAAGGCGACCAAGAAACATACCCCCACCCCAAACAAAAACAAAAACAAAACAAACAGGCATTCCAGGCCTGACAATGGTTACGCACCCATTTATCAACTAACACTAGAAAGAGCCGGAAGCTCTCGTTCTGTGTCCTGGTGTCGTGAGTGTAATAAGATGATGTCATCTGAAAGGACGGGGAAATTCAAACAAATTCATGAAAGCTCAAACTGTTTGCTCACTTTTGCATCTTTCAAAACACCACCTTCCTCTCCCCTCCTCTTCCTCCTCAGCATGTGTTTTATACTTTCTGCCCTCACAGCTCTGCTACAGGTTCTCAGGGAAACGTGTATTACTGTAAGATAAGCAGATTGTAACGTGGTGCCAAACAGAACGTCTGCTTCTACCCTTAAAGCACGTATTTACCTTACTCACCCTCGGTCTTAGAAAACGAAAGTGCAGTTTATGTTCCGATAGTACGAGTCACACAAAGCAGGGCTGGAAAGCTCCGGACTACCGTGACCTCGCGAAGGTCTGTCTTGATTAGTGTCAATTCGGACTCTGCTTATCCATTGACTATAAGTAACATTTTGTTTGTTTTCAAGTCTTTAGATGACAGATCATGCTGGAGTAGGTGTGCTCTTGCTTGCATAAAAGACAGCTGTGCTATGGAGGGTTGTTTTTTTTTTTTCTTAAATCTCAAACGTTAAAGTGATTCAGGAAAGTGGTTCTGCTAAACAAACTGAAACACACTGGTCGGTACATTAAAAGAGAAGGAAACGATTCTGAGAGTCAACAAGCATCAAGGACCCAGAGTCACTGTGGGAGGCCAGGGGTCAACTCACCCAGTCAGACGTATGTACACCAGTGTGAATCTTCAAACGCCTACCCCGAGTCTTGGCCTTGCCCCCCCTCCCGCCCACCCCCAAAAACAAAGAAGAAAATACCAAAAGCATTTGCCTGCCCTCCAACAGTCAAGAGACGGTTCCAAGTTGCCTCTGCAAGGGGACCAAATGTTGACTTTGATTTTAGGCTACCGTGTGCTTTTTGGAAACAGTACAGGGAGAGTATCAGAATAGTAACCAAAGAGTAGTGACCTCCTGCGGCCAGCACCCCTCGGCTGGGGCGGGCTTCTGTCTGTCTGTCTGTTTCCTGGGAGCTTTGTCTTTCTGGGGACCATCTCTGCCTGGCTGCCATGGGGAAGCACCTCACAAGGGGCTGGCAAGTGCCTTTTTTGATCGTTTGATCATGCTGGGGTGGAACTCGGTGTGACGCCGGGCATGCTTGGTGAGGTGATCACTCCTCATGAATCTCTTCTCACACAGCGGACAGCGGAACTGCTTCTCGCCAGTGTGGGTCCGGTAGTGGCGGGTCAGCTCATCCGAGCGCGAGAATTTTTTAAGGCAGTCTGGCCATGTGCAGGGAAAGGGCCGTTCACCTAAGAGAAGGGAATCAAGACAGAACACTGTTTAAAGGGCACGTCAAAAACATTATGAAGGCCATCTATGAGTGACAATCGCTGTAACAATGAGGAGCTGTAACAAAAAGGAGAAACTTCTTGTCATGAGTTTTATGGGCTCTGCTGCATTTCTCCCAAACTCTCAGTTGAAGTCCTAAACCCTCACACACATCTCAGAATGTGGCTGTATGGTTGTCCCCTATCCATGGGGTCCCTAGCTGGATTCAACCAATAATGGATGGGAAAATGTTTGGAAAGGAAACACTGTCTCATGTACTGACTTTTTTACTGTCATTTTCTTCATGATGGAACACACATTTACACTATTACATTCATTACATTACATTCTATGCAAATACTTGCATCGTTAAAAAGTTCAAAAAAATTTTAAAGATATGTATGTGTGCACATGGGCATGTGTGTTAGGGACACTCATAAGGAGGTCGGAGGGCACGTTTGTGGCGTCAGGTCTTTTCTGTTTTACCGGGGCTCTAGGATTGAACTCAGGTTACCAGACTTGCACGGGAGTGCTACCTGCTCAGCCATCTCACCATCCTAAATGCTCACATTCGAGGTCACTGAGGGGTGGGGGTGGACCTTTATCCCAGGACCGGTGTCCTTGTAAGAGGGGACATGAGAAAGAGTACAGTGAGATCCCGAGAGAGACCTTGGTGAGCATCCAGCCTCCAGATCAGAGATGACTGCTGACTCAGCCATAGGATGTCTGTGGTTCTTCCTTCTGGCAGCCCTGGCAAGTTTGGGTGGGGGGGAGGGATGGTCGAGAACACTCTAAACAAATAAACTTGGTGCCTGCACCCAATGCTCACTCACAAGCCTTTCTTTCCTCCCTTTTAATTTTATCCTATACAATTGTTGGTTTCATGAGCTCTTCAGATCAGGCCAAAGGTCAGGCCCTTTCTGCTCTATTTCCTGTTATTGTAGAGATGAAAGTAGAGAACCGAGAGGCCACCTTCCCTCCCACAACAGGCATTGCCCTTAGACGTCCCCAGGACTGTCGCCACCCCGCATCTACCAGCAAGTCTGATGGTAGGAAGCCACTACCTGTGGAGGCGGTGCTTGAGGGTAAGTTACACAGACTTCTTCGTTGTGGTGAACTGTGCGCTCCTGCAAAGCTATCTTCTGAGTGTCTCAGCACCTGGCCACCACTGCTCACTAGCTGTCTCTTCCTCAGAGTAAACACTCCCTCCACGCCCCTCCCATTACGTGCAGGCAGAGAGCTAGGGCCACCCACTCAGTGCTTCCCTGGATCCCTTCTCACGGGGGTCCCCCACATGGCGGCCAGCATACAGTTGAGAAAATGGAGATTTGCAAGGTGAAGGCTCGGAAGCCTTGAGCTCACTGTCTGCCCAATGTCAAACCCGGAGCTTCTAGCTACTTGGCTGTCCTGCCTTTTGTGAGTCATGAGGTCTTGACACTTTTCACACATCCTTCCTGGTTCTGACTGCTTTCTTAAGGTTGGAGTCGCACCAAATTGTGCCACAGTCCGACCTGGAAGACATGCTCATCGTGGCATTAGAGATACCCACCCTCTTACACACCCACCAAGATCCTAGCAAGGGGGGTGGGATCATACCATCATTCCAGAAGGACACATACCAGCACAAAAGCAGACTACACTGGTTAAGACTAGGACCTCAGTTGCTCTTGCAAGTACCCGTCATCGCATTGCTCTGGGACCACCTGCCTGCCCTTCACACTGTTCCAAGCACAGTCCAAGCCAGCTGCTTTGTACACACAGGACACACAGGCTCCTGTTTCGACACAGCTCTCCAGACACGCCTTCGGTAGGTGTGAGGAGCGATCATTTTCTCACTCCTGTCCCCAGGCTGGCCTGAAGCTGGAAGGACACTGCGGAGGCTGGGAGCTGTCCAGCACGACGCCCCTGAGTCATCAGAAAGACACTCTCCCTTCTTCACCTGCACTGACAAGACGCAGAAACAGTGAGGCCAAGCCAGCCAACAGTCCAGGCCTCGCAGGAATCTAAACCTGCTACCTGCGGGCATTTCTGTGCTCCAAGCAGTGCCCAGGTCTAACACTGCACAGCCTAACCATGGACTAAGTCCTTACAAGAATGCTGGAGCTAACCACAAATGAGAGTAGAGAACCAGGAGTGATATTGCACAGAGAGTTCCCGAGGCGGGTCAAGAAGAAAAGGCAGCGAGAAAGTCTGCACTCAGCAATCCAAAGCAAATCTAAAACAAGCAAAAGCAGGGGCTGCAGACTCTTGACGAGCAAGAAGCATTGCACCAACTTCAGCAGACCTTGGAGCACAAGTCGAAATCCAGATTGTAATAACTCTCTAGGATTGAGCTTCTTGTGGCAAGGAAAATATTCTATATGACTTTTGTATTACCTGCATTTATCGAATGCCCAATACCAGTGTGTGTGTGTGGGGGGGGGATCCAAGACCCCTACCCCAACATGGATACCATAATTTAAAGACTTTCAAGTCCTTTGCATAAGACTGTGTATTTTATAGTTCCATATATCATAAGTACATCATATGTATTTTCAATGATCCCTAAGTTACTTAAATAGTTGTTATATTTAATTGCTTAGGGACTAATGACAAGGAAAAAGATCAACATATGTCTAGTAGAAACACATTTTTCTGAATATTTTTATCTGTATTTGACTGATGTGGAACTGATAAACTGATGTGGAACCCACAGATGCAGGGGCCAGGTAGGTGTTACAGGGGTGTATTTATTTCCAGACACTATTACTGACCAAAACCTTCTCAGAAGTTAGGTCACGGGGGCTGGAGAGATGGCTCAGCAGTTAAGAGCACTGCCTGCTCTTCCAAAGGTCCTGAGTTCAATTCCCAGCAACCACATGGTGGCTCACAACCATCTGTAATGAGATCTGGTGCCCTCTTCTGGCATGCAGGTATACATGCAGACAGAATACTGTATACATAATTAAATAAATCTAAAAAAAAATCTTAAAAAAAAAAGAAGTTAGGTCACTGAAATAGACTTCAGGACTATTCTAGAATTAGGTTGCAACAAAGTCCTTCTAACTGCAAAGAAGCATCTACAGGGAAATGTTCTTATAAACAATGGTATGTTAAATATATAATAACAAAGCCAAGCAGTGGTGGTGCATGCCTTTAATCCCAGCACTTGGGAGGCAGAGGCAGGCTGATCTCTGAATTTGAGACTAGCCTGGTCTGCAGAGTTAGTTCAAGGACTGCAAGTGCTACACAGAGAAACCTTGCTTTGAAAAAACCAATAAATAAATAATACGTGAAAATAAAAAGACAAACTGGGATTGGAGTCCTAGTACCCAGAAGATGGAGACAGGAGAATTATGAGTTCATGGTAGCCTGGGCTGCATAACATAAATCATATCTTTTAACATATATATAGAGACATAGATAGATATAGATATTATAGATATAAAATGGGGAAAATATAGCAGAATTCACAGAATAAGCTTCAAACAAAAAAGAGACAAAAGCTCTTGCTTTCACCCTTAGAAGCTCTAGCCACTGCTCTATGATGCTCAGGAAAAATGGCGAGAAGACCTAAAATAAAGCTTCTGTCTTCCCAGAGCTTGTCAGTGAGGTGGCTTTCTTGGCAGCGTGCCATACGGGTTAGTGTTCTCACCGCACCTGCAGCCATGTGTCAACTGAGTCGGGTGAAGGAGGGCTAATCCCACGATTTGTGTCTGCATCCAGGGAAAATGTTCCTAAGGGCCACTCTGTTGGCAGAGTTGCCAAGGAGAAAGGGACTTCCCTCATTTAGAAGACGGCTGCACGCTGGGCATGGTGGCACACGCCTTCAGTCCCAGCACTCACGGGGCAGAGGTAGGGAGATCTCTCTGCGTTCCAGGTCAGCCTGGTCTACACAATGAGCTTCAGGACAGCCAAGGCTATTATACAAAGAAACTCTAACTCCAAAACCCAGAAAGAATAAAGAAAGAAAGAAAAAGATGGCTACAGAGAAGTGTCACCGTGCAAAGTGTCACGAGTCAGTTGTAGGGACCACAGGAACATTCTTCATGCTTATATAGAGAGAATTCAAGGGTATTTAGGGCTCATTCTCACAAGACTCACTTCCAATATGGCCTGTCACCATTTGTGAGTCTTCCCACTGCTCTTAATGGAGGTGCTGAAACACTCGTCCCCCAAGTATTTCAGAGAGAAGAGGCTAGCCCAGATGAGCCAAGAACAGCCTCTGTGGGGCCCATTTCACCTGTCCACCAAAGCTGACAGTTCATAAGCAGTTAGCAAAGCGAGATGCTGCCGTCAACAGCAGGTATGAGTCTTATGGAGTATGTTTCGAAAAAGACATCAGAATGTTGAAAAAGCATTCACCAGGGCTTAGCAACCCATAGCCTACCGTCCAGATCTCTTGCCAGAAGTCAAGACCAAACGGTTAAGAACGAGAGATGGCACCTCGTGTCTGAGAAAGTGAGATGAAATCAGCATTCGTGGCTACCTGATCCTGGGTTTTGGTAGGGCCCACGGTCACCTGAAGAGTGGTATCTTGACAGTCACGCACAGGCGGCATGATAAAACCAGCCAGTGGTGTACATGCAGGTCTGACTCTGCGGGAACCTACTTACTGTTTACTCCTCTTCACCCCAGCAAGCCTTTGCACAGAACCTATTATGAGATGCATGATGATGTGAACGGCGGAGACTAGATGTCACTGACAAAGTGATAACGAGGTTTGCACTTAATGAAGCCTGAAACAGGAGCCAGGCATGGTGGGCACACCTGTAAGCTGACTCTCGGGAGGCTGAGGCAGGAGGCTTGCCACGAGTTTCAAATAAGTCTGTGTTACACAGCAAAAGCCCATGTCAAAGAAAATAAGAAGGAGGGAGAGAAGGGGAAATCACTATGCAGAGAGGAGCACAGGGCTGCAGGGAACAGACTTTGCTGAGAAGGGAAATGAGGGCTAGGAACTTGTGTCCTGTCATGTCATAGTTCTGCTCTAAGGGGGAAACCAAGTCAGGCGCACTCTTTCACCTCAGTGCTAAGATCAAAGGGCAATGATCAGCCTTCTCCGTGATAGTCAGAGCAAGGCATGCATCAGTCAGAGGGTCCTTATGCCAGACCGCAGCATTTATGAGTGTTACCCTTCTCCTGGGGGGAATGCAGGCTTGTGCTAGAATTTGTTTCTGGCCTTCTCAGGAAAAGCACACCCAGAGGCAATAACAATAAGCTCTGCCTTTCTGGAGCAGAGCTGCTAAGAGCCCAAGCCTCTGAATTCTCATTATTTACATCACACTCCCCGCCCCCCTCGGCACAAGCTAAACACCTCTTTCTTACAGGCTCTTCCGGAGTATAAAGTTAACTTGACCAAAAAAGCTACTGAACTTGGCACAACATGAGTAACAGACTTTAGATGACCAGGCCTGCAGAATGCTCCCAGCCCACCACGGCAGGAGACAGGCTGAGCTGGGCCTTCCAGCTATGCTCACAAAGGGCCCACATTGCTTCTCAGAAGGAACTTCCTGGCTGCTAGCAATTAGTCAGTCCTAAGGGACTGGATCTCAAAGGCCTCTCAGTGAGGTTCCTGTGCTGAAGGCTTGGTGGCCAGCTGACGGTGCTATCAGGAGGTGATGAGTTGGCCAGGAAATGGAGCCTCACGGGGAAGTTAGGTCATTGAGGGCATGTCCTTGAGAGGCATACTGGGACCCTGGCCCCACTTCTCTCCCAGTTTCTCAGCCATCATGGGGTGAATGTCCTCCATTATCCCCCACACTTCCACTATGAAGCCTTGCTCACATAGGCTCAAAGAAACCTAGGCAAGCCACCATGGGCTGAACCCTCTGAAACCATAAGTCAGCTAAAGCTTTTATTTTGTCACAGCAATGGAAAGTCAACGGATAAAGCTCATTCCTACTGGGAAAATCCTGAAGGGAATGGAGCTGAGACTCCATATATGAGAAGGAGGCAGAGAGCTTGGCAGGTACACGGCCTTCCCAGCCCCACGCAGGCTCTCCTGGGTTCTCAGGGTCAAGGCTACCACTGAGGTCTGAACCTGAAGTCAGAGAGGCCTTTGTTTTCGATAGCTCCTTCTCCCTGGATTTTCTCAGCTTCCCTTCCTTAGTCAGAGAGGGCTCAGAGGAGGTCTAACGTTGTCACGTCACGGTTCCAAATCCAAAATCAAATGTTCTCACTGTTTCTTTCTGGCCAAAGCCAACCAAGTTGGTAACAAATCTAAGAGAAGGAAGCTTCCTTTCCAGAACAGAACCCCACACGTGTCAATCAAGAATCATAGCTTCCTGCAAGTGCACAGAACCAAGCCTGCTTTTTCAGGAAAAACCGGTTTGTATTTGACAAGGAATGAATGAACGAATAAATAAATAAAACGCTAAAAGTCTATGGAAAAAAAGGGTAAATTTGGAATTGAAAAACACATTATTGCTAGTGCCCTTATAGATGCACCCCTTGACAGATGCACAAGACTTCATAAAACTTAAATGTTCCTCCCCATGAAAGCTTTCAGGAAAAGAGAAAGAAAATTATTTAGCAAGTTTAAAGAAAACAAATCCGAAACCTTCCTTCAGCATAGGTCAGTAGTAAAGAAGTCCAAAGCTGCCGGGGACACCTGGCCTGCCATTACAGCGGCTCTCTGTCCAGAGTGAGTGAAGTCTGCGACCTGCAGCTGACACAACCTTTCCGATGAAAAGTCACGACCACTGGGGGGGGGACCCCATCTAAGTTACAAGAGCAGGAGCCACGACTTTGGTATGGATCTGCTCGGGAGAATTCGGGATAGACCTAAAAATGAAGGCTCAGGACTTTCACAACTGTACCCCAAGAATAAAGAAAACACACAGCGGAAGAGCTCCCACGTCCTCGGGGGGCGAAACTCAGTGTGGGACACCACAGTTCTGCGCAAACTCATACCCAACATTCACACACACGGTGGTAAAAACTCCTCTTTCTTCAAACTTGACAAATTCCTGATGTCCACATATAAGGACAAATATGCCTTAGATTCTATGGAACAGTAAGTATTTGCCAGACTACTTATTAAAATATATTATTAAAGCTATAGTAACGAAGATAGTGAGACACCAGCTCAGCAACAGTAGAACTGAAAACAAACCCAAGAATCTATCAGGATGGAATACATGATTTAGTGCATGGTAAGCCCGAGACACTGCAGGGATTTTGTACATGGTAATGCAGTATTTCGAGTCAGTGGCCACATGTATTGTTTTCATGACAGGAACATCAGATAAAAAGTTAAATCTGCAGCCCTATTTTATAGTTTTTTACTTAAAGGAATTCTAATGGTCTATAAAGGTAAAAAGTAAACAAAATACAGATCAATGTTTTTATTTTTTTTAAATATTTATTTAATTATGTGTACAGCATTCCTTCCATGTGTGCCTGCAAGCCAGAAGGGGGCGCCAGGTCTCACTATAGATGGCTGTGAGCCACCATATGGTTGCTGGGAATTGAACTCTTAACCACTGAGCCATCTCTCCAGCCCCAGATCAATGTTTTTAAATCACGGTGGAATAAAGGCTTTCTAAACATGAAGCCATAAGCAAAATTCATGGATAGTTTTTCTTAGTTTTTGAGACAGGGTCTTTCTCTATGTAGTCTAATCTGGCCTCAAACTCACCATTTCCCTGCCTCAGAGTCTACATGACAATATATATTTATAAAACTTTTTACACATTATAAAACTTTATGAAACAAGAACTTAAGCAATGAATTCATGAAATTATAGCAGGTAATAAACTAGGATAGTGCTTGCTATAAAGACCCAAGTTCCAGGGGCTGGAGCCCTGGCTGCTCTTCCAGAGGTCCTGAGTTCAATTCCCAGCAACCACATGGCAACCATCTGTAATGAGATCTGGTGCTCTCTTCAGGCCTGCAGGCGCACGTGCAGACAGAACACTGTATACGCAATAAATAAATAAAATGTTTTTTTTAAAAAAAAGCTGGGCATAGCAATACGGACATGTAATCCCAGCACTGGGAAGGAAGACATAAGAGAGTCTAAAGCTTCCTAGCTGGAGCTGGGCGGTGGGTGGTGGCTCATGCCTTTAATCCCAGCACTCGGGAGGCAGAGGTAGGTGGATCTCTGTGAGTTCGAGGCCAGCCTGGTCTACAAGAGCCAAAGCCACAGAGAAACCCTGTCTCGAAAAACAACAAACAAAGAAGCTTCCTAGCTGGACCGTCTAGATGAACTGATGAACACACAGGGAGATCTTTGAGTTTCAGCCTGGTCGATACTGTGAGTTTCAGGATAGGCAGAGACTCCACTGAGAAAGCTTCGGTCGGGGTGTATTATATGAGAGAATAATAAATGTAAGAAATATGACAGTTGAGGCTCAACCTCTGGCCTTCACACATGCACCTGCACAGACATGAACACAAACACCCATACACACTCAGACAAAATCACAGTCTACTGTAATAAAAGTGGACAAAGACGCGAATAGGAAATTTACAAGAGGCACTAATGATCAAGCAATACTATACAACTAGGCATGGTGGGGCACACCTCTAACCCTAACACTCTGGAGGCTGATGTGGGAAGATAGCCATAAGCTTAAGGCTTAGACTACACGGTGAGACCTTGTCACAAATTAAAAAAAAAAAAAAAAGAAACCAAAACTCACAAAGTCAGGGATGGTAGCTCACATCTATAGTCCCAGTACTTGGGATACTGAGGGAGGGCTGCCATGAGTTTGAGACCAGTTTGAGCTACTAAGTGGGACTCTACCTCCAAATAAAAAATAAGGAGAAAGAAGAAGAGAGGAAAGAAGGAGCTGGGGGTGTGGGGTGTGACTCACTTGATAGAGTGGCGGCTTCCTAGCATGCATGAAGCCTGGGGTTCCATCTCCAAACCCACACAGACCAAGCATGGTGGTACATGCTTGTAACCACAGCACTTGGGAGACAGAGGCAGGAAGGTCAGAAACTCAAGCTCATCTTTACAAGGAGATCTAGTGAGCTTGAGGTCAGCAGAGGTTGGAAGGGGCAGTCACCTCCGTTCTCCTGGGCTGTCAAGTGCAGACACAGCAAAACCAGCGAAACAGACAGAGATATGAAGTTATCTAATATTGTAAAGAGCCTGGTGACATATACCTGCAACCCTAGCATTTAGCAGGCTTACAAACCCAAATCCAGCCTGGTTTATACAGTAAGTTCAAGGCCAAACTGAGTTATGTGAAGACATTGTTTCAAAAACTAATCAATAAATGTTTTCTATGTGAATACATACATTTACTGAAAACAGTGATGCATTTGAGCTTAGGGTATTCCACGGATCATCCAGGAGTCTTCCGAGATTGGCTGTTGTGGCACATGTCCATAAGTTAGCGCTTGGGTAGCTGAGACTTAGAGTCTGAGGCCTGACTCTGACTCAAAACAAGCAAACAAAAAAAGCCAGGTGGTTCTGAGCCTAAGGCCAGCCTATCCAGTGAACTCTAGGCTCCCCAGGGCTATTCATTGAGACCTTGTCCTAAAACAAAAGACCCACCCAAAACAAACAAACCAATGTGTTCTGTGGGAGCAGAGATGTATGTTTCCTATGGAGAAATTATTGGGTACCATAGGTGTCTAAGACATGGAAGAACTCATTAGAAGGGGGAGAACCTTTGGGGATATACATCTGCCGCCTCACACTTCCCACCCCTTTCCCTCCCCTTTCCATATGACCTAGAAATGGCCCTAAACAAGAACAAACGAAAGGCACCCCTCCTCCTGAGTGCTGGGTTATGCCCCACATCTGCAGGCTGCCCATCTACTGCCATCCTTACTAGGCAGAGGGCCAGTCCAAGAACACACCCTCAATCACGGTGCTTGATGTGGCTGGGTCCCACACGGATCCTCCCCGGCTGTCCACGGCCACCTTCCCTCCACCCACAGAGCATCTGCAGGGCAGAACACACACAGCTTCCTCCGTTCTCCCGAGCTCTTGTGCAAACCCAACCTAACCGTCTGTGAACTCCGCAGACAGAACCCCATCTTCTCCTAGGTAGATTGTTTTCAGGAATACTGGACTCAAAGATCAGGACACCATAGTCTCCTGCTCACCGGTATTGCCACACCCAAACCCGTTCTGAATGAGCAAGGTCTTGGCAGCCTCTGAAGGAACAGTCCTGCCCCCCACGGTTACCCATCCAAGTACCACTGCTCCACTTCTCCCCTGCAGTCTTTGTGGTTTTACTTCTTTTACTTTTGGCTTTTTTTTTTCTTTATTAGTGCTCAGTCTGTGGGTATCACCCATGCTGTGGGTACAACCCATACTGTCGGATATCGGTGGGAAGGGAAGCAACTTGTGCTCCAGTGTAGGATGTGGGTGTCTCCCAAGGCATACAAACTGCGTGGCAGGCACTTGGGATCTGTGGAGTAAACCTGCTTGCTATTGCTTGCAGAACCCCCGCACTCAAAAGAGCTGTGAGAAACCCACGGGCCAGCAAAACTCCAAGGAAAGACGGCAGACAGGATTCTTGAGCCTTCGGGTACTTAGCACAGCAGGAACTGAGTCCTGAGGCCTCATCTCGGGAAATTCTAAAACAGGTGCAGAGGCAAAATATGAACCCCAAACAGTCTGTTTTTCCCGAGACATTGTTTCTCTGTAGTTTTGGAGCCTGTCCCGGAACTAGTTTTGTAGACCAGGCTGGCCTTGAACTCACAGAGACCGCCCCCTCTGGAATGCTGGAAATAAAGGCGTGAGCCACCACCGCCCAGCTCAAACAGGTATTTAGAAACACAAGAAAGGTCTGCATCAGGGTCCACTTCGTTAGATGGCATTATTTAAGTTTGTCACAGAATTGAGAGCCGGAAGCTCCTAGTCATGCTCCAAAGGCCCCACACCCACACAGCTAGTTCCTCAGAGACCAGGTCCCAGCTTCCAGGAGCTGGTTCTCAGGTCAGCATGACTTCATCGGCCCAGTGTACTGTAGAAGATGTGAGAAATGAATGGCCAGTGGGCTTTCAATATCAAACAAGAAGCAAATGATCAATAACTAACTCAGACACACGGATCCTCTTCCTCACTCCATTTTTACGTAACATTGCTGACTTCTAACTGGCCGGGTTTCAGAAACAGCCAGCTCCAAGGAGCCACTGCACTAAAGTGCATGACCAGTTTAAAACACCGTTCGCATGCTTACTTCAATTTTGTACATACAAAGGGATGAGATGTGAGAAAAGAGCCAAGGCTCGAACTGAAGGCAGAGAGAAACTTTCCTGCTGGATTTTGCTTACGTCTTCCTGGCCCTTCTTTCCATATGCATTGCTGGAGGGCAGGGGTGGCATTGTTAAGGCAGTGAAGTGGCCACTCTGCCAGCTTTAAGTTTCAAAGTAACGGTTTTAAAATGTAGAACACCAAGTCTGGAGCTGTGGCACAGGCCTGAAATTCCAACACCTGAGGCTGAGGCAGGAGGATCAGGAGTTCAAGGTCATCCTTGGCAGCCAGGAGAATTATGACAAGCCTGGGCTACATGAAGCCCTGTCTCAACAGACAAAAAGCTATACACTTTATTCTTACTGGCCTTGGGCTTTCCAGCACTTCACCGACCTTAGAGTACACATGACCCCTGACCTATGATGGCTTTGCTTAGAATCTAAGCCTTAGATCCTTCAACACTGTGATAATGCAGAGGTTGGTATTTTGGTCATTTCCTGGGCTCAATACCCTCTGCTGATGCTGGGCAGCAGTAAGCTACAGCCCAACTCCCCCCGCCCCTGCCAGCCACAATCAGGAGAGAAGTCTTATGGTCCACAGGGGGCTGTCCTGCTAAGTTAGGATGTTTGAGGCTTACACGGGCCTTTTCAATGTTCTCTGTTATTTTCAACCTACAATAGGCTTATGATCAGAACAAGATTCGAAGAAGAGTATCAGTGCAGATGTCAGAGGTTTCTAGGGAGCACCGTTGCTCTTCACTCCCTTTTAATGACAGACCAGGAAGTGCTCAGGAAAAGCTGCCTTCTCTCAGCCTCTCCAGAACATAAGTGAAGCTTGTGAGAACCCAGGCGAGGCAGGCAACTCAAGGACTGGACTCCTGCCACCGAGTGAGTCGTTCCTCTCTGCAGACCTGGGTTTCCTCCCTTCCAAATGGGTAGAGAAGAGAAAGGAGTAGGTGCCACCCACTGGAGGAAGACAAGGTCACAGAGCCCAGGCTCTCACTCTGTAGTCGCTGAGTAGAAGCCCTCTTCTTCAGCACAGGGTATTGGTGAGGATGGGACATACAGTGGGTGTGTGACAGCCAGTGGAGACCACCAGGCTGCAGGAAGGCTTGTCATGTGGATGACCCTTCATGATGCCAGAGCAACAGGTGAGCCGGGTATTCCAGATGAGCTATCACTCAGGGGAAGAAAGGCAAAGGATCCCCAAATTAGAGTGGCTGTTTTGAACTTTACCCTAGATAGACAATACAATGTCATACATTAACAAGTCACTCCTATATTTCCAGCACTTGGGAGGCTGAGAGAGGAGGATCACCTTGAGGTTTGAGGCCAGTGTGGGTTATGGAATACTGTCTTTTAAATAAACTCACTGGCCCTAAATAGAGAAAGGACCAAGAACTTCTACACTGCCGAGACAGAGCCGTTTTCCAACAGCAGAAATGGGACGGCTGGTGTCTGATTCACTATACCCACTCTGCCAGCCAGCTAGGCTGAGGCAGATGAGGACGAAAAGTGACAGGTGATGCTACTCACCTGCCTCCAGCTTCCCCTCTGGGGACCAGAACAGTGCTGGTCCTAGGGTACGGCTCTGGTGACATAGTCTTACCCACACAGGTTCCATGAAACAGCCACTAACTAATCCCTGCAAGAAAATGAGTCACAGATTCCCTCGGCTTAGCGTTCATCAGCAAAGACGATGGAGTGTAGGTCTGAGCTCTCCAAACATGAAGCAGCCACGCTACCCTGTCCCCACAGGATCTGGCCAAGCGGCCCAGGTTGGCCTTGGATGCACTCAGAATTCATTCTTCCTGCCTGTCCATTCCCAATTGCTCGCACCAGAGGCATGCCCTTCACGCCTGGCTTCATTCTGCTGTTGTCTTTGAAATGATAGTGTTGTTAGAAAACTCCAATGGAATTATGGCAGCCCAGGAATTTAAGTCACTGTGTGTGTGTGTGTGTGTGTGTGTAAGCTGTTTTCGGTTTCTTACATTTATCGTGGTGTTTCTACTGAGTACTGTGCACAGTGAAAGGATTTTGCAATCTCGGTGGGAACCGCTACATAAACGGCTCATCTTTGCACACAGACCTTATCTATTAGTGCCGTGGATAATAAATGTTCATGCGAATGGAATTCGCTCCCTTAAGCACTGAAATGGAGAATCTGGAGTGACGATCATGTAAATACCCTTAAAGATCACGCTGCTCCTGATAAATTTGTCCCATGTGAATTTTTGGTCCTGGTCTTCTGACCGTCTCCTCGGGTAGGCCTGTGGGTGTGTGAGCACTTCCAACACGTGTTGAAATCACGTGTCCTCTGCAGTCTTGTCTGTCCATTCACTCATGGCCCATCTCTTCCGTTAAGCTCCAGAGAGCAGAAAAAATAAATGCTGCTCTTTGGTGCTTCCTGCTTGCAAGTCTACGTGGACGTAGGTGTTTGATTTGCTTTGTCTGGACTGTATTCCTTCTTCTTGTATGAAACAGTGCTCCTGTTTCCTCCTGCAACCAGCTCTTCTTCCTCTGAGTCCTTAGTAGCTGAGTTCACACCGTCAGACTCGGGAGGCTTGGATGTGCTGGAATCTGGTCCTGCCACACTGACGGCTTTCATAAGGGACACACAATTTATGCTCAGTCATGGCTTAGAGCCTCGGTTGTTTGCTGGAATCATTAGGAATGGGAAGTAGTCTTTTCGTGTGGCTTTGCTGAATTGGCAGGAAGTGAATCTGGTGTTGCTTGGCAGCCATTTTAGCACCATTCAGAGAGAAGCAGCTCATGAATGAAGCCAGAGCCAGCAACAGGGTGGCAAAGACACAGAGAGAAGGGACAGCGAGAAGGACACTGAATGCCTGGATCCAGCAACACCCTGAACCTGGAGCTCTACTTTTAATAATAATAATAAACACTTTTTAAAAAGCTTTGCTAAGTAGCCTTAGCCTAGGGTGGCCTCTAACGCACTGCAGTCTAAGGCCCCAACCTGCCAAATGTTGGGGCTGTAGGTGTATGACGTCATGTTTGGAGCACTGTTTTCTCCAAGTCTACAGACTTCCTTGTTTTCAACTTGTCTATGGATCCAAAACCCAGCTCTTGCAGGTGTAGTGGCACTGGCCTATAACCTCAGCACTCTGGAGGCCGAGGCAGGAAGTTTGAAGACAGCTTTGACGACAGTTTCAGGTTGGGCTGAGCTATACATAACAAAATAGGTTCTTTTTCCTGCTAGAATTAAACAATTTTGGATGACATGGTCAGAGTCAGTACTTCTGTTGACTTTCCTAACCAAGGCTCATGAAAAACATCTTCACAACACAGCTAGGACACAGAGAAGACAGCTTAAGCTGGCTTTGGGGGTCAACAAACACAAAAGAGCCACAAGAAACACGGAATCTTTTCTCCCTGGGAGAAAGCCACAGGGTTAAGGTCACCAGCCCTCACATACAACTCTTCGAACCTAGGAACACAGTAGAAAGTCCCAGCATAACTCAGACTAGGTTAACTATGTAGTCTGGCTCCTCCCATTAAATAAGAAAAACAGTATATTTCTTTCTTTTTTTTTTTTTTTTTTTTTTTTTTTTTGCTTTTTCAAGACAGGGTTTCTCTGTGGCTTTGGAGCCTGTCCTGGAACTAGGCTGGTCTCGAACTCACAGAGATCCGCCTGCCTCTGCCTCCCGAGTGCTGGGATTAAAGGTGTGCGCCACCACCGCCCAGCAAAACAGTATATTTCTATCTCAGGGACAGCTGTTTGTATGTGACACGTAAGCTGTTTAGCCCAGGACCGGACATACTACATACTCAACATGACAACACTCACAAAGTGACCATTGCCACCAGCATCTAACACACCTTTCACTAATCAGCCACTCAGTATCCTCTGACACTGGGTCCACCTAGAATGTTAAACAAAAATTCTAAGACTCTCAAGGGTTTCTGGGCTATATATATATATAAAGTGTTTACTTTTAATTGTAATAATTGTCAGCATAAGATGAGCATGCTAAATCTTTTAAATGTCTCCTCATCTGAACTTGGCCTCCTAACTTCATGACTATGTAATTACGGAGCTCCACTTCACAGGTAAGAAACCTGAGGTTCAGGGACATAAGAGCTTGGCCTGAGTCCTTGTGATAAGAGTAAGGGTATCAGGATAAGCCTATGGAGAGGATGCTAACAGCCAGTGCTCCCGTCCCAACCACAGTACCCTTGACTCCATGCTGACGGTAAAGGCGCCTCTGGAAACCCCTAACCTAGCTCCTCTGAGACAACTGACAGGCCAGAGCCACTTCGTCACTGGTTGAAACTTAGCAGAGTTGGCCCCTTGGAAAGGACAGATAGTCAAGTTCCCCCACCTTTCTCTCATTGTTCTGGGCAACACCTTCTGTATAATTCTTTCCTGTCTGCACCCACATCTGTATAACTAACTCCTCCAAGGGACTGGGCACATCTGGCCCCTGTGGTCAACCTGAACTCATGTGCACATACCCACAGGCGTCCGACACACACCTTCACATAACTAAAAATAAGCAAAATGTCTATCACCTCAGGTCAGCCTTTGGGCCGATTGTCCCTGTGCCTGCCTATCCAGCGGCTCCCACTTGTCACAGACTTCCAGAAGCATCTGTTCACTTCTATGAAGAGGGAGGTTCCAGAACATGTCTAAACTTCACTGAAGACAGAACACAGCACTGTCTGCATTTCAAAACCTAGTCATTAATTTTGTATGGTATAAGATCCCATGGTTTTATTTTAATCTATTTAATTTAAATAACGTCTTCATTTTTTCAAAGGACTCAGTCGGGCCAGTCAGGGATGAATTCCACTCTCCGGGTCATAGCAGTGATCATTCTCAACCTTACTTTAAAAATAAACTCAGGGTGGGAGGTGCTGGCATACACCTATAATCCTACCACCCTGGAGGTAGAAGCAGACAAATCCCTTAGTTCAAGGCCAGCCTGGTCTATAGAGTGAATTCCAGGACAGGCAGGCTATAAAGAGAAACTCTATCTCAAAAAAACCAATAATAAAAACAAAAAACCTGGGGATATACTGCAATGGTCACTTGCCTAGCCCTCGGGAGGTTCAGGTTCCATCTCCCAAGTCCAGAAAACACATTCATTCACTCAAAGACCCAGAAGCTCTGGCCTAGGAGAATGAAGTGGGAAACCTTTGGATTCCAGGTCCAGGTTCTCATTTTTTACCACAGGCTTCCAAAGACCGAGGGGCCTGGGAAGAGGGAGGAGCCCAGGAAAAAGGGAGTTTGAAGGCACACCTAACAGGTGTTCAGGCACAAAAGAAAAATGAATGTCCAGGAAGACCCCAGAAAAAGAAATGCTTCTCCCATCCCTAGCGGGGAACCCCATCCTCTTCGTTGATGTTAGTCCTTGCTGAGGAGGCTGCTTGAGGCCAAGACAAATGCTCACTCTTGGCCTAAATGTACCAAAATGGTATTGAAATCTAGGAGCCTTCCAGGAAGGGAGAGCAACGGCTATCCCAGAGCTTTGCCTGGGACTGCTTCAGTAGTGGAGTTGGCTGGTAATCAAAGGGCAGAGGCCAGGCCACTTCACCAAGCCCCTTTACCCAATTAATTCCCCTACAGCAGCATTTTAGGCCTAGATATAAAACAACAACAAAAATAAAGCCTTGCTAATTACAGAGTCAAAACCTCAGGAACTCACAATGGAGGCAGAACTGAGCACTCCCAGAAGCAAGCTGGAAGCCACAGGCTTTAACGTTTTCTCCTGAGAACTGCAAGCACTAGAAGATTCCCGGATAAGCTCAGTCACATGCCAGCGAAGGCAGGAGGGCTTCTGTATCTTGGCGGTGTGCCTCCAAATCTCCCAAGTTCCTCCAAAGGCTTTAGCAGAATAAGCCCATCTCAGAGGGTGGGCACTTGCTCTTTTCTAGACAAAATGATGGATGAGATGACCTTTCAAGGTCAGTTCCAACCTCCAAGGCCTATTCTTTTCAGACCAACAACTACTGCCTCCAAGCGCTCTTGAGTTAGGCCCAGGTCTGTGACTAACTTCCAACAAAAAGTGGGGCGGACTGGGAGCCAGGATTACCCAAGACCACTGCTGGAAGGATCTCTTTCCTATTTTAACATCAGTGGGTTTTTTTTTCTCCCCCCCTTCTTTTTTGCCTCTCCTTTTTGCGTGTGTTGCATAGAAACAGAAAGTGCCTTTGTACCAATTACTAGGCATTAATTTACGCTCCTCCGTGGGCGCTGGGTTTGCTGGAGAAACACTAGGGAAGGGTGGGAGGGTGATGTGGGGGAGGTTTCTAGCTGTAAGCTCCCCCCCCCAACCTTGAGAATAGATAAGGCATAAGAGAGAAAATAAAAACCAGACTAAGAAACACAACAGGCCCCGAGTGTTGTTTTTCAATACCAACAGTGCTAATGGTCGGAAGGCATCCAGAAACCGAGCTGAAAGCAGGCTCCAAGCAGAGCTAGCCCTGTGGTTTTAGGGGCTTCTGAAAGCGCCTGGGAAGCATCTGCCCACTTTTCCTCTCAATGAACTTATTAGGGAAGATCACCGTCCTATGATGTTTCTCCCTGGGAAGTTCACTTTGGGAGTTTCCCACAGACCCTGCAGAATGACTGGTTCTTGGGATAAGCATCAACAGCTGCGACAGGAATGGAGTCCAGAGGTCCACTTCCCTCCCGTTGTAGCATTGTGTCTGGAGGCAATGGGGTGCCACCATCCAGAGGGCCCCATTTCCTCTGCTGCCTCCCTCCTCCAACCCTGGGCGCGCACATACACACACACCCACTCCTCTGAGAGGGAAACCAAGGAAACACCCACGTGCTTTGTAACTGGACCCCATTTGCATTTCATGCTGTGAAGCAGGGATCCTTGCCAGCTTCAGAAGAAGCCTCTCCCAGGCCACCCTGCTTTGCCAACGCTAGGGCAAATAAGAGATGGAGGACTCCTGCATTTAACTGGTCCTTCTTCTCTTCCAGACTAGGAACAAGAGTCACCAAGGTGGGTCTCCATCTCAAGGGGAGATTTCAACTAGGCCAAATAACCAAAGGCCACCCTGTTCCGGACTCAAGGGAAGAGCACCTTATCTGGAATTCACTAACAACCCCACAAAACCATCTTCCCAGTGGGGAGCTGCGTGCGGCTCTGTGCTTGCTTCTCTACAGTTCATTGTTCTTTCTCCACACGGGGCATTTGAAGGTGGATCTAGACAGTCTCACTGGGGTAGGTGGGCAGAAATGGGCTCTTTGACAGATGGAAACAATCTTAGGTATTAGGACGATGTGTGGCCTTCTGAGGGGCACAGACCCTAAGTAGCTCTGTAATTTATCCTGCCAGTGTTAAGTCACCATAAGGTACAGGGTGGGCATTTGTAGAATAAGATCATCTCAAGTCTCCTCAGGGGACATGTAGTGGGAAAAAGAAGAGAAATACTCCTGTGGGCAAGTCATCTCCTCATCACTCAGTTGGGTTTCGATGTAAATACATCCGGGAAGGATGCAGTTTCTGAAATACTATTGCATATCGCTGTAGGAAGTTGTCTGGAAAGAACAAGGGCAAAGACCACATCTCCTTAAGGACCAGGGTACGGGGTTTCCCTTGTACTCATCAAAAGAGGAGAAAGTGATCAGGACCAAGAGACCACACTTTAGTCACTAAGGCCTCTCAGACAAGGGCTTGGGGCCACAGCCAGAGGTGGCTGTGGCCCTGAGACCCGGACTCCCTAGGCTTTTGTTTGGGTGCTAAGAATTGAACCCAGGGTCTTGGGCACACACTAAACATGCACCTCTAGCCCCTAAGTGGCTTCACATCACATGTCTGTTTGAGTCAGGGTCACACTTTGTAGCCCTGGCTGGCCTGGACCTTGCTGTGTATACCAGGGTGGCCTCAAACTTAGAGGGATCTACCTGCCTATGTCTCCTGAGAGCTGGAATTAAGGGCATGTGCCACCACATCCAGCCACACCACACCAGAATAACACTAGACTCTCAAACAGGTAACACCAAAGCTACAGGGAACAGTGAAAGAGACACGGGGTACCCGGAAGCAAACGTTTCCCCTGAGTTACAACTGACCAGTATGGACACTCCTGAGGAAGACCAAGCATTCTATTCCAAAATTGGAGGAAGGCTTCTGTTATGGACGTTTTGCCAGTACCTTCTGCCAGGCAGTTTGAGTATCCAAGGAAAAAGTGTAAGTCTGGTTGTACATGCCTGTAACTTCAACATTTGGGGGGTGGGAAGAGGGTGGTGGCCAGGAAGACCTCAAATTCAAATCCAGCTTAGCCAATTCAGCAAGGCCCCATCTCCAAAGGCCTGAAATAAAAATAAATCCATGAGATCCACCCAATATAAAGCAGTTCAAACCAACTGTTGCTAGGCAAGGATCCGGGCCCACTCACTATTTGCCAGATCTTCTGATTTTTCCAGAGAACAAGAAATCTGGCCTCATGCCAGAATCCTGATTTTTTCGATGCTGGTAACTAATGAAATTTTTATCAACTCTGTGCCGTCCACAGCAAACAAATCTGCAAAGCAAATTCTGCAGCCATGCGATCCAGTGTGCAAACCCCGAATTATTTAGACCTGTGGAGGGTCTCAGGGAATAACTGAAAGGCAAACCCGAGCCTTGGCCTCATTCAGCCACCTCAACTGTGTCCTTCCTCGGGACACCACCAAAGGAGCTCCACTGAATTCACTAGAACATTTTTTCAAATGAATCGACTTCTAAAGATGCTGGCGTCTGAAGCAGAGCAGTGTGAGGCTCTCTAAGGAAGTGAGCAGGCAGGGGGATCTCAAGGGAATGTGTGGAGCGGTACTGAACACGGGGGTGTGGCAGGGATTTCAGCTCTTAAGATTTTCACAGAACGCCTGTCTCCAGGCACCTTCAGGATTTAAGAACCAGCAGAAAGAAAATCAGGAAGCTCCTTGCCCCACCCAGCCATGATCTAACCTGAAGCTGTCTGAGAATCTGAATGCCTGAAACTCAAACTTGGCATGTGCCTCCTCGTCAGTACACTTTGGGCAACATCTGCAAAGGCTGGAGTTTTTGTCCACACTAGCAGGACAGAGAGTCCTTCACTCCCACCTCCCCCCCCCCAAACATAAATAAGACCCCTGCAATCACCACACCCCTAGAACCAAAAGAATGACTAGCATTTAAAACGGGAAGAGTATTTCTTTCACTTCCTTTTCCACTCCGTGTGAGGTTCTCCCGAAACAGCTGAGCTGACGTGCCTTATGGAGAATTAAAGAGTCGCGTGCATGCATGCACACATGAGCAGCCATTTCTATAAATGCCGGAGAAGAGCACTCAGCCGAAATGGCCCAGAATGCCGGGGAACTACTGCTGGGCCACGGAGGCACTGCGGGCCTCCCCTCGTACACCATCGGGCAGCCCTCCTGAAGGAGAAAATGCCTTTGCTCAGGGTGGCAGTGGGTGTCCACAGGAGCCACTGAACCCTGGGAACATGGCTGACATGGCCAGGCCCTCCCGACAGCTGTGGTAACTGGCTGAGTTCATAGACCACTCCTCGCCTCCCAGAGCCCTACTAAAAGTCACACCCTTCACTGGGAGGACAGGCCTCTCTTTAACTGCTTTACAGGTCCAGACTTTTAAGGGTGCTGCTCCACAAGGCAACCTAGATGCGGACCTCCCCAAGCACCTGTTTTTGTTGTTGTTGTTTGTTTATCACTAGGAAATTTAGATTTCTATGGGTGCTGGCAACCACCTCCAAGAGACTAGCTTTCCAAAGGAAGTAAAAAAAAAAAAAAAAAAAAGGAAAGGTGGTTACACAGTCCTTCCTTTAAAACACAAGCAAGGCCGAAAATCCCAAGGAGAGTACCATTTCGAAACCAAAACACCAAACCTTCACACCAAAAAGCCTCTACGCCTTGCCACACAATGCCAACAACTTCTTAAACATGCTGTCTCGGGGCAGACAGGAAAGGCCTGCTGCCTGATGATAGCAGTCCCAAACGACCCTTCCCCAGCCGACCAGACAGCACGAATGCCTGCCAGCCTTGCCTGCGCGTGTTTAATTGGAACAACCAGAGCCAGTTGACCAAGGTCCTTCTAAGTCCCTAAAGCCCATTCCACACAGCAGATGTCTTTACAGCCACGTCGGCCTGTGCTGCTGGGCCTACAGCTAGCAATAAGCGCCCCCACATTCAATCCCCGAGGCCTTGAACTCCAGCAAGAACCACACCTCTCTACTTAGGGTTCAGAGGTGCTACCTATTAAGTCACATGGGACCAGATCAGCACCGAATCACGTCAGTTAGGAAGGTTAACTAGTCAAGAAATTAATCCACCAACCATTCCTTCATCAGTCTCCCCTGCAGCCTGGAGCAGTTTTATTTTAAACCTCTCAGGGGACTCCTGGCCAAATTTAAAACCACCTTGGCAAGCCCTGAAAAGTAGCCGCCATCCAGCTAAATGAGTCCTTAGTCATCCCTAAAAGGATTCCACGCAGAGTGCGACTCCCCCCCATGCTGCGACCCCTTCGCTGCAACCCCACCAGGGAATGGAATAAAAGCTGCGCCATCTGACTGCCCGCCGCCAGCGTCTCCCCAGGTGGGGCGGCCCGGTGCGGGGTGCGGAGTCCCGGGGGCGGGGCGGGCATGGGAGGGGCGGTCCCGCTCCCCGCCAAGCCACACGCTCAGCCCGGCCGTTTGGGGGCTTTTGGGTGGCTCCTAAAGGTTGGGGTCAAGTAAGGAGAGCGTGCAAGAGTTAAGCAGCTTCTTCTCTAAAATGTTTGCAGCCTCTAGGCCGAGTGCGGAGTCCTGGGCGCCCAGGAATTCTGGTCGGCCAAAGGTTAGCTAAGCCCGGAGCGGGGGAGAGGCGACGCCGCTAACCTGTATGCACTCTGTAATGGGCTTTAAGATGGGAGGATTTTCCATAGACTTTCCCACAGCCACTGTAGGGGCACTTGTGCCTCTTTTCGGAGGCGTGTTTCCCCTTCGCAGCCACTCCAGAGTGGAGGAGGGAGAGCGGGCTGGGCGTGTTGCCAGAATCCTGTCTCTCCTCCGGGCTGTGGGAAGGACTCGACCCAGATTCGGTGGTCACGTCGCTGTCGGATCCTATATCCTCATCGGGACTCTCCAGACTGTCGCTGCACACCGAGGGGGTCTGGATGGGTCGGTACTTGTTCAGGTCCAACAAGCTCTTGGCGATGGTGACCAGTGTGCAATAATCCTTCCAGGTGTCCCCCGGGTCACCGTGCTCCTTGGTCACCTCGCGCTCAGGTAGTTGCAGTCGCTCGGTGTCCGGAGCGCCCCCATGCTCCGGCACCGCGGTGCGGTTGGAGATGGAAACCAGACACTGGGCAGCTACGAAGTCCATGTAGGCGGCCGCGGACATGGTGCGGGCGACGGCACCCCGGGCGGTGCGGCCAAACTTGACGGTGTCTGCGGAGCTTCGGCTCGCCCTACCTTGGCCACGGACGACGAGCCCGGTGCGGCGAGGCCGAGGGGGCGGGGGCGCGGGAGCTCGCGACTCGCGGGAGCGCCGAGGCGACCTCAGCCCCTCATCTTTACGTAACCGGCTGCGCCTCCGCACGCAGCAGCCGCGGCCAGCTCCGCCGCTGTCGCCGCCGCCCTGCCCGGCGCTCCGCGCGATCCCCCGACGGGCGCGCCCTCCTCCTGAGACGCCTCCTTGGAGAGATGCCACACGTGGCGGTCGCAAGTTTATTAGACTGCAAACGCGTCCGAGTCGCGGGGAAAGACAACTGCCAGGCAGGCGCACGACCTCGGCCGCCTCTCCGCCCAGCTCACGCCCCGGGGCATCAACCGAGTACGCGGAAGCGGGGGGCGGGGGCCGAGCGGGACGCCGCGCTTAGAAGACACTTCCTCCGGCGTCCGCCGACGGCCACCGAGCCCCTGGTCCTGCCGCGCCGCGCCGCTCCGGCATTCTCCAGCTCAGTAACAATTTCGCAGAATCCCATCACGTCACAATCCAGGCCCCCTCCAATTGGCCAGTGGGGAGGGTGATTCAACTCTGTTTACTTTCTCCCCCTGCCAGTCAGAAGGGCCCTTCGGTGGAGAGGTGCGTCTAGAACTGCGGCGCGCGGCCAATCCGACCGTTCCGTTCCGCCGCCGCGTGCTGCCCCTCCAGTCCCGAACGCTGACATTTAAAAGGGAAACTGCTCCGAGCCGGGCGGCGCATCCCCGTGGATGCCGCCCGGTCCGCGAGCGCGCCCACGCCTCCCGGCCCACGTGCCGGCTGGCGTGGCTTAGGGACGTATCTTCCCCCAGGCGGTTACACCCGTCCCTAGGGACGACACAGAACTTCAGCTTCGGGTTTCCAGCCCTCAAATAGTTAAGTGACTTCCTGCAAACGCTACAGTCCCAGCAACCAGTCTTCCAATCAAAAGTAAGTTGGTTGATGTCACTGGCATTGGCTCAGCCAATCAGAAGGGCGTTCCGAAAGCAAGCGCCCGACACTTGTAAACCTGCGGAGCTGTAGCGAAATTGAACAGATCTTTACTTTTTGTGTTGCTGGTGGTAACCCTGAAATATAGATGGGAGGATGTGTGATTAATAAATGCAGTGTGAATCTATAGTTTTAAACAAACCCTCAATATGGCAGGTCACGTCGTCCAAGGACAAACTCTGAAGCGACAGAATCAATTCGTTCTGGTTTGAATGGCAGCACTTTGGAGATGGTTAAAAGTTCTTCACCCTACACATAAACTATTAGAAATTCATCGAAAAAAAAAACAGCTAACAAAAGATCAGGTTCCATACTCAACGTACGCCTTGGTGTTTTGCTATGCCCCAGCGTTTCTACTGCTCCAAGCAGTCACTAAACCCAGGGGAGCGAAACTCCTCATTTGCATAACTTTAAAAATCCTTTTCTTTTTCAGGGACTCCTCCCAATTCCTTTCGGACACATTTCCTTCCTCTTGCTTTACAAATGTTGAAGAACAAGACTTTTCTGCTTTATCAGGTAGATAGTGGTAGAACTCAATAGAAACCACAGGGTTCCTGATTTCCAGCTCGGCTTTAGAAGAACCAAGCCCCTGTGAAATATTAACTATGTTAAATAGATTCTTAAGAACTGGAATCAGCCAGAAATCCTTACCAATTGAATCTTGTGGCATTACTTGATTAACAATTAGTGTGGCTTTGTCATGAATGCTGGGGTTGTTTTCCATCTTTGTAGCTGAGCAAAGAATCAAAGGCCATTATCCATAACAGGGGCATGCTATCAGGGGCACTGCTGATTCAACATCTGTCTACTTATTCTTGAGTATGAAAGGCTCTTGTTTCTATGAGATGCTAATTTCACAGTATCTAACTCTGACTCCCACTACTGATTCATCTTCAGTCTTTGGGATGCTTCCACCGGGTTCTTCTGGGTTTCAGATGAATCCTTCCAGTTTGAAGGTTAGAGCAGATTATTTCAACTTCTAAAGTGAAGCAGGAAAGACACACAAGGTCATTTCCTGGGAAAAGAACAAACAGAAAGGAGGGACTGGCCTGTGGAGAATTACCACCACCACCACATTAGTATCCCACCCCATGAAAGAATGGAGTCTTGCTCTGGGCCAGCCACCCACACACCACACCCTTGCACCCTCTTGCAAGTAGGCATACAGTTCACTAGATAACAGGGAAGCCATCTTGGATTTATTTATTTATTTTTGCATTCTAAGATCCTTAATTTCAGGGGAGAATTCACAGGAGCTGGCCATGATGGTGCACAACTGAAGTCCTAGTTAGGGACTGAGGAGGATGGAACATTTGAAGACACCAGCCTGGGGGTAAACCTGGACTAAAGAGTGAGAACATTTCTCAAAAAAGAAAGGGAGGGAGGGAGAGAGGAAGGGAAAGCAATAAAGGGAAGGAGGGAGGAGGGATTGATTTTACCTAATTTGTGATTTTTTTTGTAGAATAAATTCTGTCCCTAAGGTACATGATTTTTGGATTTGCACCTCTGTCTGCCTCCTAGGACACAGCACAGATAAGCAGTGGCTCTCTCCAGGAGCCTGATGATCAAGGCCTACACAGCCTCCCAGACCTGTGTTTCCACTGGCGTGAGTTACACTCATCCAAGTCTCTTCTGGTGTAGGTCTGAGTGGCTAACAAAAACTTTAAGATTAAGATAAGTATTATTCTCAGAAAAAAAAAAGAAAAGAAAAGCCTGCATCTTTCCTTAAAGATTATGGTCTTGAATTTGAATACAGTAACCTCAGGGGTTTTTTATATCTTAAGCTCTAATTTTCCTTACTTCTTTCTGCCTTCTCTTCAGTGCCCTGTAATTTCATGTGGTTTGGACTGAGTTCTCTGATACTCTCGAATCAGTTATAAAGATCAAACCGGGCGGTGGTGGCGCACGCCTTTAATCCCAGAACTCGGGAGACAGAGGCAGGAGGATCTCTGTGAGTTCGAGGGCAGCCTGGTCTACAAGAGCTAGTTCCAGGTCAGCTATGGCTGTTACACAGAGAAACCCTGCCTCAAAAAAATGAAAATAAAAAAAATAAAGATGGAGAAGGCAGATTTCATCTGTGTGAATTTCTCTTACAGATTTGCAAACCAACTGCTACTTGACTGAGAGAATGTTTTCAAACCCAGCAATTCTAGCACTGTGCACCATAGTCCCCTTTCTTGACTGTTCCTTCTCAGATATTTATCTTCTTCACTGCGAGATAGTGAGGACATGAAATTCAAAGGATTCTGTCCTAAAGGAGAGCTACATAATAAATCCTACATCATGATTTTTCCCTTGTATTTTTCAACAATATTTTCCTTGCTGTGTTGGAATGTACTATAATAGTTTTATGATTAAAACCAGCTTATGCTGGTTGTCTCAATTAAATTTTGGCAATTTACCCCGTTAGTATTATGCCACATAAAGATAAGAGGTCTACTTTCCCAAGTTAGTCTTTATACATCTCTACTCCAAATATCCCCACCCAGAGGTACAGTGGGATTCAAAGATTGTAACTGCTTCTAGTTTATATTGTTTGCCTCTCCACACTCTCCCTAAATTTAAGGCTTCATTATCCAAGTTCTCAAGGCTCTGGCTAAGAGCCTGTAGTCAGAACAATGAGCCATATTTACAAGGCTTCCTAAAATAATTATCATTAATGATGTAGTACAAGGTAGTGCCTGAAGGCTATAGGCCTCTGGGGCCTAAGATGAGACCTGTGACCTCACCTAACCCTCTGAGCCACCTCCTTATCTGCAGACTGATAGGATTAGATTAATACAGTTGCAGAGACTCACACTCCTGCCCTGCAGGGGTCTTTAAAAAGCCCCTAAAGGGCAGGTTGGGGTGTGGAAGGGCAGACCTGTTATCCCAGTATTTAGGAAGGGAGATTGTGGAATCCTGACTGGGTTGCTGGAGACTGTCTCAAAAATCCTGGGGCAGGGGCCCCTAGAGTAAGATTTGCTCTCTTAGGTTTACCTTGTCTGCTTACACCACCCACGCGTTACCGCAGTGAAGGTTGGAGAACCTTAATCCGGTATTTAATGAGAACGCATTTTTCCCCAAAATTATTCTTTTTAAAAACAGGATCTAAGGTAGTCTTTCCAACTCTAGCACCTCCCAAAAGCTAAAGTTAACATACCTTATTTCTTAATTTCATAATCTCACCACCACCCGTTTCTTTCACTGGTCTGTAGGTAGGGCCTACAGGAAGCTTAGAATCTGTTCGTTTTGCTAGGTAAGCCCCAATAAGGTATTTCAAGGCTAATGCTGCTGATTCCTCCCTGGAGATTTATTTAGACCCGAAGCAGGGCTTCCCCATCTTGGTGGGTGGGGCTAATCACCTGGCACTCCGTTTAAAACACAGATGGCCAGGTATGGCCCCTGCTCTAGGCCCGAAGTTCAGCCTACAGTCACATGCTGTAGATTCAGGGTTCTGCAGATTCTGACTTTTCGCTGTCTTTTCCTGCTGAGAGGCGTGGACTGTGCCTGGACAGAGTTGCCAGCCTCCCGGCGGGAAGGAAGAGGAACAGATGGCCCGCTGGGGGGTAGGGGATCACGTGTCAGACCTCACATTGGGCAGGATCCACACCTCTCCCTTTCCAGGCCTGGGCTCTGCAGATTTAGCGATCCCACCCAGGGCACTTAAAGGGCCTACTGAGGAAAGCTATGTTCGTTTTCCTGAAGGCAGAATTAGGGAAGGTGGTGGGCTTAGCGAGGACTTAGACAGGAGTGAAGGGGTGCACTACAGTGATGTCCCTGGAACTGAAACACAATCCGATAAAGCCGGATCTGGCGAACTGCTTGTGGCCAGGTTGAGTTAACACCCAGTGTCTGGAGGGGGCGGGGAGCTCCGGCAAGCGCGAAAACTTACACGACGCCCTACTTTACTCTCTCTCCACTAAGCAGCCTACCGCAAAACTCCAGGCCTCTCCATTGCAGAGCGGAAAGGCCATCCGTTCATGCATATGCAGGAGGATAAGTTTAGCCCGCAGCCCCCCTGTGCTCAGAGCGGCACTGCTCGCCGCTCGGAGGCGGATGCTCTGCTCCGGCCGCAGAGTGGCGGGCGGTTCAGCCACTTGCGCGCCGAGCGTCTGGGCCTGGCATCGCCCTTTTAAAAAGTCTTCCGCAGGCGGCCGCCGCCGCAGCAGCAGCCGGAGGAGGCAGGTTCATCTGAGGACAGTCCCAGTTCTCAGAAATCCCTTCCCTGCTGGAACATCAAGCTCCCTTTGCTGCAGTTGAACAAACTGCCCTAGATTGGGGGACGAAGAACCCGCCCCAAACTCGTGCTAGGAGCTCCGGGCGCCCGCGCCCACGTGAGCTAACCTTGAAATTAGCCCCCACACCTGAGCTGGGGGTGGAGCGACTGGGGAGGACTGCTGGCCCCTCGGGGCGCTAGCCACTAGGTTTGCACCCTCCACGTGCGCGCACCGCCCTGTTTCATAACTCTAGAGAGATTTTTTTTTTTTAAATCTCTAGGGTACCATGGGTGTGCTGTGAAGGCAGGCCACCTTCTACCCCCACATCCTCGAAGATCAGGAAAACCTGCCCTGCGGTACCCCTGGGAACACTGCAGAGTAGGGTGTCACGATGACATCAGCCTCTAAACATAGTCCGCACCGCACCCCAACTCTGGGCGCTGCGAGCAAAGCGCGGGGTGGGGATGGCTGGTGCTGTTGTCTCCGGGCGGGGCGGGGCGGGCTGACCGGACGGCCAGGCTGTGCGGGTGAAGATGACTTTGCAAGAATCGTGCTCTCGGCGACTGCAGGCACAATCTCTCCCCCGATGACCCGGCCACGCGGCTAAAAAAACAGTAATATCTTTCCGCGCCCTCCCCTGCCCCATAAAAGCTACGCGTACACGTAGCCTTTCGACCCAGTGTGCCTTTTATTTATAAGTCAACCCATCCCCAGCCCGGGTATCCGGGCTCGGTTCGGTACCGGTGCCTCTCTCCCCCTTACCCCCCCCCCCCCACGGCTCCGGTACTGCCTCGGGGCTAAGCTTGCACAGGGGTCGGCGCGGCCCTCTGGGTGAGTCAGAAGGGCTGTGTTTCCTGTGGTTGTTGTGGAACAGTTTGTCCTTTTTACCCCCCACCCCCCACCCGTCTCCACCCCCTTGGTAAATATAGCGCTCACGTTTCATCATCTCTTTGTCCAACGAGCGCCAGACACCCCGGCCCGCGGCCCACGCCGCCTCCCTCCTCCTCCAGGCTCGGTTACCTCGCATAACCCCGCGCACTGGCGGCAGCAGCAGCCGCCCCTCAGTACCGGCGCCGCTCCCCCGGCGCTTCCCACCACAGGACACTCCCGCCCTCTCTCATCGCCTCCCATGCTTCCAAGTGTCCTGTCCCGTCCCCCCCCCGTCCCCCCGTGCCACCCATTCTCTCCGATGTCCCCTCTAGACGTTGGGAGGTAGACACACCCACGTCCTGACCGCTGGGTCCTCCGCCCCCTCGCAAGTCCCACGTCCCAAGGATGATGCCATGTTCCCCTCCCGAATGAGCGTAGGTGACAGGCGACTGAAACAGTTCTGATTCACCGACAGTTGCTCGTACTTAGGGGGGGTGGGTGCTTGGCGAACTGTCTTCCTCCCACCTTCTACCGCCCCTACCCCAGTAAGGGACGTGGGCTGCAGGGTCGGGAAGGCGAGGTGAGTAGATGACAGGCAAAAAAAGTGTGTGCTTGTTCTTCACTCTCCCTCCCACACCCTGTTTCATTTCCACACATGCAGCCACCCACCGGGACCGGAGGCGGCTGGTGTTCTCTGAACACCGGGAACTGGCTCTCTCCGTGGTCTCCTGTTTACTTCCCTCCTCCTCTCTCTCTCTCTCTCTCTCTCTCTCTCTCTCCCTCCCCTCACCCATCACCGGCCCTGCTTCCCTTCTGCCTGGAGCAGCTGGGAAACCTGCCGCGAAACACTGCAGTCATGGGACTTCCCTGTGCCCATGTGGCTCTAGGTTGCCCTGTCCTGCCCTGCGACCGCTTGGGGCGCGTCTTCGAAAGGAAGGCACTTGAGGCTCCTAAACCAGCAGCCCTCTCCTTGGCTCCTGTCTCCTCTACCCTCCTCTGCTCTGTCCCCCATACCTTCCTGCGAAGGCAGGGCCTGGCAGCCTTTTTGGCCTGGCTTCTGGGCCACCCCCATGAGAGGCCACCTGTCTGGGACGAGGTGGTGTGACAGCTGACAGATCCTAAGAACTCTACACCCAGGAGGCAGGAGAGCTGGCTTCTTCGCCACCACAGACTGTCCTGTTTATGCCAGCTGCCCCTACTTTCCCTGCTGGCCCCCCAAAATCTATTCCCAGGGTACACCTCGAAAGAGGCAAACCCTTCCCTTTCGGGCTTGCTTCCCTGCAGGGAGGAATTCAGCTTTTCCTTAAGCTGAATGAACAAAGGGCCCCAGAAAGGACAAGAGGTTCCAGCTCTGTGTGCTGCCTGCCTGAGGTTCACCCCATTTTAAAAACCACCTCTTCACCACCCTCTGCTCACTGCCATGGTTACCACAGCCCTGTCCTTGAGCGGCACTGGTAGTATAAAGGCAGCAGCGAACAAGGACATTTTATGTGTTCTTTTAAATATCCAAAACACTGGGTTGGTATTTGGGAAGCAGAGAAACGGAAATAAAAGATCTGGCTGTTGCCTGTTTCCTTTGACTCCAGGACCCTGAATAAATCCTTTACCCTGGATGGCCTCTTCGCCCCAAAGAGAGGATGAGGTTTACTGAGCCTCCAGAGTGGAACTGAGAACGTGTAGTCAGCAGCAGGGCGTCAGTCCCTAAGTTAGTTGGCCTCTCTCCCCAGCACCTGCAGCTTTAGACCTTGCCCCCAGGCTATGCTTACCCCGCCTCGTGCCTTCCTGCTGACTGATTCTCCTTCATGCTCCAAGAGTCCCACACTCCCACATGCTTGACTCACAACTCTCCACACCCACCCCACTACTGTTAACACTGCTAAGGAATTTAGCGATCAGGTAGGTAAGTGGCCCATCCGGGACCCTAGTCCCTGAACCTCCCCATTGTTGTGTGGGGACGATAGACCTTTGGAACACTAGATACCAAAGCCATTTCTAAACTCTTGTCCTGCACCCTACTTCCTGTCCAACACTTCTTTCTCTTCTAGTTTATGGGTTCCAATAACCATATTTGCGCAATTCTTTGACTCAGTTTGGCCCTCCAATATCCCTTTTCACTGTTCTATCCTGTCCTTACACCCTTGCTACCCAGCTATGGCAGACACCATGGTTTGTATACACGCGCCCCTCACCTGGTTCCTGGGACCTCTTGGCAAAGGACAGTTCCTCTCCAACTTGCCATGCTGAACTAAAATAACAAGGCTACACTGTCGTCACTCTAAATTTATGATCTTTAGTCTCTAGTGGGCTCTCAGCACTGTCCTTCTGCATATCCCCGGGGACTTTCCTTTCCCACACTCTGAAATAACTAAATTGCACCTTCTGTCCTCAGACACCCTCCTTGTTCCACACTCTGAGCCAAAAGCCCTGCTGTTTACTTCACGGAGGAAATGAAGGCAATTGGACAAAAGCTTCACCTTCCGCCTACTGCACCCTCCATGCTCTCGATCCTTCTGTTCAGGTGCTGCCTACACTTCTATATATATATATATATATATATATATATATATATATATATTATGTATACAATATTCTGTCTGTGTGTATGTCTGCAGGCCAGAAGAGGGCACCAGACCTCATTACAGATGATTGTGAGCCACCATGTGGTTGCCGGGAACTGAACTCAGGACCTTTGGAAGAGCAGGCAATGCTCTTAACCACTGAGCCATCTCTCCAGCCTGCCTACACTTCTGTTCCTTGGATACCCATCCATACCTCACCCACAGCACCAGGATGCCTCCCAGTTGTCTATTGCTACAGGTAGGATATTATTTGAATAAATGAATTATTTGAATGAATGAATTATTATTATGTGGCTGAAATTTAATCCCTATTGTGAGATGGGAAAAGAATGGGCCAGGATGGCTCAGTTGGTAACACATGAGAGTATCATTTAATCTGCAAGTCCCTGTTCAGTCTATGTTTACTGCACGAATAAGAAGAATATAGTTTGAATTCTCAGAAACCATGGAAATGCTTGGTGGGCAACCTGCTCGTAATTTCTGACACCCACCTCAGGACTCCATATGCATGTACACATATGTGCCCCCAACACATGTATACACATGAATATGTATACATACATATGCACACATAAACAATGCTGTGGGATAGTGCTCTTATACACTGTGAAGATTTGTCTCTCATATTGATTTAATGCTGATTGGTCAGTAACCAGGCAGGAAGTATAGGCAGGGCAACCAGACTAGGAGAATTCTGGGAAGAGGAAAGGGAGAGATGCTGTCACCAGCCAGGCACAGAGGAAGTAAGATGAGAATGCCTCACTGATAAAAGGTACCAAGCCACATGGCTAAACATAGACAAGAATTACAGGCTAATTTAAGTTGTAAGAGTTAGTAAATAATGAGCCTGAGCTAATAGATCAAACAGTTTATAATTAATATAGACCTCTGTGTTTCTTTGGGATTGAACAGCTACAGAACCAGGCGTGACAGAAACTTCTGTGTACAAAAGAAAGAAAAACTCTAACTACTATGGAGTCACCTGTTGCTCATCCCACCCCCTCCCAGGGGGAAATATAAGCAATGTCCCAGCAAAAAAATTGGTTCACTCTGGGTAACCAATGATTATATTGGCTTTCCTTACAGAACACAGGTGAGTGGATACCCACAGGGTTGTGGACTTTCGTCCCCCTCCAATAGGCCACCCCAGGGGCCTTTACCCACCAGTGACAAGCACTTCCCTGTAGCCTTATAGACTGAGCTTCCCTCCCTAAGTTTTCTCTGGCCTATATACTCATTCACTCCCCCTTGCATGTGATTAAGGCAGAGTTGCATACAAGAGATGGTTGTAATGCAAGATTCTTATGTGAGGGTCTTCCAGTTTGCCCTACATCTCTGTGTCAGGGTGTAAGGAGTCCATAGAACATACTGGGATAATTCTTAGTCAGAGGAGTGTAGCTGAACTCCCCAAAAGGGCAGTCACTTGGCTCTGAGGGCAGTCATTGTTGACATTCCCATGGGTGAATCCTGCTAGCTTTATAAGCAGGCAAGAGGCAGGTTCTAGCATCCTTGTCTCTTGCCAGCTGATGCTCTATGCCTTCAAGGCTGGCTTTACTATCCCAGGCCTGTATCTCTAGAACCCTGAGCCAAACTATACCTTTCTTTGTAAAGAAGTCTACCTTCTTTTGTTATAGTAATGAAAAAATATAAAAAAATTTTTACTGTTTTTATTAGGGTTGTGTACATGTATATTGTGTATAGACAAGTGTGGGTTCATGAGAACTTCTCTCTCTCTCTCTCTCTCTCTCTGTGTGTGTGTGAGTGTGTGTGTGTGTGTGTGTGTGATGATAACTTTCTCAAGTAAGGTTTAGAGGCAAACACTTATAACAAAGCCATCCATTAATAGCTTTGGAACTTAGCCCTACCTCCTGTTCATCATCAGAATCATTCACATTAGTACAAAAATGGTTTTTTTTTTTTTTTTTTTTGGTTTTTCGAGACAGGGTTTCTCTGTGGTTTTGGAGCCTGTCCTGGTCTTGAACTCACAGCGATCCGCCTGCCTCTGCCTCCCGAGTGCTGGGATTAAAGGCGTGCGCCACCACTGCCCGGCTTAGTACAAAAATGTTTTAACTTAAACACAAAGACTCTTAAAGCCAATAGAAAGTCCTTATTCACCTACCAGTGGGCTACATAGGAAACTTACCCAAACTAACTACTTGCTTACCATTCTTAACTTTTTATGCACAAAAGATATTATATCCTGGTTGACATACTTCAATTAGTAAGAATGGTTAGCAATAAATAGAGCCATAGAAGTAAAAAAGCAAGGTTAGTACACTTAAGGCTTTCCCAGAACTGTGGACTATGATGGATTAGGTCTTTGTTCTTGCTTTTTGGCAGGTATAGGGGTCTTTGTGTTGGATTCTTAGGTCAGAATTGTATGTTGGTGCTTTTAACATGGCATCAGTGTGCAAAGGTCTGGGGGCCTGTTACATATTTGCCTGTCTCTATTCATGGGTATACATAGATGTGCATGAATGTTTTTCAAGGACTCCATGGTCTTCTGTAATCTTTGATTACTGTTTTTGTCTGGCTGCACATCCCCCGATCAGTAGCAATCCTGCATGCTCCTCCTATTCTCTCTCCATTTAACACCAGTCACATTTTCACCCCTATCGCTAGACCAGAACTACTCTTGTCAAGGTCACAGATGACTTTCATCCTGAAAAATCTCCAGGAGTTATGTCTCTCCACTGACTGCCTCGTGCACAGAAGACAAGGAGGAGGTAGTGAAGAATCACAAGGAGAACAGACTTCTAGAAGCCAGCTCAAAGAGAGGCCAGTTCCTCAGCTGTCTCCTCCAATGTCTTCCACTTGTCTCTCTTTTTGAAAAGTTTATTTATGAGAGAGAGAGAGAGAGAGAGAGAGAGAGAGAGAGAGAGAGACACCCTGTTCGGATAAGCACACCGATTGTCATTATGGTTTATGGCTGTGCTGTCAAGAGCACTCGTTGCTCCAGGGGACCCTTGATTCCCAGCATCACACGGCAGTTCACAACTGTAAATTCAGTTCCAGGAGATATGACATCCTCTTCTGACCTCTGGGGGCATCAGGTGCAATTCTAATGCATGGACATGTGTACAGGAAAATACCCATACACATAAAATAAAATTCAAACAAACAACAACAAAAAACAAAACCAAAAAAAGTCAGACATGTCTTTGATCCTAGCACTCGAGAGGCAAAAACAAGTGAATCTCTGAGTTTGAGTCCAACCTGGTCTACATAGCAAGTTACAGGCCAGCCAGATCCTGTTTTATAGATAGATAGAGGGGGGGGGACGAATGGATGGATTAGTAAATATCATTGTATGAGTGTCATGGTATCTATGGAGATAAGAGTTCTCCCTTCCACTTTGTGACTTCCAGGGATCAAACTTGGTTTGTCAGGCTTGTGTGGTAAATGCTTTTCTCTGCTCAGTCATTTCTCCAGCCTTCTAACCTCTTACAGCCAAGTGAATCCAAGGCTTTGGCCTCATCTTTCCCACTCCATGGGTGACTTCATATGCCCTAAGATGTCATACCTTCTATGCGGAGTTCCCTGTATTATTGTGGCTTGTATCAAAAGCTGATGTGACAGATGTCCATTTAGAGAGTCTCCCTGTGTAGCTCTGGCTGGTGTAGAAGAACTCACAGTCATCTTCCTGTCTCAGCCTCTGGAGAGCTGGGGTTACCCGTGTGCACCATCATGTCTGGCTATCCCTCCCTTTGTGCCCCACATAAACTTGTGTTCATCAAATCCCTGATGTCTCCACATCCTGACCCTTCCCATCGCCTCTACTGTACTACCTTCACCTCTCGCTACAGTCGCTGTCCTGGGTTCCCAGAAGGTCTCCTTGCCTCTACTTGGTCACAATCTCTCTTTGCATACAATTCCTGCAGGCTCCTTCAAACACAACAGGTGACAAGACAGCCCTTTGTAAATCCCTGCATGTCCCTCAGGGCACCTGCAGTAGTCTGTCCAGTGGGAACAGGGTAGGGCCTGGCTTAGCTTCTTGGACTTTCTGAGACCCTCTTCTTCTTCTTCTTCTTTTTTTTTTTTTTTTTTTTTTTTTTGGTTTTTCGAGACAGGGTTTCTCTGTGGCTTTGGAGCCTGTCCTGGAACTAGCTCTTGTAGACCAGGCTGGTCTCGAACTCACAGAGATTCACCTGCCTCTGCCTCCCAAGTGCTGGGATTAAAGGCGTGCGCCACCACCGCCCGGCTGAGACCCTCTTCTTACTCTGTTGTTTTTCCTTACTCCACTCCAGCCACTCTGCTCACCTTCCTTCCATGGGAGCCAACCAACAGCTCCCCTTCCTTAGAAACCTTTACAGGGGTGCATCCCATTATCCTGGAGCCCCATTCTAAGATCCTACATGCCTTCCCTCTCCCCAAGTGCCCCCCACAACTCCTCCTCGTTCTTTTTGATATTTATTCATTCATTTGTTCATGTGTTTATTATTTGTTTGTTTGAGACAGGGTCTCAGGTTGACCTCACATTCTCTCTATGACCTCATGATTTCCCTGCCTGCACACCTCTCAAATGCTGTGATTATAGACAGGCGAACCATACCCAGCTTTCCTTCACTCTCCAGGCCTCTGCTCCAATGGCCCCTCTGAGAGAAAACCACATTGGTCAACTTTGCAAACCCTGCCGCTTCCTATTGCCCCTGGCTCTGTTTTATATTTTCCTTTCCAAAGAAAACATTCACACTCTTTTTCTTTCCTCCTTGGCTTTGTTTTCTCATTTCATATTAATTGTTAATTCTGGGTCTCTCTCTTGTTGGAATACAAGCTATTTTGTTCATTGATATATTCTTCATCCCTACAACAATGCCTGAAAAGAAATACATTCCCAGCGAACGTTGCCAAAGACAAGCACAGAGGATAAAGCCCTGTAGCATTTGAACTCTTATATTGCCCAGACACCGATAAAATATTCATTCTGTGATTTGGACACTCCATGTCTATGGATGAGGAAATTAAGGTACAAAGCCAAGGTCACAGGGGTGCAAAGCTGGGATTTGCCCTCAAGACCCTGCATCCAGAGCTTGTGTTTTTGAGTACTCCCTCATCCTGCCCCTGCCTCTGAGTAAGGCAGAGAACTGCAAACCAGTTCTTCCTGCTGCGGCTGCAGTCAGCTGCTGAAGCACACAATGTTGTTTCCAGATGTCATCTGTATGTGTGTGGGGATCAAGGAGTGTCACATGGGCCATTTCTCCTACTCCAGACACAGACGCTGAGGACGCAGCTGCGCGTTCGTCTTGGCTGGAGGGTTTGCTACCTCATGATGCTGAGCAGATTTGTGCAAAGGCGTTATAGTGTAGTGGGAAAGCTCCCGACACAGAGGGCCCACAGACATAGCATGATAATAGCAAGATGCCCCTTCATCTTCCTGCTCCACTATTCAAGCATCAACTTCACCTGGTCTCTCTCCCTCCCTCTCTTTGCACCCTGCCATTATAGTATCATTTTCCTTCTGGGCCAGTTCCTGACATTGTGGAAAATTCCAATCATGGACAATGGTATAGTCTGCCTTCTTGTTCATGCTCGTCATCCCCTTGGGGCTTATGCAAGTCTTTCCTTTGGTCTGATTGGGCTAACTTAAGTTACTTCCACCGACCTACCCTCATGACCAGGGGATACTTGGTGAAGATAGTGTTGGAGTTTAGAGATTCAGCAGCCCTTTCTAAAAGGTTTTGGAAAATGTATAAAAAAGTTAATGAGTAGCAATGTTGCAAGCCTTTCATTGACTGGGAACTGCATAGCAAGGGAAGAAGACACATTGATACAATGCTTAAGACAGTTTTACTGACCCCTTTGAGAAGTACTGCAAAGTAGGACACAGGGACTCATGCCTGTGGTCTCAGTAAACAGGAGGCAGAGGCAGGAGGATTGCCAATTCAAGACCAGCTTGTGTTGCTGCCCAAAACCTTGTTAAGAAAGGAAAGAAGGAAGGGAGGGAGGGAGGGAGGGAGGGAGGGAGGGAGGGAGGGAGGGAGGGAGAGAAGGAGGAAGGAGAAAGAAATGGGGAGAGAGAGAGGAGAAGGGAGGAAAAGTGGGTAGGACCCAAGGACTCATTAGATTATACTTTTTGGATTTAGAAGTGGATTTCTTTCCTTTGTTGACAATGGGGTGTGTGGCATTTGGGATATTAGGAAGGAAGGATGAAACAGGAGTACTTTTCTCTTTGACCTATTGTCCCATCCCCACAGCTTCCCTCTTCTTATTATGAGATAGCTCTCACTAAGTTGAGCAGGCTGGCTTGGACTTGGCTATGTAGCCTGAACAGACCTTGAATTCTCAAGCCTCCCGCCTTCAGCCTTCTGAGTAGCTAAGATCACAGGCTCACCTACCAGGCCCTGTTCCTTTTCAGTTTTAATTATTTAATTC
Organism: Chionomys nivalis; assembly: GCF_950005125.1. NCBI lineage: Eukaryota > Metazoa > Chordata > Mammalia > Rodentia > Cricetidae > Chionomys > Chionomys nivalis. Next base: position 35,227,840 of record NC_080093.1, read on the forward strand.
TTTTTGCCTGTAGTTTTAAAGTTTTATTTATTGTTGTTGTGTGTATATATGGTGGGCACATTTGGAGGTCAGAGGGCCACTTTGTGGAGTTGTTTCTCTCCTTCCACCTTTATGTGGGTACCAGGGATGCTAAGATCAGCAGGCAAGTGTCTTTATCCACCGAGCCATCTTGCTGGCCTCCTTTTTGAGACAAGGTCTCCTTATATAGCTATGGCGACCTTACACTTGTGGCAGTCCTCCTACTTTAGCCCACCTACTACTGGCTTAAGGTGTTTGCACCAGGCCCTGCTTCTTTTCAGTCATTTTTGCTTTTGGTTTTTGAGATAGGGTTTCTCTGTGTAGCCCTGGCTGTCCCAAAACTCACTCTGTAGACCAGACTGGCCTCTAACTCAGAGATCTACTTGTCTCAGCCTCCCAAGCGCTGGGACTAAAAGTGTGCACCACCATATCCGGCCTTTCCAGTCTTAATATGAGAAATTCTATGCATTGGAAGCTACCGCGTGTTCTTTCTGGAGATAGGCAATGCACTGAGTGAACAGGCTCTAAGGTCGAGTCAGTTGGTCCTTACCAGTTGGGTCCTATCACTCATTATTTCCTTGAAGTAGGGAAAATTACTTTCTTTTAGAATTTCATGGATTTGGGGGGTTGCTTGTTTTTTGAGATGGGGCTCCATGCAACCCAGGCTAGCCAAGAACTGGCTATACCTGGATGCTGGGATTCCTGGCATACACCACCACACTGGTTTTGTTTGTGTATGTTTTTTTTAAGACAACCTCACTGTGTAGACCAGGCTGGCCTTGTAGTCTTGACAGTTTTCTGTCTCAGAGAGACTGGGTTTACAGATATGAGCTGCTATACATTACCTCTAAAAAGAGGTAAAAATAGTATCTTTTCACAGAATTGCTGCAGGTACAACATGCTATAAATGACATGGAATTCAGCAGAGGGCATGATGCTGAACAAGTACCACATTGGTGTTTGCCATAGAAACGAACCTGGAGACAGGTAGCTTCTCTGCAGACGATCCCAGGGAAGAAGAACCAGGGTTCGGGAGCACAGGTGAGGTCTCTTCTGTAGGAGAGCCTCTTGCAATTACCCATTCCAAGAATGGGAAGCAGAGGGATTTATCCATCAGACTACATTTTCACTGACCAAAGTCTCTTCCAGGAAGATCAAGCAAGCCTTCCATTTTTGGGTGCCTCAACTTTGAAGAAGGCTCTGGGACAGAGAGTATTCAGGACTCTGCCTGAAATCTGCACTCCGCAGAAATGTTCCGTGCAGTTAAGGTTAGAGGTGGTCATGAATATGTGAGGAAAAGCACAGGAAGTGCCTGTTGAGAGGGCTCAATCCGTGTTAGCCGTTGTTATTAGATTAAATGACTCGCCCCAGTACACCTCATCTTTCCTGAGTAAGAGGCTCACCTGGGGAGCTTGTTAAAATGAAGATTTTGGTTCAGTAGGTTTGGGGTGGGCCAGAGCGCTACATTTTAATGAACTCCCGTGTGGGGCTAGATTTCATTTAATTGATACTCACTTATCGAGCCCCTCCTCTCTCTGAATTATTATGTTAGAGACTGTGGCATTTTGTTTGGTAGGGTGAATATCAGTCTCCCCAAAATGTCCACGATCGAATCCTCGGCCTTTTGAATACGTGACCTTAGATAGCAAAAGGAAGTTCTCAGAGGTGGCTCAGTTGAGGACCTTGAGATGGGACGTTTATCTTGGATTAAAGGAGCAGGCACGACATGCTCACAAGCTTTTATGAAAGGAGACGGAGGGAGGAGACTGGAGTGATGGTGCCACACCTAGCTCGGAAGACGGAGGACAGGAACACAGGCAGCTCCCAGAAGTCTGAAAGTTAAGTTTTCCTCATGAACCTCTGAAGGAATAAAGCCCTGCAGACAGATTTTAGATTGCTGATATATTTTTGATTTTTAATCCACTAAAGCTGCATTGTCCCAGCAGCCCCAGAAACTAATTCAAATGAAAACAAAATGAGACCTGGATAGATCAGATGAAGAAGCTATAATAACGCATGACTCCCTAATGTTAGTTGCTTCAATAATAAAAAAAAAAAAGATTTGTTAATTGTTCAGAATACATTGAAAACAAAGATTGGTTGAGGTGTCTGTCCATTCAGGTTCCCGGTTGATGGTAGAGCCACCATCTGGAGCACTGCAAGCAAAACTTCCTCTCACATCTCATATGTTGCCATCCCACCCTTAAGGGGGATAGAAAGCATGATTCACCCACATGCGCAGAAGGCAGAGGGCTGGAAATAGTGGCTGACCCTCTATCTAGGATTGCTGAGTAAGCTCCTGGTGTATTCATCTAGAACAAAATGAACTATACACTCTGGATAAGATGTAAACATGCCTCTCTCTGTGGTACATGTCTGTAATCTCAGCACTAAGGAGGCTGAGGCAGGAGGATTACCAGCTTGAAGTCAGCCTCAAACAAAACAAAACAACCTATCTAGTTCTATAAAACAAAACTCTAGATGAAATAGAAAAACAAAGACAGCTACTTGGGCCTCTGGAGGACAGCAGAGCAGGCAGTAGAAGGTGGTTGATCTTTTGAAGAAGGGAATCACATCAGTAGAGAGAAGAGAGAGTGTTGATTAAAGGCGCACACCTTCACTTGTAAATTCAGTTAAGTTTTGATAGCTACGATGGTGACAGGTGTGTTAATTCATTTGATTGGTGTAGTCATTGCTATCATGTTGTATATATAATCTTTATTTGTTAATCACATATTTAAAAATTTAGGGATTCAGGGTGTAGCTTGGTGTAGCATGTGAGACTCTGGATTTGATCCCTAATAGCACAAATTTAAAAAAAAAAAAAAAAAGAGAACTTCTCACTTACAGCAGCTTTGGTAAATTCCTGTGATGAATAATTATTTGTCAATTTGATGCAAACTGGGGTCATCTAGGAAAAAGGAACCTCAATTGGAAAGAATGCCTCCATCCGATTGTCCGGTGAGGAAGTCCATGGGGGTACTTTCTCGTTTAATGGCTGACATAGGAGGGCTCTGCCCCCTATGGGCAGTGCTTCCACTGGGCAGATGGTCCTGTGCTCTCTAAGAAAATAGCCTGAAGGAGGAGCAGGCTGGGAAGCAACATTTCTCCGTGATCTTGGCTTCAGTTCCCCACTCAAGGTTCCTGCTTTGAGTTCCTGCTCTGACTTTCCTCAGTGATAGACAGTGACCTGGGAGTTGTAATAAGCAATAAACCTCTTCCTCTTCAAGTTGCTTTTGGTCATAGCATTTATTAGAGCAATAGAAAGCAAATGAGGACAGTACCAATCTATTTTATGTATAAATGGAAAGAAAGAATCTACTGAGGATGAGTGGATAGGACATTTAAAGTGGCTAAAATGTGAACAGGATGTCTGTATGTGTGTCTGTGTGTGTGCGTGCACATAATCTTGTCTTTCTTTCTTTCTCTTCCTTCTTTTCTTCCCTCCCTCCCTCCCTCCCTCCCTCCCTCCCTCCCTCCCTCCCTCCCTCCCTCCTTCCTTCCTTCCTTCCTTCCTTCCTTCCTTCCTTCCTTCCTTCCTTTTGGAGATAGGGTTTTACTCTATAGTTTAGGCTAACCATGAACTCACAGAAATCCTCCTGCTGGGATTATAACCATGAACTCACAGAAATCCAGGTGCTGGGATTATAGACCCAAGGCACCACGCCTGTCCTTATTGTCTTAAGAGTAAGAGGGCAAAGTCTGGGCACCCTTAGCTGATAAAAATCTAAGGAAGAAATTCCAGAAGAGCAAGAGCTAGAGAGGAAGAACTAGGCTATAGTGAATGCATTACTTACAATGCCCAGAATAGATTTTAAACTCAGCATGTAGAGAAAGGGAGAATCACAGCCCACCACCAGAAAAGACAGTCATGGATAGTGGGTGACCATATGGTGGAAACTGGAGCTAGAACTTCTAAAGAAGCTATTATATGTATAAATGGAAAAAAATGAATCCACTCAGAATGAGTGGATAGGAAACCTCAGCAGAGAAATAAAAACTCAAATGGAAGTTCTGGAATTTGAAGACTTACATGAAGGGCCTAGAGCTGTAGATCAGTGGTAGAGTACTTTCAGAGCAGGCAGAGGGCTCTCGGTTCAATCTCCAGCACTGTACAGCTAGAAAGAAGGAAAGAAAGAAAGGAAAGGAGAGGAGGGAGAGGGAGAGAGGAGCAAAGCAGTCATTGTAATGGTTAACTGTAAATGAAAGCTTTCTGTCCTGACCACCTAGTCACAAATAAACACTCAGAGGCTTATATTAATTATAAATGCTTGGCAAATAGCTCAGGCTTGCTACTAGCTAACTCTTACACTTAAATTAACCCATATTTCTATCTATACTTTGCCATGTGACTCATGACTTGATACTTCATTTTCTATATTGTCCTGCTTGTTCGGCGACTAACTGGCATCTCTCCTTACTCTCCTGACTCCACCCTTCTTCCTGCCAGCATTCTCTGTGTCAGGCTGTCTCACCCAATCTCTTCTTGCCCTGCTATTTCCCTGCTATTTTCTTATTAACAATGAGCATAATCCATAGTAGTTAACAGCAGACGGGGATGATTAACAGAGTCAATAAACTTGATGATAGATCAGTTGAAATTATCTCTTCTCTGGAGATACACAGAGAAAAAAACTGTTGCAAGAAAAACTAAAGAAAGCAAGCGTTTGGGAGTTGGTGAGTGACATTAGAAAACCTCACACACCACACGTGCTATGTAGTCTTAGAAAGAGAGGGAGTGAAACAGGAGGTGCATTTGAAGACATACACCTAGGCTTGTCACCTACTGTCAGCTGCAGGTAAGAAATATTAACACAGTACAATAAGATTCTATTTATGTCTTTCTATCACACTTATTTTTATTGATTTTTTGGGGGACATGCATACTGTGGTGCTTCTGTGGCAGTCAGAGGACACCTTGCAGGAGTCACTTCTCTCCTTCTGCCATGTGGGTCTGATAGAACTCAGGTCATCAGATTTGGCAGCCAGTACCCTTACCCACTGAGCCACCTTGCCGTACCTCTGTATTTGTTTTCACACGGAGTCTTGCTGTGTACCCTAAGCTGGCCTCACACTCATGATTCTCTTGCCTTGGCCTTCCACAGACCTGGATTACAAGTGCGTAGTACCACACCTGACTCTCCACAAGATTCTTTGAGAGTAGCAGGAGAGAGAAAGAGAAAGTGAGAACCAAACCCATACTTAGCTAGGCAAGCTCTCCATCACCAAGCTACATCTGCAGCCCATTAATAGTCTTTTTTATTATTAGTTACTATTAAGTAAGCACTCTGTCTCTCAGCTCCATCCCTAGCCTTTGGTTATTGCTGTTAATCTCTTATTTTGCTGAACTTACGAATTAATCTTTATCATTGATATATATATATATATATATGTAGCATAATATATCTATATTATATGTCTGACTTGCTGTTATCTGTGGTTTCAGGCATCTCCTGGGAGTCTTGGAACACATCCCTTGAAGATAAGGGAGGAACAGTATAGTAAGACGTACGTTGACAGATGTAAAAACCTCAGTGCAACTTAAGCAGGATTAATACAAAGAAAATAATAAGTAGGCACATCACAGCCCAGCTCTGGCAATGCAAAGATAAAGGGAGAGTTTTAAAGCTGTCAGAGGAGTAGTCATGCGGTAACCACAGGAACAGAATCCGAGCAGCGCAGATTTTCCATCAGAAGCAACAATGGCATCTTACAGGACTGAAAGAGAAACTTCCTGCCAGCCAGATTTCTGTGTCTACTGGAAATACTCATCAGGGATGAAGGTAAAATAAAATACTTTCCCGTTAAAGGAAAATGAGAATCTGCTACCAGCTGACCCATATAAGACATTTCTAAGGGTGAAAAAAGTGAGTTCTGATGTATAATGGGGGAGAGTTCTTGTTTCATTTGGCTTTTGTTTATTTCTCTCCCCCACCCTGCCCCCTTGTTTGTTTTATTTTTTTTTCCATGGTGGGATCTCACTTTCTAGCCCAGGCTGGCCAGGAACTTACCGTATAGCTCAGGCTGGTCTAGAATTTGTGATAGTCTCCCATTATAATCTTAAAAGGGCATGAGCCGTCGGGTCTTTCAGAAAGAGTATAGGGCCTTGGCAGTGATAAATATGTGGATAAATTCAAACGATTTTTAAAATATTTTATTTAAAATACATACTAGGAGGCCTGGCACAAGGCATATGTCTTTAATCCCAGCACTGGGGAGGCAGAGGCAGGATAATCTCTGAGTTTAAGGCCAGCCTGGTCTGCAGAACAAGTTCCAAGACTGGCAGGGCTACACAGGGAAACCCTGCCTCGAAAAACAAACAAACAAATTAACACGTATTAAGTATTTAAATCCAAAATTATAGCCTTAGTCATGTGGTGGTGGCACACACCTTTAATCCCAGTACTTGGGAGGCAGAGACATGTGGATCTCTGTGAGTTCAGGGCCAGCTTGGTCTACAGAGTGAGTTCCAGGACAGCTAGGGCTGTTACACAGAGGCTCGCTGTCTTGAAAAACCAAAAATAATAAAATAAAATCAAACAAAATAAAAATGATAGCCTTATAGGGCTTGTAATAATATAAATTCACTATATGCAGCAATGGTAGCATAGGATAAGATAAATTCATATCGTGACAAGTTTTCTAAGCAGTATAATTTAAAATGCGAGTAGATAGATATATTTGAGATACAAATAACTGTAGTAGTCTTTCTCCCCAGCGATGTCACGGTATGGGGAAGGAAGATGTTTTCAGATCACAAAACAGCTCTTTCTCCTTGGGAAGCTTTTTCCTGGAAATTTTATTAGTGCTGGACATGAAGGGTGATAAGATGAGAAAAGGCCAACAGGAGTGAGGCTTCGAGAGCAGACCGTGCCACTCACATGTAATGTACACAACAGTCACTGGGCTTGCCTTCCGTCAGTGGTGGGTGAGAGGCCCAGGCCTCCATAGATTCAGTGAGTTCATAGCCCTAGCACCACCCCCAGCAGCCTGGCCCTAGATTCAGAGCCAGGGAAAGAAACACACCCTGAAAATGGGAACAGAGCCAGGGGAAGAGGCACTTTGTCCCCAAACCTAGAGTCGGAGAAGAGTTTCCGGACCCTGAAACCAGGACCAGAAAAGAACGCCCTAAGCCCCTAGATTCAGGGTATATTAAAGATACTCACCCTGGTCCAAATATTAGAGTCAAAAAGGTAAAAAGAACCAAAGAAAGAAACAAAAGTTTGGCCCCAGAATCAGAGCCATCGCTGCCCTGACAGAAAACCAGCCAATCCCGGAGGAGGGAAAAATGACCAATCACAGAGCCCCTGTAGGCTTAGCATTCCCCTCAGGCAGTTACTGGTAGCTGGGAATTCTCCTCAGGCCTGGAAATTCCCCTTTCATCATAGGGGCAGCCAATCCCAAGCCTGGAAGTCCGCAATTCCCCTCCCCCACTCGGGAGCAGCCAATCACAAGCCCAGAGGCTTGGACTTCCCTAAGCTTCTTCCTCTATATAAACGCCCTTCTTTTCTCTGCTCAGGGTCTCTTCTGTGTTGTTCCTGCTGCTGCTGTTGCTGCCACCGCTGATTCAGACAGACAGACGGAGCAGCTTCTGACTGACGGAGGGACCCGAATTAACTTGAAATAAAGACTCTGCTTTTGCATCAGGTAAGGCCTCATGATGATGTTTTGGAGATCCAGATTTTGGGAAGAAGGACCTTGTATTGATCCATACGAAGTGTCATAGTTTGGGTCTTTTAAAAGGAATTTACGTAAATTACATTAGTCCTTCTTTTTTTTTCTTTTTTTTTTTTTTTGTTTGTTTTTCGAGACAGGGTTTCTCTGTAGCTTTGAGTCCTGGGACTAGCTCTTATAGACCAGGCTGGCCGCTAACTCACAGAGATCCGCCTGTTTCTGCCTCCTGAGTGCTGGGACTAAAAGTGTGCACCACCACGGCCTGGCTACAGTAGTTCTTGAGACTGGGAAGTAGATGACCAAAGTGTAGGTAGGTCCAGTATCGAGTAAGTGTCCACATCTTTTTTTTTTTTTAAAAAAATATTTATTTATTTATTTATTATGTATACAATATTCTGTCTGTGTGTATGCCAGAAGAGGGCACCAGATCTCATTACAGATGGTTGTGAGCCACCGTGTGGTTGCTGGGAATTGAACTCAGGACCCTTGGAAGAACAGGCAATGCTCTTAACCGCTGAGCCATCTCTCCAGCCCAAGGGTCCACATCTTTGCTTCCAGGTTGGACCTCAGATGTTGTGTTCTCACACAGCTGAAGGAATGGAAGAGCAAAACAATGCAGAGTCTACTTGCTCCTTCTCTCAAGCCCCCTGTAAGTGCCCTAATCCACGAGGGTGCAGCCTTCTGATGGGGACTTTCCAAAAGTCTCATCTCTTAATATCATCACATTTTTATACTATGTGTGATCTTTGGGGATGCATAGTTCACAGACTCACAGGAGAAAATTGCTGTGGAATAAGAGGAAGGATAGACTAAGGCAGACAGAGCTAGGAAGCCAGAAGTAAATTGCAAGGTAATTATAAAAATCTTGATTAAAAATACAAAAGCCATGCTGGTTGGTGGTGGCACATGCCTTTAATCACAGCACTCAGGAGGCAGAGGCAGGTAGACCTCTGTGACTTCTAGGACAGTCAGGACTACGGAGAGAAACTCTGTCTCAAAAAACCAAAATCAAAGTAAACAAACAAAAGCAAAAGCTACAAAGGCTTGACAAGGACCTGGGCCGTGTGACAGGGATGAGGACATGGTAGGAAGATGGTCAGGAAGCAGCTATAAGAGGATTCAGGAAAGGTTAAACTGCTGAGAGACAAAACTGAGGTTCCTGGCTCTGGGCGCTGGTATTAGCTAAGACAAAGGACAGGTGACCAAAGAAATGGAAGATAGAGGCATAAAGGAGAGAATTGATTAAAAGTACAGAGGGAACAAAATTCAAGGGCTTGAGAAGGAAAAGGAAGGTCACCTTGTTTTCTAAAGCTGTAAGAGGAACCTGAGCCTGGCTAGAAACAGGAGAAGTCGGGAGATGGAGAAGATTAAAAAAAGAAAAGGTTTGGACTTCACTACTGGTGATATTTGTTTTCTTTATTGAACAGGAGGAGGTAGTTGGTGTGTGTGTGTGTGTGTGTGTGAGAGAGAGAGAGAGAGAGAGAGAGAGAGAGAGAGAGAGAGAGAGAGAGAGAGAGAGAGAGAGAGGCACCATGACAGGGGCAAGAGTTTGCAGCATCACCTGACTGACTTGTGTTCAGGATCTGGCATATTCTGTCCTTTGAAACAGTGAGTTGGCTCTGTGAGATCCATGGGGGACTGGTTCCAGAACCCTCTGCTAAAACCAAAGTCTAGATATGCAAGTGTCTTACATGGAGTGGTATAGTATTTGTGTACCACCTTTGCACATCATTTTAAATTACCTATAGATTACTTATATTACCATATACCTTGTCGATCTGTGCAAACCGTCATTGAACTATGTTGTTTAAAGAATTAATAACAGAAATGTGTGCTTATGTTTAGTACACACACAGCCAACATATACCTTCTTTTTTGTATGTTTGCTTTGTGGTTTGGGTTTTTTGTCTTTGTTTTTTGTTTTTTATCTTTTTTTATTATTTAGTTTTTAGTTTTTCCATAAAGAGTCTTTCTATGTAGCTCTAACTCTCCTGGAAGTCGCTCTGTAGACCAGGATGGCCTTGAACCCATAGAGATCTGCCTGCCTCTGCCTCCCAAATGCTGGAATTAAAGGCATGCACCTTTACCACCCAGCCATATATCTTCTTCTTGATCCACAGTCAGAACCCATAAATAAAGAGGACTGTGTCATCAAGTATCAGGATTGTTTAGCTGTTGCAGCTGTCTCCCTGAGAAAGAAAATTTATTTTGTGTATTCTATGCATGCACACTTGGAGGTATGAGTGCGTGTATATATGGCACAATTGTGCTGTGGGAGGGTCTATGCCACTATAGGTGATGCCACCCCTGGACAGGCAGTCCTGGCTTGTATAAGAAAGTAACATGAGCAAGTCAGGGAAAGCAAGCCAGCAAGTGCCATTCCTCCATGGTTCCTGCTTCTGCTCCTGCTTGAGTTCCAGCTTGACTTCCCTCAATAATGGGCATGTAAGTCAATAAACCCTTTCCTCCCGAAGTTGGTCATGGTATTTGCCACAGCATTAGAAAACAAACTAGAACACTGTTTGCAAAAGAAAGTTTTCAAATCATGAGGTCATAATGACGTTATCAAGCAAGCTTTGTTTTTGCTGCATCTCCCTCCTGTAGCTCTCCCACATGCCCGTGCCCTCCCACGTTTGTGCCCCTTCCAGCAGTACTTTTCTCCCCTTCGTGTTCCATGTATTCTACTGCTTTCCTCATTCCTTCCTTAAAACCCTTTCCCCCTGTGTTCACCTTTATTCCTGCTCAAGATATTGGTTGTATATCTAAGCCAATGTATATATCCTCCGCAATTGTACACAAACTATTACTATTATAAAGGCACTACATCTTACCTTTCTAACAATAATAAATCTTGAAGGTTACTACTTGAAGGTCAAGTACATATTACATATTGATTTTCAGTATATAGTTTGCCCAGGTTTAAGGGCTACCATAGAATTCCAATAGAAATGTGCTTTATTTTATTTAACAAATTCTCTTTTTTCAGCATTTAAGCTACATCGAATTTCTTGGAATTTCAAAAACTATTATAACAAACAACCCTTCACACTGGGGCAATATACCTGTAACACAAGAGTTCTAGAAACCCAACACTGAGTTAAAGTGGACACACATTGGTATTGTTTTGAGACGAACTCTATGTAAGCCAAGCTGGCTTCGAACTAGCAATCCTCCTGCCTCAACCTGCAGACAGCTGGGATTGCTGGCATACCATGCCCAGATCACATTTGTAATTTTAGTAAATGTTAAATTGCTGTCCTTAGGATTTGTATCAGTTCATGTTGATTTTATCTTTTAAGATTCTTTTTTCCTTTTATGTGTGTCTGACTTGTTCAGACTAATGTGTTTCACTGCGGTGTTTTCAGACATGCATATACACACTTTGATCACACTGTCCACCATTACCCTGCGTATCCCCTCTCCTTCTAAGTATGTTTCCTCTTCAGTGAAACATGCAAAAAAACTTTGTTTGAGCTGGATGGTGACAGGTGGCAGATCTCTGTGAGTTCGAGGCCAGCCTGGTCTACAGGGTGAGTTCTGGGACAGCCAGGGCTACACAGAGAAACCCTGTCATGAAAACAAACAAACAACCTGTGTTTGATTCTTTTGCTAGTCTTGTTGATAAAAAGATGATGTTATTGAGGTGCTTTTAATCCATATCATTTCATTATGGAGAGGTTGAGGAATATGTTTGAGAGCTCTTCTTAGTCTTCTAATCTCTTTTTTCCCCCATTTCCCTCAGATGATATAGACTTTTCCTCCCAGAGTCTTTATCAGCATAATAGCCCTTTTTTTTTTTTTTTTTTGGTTTGTCGAGACAGGGTTTCTCTGTGGCTTTGGAGCCTGTCCTGGAACTAGCTCTGTAGACCAGGCTGGTCTCGAACTCACAGAGATCCGTCTGCCTCTCCCGAGTGCTGGGATTAAAGGCGTGCGCCACCATCGCCCGGCAGCATAATAGCCCTTTGTCTGTGACAGGAATCACAAATATTTTTTCCAACTTATTTGCCTTTTAACATTGGTTTTTGAATTCTAGTTACCCAGAAGTTTTAAGATCTTTCTTACACAGGCTGGTGAGATGGCTTAGTGCTTGAGAGCACTTGTTGCTCCTGTAGAGGATCCAGGTTTGGTTCCTACCACCCACATGCAGTTTACAACCATCTGTAACTCAGTTCTATTGGATCTGACACCACATTCTGATCTCTTTAGTCAACAGGCACATATGTGGTGCACAGACATAAATAAATACATGCAGGCAAAATACCCATACACATAAACAAAAATCCAAAAAGTTTTATACATTTTTTGTTATAATATTTGTATTCACTGGTTTTATTATACTTCTAGATGTTATTTCATACTTAGAATACCTTCCACGTTCAAATGAAAACTGTTGCATGATGCTCCTTAGTCCCTCTGGCTTCATGGATTTATTAAAAACATCTTTCTGGTATGATGCATGAGGTGTGTACCTTACTGATTTTTCTCCAGTTAATCACTGATTGTTCTCGTGTTTGAGTTTACTTCCTTTATATGTTCATATCCACATCACCTCTGGGTAAGGACATCCCTTCTTTTTTATTTCTTTCATTCTTTCCTTGTTGACTTTGCTACAACTCTAGTAAACTGCTGACTAGTATAGAGGCAGCAAGCATTGTAGCTTGTTTTCCACCTCTTTGAGCAGCCAGGTAAATGACTGACTGTCTATGTGGTTTTTCCTATTTATTTATTTATTTATTTATTGTGTATACATGTTTGCTCATGTGTACATGTGAGGGTCAAAGGACAGCTTGCAGGAGTCTGTTATTTCCTTACACTAGCCAGTGAGTACCAGGGATCTACCTCAGGTCATCCGGCTTGGTAGCAAGCATCTTTACTGGCTGAGCCATCTCCCTGATCCTGGCTATATGTTTTCAGAACGTTATCCACAATGTTTGATTTTTTTTTTCTTTTTGCCAACCTGAGCCATTCTTCAGAATATGTGTTGCCTAGGAAACCATAAATAGTAAATATGAACTTAGCTGTCATTTTTGTAGATGCCCTTTATCAATCATATTGAAAAAGTTCTTTCCTATTATTAGCTTGTTGAGAGTGTTTGTCATGGATTTTGACAAATGCTTTTCCCTTACTGGTGGAAATTATCTTGCTTGACCTTTATCCTTTTAATGTGGTATTTGTTTGTTTGCTTTCTTTTTGAAATAAAGTCTTGCTGTATGGCTTAGGTTGGCCTGGAGCTCACTATTTGGTCGAGTTGTCCTTCAGGTCATGAGTCTCTTACTTTGGCCTCCTGAGTGTGTATCACTGCACTCGGAGCTTTTGTGTTTTTTCTTTTTGGGAGTTTTTTGAGATAGGATTTTTCTGTGTAGCCCTGTCTGTCCAGGACTTTCTTTGTACACCAGACTAGCCTTGAACTCAAAAATCTACTTGCCTTTGTCTCCTAAGTGTTAGAACTAAAGGCATGTGCCACTATACCCAGCAGTGTTTGTTTCTTTTTAACTATTAATTTGTTTGGAGAAGAAAGCCCAGCTATCATTGCCAAGACCTCTGAGGTTTAAGGATTTATCTAACTGAGACAACAGATATAGGCGGAGGGCTTGTTTGTTCGTCCTGGCCGCCCGGCTAGCTTAGACTCGAATTAATCACACAGAAACTGTATTAATTAAATCACGGTTTGGCCCATTAGCTCTAGCTTCTTATTTGCTAACTCTTACATATTAATTTAACTCATTTCTATTAATCCCTGTTTCACCACGTGGCAGCGGCTTACCAACAAAGTTTCAGTACATCTATCTCTGGCAGCGGTTCCATGGCATCTCTTTCTCTGACCCCGTTTTCCTCCTTCCATGCTATAGGCCAGGCCAGTTCTTTATTCATCAACTAATAAAAGCAACCCATAGAAGGACCTCCCACACCAGAGAATGAAGAAACAATGGGCAAACATAGGAAAGGTGGGATCAAGTAGACTGTAGGCTCTGTTAGAGATACACCAGCAGCAGCCTGGAGACAGCTGGCTTATTATGTACAGCATGAACAAGGAGGATGCAGGCTTGCTAATCTTTATAGGAGGTCTCTGTAGGACAGCATTCCCAGGTTGCCATCATCCAGGAGGAGAAAGCTGTGGCTAACAGTTTCTGCATACACTTGTTTTAGCTAAAGGTTCATAAATGTCCATACTGGGACCCGAGGAAGGCTTTTCCATTCCTCTGAGCCTGACCTGGGGAAGGCTTTGCTGTTCTTGGAGATATGAGGCATTGGGTTTCTTGACATGGTTGTGTTCATGTCAACTACACACATCACTTAGGACTTCATCTATCCTCCACAGGTCATGATTATTATCCTTTTAACTCTTTGTTAATTAATTTTATATTTTGTTCATAAGAGGTATTGGTCTGTAATTTTCTTCTCCTGTCCTTACCACATATTGACTTCAAAGACCACATAATTCATATACTAAATTCCCATTTCTGGATTTCATGTTACAATTTGTCTCATTGGCATCTGTTTTCCCTGGGATCTCTCAGCAGCTGCACTGTTAGATATTAGGAGTTAGACTGTTTACTGCCTCTGCTATTCCAGCAAGGTGCAGGAGACAAGATGTGGTATCAATTTTGTTATGTCTTTTCCTACTCCACGGTCATACCCATAGGAAGCATCCTTCCAAGTTGAATAGCTGGGTCAGTGGGGAAACATAATTTTAAGGACCTAGCCATTTTATCAGCCAATGTCTCATCAGGAAATTAGAAATAGTACTAATTGTTTTAACCAGGGGACCTAATTTAAGGAATAATTGCTATTGTTAGAAGAGCTGAAGAAGCAAAATGAGAAGGTAAAATCAGCCTGAGGGCAGTGACTTCAGGAAATTACTATTAACCCTACGACTATAGGAAAAGGGAGGAGTTGGTTTTACTAGAGCCCTGAAAGCACTCATTGCTGTCCCTGATGAAGGCAGTGCCTGTTGCTGGAACCAGTGGCAATGCACACTCCATGGTGGCACTGCATAAGGACCTTACTATCAACAATGGACTACACATATGCCAGGGTCCCCAGAATTATAATGAAGATGAAAAGGCCTTTATGCTTGGTGCCTCTCCAAGCATAAGAACATCATCACAAGACAAGGAATTTCTCCTTGTGGTGATTCTGATGTAAGCACACATACTGTGTGTCCAGTGTTATAAAAGAAGAGCGTGCACCATTATTCATACCATGGACCGCTTGATCCTGATAGCAAATGAAGATGCTGGTGGGTTTATATATTCGCTACACAGTAGTCTAGTCTTTATTTTAGTGGGCTTTTATTATAGAAGAATGTTTGATGTTGGGCTGGAGAGAGGGCTCAGCAGTTAAGAGCATTTGCCTTTTTTACAGGGGACCTGGGTTTCCTTCCCAGCACCACACGGTAGCTACAACCATCTGTAACACCAGTTCTAGGGGATCTGATGTCCTCTTCAGTGCACAGATATACATGCAGGCCAAACATTCATATACATAAATTAATTTTGAAAAATGTTTACTATAGCTGGCTAGGGTAGCGTGTGCTTGTATTAATCTCAGCATTCTAGAGGTGGCAGAAACATCAAGAGTTTAATGTAGTTGGATACATGGTCTACTTGGGTCAAAAGTCTTCTCACCCTAGATCAGCCACCAATGTCACACCAAAGAAATGATTCCACTCAAGTCCTTCTTGGTAAACCTCTTGCTTACAAGAGCATGGGTGACCCCAGCAGCAGTGAAAGTTCCAGCCTAGCATGAATGATGGCTCCCTATAGCTGCACCATGAGGGTCCCCTTGCAGTTAACCTTCCATGGTCCACTTACTCGGGTACAGATGGGGAATTACTTAAGCTGGGAGGGAGGCTCAGAAGGCCATGGGACAAATCTCAAGTGAGGGTGGATGATCCTTTCCAATCTCTCCTTGGAATATGAGCAGCCTGCCCTTGTGAAGTAGCTCTTGGTGGTGGTGGGGAGTCATGACTGCTGTGACCACACCATTGTGCTCACAATATAATGTCCTACAATGCAGGGATCCAGGAGGGAACCGTTTTAACCAAATGGAAAATTATTTTCTGTAAACCAGTTGGATGCAGCAACAACTTTTACACCTTGAGTCTACTGCCTTCTGGTTATGTCACCTTCTCTTCTGCTGGATTTAATCTAGGACTTTGTTCATGGCAGCCTTAGGAACAATAGGCTGTACCATATATGTGCCCCGTATGGTCTAGGTATGTAATATGCTATACTGTCTAGGTTTGTGTAAGAACGTTGTATGATGTTTACGCAAAGGTAATATCAGCTAAAGAGACCTGAGAACATGACTCCCTTGTAAAACTACAGCAGTCTGCTTAGAATCCCTGCAGGATGCTGGAACCAGAGTCATCGGCTGCTGCAGCTGTTGAATCTGTGAAAAGATGATCTTCCCCGTTGTGGGAAGCTTCAGAGACAGCTGCAGTAGCAGAGGAATAAAATGTTTTCTTCCTTTCTGCCCTCTAGTCAGCTCTGTTAGGGTCTCCTACCTAGTGAGCATAGCCAGAAGCAAACAGCAGAGTTTGCCGGGTCCAGCTTCCCAAGACACAGAGAGAACTGCCGGCTCCGTGGGCATTTGACTTGTGCAGTCACCCAGGGCCAGTCACCCAGGGCCCCACCCTTAAAGGAGCCCTGTGTTTGCTTTAATGCTCCCTTGTCACTACCTTGAGATTTTAATTTAAAAACAGAGTCTCACACTTTTATTTTGCACTCACCCTGCAAATTATGTGGCTGGTCTCACAGACCAGAGCATGGAGGGGCATGAATGAAGCAGACAGCCAAGAGAAAAATGCCAGAGCTGCCGTGTGCCAAATTGCTATCCTCAAAGTTTATAACAACTTGAATGTCTCAGTAATGTAGAGAGTTGCCTGGGAAACCATAAATGGATTTTGGTGCTGATAGACAAGTTTCTAAGATTTTTTTCCCCACACACTGTGTGTACTGGTTCCAAAAGCAGCGATGGAGAAGTCCACCAGCTGGCTCTTGGCTCTTCAACCTAGAGGGTCAGGTTGTAAGGTTTTCATGTGTCATTCTCCAGACTCCTGTAGGAAGAGACCTGACTGGGAGCCCACTGGTTCTCAAGAAATCCATACACCATTGCCTCCCTTTATGGTAGTATTTAAGTCCATCATATTTATCTGTTAGTGTCTCTCTGCTGGCATGTCGGTGTAGAGATCGCAGTGGCTCAGTCACTCACCATCACTTGGAGTCTGTGAGGGTCAGCAGGTGCTAGCTTCAGCATATCTTCTGGAAGAAGCTGGTTCTTGATTGGCCCCAAATTCCCCAGCAACAGCAAAAGGCAAAGGGATTTCAAAGCCTTGGTCGAGTGGGTAAGCTATTACAGAAACCAAAGCACAGTCATCTCATAGAGAGGAGTGGGGCGGTAACCAGGAGAGGAAGTAGATGAATTCCTGAGGGAACCCAAAACTGCTGCTTTAGCCCTTGAAGAACCAAGAAAAGCTCACTTTGAGATATGGAACTTTCAGTCACACCTGCTGGTCAACTAAAACGTGCTTCTGGACATCTGTTTCTTTGAATTAAATCATAGAGCCTAAGGTAGTTTCCTATAACTCCTTGTAAAAGATGAGATTGATTTTTTTTTTTAAATCCTTGCTATCTGCCAGTGTGTATCTGGCTATAGTCAGATATGCTAGCTTTGGCTCCCAAAGATGGAACAGTGGAAGGAACAGAAACAACCCTGACCTTCTCAGACCTGCAGCCTGAAAAGAGAAGAAAGCAACCAGTGGCACCATGGCAAGATTAGCACTGTGGCAGGAGTGTTGAAGGGGGCTTGAAGAAAACATAGCACCTCATGGAAGCATCAGGGAGCGCCTGGGAGTGTGGTTGGTCGAGCAGCACTAAACCAAGCAAGAAGGGAAAGATGGGTGGAGGGCGGCCCTTGAAGGAAGAGGGAACAGCCGGTACATTATTCCTGAGGTGACAGCTTACTTTGGGTGTAGGAGCTGAAGGACATAGAATGTGGAGAGGCAGCAATGGAGCTCAGGAGGCTGAGATGGCAGGGGCATCTGTTGATTTCTTACCACATGCAAACCCTAGATTGATTTCTAACACAGCAAGGAATAATGGAAAAAAGAAAAAGCCTAACTCTTTCAAGACAGCTCTTTAAATACCCTTGACCTTTACCTAAGGGCAATGGCAAATGATTCAGGTCTTCAGTCTCAGGAAAGAGACATGACGTACGAGTCATCATTAGTGCTGCGATCCTGGTACTCAGGAAGCTGAGACACGAAGACTGGGAATTGCAAGCCAGACTAGAGCATGTCTCAAAAAATGTAGTGGGAAGGGTTTTTAGGCAAGCATAAAAAATCGCCTTTTGAATAAGTTCGGTTTGTGGTCTCCGTGGGCTGATCAAGTGGAGATGTCTAGTATATGGATGTTAATTATTAGCCACTAACTGACAACCTTAAATTACTTCAGGGGAGCTTAGCAAGCAAGTTTCTTTGCAAATCTTAAAGGAGTCAAGCACAAATTCTTTTGTTTTGCTGCAGGAGAGACTAGGCAAAGTCTAAACCATCAAATTCCTATGCCCTTTAAAAATCCATGGCTCCTCCCAGCTGCAGGGAATGTCCGTTGGGACTCTAGCATGGGTTTCACGGCTTTCCTAGTTGTCTGCTTCCCCAGTTTAAAAATTAGAGTAAATTAGGTTATGAGCTCAAGGCAGAATCTGAGCTGAATTCATCTTTAGGTTCCCAGTGCTTCCTAAGATTCCCTGAACACAATAGACTCATCTTTGCTGAGGGACTCTAATTTGTATCTTAAAATTCATCTGCTGAGTCTAAAAGAAATTAAAACAATTATATATTTTAAAGATAGCCAGTAGTTTTGTATAACAATGAAAACAGATTTAATTTATAATTTATTTTTTATTTTATTTTTTTAGACAGAGTCTTAATATGTAGCCTGGCTGATCTGGGTCTTGATATATAGCTTAGACTGCCTCTACCTCTCAAGTGTTGGGCATGCTAGGCTGCTAGGCTTTGAAAACAAATTTAAATAACAAACAACAACTCGAAAGTTAAAGGCAGCTCTCTTTTTTTCAAAATATAAACTGCGACATTAAAAATTTGTTCTTTTTCTCCTTCTTAGTTTTTTTTAACCTTTTGGTGACTTTTACATTCATACTGAACTAAAAATAAAGCAGAGCAGAGAAAAATACCTCTGGGTCAACATAAAAGCTAAACATGTGAGTGCTTTGAAATGCAGGGGGCTGGGGCTGGGGCTCAGTGGCAGAGGACTTACTTAGCATAGAGAGGTCTAGTCTGCACTACCACAAAATGAGTAGATAAATAAGCTATAATCTCATTACTCAGAGATTGTGCCTTACATTTAGAAAATAAAATCAAAATCAAAATCAAAACAAACAAACAAACAAACCAGACAGGAGGTAGGGGGAGGAGGACAAGGGCGGGGAGGCAAAGAAATAATAATATCTAGAGACAGCACATGTTGCTTGGAAAACCAATGGGACACCAGGCTAGGCTTAGGGATGTGCGTTTGGAGTCCCAGCTACTTCACAGGCTGATGAGAGATGTCTTGAGCCAAGGGGCTGAAAGCCATCCTGTGTGACAAAGTAAGAACTTGCCACAGTAGTGACATGAAACCATGGCTGATGTTTGGTCCCTTTCCAGTCCTCTCTACTGGCACACATATGAACACGATATAAAATTTAACCAAACATGGTTTACAGTTTATATTGTTTCAAACTATGCTCCCTGCAGCTAGCTGTTTGTTGAGGAAATTGATGATTTTTTTGGTTTTGTTTTAGATTTTATTGATTTTTACTTTATGTACATGAGTGGTTTGCCTGTATGTATGTCTGGGTACCATATGTGTGATACCTGTGGAGGCGAGAAGAGAATCTAAGATCCCCGAGACTGGAGTTACAGGAAGTTGTTAGCTGCTATGTGAGTGCTGGGAACTGAACCCTGGTCCTCTGGAAGAGCAGCCAGTGCTCCTAACTGCGGAGCCATCTTTCTAGTCCCACTTGGTGAGATCTGTGCTAGAAACTTCAGTGAAGACATGTTACTTCTTACTCACTACTTTAGTGAATATTTGAGTGGAAAGATTATTATGCCAAAATACACACATGATGAAGGAAAGAAAAGGAAAAGAAACTGCAGATAAGGTGGCGTAGATTGAATATTTGAGTGGAAAGATTATTATGCCAAAATACACACATGATGAAAGAAAAGGAAAAGAAGCTGCAGATAAGATGGCGTAGATAGTTAAGGGCTGTTAATTTGAAAAGTTGCCAGTGTGCACAAGAAAACACAAAAGAAAGCTGAATGAGGAGAGATGGATAGATGAATGGGTGACTGAACAGTTAGGTGAATGATTAACAAGGTCTCTGTCAGTAGGAAGCTTTGCTCTATGAGAGATGGCCAGGAGTCAAGGAGCGTGTCATGGTGGAGGAGATGATGGGATACCCAGAAGAGAAGACAAGTTCAGAGAATGCCAGTATGAGAGCATTCCAACTGCCCTGCTGGGGCTACTGATCGAGCGGACTCCTTGGAGACCCCAGTCTCCTGCTTTGCTAGGAGGAAAACCCCTCGTCTAAGGCTAGGCGCCGTTCTGTCTCTCCATCATGAACCCTCCAGTAGCATAATTCTGCTGACTAGACGTCATGCATTTTACATGACAGTCAATTGTCAAGATTCAGTTTTATTATCAGGTCCCACATGTGTCTAGTTTGGAAAATATGGTGGTCACAGAAAGCCTACGAAGACTTGGGCTGGAATAGAGAGAATGATTAGTAGTTGGAGTAACTATGCTTTGAGCAGAATATTCAGTAATAAGGTGTCCTTACGGCTTTACATAGCTTTTATAAAAGCATGTCTGAGGGGAGACTAAACTCTCATTGCCACATGAAGGGCTCACTTTGACAGCACCCTCCCTGGTTACAAAGTAGGAAATCAGAAATTGAAGAGAGTGAACGGACAAGTGGAGAACATTTTCATTTCCTTTCCTTCCTTTGTGTTTTACGTCATTCATTCATGATGACTCCTGCTTATTATTTACCTAAGACCTGGGCAACCAGAACAGTGGAACTTCTTAGAGTCTAAGGGTATGGTAATTCCTTTGAAGACCTGTGTTTGTGTTACATACTCATATAAATTAATACATGTTTATTTATATAATGTAAGAATAATTTTATCCCCCCAAATTATATTGTCATCCACCAGGAAGACTTGCTGAATATGTTGTACTTAGTATCTTTCAGAGTAACTCTCACCCACATTTCTGCCACATACTCATAATCTGAGATGCACACCATGACAAATTCAAGGGTAAACTGACCGATGAACTTTGTCTTAACATTTTAAGCATGTGTTTTCTCTTCAACAACTCTGTCTTTCTTTAACTGCAAACACTGAGGAGGGTGAGTCCACCAAGCAAGGGACCATTAAGCGGTGGTCACCCTGTGATGATGGGTGGCAGCTTGTCACTACCACTTCCTTTGGTCAGGCTCATAATTAGAAACAAGGCTAAAATGTGTGTGTGTGTGTGTGTGTGGACTCTTCCCAGATGATGGTGGCACATGCCTTTAATCCCAGCACTTGGGAGGAAAAGGCAAGTGGATCTCTGAGTTTGAGGCTAGTCTTGTCTACAAAATGAGTCCCAGGACAGACAAAGCTACAGAGAGAGAAACCCTATCTCTAAAACCAAAACAAAACAATTAGCATAAGACTCCCATCAAGGTTGCACTGTGAAGTCAGGTGGTGATAGTCCACACCTTTATTCCTAGCCTTTGGGAGGCAGAGGCAGGCAGATCTCTGACTTTGAGGCCAGCCTGATCTACAAAGCGAGTCCCAGGACAGCAAAAGCTACAGAGAGAGACCTTATCTCAGAAAACCAAAACCAATACAAAACATAAAAATGGTTGCACTGTAAGTTTATGTCCTAATTACTATCTTTGTTTCAAGGAACCAATGATAGACAGAACTAAAAGTGAGGAAACGAAATCCATAGAGTCATGCTCGAAACTAGAGTAAGCATTTGCCATTTAGAGATGAAGCAAGTGGTGGATAGAACTGAAGCAGCTGGCCAACTGAGTCTGATAATCAGACACAAGCAGTCGAGAAATCCTGCCTTTCTTGAGACAGAACCTGCAGGAATGCAGGCACAGCAAGGGATGGAAGCTGGGTTCACTGTTTCAGGCCTGCGGAGGCATCATTCTCTCTCTGCATCTTTGGAAGGAGGGGAGGTGCAGGAAGAAGTTAAAATGGCCCTTGCCTAGGTCACATAGGACAGAGAAAATAAGAAGGCAGAGAAAAGCAGATAGATTCTTAGTCAGGATCTAAATCAAGCTATTTATAGCAACAATACAGCTACGATCCTAGGCTATCTCCTCTAGATGGTAAATTACAAATCTAATTGTAGTTTGGAAGTTCTGCAGGGCTTGTGTGAAAATTGGCGGGTGAAGCATTTTTAGATTAGGAATAGTGAGAAAAAAGTTTAAAAGAAACTCCCACAGTGGACGAGCCGGAAACCAAAAAATTGAGGGCGACAATACTAAGAGTCAACAAAATCAACAATGAGGAGATTAAAATTAATTAATCTGAAAACAACTTAAAATAAGTATGTTTAAGACACTCAAAAGCTGTAATGGCTCATACCGATAATCCTAAAACTCAAGAGGCTGAGGCAAGAGGATTACTGTAAGTTTGAGGTCAGCTTTGGCTACATAGAATGAGATCCTGTTTCAAAAATGAATATAGTTGATTAATTCATTACAGAAGCTACAAAGTCAGCAGGGACAGTAGTGGCATGTTGTTATGAATGCAGCTAGCCTCATTCTCGTTGGATTTGAGACTCAGTCACAGAGGGGATTTCATGTCAGATACTATCAGCCTGGTCAAAAGCTGTGACTGGGAAAATTAAAAGCCTTAGAAGGAAAGTTTATGTTGTTGCTTTGCTAAATGGACATGATGCATTTGTCAAATTTCCTTTTAAATGTTTATATTTATGCCCATATATTAGTGTTGCCATCAGCTTTAATTAGAGACCCTGCTGTTAACGGTGAGTGGATACATAGAATGGGAGAGAGGTAAAAAGCTATGTGGTAGAATGTATATTAATAAAAATATGGATTAACTTAAGTTATAAGAGCTAAAGGGACAAGCTATGCTTTCATAATTAATAATCAGTTTCCATTTCATTATTTGTGAGCTGGTAGTCCCCGTGAAAAAGTACTGTTATATATGATACCCAACATGGGGCTCGAATATCCAAACATAGGGCTTGAGAAAGCTAAGAAAAGTTCTTGATAAGGAGTTAGATGTGGATTCCTAGTCCTGCAGTCTCTCAGGTGGGCCGGTACTCAGCAGCATACAGAGACATGGCTCCTGGTTACTGTCTGTGAACTGGGACCAGCTACCAACACCACACACCAGTACCATGCACTAAGGTAAGCCACACAGCAGTTGACATGGCAGTTTAAGATCTGTCTCATGTAGTCAGAGAACACTGCAGGTACTTAATAAAGTCATGCCCAGACACAGAAGATCTCTAAAAAGGTATAGTATGTTTAAATAATGTGCTTAGATGCTGAAGAAAGAAAAGGAGTATAGACAGCTGTGGAAAAATAGTTTAAAAATAATCAAGTTTTTAAAGAGAGAGTAAAATATAAAAAAAAAAAAAAAGCCACATAAAGATGGGAAATACACACGAAGCCTAGATCCTGTATAGTGTTTTGTTGACTTTGAATTTTTTTTTTTGAATTTTTTTTGATCTTTGTGAGTTCAAGGCCAGCCTGGTCTACAGAGTGAGTTCCAGGACAGCCAGAGCTACACAGAGAAACCCTGTCTCAACAAAACAATACAAAACCAAAAAACAAAAGACAACAACAGCTATAAAGAAGACAAATTAATGTAACAGATGGAATGAACTAATATTTTAAAGATGTAAAGTAATTGAAATTGATCTATGATTTAAGCTAGTCTAACTAAAATCTGTGAGACAGCTTTGAGAAGCATCAGTTTAGCTAGCCAAAGACTGTTACCCAGATTTCCACTCATTGGTTCATTGTGGCTTGGGTGAGCTACAAGAAAATTATGAGCAATGATTGGAACATGAAGGCAAAGCAGGAACTATTTTTTGTGCTATGGAACTCAATAGAGTATGGGGCTAGGCTTTGTTGCAACAAATTCAGTGATAACTATATCAGCTACGTGGTCCCTCTATGAGGAAGGGTGCTGGCCTGCCCTCAGAGTCATAAATGTCATTACCAAAGTTGGGGCAGTGACAAACTGACATAGGTTTACCTTTGTGGGTTCTCGATTATTTCTGTTGTCCTTCATTAATCTTCTTCCTTTGTTAGTCTTGGCTGATTTTGTATCTGACACCAGGCATAGTTCACAGCTTACATAAAATGCATTACTATCACAATTATGTAAATTCTAAGCCTCCTAAGAAGCTCTTTAATTTCTATCATTCAAAATGGTACTGTTTCTGATCAACATCCAGGGAACATCATGCAAAACACACATTTCATAGCAATTGACAGGCTGGTCCCCAAGTTAATTTGAAAAATAAAGAGGCCAAGAATAAGTTAAAAGAATTTTGAAAAAAAAATGAAGTAAAAAAGGAGAGGATGAGGAGGAGTCTTATGATAGATATCAAGGCTTAGTGAGCTATTTGGCCAAAGATGGTATGACGCCAGTAGCTTTGAAAGCAGGAAGATGAGTAGAAAAGAATGACTTTGTTCTTTTGGTGTCCATAAGGACAACCAAACAAATGTGGAGATATGATGTTTAAAGGAAGGGGCACTACAAATCAAAAGCCAGTAAATGAGGTGGGGGATGGGTAAATGAATATCTACTAGAACAAAATTTATATGCCTATACCTCATCAAATACACAAATACAAGATCTTGAAAACCCAAGTTCTAAGCAAGAAAAAGCACTATCTAAAATGAATTATAGGAGACTGTCATTGAGGATAGAGAAAAATTTATATAAAAAAACATCAAAATTGAAACTATAAATGAAAACCCGGCTTATTTGACTAGATTATGAGAAAGAATAAAACTCTTGGATGATGAAAAGGCACCAAAACAGGAATTTAAATACAAATTACGCTTTGAGAGAACACTTCTGGTCATATATAATCCACAGAGGCTTGGCATCGGAGTATCAGCAAAAACTGAGAAATAATCTGCTAACAAATAAGAAAAGAAGGGAAAGAAAACAAAAAAAATGAAAAAGGCAATTTACAGAGGAAAAAATAGGTACGGATGCTATTCTAACAAATAATCATAGAAATAAAATTAAAAGTGTTAATTCATACTATTAGATTAATGAAGACTAAAAGTTAGTGAGGATGTGAAGGGTACAAAAGAGGAGATTCATTGTTGGTGTGCTGGCTAGTTTCATGTCAACTTGACGCAAGGTGAAGTCATCTGAGGGGAGGGAACCTCAATTGAGAAATTATCTATAGGAAAGGCTGTAATACAATTTTTAAATCACTGATTGATGGGGATCGGACAAATAACTGTGGGTGGTCCATTCCTAGGCTGGTGGTCCTGGGTTCTAGAAAGCAGGCTGAGCAAACCATGAGGAGGAAGCTAGTAAGCAGCTCTCCTTCATGGCTACAGCATTAGCTCCCACCTTGAGGTTCCTCCCTTTCTTGAGTGCCTGTCCTGTTGACCTTCAGTGATAAACAGTGACATGGAACTGTAAACCAAGTAAACAACCCCTTTCCTCTCCAAGTTGCTTTTGTCATGGTTTTTCATCACAGTGATGGAAACCCTAACTAAGACACCAGAAGAGCCTTATATGGACAACATGTTACCATCTGTGGGCCTGAATGTATACGTGTCATTGCACAGGTCGTTATGTCCTAGAGAAACTCTCGTAAGATTGTCATTGCAGCCTTGAAATGGCAATAATGAAACCTAGATGTTTGTCAAAAGAAGAGATTAATAAATTGAGGGCTAGCCGGGCGGTGGTGGCGCACGCCTTTAATCCCAGCACTCGGGAGGCAGAGGCAGGTGGATCTCTGTGAGTTCGAGACCAGCCTGGTCTACAAGAGCTAGTTCCAGGACAGGCTCCAAAACCACAGAGAAACCCTGTCTCGAAAAACCAAAAAAAAAAAAAAAAAAAAAAATTGAGGGCTATTCATCTAAGAGAGAAAAATATACAACAATTAAATGAATGAATTGTTTCTACAAGTAGAATAATGATAAACTAAAATACCAGAATATTTAAAATTTAAAAGGTGGCTTTCAAGATATACATTATCTTTTAATCAAATCATAAAATTAACTACAGATAATGATGGTTATTGTTTATGGACACATGTACATGTCTTAAAAATACAAAAAAAAATCTTAAAGACTAAACACAGGGCCCACAAAAGGCTCAAGTGTAGATGTAACATTGGATAAAGACCCAAGCCTAGACTGATAACTCTCAAGCCTTATGGGAGAAGTTTCTTTGTGTAGTGGCTGGTGGCTAGTGCAGAAACTCGTGTCTGGTCAATACTCAGAAGAAAGTGTCAGTGGAGTGATCAGCTACAAACAGGAAATCTATGTGCTTGTCCCGCTCCCCAGGAACACTGCAGAAGAAGAGGTAGAAAGGCGGTAAGAGCCAGGGACTTAAAAGGACAGGAGCAGTCAGTGTCTTCAGGAGATGCTGGACCACTGAACTCTTGGCAGCTGTGGCTGCCTGCATACCATCTAGCCAATCAATATCCTAGCATGGCAGGGGTGGGGAGTGGCAGGGGTGGGGAGTGGCGTGTGTGTGTGTGTGTGTGTAGGTGGGTGTGGGGTGTGCGGGCATGTGGCCCACCTTCTGCCTAGATGAGGAGCTATTGACTTCTGGGGAGAGAGGGTTCTCCTTAAGGATATGGCTCTGGCAGGTCTGGCAGGTTGACCAGTGCATGGTTCCACACCGAGGAATGTAGGCCGTACAAACTGAACTTGATGGGTTACAAATAAATAAATAAATAAGGAAGTAGAGGTGGGAGGGGATCTTCAGGTGTTAGGGGAGCTTTAGGAGTGCATCTGGTCAAAGTATATGAAACTCTTAAAGAGTGAATTTTAAAAAGATACAAGCCTATTATAGCAAAACATTCACATTTGTAAGCTGACTTTTCTTTTACTAGTTATGTAGCTTAGAGTGGCCTAAAAAAAATTCCCTGTTGTTGGGATTATAGGCATAAGTCACCACGACTGTAATTGACCAGTTTTCAGAACAAGATAAAAAAAAAAGAGAATCTAGGTATGATAACATATGCTTGAAATTCTGTTATTGGAGAGGCAGGAGATTTTGAGTCTAGGCCAGCTGGTCCACATAATGGAACTGTGTCTCAAGAGAAAAAGGAGAAAGAGGGAGGAATGGGTTGGAGGGATGAGAATGTTTGTGCCATTTATATCCATCACTTACCTAATAAAACCCCAATCCTTAGTGTGAGGATATTTATTTATTTATTTATTTATTTATTTATTTATTTATTTATTTATTGTTTTTTTTGAGACGGGGTTTCTCTTTGTAACAGTCCTAGCTGTCTTGGAACTAGCTCTAGCTGTTTTAGACCAGGCTGGCCTTGAACTCACAGAGATCCGCCTGCCTCTGCCTCCTGAGTGCTGGGACTAAAGGCATGCACCTCTACCGCCCAGTCAGTGTGAGGATATTCAGATGGGTAGTTTGGGATGTGATTGAATCACTAGGGTGGAGCCATCAAGAACTGGATTAGTGCTATTATGAGATGATCCACAAAAGAGATTATTTTTCCTTCTCAGCAATGGGAGGATACAACTGCCTGCAAACCAGCAAGAGGGATTTCAGTAGGGGTAGACTGACTTGGTTCCTTGATCTTGGATTTCCAAGCTCTAGAACTGTGTGCAGTCTATGTCATTTGCTATTGTAGGCCAAAGAAATTCTAGTGGGCACCTATTGCTTCCCCAGTCTCAATGTCCATGCAGACACTTTGAAGTGCTTTATAGAGCAAGGCACACAGCCTAGTATTATCACCTCAGGAGCTTCCTTTGCACGCCAACCTTCCTTTCGAGTTTCCAGTCTACCCAGTGGGACACTTGTGATTTGTTTTGCCCACAGAGAATCTTCTATACTTCTCTAAGGCTGACCTAGAGCAGGCTGTGCTTAACATTGTTAGCAACCAGAATGACACATTGCCATATAACTTCAGTCTGTCAGGCCAGCGTGTCCTTACCGGGTCTGGACAACCCAACTTTTTGTTCAGCTTACAAATGGTCTTAGTTACCTTCCCATTGCTATGATAGCACACTTTGACTAAAGCAACTCATGGAGGAAAGGATTTACTCTGAACTCACAGCTCTAGGAGGATATAGTCCAACATATCAGGAAGGCTTGGCAGCAGGAGCAAGGAAGTTGGTTGGTCACATTGCGTATCCACTCAGGAAACAGCAAACAGGAAATAGGGTCAGGCAATGAGGCCCACCCCCAATGACCTATTTCTTCCACCCAGGCTCTGTCTTCAGAAAGTAGCAAACCTTCCTAAACAGCACCAAACAACAGCTGAAAACCGAGTGTTCCAACACATGAGCCTGTGGGGGACATTCTGCATCTAAACTCCAATAGGAACGTGATTTCCATACTCCTCCTACCGTCTCAACTCAGAACAGCCTGGAACTGAGAAGTGTTTGTGCCTTTACCATCTACGCTTTCTTCTTCCCTTCCTCTCTCTCTTTTTCTGTTTGAAAATTTAATTACTGAGGGGGCAGCATACGCCCCATGGTACACACGTGAAGATCAAAGGATAACTTCTCTTCTTCTACCATTATGTGGGCTCCAGGGATGGAACCCAGGCTGGCAGACTTACACAGGAACTGGTTTACTCTCTGGACTCTCTGTCTGGCCCATTGCTTCTTCCTTTTTCCACTCGCTTCTCTCGTTTTTGTTTTGGGATTACTGTTCATTCTGTGTGTCTGTTTCTCTCTGTCTCTGGTCTGTTGCAATGCTCCCTTTTCTGTTGTCTCTTTCACTTGTATTTCTGCCCCCTTGTCCACTCCACGGTTTGCCGTATGCATGTGTATGAGGATCAGCAAAAGTCTACCACCCTGTAGGCAGCCAGAGAATCCTGAGCATTGTATGCATGGAGGCAGAAGAACATAGGTTACAAATCAGCCTTAGCACTGCAGGGTCTGAAATCCCAGACGATGGGAGCTATTGCCATCCCATATACCTTTAGTGGAATAGTATTTTAGACTTGTTTTGTTTTGTTGCTTGGTACATTGTCTATTCAGGTTTACTGAGTAGCCTAGGGTAGCCTCCAGTTTGCAATCCCCTGTTCCTATTTCCAGAGAGAGGGATGTGGTGGCAACTGGGCTCCATCATCACACTGGCTTATTTCAGTATCTCTGAAGTTTCTAGTCCTGTCTACAGTATTCTCACCAGGCTTGGGCCTATTGGCTCATAGATTATTGGGGTATGATGGTAGAAGAGCATCCAGGGGACTATGCCAATCCTAGGAATATTCTTCAGTGGTTTTCAGCCAGTTCTTCAACTTCCAGTCCCTGGAGGCCAGTGTGTTTGTAATGCATGAGGATTAGAATTTTCCCTAGGGGAGCCTCCTCCTTAGCCCCAAATCAGTGCTGCATTTGGGATTTGGTAGAAACTAAGAGAATCGAAAGACCTGAAGACATTGTGTGTCGGTGTTAGGCTAATTTCAATGAATTCTAAATTGAGTTAGCTACACTGAAGGAGGTCCCTCATGCACCCCAAGTTAAATGAACTGGGGTTTAAGCTGTCAGTGCTCTTGTGCTGCATCTGACCACGCGGGATGTAAATGGGAATTTTACACTTAAGAGGGAGAACCACGGGTGAGTTCTTTTAGAAAGACAGCTCTGTCCTTGCACCACACTTTCGTCTCTTGGAGTCCTATGTGACTCCATCGCCTGGGAGGGAGGCAAGCTTTATCGTGGCCACGTCATGGATGGGGAGGCAGTGCCTGGGCATTAACTGACTTTCACCTTGTAGAGCCGAGTCATCCAGGGTCACAGGTCTCCCTTTTTACTGCTTATCCTACAAGACGGCAGCACCTCGTGGCCTTTGAGTTAGAAATCCCTGGGCGGCTCTGCTGATGTAGGCAGTCTGCTGGTGACCTTGAATGACTCCACACTCTTTCTGGATGCCTGCTTCCTTGCTTTAACTGTGGCTAGCAAGCCCTTGCTTCTGGTTATGTCGTGCTTTCGTTTTCTTTTTAAAATTGGCAATGATGAATCATCACTGAGTCAGAAGGAAGGGATTCCACGTTGTGCAGAAGCAGAGAATCTCTGGGTTCGACAGCTCGGGGGGAGGTGCTTGCTGGCAATGTCCCAGCACTCAGGAGGCTAAGACAGGAGGTTGAGATTTGAAGCTAGTCTGACCTACATATGAGTTAGAGGTCAGCCTGGGCTATAGAGTGAGAGGCAGTCTCAAAAGATCAAAAGAGGAAAAACTAAGCCAAATAAATAAACAGATCGCTGAAAAAGTCAGCTGGCTTACTCTTGCTTCAAAGTGGAATTAGTGAAGGAATTAAAAGAGCCTGGATTCTCGAGCCCCACCCTGGGCCTACAGAAATGAAAAACACACTCATAGCACAAGGACATGCGCTCAACTATGTTCATAGCAGCATTATTTGTAATAGCCAGAACCTGGAAACAATCTAAATGCCTCTCAACTAAAGAACAGATAAAGAAAATATGGTACATTTACACAATGGAGTACTACTCCAATAAAAACATCTTGAAATTTGCAGGCAAATGGACGGACGTGGAAAAAACCATCCTGAGTGAGGTCACCTAGACCCAGGAAGAGAAATATGGTATGTACTCACTCATAAGTGAATATTTGGACCAGAGCAAAGGATGATCAGCCTACAGTGTACAACCCCAGAGAAGCTAGATAACAAAGAGGATCTAAAGAGAGACATACATGGATCCACTTAGGAAGGAGAAATAGACGTGATCTCCTAAAACCTTCATCCAGTCACTGACGGAAGCAGATGCAGAGATGCAGACGCAGAGTAGTTAGTTGTGGATCTAACCACTGGACTGAGCTCCGGGAATCCTGGCGAAGAGGAGGAGGAGTGATAACGTGAGCAAAGGGGTCAAAGCCATGATAGGGAAACCCACAGAAAAAGCTGCCCTGAACTAGTGGGAGCTCACGGGCTCTGGACTGACAATTATGAAATCTGCACAAGATCGATCTAGTCCCCCTGAAAGCAGGTGACAGTGAGTGGGGGGCTTGGGCAGTTTGTGGGGCCACTGGCAGTGGGACCAGGAGCAATCCCTAATGAATGATCTGACTTTTTGGAGCCCATTTCCTATGAAGAGAAACCTTGCTCAGCCTAGCCGTGAGGGGGAGGGCCTTGATCCAGTGGTGATGTGGCAGAATTTGTTGACTCCCCATGGAAGGCCTTATCCTCTCTGAGGAGCTGATAGGTGGTGGGTGGGGATGTGGGGGGTGTGGGAGGGAAGGTAGGGGAAGTAAGAGGGGTGGGAGGGGAACTGGGATTAGTATATAAAATAAAATAAAAAGAAATGAAAAACACCAAAATGAAGACAGAAGTCTGTTTCAAGAGTCCCTTCGTGTGCCCCATGTAGATTTAGAAACCAAGGCTTATATGGAAGTCTTGCAAGTGTGCAAGAGGAAATGTTTACTGCAACTGATGAGGGGGTCAGAGATACAGTGTCATGAACTCAGAGATGTAACTCCCTTCAAAACAATGAACAGATAGAAAAATGGGAGGGTGTTGCTGTTGGGAACCCCTGTACCTTGTTGTGGTTAGGGAATCTTAGCACCTAAGAATGGAAGCTAAAAAGAGCCCTGAGCAGAGTGAAGCTCAGGGCCGACCAGTTGTGTGACCCTGAGCTAGCCCTCTCCTCACATCTGGATCCCAGTTTTCTCATCTGTCAGACAAGACAGACTTTCTTTTTGATACAGGGTCTCACTATATAGCCCTGGCTTGCCTGGAACTCACTCTGTAGACTAATCTGGCCTCAAACTCGAAATCCTCCTGCCTCTGCTGGAATTAAATGTGTGCCACCACACCCACTACAAGGTACACTTTGTCTCTGAGTTGCTTCTATGTCATTTTGGTTGTGAGCCTAGCCTTTAATGGCGGAGCCATCTCTCCAGCCTTTCTACGTCATTTTGATACAAACACGATATACTCAGAAATACTGTTCTGTTGTTGTTTGTTTTACTTTATTTTTCCTTCCTCCCTCCCTCCCTCCCTCCCTCCCTCCCTCCCTCCCTCCCTCCCTCCCTCCCTCCTTCCTCCCTCCCTCCCTCCTTCCTTTTTAAATCATGCTCTGTTGGCCTCAGTACTTTCCCTGCGGAGTGTTTTCAGCCTTAGGCTACCCTGAGCAACAAGGATGTTGTGCCTATTCTCCAGGTCAGTGTAGTTGCCCAGGAAACTCAAATCATCCTAAGACGATTCTGTTCTATCTCAGTCTGGAAAAGAGGTCCAGGAGGGAAAAGAACCTCCAAAAAGACAAGCTCCAGGGAAGAGGGGGTAGAAGATTGGAATGAAAAAAGATTCAGAAGAAAAGGGAGTTCTGGTCTGGTCTGGAGAGAGTTAAGTGTCCCACCAGACGCGTCTGCTCTGGGCGAGGGTAATTCTATCTGCAGCTTGCCATTTCCGAAGGTGACTGAAGAAGGCTCCAGTGACTGGCAGGGTCTAAATGTTTTGCAGTTACCGTTGCTCACCTTGCTCCTGGGTCATGGCAGGAAGAGTGTGAGGTGGTTAATGTTACTGGCATCAGCACCGACTAGTCAGGCTCAGACCTGGCCAGTGGGAATAAGAGAAGGGCCTGCAACAGCAACTCTGTGGCCAGGGAGGACCAAGTGCTCAGATCACTGGTAGGGACCCAGCAGACAACGGTCTAGGTAGGAGAGCCCAGGGCCAGGAGCCATGCAATGGATTTTCCTTTATTGTACCTTTCAGTTTTTCTAGAGCCAGAGTCAAAAGAGGGCATGTTATCCAGCACATCTCAATGAGAAGCTACACAGATAGAACTCAGAAAAACACATGGTTTCCGTTTGTCTTCTCTGGTGTGGGCAGTTTAACAAGGCAGTTCTCCCTACGAACAGTCTTGGGAGTCAGGCTTGGTGGTATAGGACTTTGAGCTCAACACTTGGGAGGCAGCGGCAATCAAATCTCAGTGAGTTTGAGGCTAGCATGGTATACAGAGTGAGTTCCAGGACAGCTAGAGCCACACAGAGAAATCCTGTTCTGAAAAAAGAAAAGCAAATGAGTGAATGAATGAATGAATGAATGAATAAGAGTAGACTTGACACTGGAGAGATTGTACAGCAATTCAGAGTGCTTGCTGTTCTTGCAGAGGACTGGAGTTTGATTCCCATCGCTGATGTCAGACAGTTCAAACGATCTGTAACTCCAGCTCCAGGAGATCTGACATCCTCTTTTGACCCCCACCAGTGCCTTTGAGTGCATCCACAAACACAAATAAATAATAAAATCTTAAAAACAAAAACAAAATCCAGACTTAGTATGTTCATTCTCCCGAGGACAGTGCAACAAAGAAGAGAGTCTGTAACCAGAAAGGAAGGCAAATGAGAGATCCTTTGGGGTGGGCTTAGTAGGGAATTGGAGCAGGACTTTGCCAGAAGGAAAAGGGAGTTGACAAGCATTCCAGGCAGAGGAGATGAAGTCAGTGAAGATAAAGAAATGTGCACAACACAAAGGGAAAGTTTGCAGTGTGTCTGACTGACAGAAAGCAGGCGAAGCTGTCCCAAGCACAGAGAGATGCTCTTTTGGCCAGGGAAAGTTCTAGGCCTTGTTGAAGAGCATGTGGGTGAAGCAGGGTGGTAAAGGAGGCTCTTGTTACATCGTCACATTCAGCCTTTTTTTCGGGAAGCACAGTGGAGGGCCTATGGGCAGAGAGCAAGAATAGGACCAATATTAGGAGATCTGAGAAGAAAATCCCTGATAGAGCGGGCCGTGTAGTCCACGGGCCTTCACTTGGAGACAAGCACTACAAGAGGAGGCAAGGAGCATTCTTATTTTTCTGGTCTGGGTCCGTACCTCAACACTCCTCACCTTTCCCCATTTTCTCTTGCTCAGTTGACTGAGGTAGAACCCACCTAAAAACTTTTCTAAGTCGTGGATTACGGTTTGAAGGTGAAATGTCTTTCATAAGGTCATGTGTTTTGAATACCTGGTCGCCACCTGGTGGCACTGGTTTGAGAGCTTGTGGCACAAAGGGGTTAGATGTCCTCATGAATACTTAGGAATAATATCCTTTAACACTTCTTTAGGAATTGTAAATTATTTAGAGACTGACTGTCAAGCTTGGAGGAAATATGCGTGTGTATAAAATTGTTCAGCGCTGCCCACATGTTGAAAAATGTGCAAAATAGAACACACAGCTCAGGGACTGATCATAAAGCAAGCATCCATATCGTTCTGGATGTCCTCATATCCCCTGGCTGCCATTTCAGTCCTGTTCAATCCTCCCTACCCCTGCAAAGGCAACTATCCAGAGAAAGTACTTTAAATTATTTCGGGACCAAAGAGATGGTTCAATGGGCAAAGCCACTTCCTGTCAAGGAATAGGAATTCGATCTCCTCTGGGAGAAAGAGAGAACCGACTTGCACAGGTTGTCCTTTGACCTCCACTCATACAAGTGTCCCTATGCACAGGCATGCACACCTAACTAAATAAGTAGATAACTGTAAAAAAAAAAATCTAAGTTTTTTTTTTTTTTTTTAATTTTCCCCTTCTAATTTCAGATAGACTCTCCCTACCTTTCTGGGCCAGTTATGCCACCTGGTTCAACATATACAGTAGGGATCAGTATCTACTTATACTTGTGTGTATGTGTAAGTGTATGCCAAGTTCAAGTATCCTTAGAAGCCAGAAAAGGATGTTAGATTTCCTGGAGCCAGCGTTACAGTTATGAGCCTCCCAACATGGGCTGTGGGAATTGAACTCAGTTCCTAGAAGAGCAGGGCACACCCAAAGCTGCCAAGCCATCTCCCCAGCCCCTCAGTGTACACCGTCATGAAATTGGGATGGAGCTGTGCAAATCAAGCTGTGGCCGCTCAATAATTAATCCCCTCCGTGACTTTCCATGGCTACTTTCTGTCTTAAGAGAGGCCTGTTTTTCTATAAACAGGAACAAATGCTCCTGGAACCATTTAAAGGGCAGGCAGTGAGAAGAAAGGCGTGGATTGTTGAGTCTGGTAACTTAAAATTGACTTATGTGGGATCTGGGCATCTTGAACTGGCTTAAAAATTTGTTTGGTGATCCTTCCTTGAAAGCTACTGAGTTTTCCTCTGTGGTTAGATGTGCTGGCTCCCATACTTAGGGAAGAAGCGAGTTGCAAATGTTCACGTAGATGAATGAATATATGATATTGATGAGCAAATCCAGAGGGTCCCATGGGGAGGCTGGCCGGGCAGTGCAGCAAGGTGTGAAAAAGGTCTTTGGAAATACCAGAGCATTGGCAGGAAAGCAGTGGCCACTGGCTTCTGCCGTTACTCAAGGCAGGCTGGGCCCACCCTCCCCAAGTTCATGGGGAGGTTTATGAGGGCCAGCGTGTTTGTGTTGCGCTTGACATTTCCACAGATTGCTCCGCAGTTGTTTTTATTAGTTTTATTCCAGCTGTTGCTCAGGGGATTTTCTGGCAACCAGGTCCTCCAGGACAGCTTGGAATCTCTCGTTAATTGACTCCAATCATGAAAAGGAGACAGTAAGCCTGCTTTGGTCTCTTTCCCATTGTGAGGCGGATAAATCCCAGTCAGGCCCCATAAGAAAAGAAGTAATGAGGTTCACACCTCCATTTTCCAGTGCAGAACTAGCCTGCCCAAGTGTTAGGTGCCGGGGTAAGGTGTGAGCCCAGAGGAACCGGGCCTGAGGAGGAAGCAGACCCCGAGAATGTCATTCCTCCTGGGTCCCGCGTGGGAGCAGGCTCCTCAGTAGTTTCACCATCTCGGCCACCCCAAGACATTCACAGGTATAGGTGACTCCTCGGTTTTCACTTCACACCATCTCCAAAGATGCCCTAGCCGGAGAGAGGCTTGCCCTGAAGTCTCAGTGAGATCTTTTCTAGGAAGTTATTAGTTTCACCCACTTTGCAGAGAGAATAGGAAAGTAACTTGACGTCTAGCAGGCTGCTATCAACTGGGTATAGCGGATGCGTGTTGCTGTTGTTGTAAAAGACATTTTGTTTTGTGTTCAGTATTAAAAGGCCATAGTGAGGGCTGCATCAGCAGAACAAAGCTCTCACTGCCTGTCATCAAACATTCCCCAACAGAGTTTCTAAACAGTGTTGTATCAACTGTTGTGTGAAATTAGTTCTCATCTCTTTTTGTAGAGATATTATCACATTCTCTTCCTTTTCCTCCCCCCCCCCGCCTCTCTGTGTGTGTGTCCAAATGGATCTAAATCCAAACATAAAGGTTATTTAAAAGCAGGAGTCTAGCCAAGCGGTAGTGGTTAATGCCTTTAACCCTAGCACGTGGGAGGTAGAGGGAGGCAGATCTCTGAGTTTGAGATCAGCCTGGTCTACACAGGACAGCCAGGGCTACACAGAGAAACACTGTCTCCAAAAACAAACAAACAAACAAAAACAAAAAACAAAACCAACTAAACAACCAAAGAAACCAAACTAAACCAAAACAAACCAAACAAAAGCACACAAGAAACAGGGGCCTAGGTCTCACCCTGCATCTCCCAGACTATGACTCTTCATCACAGCCTGAAAAGAATTAAGGTAAATAAGATCAGGGTTCTGATGTCTTTTTTGTTTAATAGGGAAGTTGAGTCGTTACTGGAAATCAGAAAGCAGCATGTTCACAAGGTTTGGAAACTGAAAACATAACCCCAGTGTAGGGTGTGGTTGTGGAAGTGATAGAAGATGGTGGGGAGGAGACACAACTTAGAGTTCTGTTTTTGCTTCACGTGTGCCTGTGCACGTGGCTGGACATGGCAGAATCCAGAGGACGATGCCAGGTGTCTCCTCATTCGCTCTCCACCTCAGTTCTTGAGATAGGATTGTTTTTTCTTAAATCTACCTGGAGCTCACACCCCAGGCTGGTTGGCAAGTCAGCAAGCCCCAGGGATGCTCTTGCCTTTACTTCCCCAGCTCTTGGATTGCAGACATACACCGCTCTGCTTGACTTTTTGCATGGCTTCTGAGGGACGGAACTTAGCATAGTACTGACTGGGCCAACTTCCCGTTGCCTGTTTATTTTCAATTTTTTAAAAATATAGCCAGGTGGTGGTGGCACATGTCTTTAATCCCAGCACCTGGGAGGCAGAGGCAGGCGGATCTTTGGGAGTCTGAGCCCAGCTTGGTTTACAAGAGCTGGAGCTGGTTCCAGGACAGCTAGAGCTGCTAAACAGAGAAACCCTGTCTTGAAAAACCACTATATATACATATGTACACACACACACACACACACACACACACACACACACACATATAGTATTTTACTTAATTATTTGAGAATTTCCTCCATGTGTATTTTGATTATCTTTACCACCCACATTCTCCCTTATCTCCTCTCAGACCCACCTCTCTCTCTCTAGACCCTCCCAATTTAATATTATTTTTTAATTTTTTAATAACCCACTGAGTCCATTTTGTGCTACCCATATACTTGGGTATGTGGGGCCATGCACTGGAGCATGGGCAATCTACCAGGGTTGGTACCTTAAAGAAACTGACCCTTCCTCCTTTAGCAGCTATCAGCTGTCAATAGCTCCTCAGCTAGAGGTGGCAGTTCCTGTGCCCCGCCTCCTTCTACACTAGAATGTTCATTGACTTGGTCTGGGGCAGGCAATCGCAACTTCAAGTTCATGAGTGAAACAGTTCCCAAATGTACAGAAAACAGTTTTGCTCCAGTCTTTCCAGCCTCAGGCTCTTACAGTCTTTCTGCCTCCTTTCCCACTATCTTCCCTGAGTCTTGAGGGGGTGAGCTGTGATGCAGATCTCCCTATTTGTGGCTGAGCACTCCACAGACACTTATTCTGCACACTTGATCAGTTGTGAGTGTCTATGTTTAACCACTGTCCCCTGCACAAATAGCTTCTCGGGTGGAACGTGAGAGCTACACCCATCTGCAGATTTAGCAATAATGTCACCAATGTTATGGGTGTAGTCAACCAGTTTCTAATTGCATTTAAGACTTAACTTCACAGGAGCAAAAGCATGTTAAGTAGTATAAGTCTAACCAGGAACCCAGATTTGGACTGCTCATAAGTCCAAAGTTGAAACCAATACTCTCCCTTTGCTAATGAAAATAGCATCATATTGTCCTCTAAATTTTTATATTTTTTTTAAAGACTATTTTCTCCTTTCTATTATTTATTTATTTATTATGTATACAATATTCTGTCTGTGTGTATGTCTACAGGCCAGAAGAGGGCACTAGACATCATTACAGATGGTTGTGAGCCACCATGTGGTTGCCGGGAATTGAACTCAGGACCTTTGGAAGAGCAGGCAATGCTCTTAACCACTGAGCCATCTCTCCAGCCCCCTTTATATTTGTTTTTAATTTTTAAAATGCTTTTAAATTTTTCGCAGTCAGTGTACAAAACAACAGATTTATTAAGACTTTTTAAAAACTCATTTAAAAAAGATTTTTTAAAAAATTTTATTTATGGATGTGTCTCTCTGTAAATGTATATATACCGTATGTGTGGGTGCCTTAAGAAGGTGTTGGATTTTCTAGAGTTGGCATTGAAATTACAGGCTGTTGTGAGCCACCCAGTATGGATGTTGGGGACTTAACTGGTGTCCTCTAGAAGAGCAGGAAGCTCTCTTTACCATTAACTCATCCCCCCAGCCCTTATAAAATGTTTTTATGCATACATCTCATTGTACTTTGCTCATACTCACACTCACAACTTGCTCTTTCCGCCTTCTCTTCCTGATCTTCTGGGAGCTGAAGAGCTGACTCAGTGGTTACTAGCACTGGCTGTTCTCCTAGAGGACCCGAGTTTGATTCCTAGCACCCACATGGTGGTTCATAACCATTTATAACCCCAGTCCTAGAGGTTCAGATATCCTCTTCTGGCCTCCATAGGCAACAGGCACATATATGGTGCATGGACAGACATGCAGACAGAATACCCACACACATAAAATAAAAGGTAAAAATAAAATTTTAAATGATATGTATCAATCCCATGCATGTCAACTGTAAAATAAGCAAGCAAAACATGGAATAACTGGGGAGATAAGCATATGGAATATTTGCTGACATTAAGAATAATAATTATTGCTATGTTATTATGGTTTGGTTTGGTTTTTTGAGATAGGCTATCT
This sequence comes from Chionomys nivalis, assembly GCF_950005125.1. Classification (NCBI taxonomy): domain Eukaryota; kingdom Metazoa; phylum Chordata; class Mammalia; order Rodentia; family Cricetidae; genus Chionomys; species Chionomys nivalis. The sequence goes on from NC_080093.1 coordinate 35,266,842, forward strand.
CTGTATAGCTTTTTGGTAATAAAGAAGGAAGAGGAATTCTAGACTGTAGAGGGCCCATAGGTTGGATAACCTTACTGATAGCTCTTAGATCTGTCACCATTCTCCATTTTCCATATTTCTTTTTTTAAAAAATTATTTATTTATTTATTAAAGATTTCTGTCTCCTCCCCACCACCACCTCCCATTTCCCTCCCCCTCCCCTAATCAGTCCCCCTCCCTCGTCAGCCCGAAGAGCAATCAGGGTTCCCTGCCGTGGGAAGTCCAAGGACCACCCACCTCCATCCTGGTCTAGTAAGGTGAGCATCCAAACTGCCTAGGCTCCCACAAAGCCAGTACGTGCAGTAGGATCAAAAACCTATTGCCATTGTTCTTGAGTTCTCAGTAGTCCTCAGTGTCCGTTATGTTCAGCGAGTCCGGTTTCATCCCATGCTTTTTCAGACCCAGGCCAGCTGGCCTTGGTGAGTTCCCGATAGAACATCCCCATTGTCTCAGTGTGTGGGTGCACCCCTTGCGGTCCTGAGTTTCTTGCTCGTGCTCTCTCTCCTTCTGCTCCTGATTTGGACCTTGAGATTTCAGTCCGGTGCTCCCACGTGGGTCTCTGTCTCTGTCTCCTTTCATCACCTGATGAAGTTTAATATTCAGGAGGATGCCTATATGTTTTTCTTTGGGTTCACCTTCTTATTTAGCTTCTCTAGAATCACGAATTATAGGCTCAATGTCCTTTATTTATGGCTAGAAACCAAATATGAGTGAGTACATCCCATGTTCCTCTTTTTGGGTCTGGCTTACCTCACTCAGGATAGTGTTTTCTATTTCCGTCCATTTGCATGCAAAATTCAAGAAGTCATTGTTTTTTACTGCTGAGTAGTACTCTAATATGTATATATTCCATACTTTCTTGAAGGGCATCTAGGTTGTTTCCAGGTCCTGGCTATTACAAACAATGCTGCTATGAACATAGTTGAGCATATACTTTTGTTGTATGATAAGGCATCTCTTGGGTATATTCCCAGGAGTGGTATTGCTGGGTCCAGAGGTAGGTTGATCCTGAATTTCCTGAGAAACCGCCACACTGCTTTCCAAAGTGGTTGTACAAGTTTGTATTCCCACCAGCAATGGATGAGTGTGCCGCTTTCTCCACAACCTCTCCAGCAAAGGCTATCATTGGTGTTTTTTATTTTAGCCATTCTGACAGGTGTAAGATGGTATCTTAAAGTTGTCTTGATTTGCATTTCCCTGATCGCTAAGGAAGGTGAGCATGACCTTAAGTGTCTTTTGGCCATTTGAACTTCTTCTGTTGAGAATTCTCTGTTCAGCTCAGTGCCCCATTTTATAATTGGGTTGATTGGCCTTTTACGGTCTAGTTTCTTGAGTTCTTTATATATTTTGGAGATCAGACCTTTGTCAGTTGCGGGGTTGGTGAAGATCTTCTCCCATTCAGTGGGTTCCCTTTTTGTCTTAGTGACAGTGTCCTTTGCTTTACAGAAGCTTCTCAGTCTCAGGAGGTCCCATTTATTCAATGATGCCCTTAATGTCTGTGCTGCTGGGGTTATACGTAGGAAGTGGTCTCCTGTGCCCATGTGTTGTAGAGTACTTCCCACTTTCTCTTCTATCAGGTTCAGTGTGTTCGGACTGTCCATATTTCTTTTTAACAACAAATACAGAAGAATTCCAAGGGCTGGTTGATATTTCAATATGGTGAGCATCTAATTGCTCCTGTATCAGCTGTTCTAAAGCCTGCAGTTTGTCTTCCATTAAAGGCCATTGTTTAACCCGTATGGGCTTCTCAGTTAACCATTTTAAAGACAAAGCTATTAGTACCTCTGAAGGTTTGCTAGTTGCTTTGTGTTCTTGTACAGCCTGAATGGCTGGTGACTTTTGTTTATAATATTTTATAATATACTTCCCAGGAACATGAGTTTTTGGGACTGCAGGAATGTTAACCAGGGTATTCCATTGCTGCAATAGGTAATGGCCCCATAAATTCTCTGCAATATTAGCTACATACGGCCTCAGCCTTCCTTTTCGTCCTTCTGACCCTATGCATTCAATCCACCTTGTGCTTTGTTTTTACTTGAGATAGGGTTCCTATTCCTAGGAATTGAATATTTGCCTCTTGAAGAGGCCAATCTGGATGCCAAGATTCTGGAGTAATAATAGCCACATCCACATCTGTGTCTAGTAATCCCTCAACTACAATGTCATTTATATGCACTCTTAACTTTGGTCTTTGATCATTTAAGTCTGCCAAAAATATATGTTTATTATTTCCTACTGGAGTCTTTGACTCATCCTCCAGGTCTATTCCATCATCCAGAACAGTATGGTTTTTTACAGTAGGCACTGAATTGTTTAATTTTCCTGGTGAGACATGTTCTCCACAGTGGCTGGGAATGACTGGGCCTTGTTTGACATCAGGGCCTGTGAGAGGCCCCCCCAAAGAGTTTCCCATTGGTATCAGGTTGCCTTGTCTGTCTCTTGTCGACCTAGCTAATTCCTGGAATCAAATAAAAGGAAGGAAAATAGTGTAAGTCTTGTACAATACCTTTCATAGTACACGCAAAATAATTATTGAACTCCTGGATATTATTAATCATTTTTTTGTAGTTTTCCAGATCTTACCTGTCATAATTACAATGAATTAGAGTAGGTGTAATAATCATTACTGGCCAGCAGGTGTCGCAGTTGCAGCCACCTGGCTGAGAGACACTAGCAGCAGTGAACAGCACGTGTTGCTTACTTAGGTACTGAAAAATATGCTTTGTTTAACAGATTAAGAGCAGTTATTAAGGTGATCAAATGAGTCCTAGAGTTGGGGCCCAGGAAAAAAAAGAAAACCCAAAGTTTTTTATTAGTGTGAGTTGTGGATTATATACATCGCAGGGAACACAGGCAACTGTGTGTGGGCTGGCGTGTAATGCACAGAGAGGCAGTGTGTGGGTGGCGAACTGGGGAATGCTGAGCAACAGCCTGCTGCATTTGAGGGCCAACTAGAGCTGCAGGCCGGAGAATCAGTTCCCAATGTACTATGTGGCTGGCAAAATGATCACAAAAAGTGTGGACTGGTCTCTATGTTGCGTGCCAGATGATGGCGGAAGTTACAAAATAATCCCATACTAGTTCAGAATTACATATAATAAAAGGTTATTTATTTAGGAGAGACTCACAGATCACTGTCCTAGATCACAGTCCTCTGCACAAATGGGGAACAGGAACAGAGTCTAGCTCTAGCAGCTGGAAGCGAGAGCAGGAAGCAAGAGAGCGAGCACAGGCTTTACAGCTGCATTTATAGTATAAGAGATCACACCCAAGTGGGATGGTATCTTAAAGGCTATTAGCTGAAGGAGCAGAAGCAGCTCACACAGCACTGTGCCATCTGCTTTAGGACTTTACCAGTTTCGCCGACATTATGGCCACATTTGTGAAAAGCATGAGGCACAAGGGTACAAGGACCCTGTGTAACAATCTCCCCAAAACCTTGGTAAAAATGGTGCTAGGTATTGCCATCTATTTCACCGCCTGCTGCAAACTAAAGCCTATGTGGTCAAGCCCTGATCTCTGACCTCTGTGTACCCATAGTGTTTGGTGTGTTAGCCTCTGTGTGTATGTATATATATGAATACATATATATATATACACATATATTGTATATATGTGAATGCAGAGAGATCTGGCACTTAATAATAATCTAGCTCAGAACTAAGAAATATACAGTATTTATTAATAGATAAAACTTACAAATCAGGATTCTCTGCATGAACAATGGATAAAGATGAGATTCAAACAAACCGAACCAGCAAAACCAGGGTCCAGGGGGAAAGGCAGAGAGGAAGAAGGTCGGATGCACTTCCACATCCAGGTAAATAGTCTATGAGGCCATGCCCTAGTAGGCGGGTAGTTGTTAGCTATACACCTTCCCACAGCACCTCCCCCTTTTGTTTAAATAAGAGAGTTCAAAACCTACTACAAAATTATATACAACAAGAACAAATATCCTAACTAGCTTAAGTCTTGTATAATAAATAACTTGGCCAAGTCATGAGAGAAAAGTAACTACATTTATCCAGTCTTCAACCCCGTCAAAGATTCAAGAAGGGAAATAATGTTACCTGAGTAATTAGGAAGTGCAATCAGACAACTTCCAAAATATGTAATAAATCAAAGAGACAACTGGCTACCTGGGCAATCACCCAAAGTCACATTTGCAACGTTGAAACAACCAACTTTGGCTAAGGCCTAGAATAACTGACAGATTATTTTTAAAGGCAAGAAATTTTTCAAAACTGTCTTACCCTGTTTTGGCAAGATTCGACAGTTGTTTATCCATTTTTTGGATACTATGTATTTTGTCAGTGGTTGAGGTATGGGCAGTTCCTTGCCCAAAGGCACGCTTTGCCAAGAAGAAGACAAGCTCCAAGTGGAGTGTCTTTGGTGCCTTAGTGCAGGTGGAAGGTTCTACACCCTTCCCTTCCAACCAGACCACCCAGGCTGTTCTCATAGCTCGATTCCTGCTATTCCCTTTTCCAAGGTCATCATTTCCCCACTCTCATGTTCAAGGTCAAATCTGATAACTAGCCTTCTTTGGGTTCCTTTGTGTTTGTTATAGTTTGGCCTCCCACAGCCAAGGTACCAGACCAGGTTATGTCCCTGTTTGTGTTCATTCCCCATTTAAAGATGGTGACCATGTGTGCAAAAAAGGTATTGTGGTTGCTTTTAAAAGGAGTTATCTGCTAGAGTTATAGATCATGGATGAGGCTTTTATAGATGAAATTATAGAATACAATAATCCAAAGATTCAGGGTGAGTTTGGAGATTGTTGAATATGGCTGACACTGTGAGCACAGTGGGGGGTCAGGTTATTCCCCTGTTTCTCTATGGTAGACAGTTCTAGTCACAAAGTTGGGAATGAAAGATCTCAGTAGGCTCCTACCTCTGGCAAGGTTTTTATTTTTATTTCTTTGGTAGGGAAGGGAAAAGGCATTGAAGATTTCCCCTCAAGTTGAACATACATTTTTTTAGAATATTTATTTATTATGTACACAATAGTTTGTGAGTATGTCTGCAGGCCAGAAGAGGGCACCAGACCTCATTACAGATGGTTGTGAGCCATCATGTGGTTGCCGGGAATTGAACTCAGAACCTTTGGAAGAGCAGGCAATGCTCTTAACCACTGAGCCATCTCTCCAGCCCTGAACATACATTTTTTTAAACCCATATTAAGTTTATGATCCAAGAAATCTCATTGAACCAGTAATCCTATGATCTTTGATTATTATAGCTCTGTGAAATTGTGATCAACTAATAAGTTGGTCATAACAATCAACAGTAATGGTTCTATAATGGGCTTGATGAGAGGCAGAAAAGTAAGGAATTCTTCCTTGTCCCAATGGCAAGAGTGTGAACTAAAAATTTGTAAACACTGGGACTTTGGGATAACAGAATGTTGTATTACTGGTCCTTTATAAACGTGCTTGGAAAGCAGTTATGGTCTTTGTAGAAAAGCTCATTTTAGAGAATGCCTATGACAGTTTTAGAAATAGTCCATGCCTTAGACTGAATTTCTCATTACTTGTATCTAATATAACTGCATTAAATACCCATGCTATATAACAAATAACCCTAAAGTTCAGAGGCTAAAAATTCCACTAGCACCAGCCTTCTCTCTGCTGCCTGAGCTGCCCAATGAGTAAGCAGCCTTCTGCTTCCACCTTCTTGCCTTCTTTACCATGTTGGAAGATAACCTTCCGAACTGGAAGCTGCACTGAACCCTCCGCTTCTTACGCTGCTTCCTGTCAAGTATTTTGTCACAGCAATAGGGGAGAAAGCAGGAAGAGCTGATACAGAAAGCCGTTAAATGGGAGGCGAATCCTTCATGGGTAGAGTCATCGCTGTGCTAAGCCTGACCATATGGTTCACAGGCCTTGCCGCTGGTTTGTTTGTATAAGGAATGTGCCTGAGTTTGGAGCTGCAGGAGAGTGAAGACCCAGAACAGTGTAAGGAAGGCATGATGGAGCATTTTGGTGGGCATCTGGAAGACCAGAATGCCCCTGGAGATGCAGACAAGAAAGATTATGCTTGAGAACCAAGTGAGCTTCATCCTGGAGCTGGAAGGTTGGTTCACCATACATAAATCAACATAAAACATTAAGTAAATAAACCAAAGAACAGTGAGTTCTAAGAGAAAGAAGTAGGAAATGTATTTCATTCATAAAGGAGTTCTTGGCCAGATTTGTAACTTGTTCTCCTTTTGAAAAAGTTTACTGCTCTTAATGAGATGTCTCCTTCAAATCTCCCCACCCCAGAGCTCAGAGAACATATCAGAAGTGGAGGCAAGAATCTCAGAGCCAGAGAGAATGCTGGACGCTAGGAAAACAATACCTCCAAATTAACTAAGCAAAGTTCATATGAACTCACAGACACAAAAGCAGCAAGCACAGGGCCTTCACATGTGGCTATGCACCATGTGTTATATTGTAGCTTTCAGTTTTGTACTTTCATGAAACTCCTGAATGTATGAACAAGTTGATTTCTGATTTTTTGTACCTTCCCTTTGGGCTCTTTTCCTTCTGTTGTTTTGCCATGGGATAGTTATTACTTTATATCTTATTTTGTTGTAATTTGTTGTTGAAAAACCACAAATAAGAAAAAATTAAAGTCAGGAAGAAATGAATTTGTATATTTAAGTTCAGGAATTTCAAATCTGTATGACTAATTTAAACCCGAGGAAGCAAGTCCAAAATAGTCCTACCGGGAAGCAACTTATAGTGGAAATAAGACAATAAAACTTTATCCCCCCCCCAAAAAAAAAAAGTTTACCGCTGTTGACTCTTAATACAAACTTCATTTTACCCTTCTTGGACTCTGTAGAAAAGTGAGGAAAATGTAGAAAGGGTGATGCCCGAAGACTTTTGCCTATTCCTGTTTCTGTCTTTCATGCTTTGTGTTTAACATTACACGGCTTGCACCATAATACAATACTGGATCCTGCTTCTTTCTGTTGCTATTGTAAGCATTTTCCATCTTAGTACAGTTTGCCCATTGATGTATTTATCCACAAATTCAAGCAGCAGTTCTTTATGAAAGCACCAATTTCTAACAAGTTTCTTCTACTAACAGTAGACAAAGCAGCTTCATAACCTGCAGTTGACTTTTCCTTTGAGCTGTCACCCAGCTCCCAAATAAAACATGGAGACTTATTATTAGTTATGAATGCTCAGCCTTATGTTTGTCCCAATAGATCTTATAACTTATTTTAACCTGTTTCTCTTTATTTATGTTTTTCCTTGGGCCTTTTTACCTTTCTTTCATTATGGATGTCTTACTTTGTGTCTGATTGCCTGGTGACTGCCTGGCTGACTGGCCCTGGGCATCTCCTTTTCTCCTCTTCTCTTCTCTTCTCTTCTCTTCTCTTCTCTTCTCTTCTCTTCTCTTCTCTTCTCTTCTCTTCTCTTCTCTTCTCCTCTCCTCTCCTCCCCTCCCCTCCCCTCCCCTCCCCTCCCCTCCCCTCCCCTTCTCTCTCTCTCTGTCTCTCTGTCTCTCTCTGTCTCTCTCTCTCCCTACTTATTTTCTCTGCCTGCCAGCCCTTCCTATCCCTCTACTGCCTAGCTATTGGCCATTAAGCTTTTTATTAGACCAATCTGGTCAAAATGGAGGTGTGGGTTAGAATCCCACTTCTGACACCAATGGTGTGTGTGTGTGTGGGGGGGGTCCTTCTGTCTATGCATTGCTTTTATTGGTTAATGAATAAAGAAACTGCCTTGGCCTGTTGATAGGGCAGAGCTTAGGTAGGTGGGGAAAACTGGTCTGAATATTGGAAGAAGGAAGGCAGAGAGGGAGACACCATGGAGCCGCGGCCAGAGTCAGACATGCCGAAACTTTGCCAGTAAGCCACTGCCACATGGCGATACACAGATTACTAGAAATGGATTAAACTAGGATGTAAGAGTTAGCCAATAAGAAGTTAGAGCTAATGGGCCAAACAGTGATTTAATTAATACGGTTTCTGTATGATTATTTCAGGGATAAGCTGGTTGGGCAACCGGGAAGAACAAGCGGCCTCCCTCCTCCAAAAAATCATGTGCCTTAAGCAGGCAAGGTGAAATAGCAGCACATTTTTACATCGTTAAACAAAAACAACATAAACAAATGCAACACATCTTTGCCTAGTTAAAGTAATATTCCACAACAATAACCAGAGAAAATCAGAAAGTGAAGACAGAATCCTAGCCCTGAGTTTGGGCGGTTGAAAGTGAGACCATTGAATTCTGAAGACAAGGGCAGGGACATAGGGACTGCAGTCCAGGTGAGGCGTGAATAGTCCCTCTTGGTTTTTCCAGTGAGTAAACCAGACGTGGGAAAGCAAATAAAAGAGAGACCGACTCAGAGACAATTTCAGTGGTCCAGATGAGAGAGAGACAGTGGAGCGGGGTGAGGATGTGACTGAGGGAGGTGCAGAGGGCCCTGTAGACTCGTGTTGGAATGACATGTTTACCTTGGTGATGGTTTGGACGTGGGGCACAAGAGAGAAGGAAAACTTGGGTGACTGTTTAAACATCCTCTGCAGGCATTAGTGGTGCCTTTACTGGTGTGGGAAAAGTGGGTCTTGTATGATAAATGGCATCAGCCGGCTCACTTAGGTGATTTTTTTTTCTGTGGTGCTGAAGAAAGACTGAGGATGTGGGTCTTGGGTTTCGCTTCCAAGTAAAGTCTGAAGGATGTGTGTAACAAGAGACAACAAGCAAAGACTGTAGGCATTTTCTAGGGCATGGCTACCTTCATGCTGGACTATGACTATAAACTCAGAGACAGATGAAGGAGAAGTGGCAGTTGGTGAGAGATGAGATGTCGAGTCTCCAGTGAGGGTCAGAGAAAGTAAGCTGGCAGAACTGGAGGGTGTGCTATGATTCATATATCCACAGCTCAGGGTACACAACAAAACTTAGCGAGCATTTGTGGTTTAGTTAGGTGATTATTGTGATCTGGGTAAGTCTAAGAAATTAAAGATGACTTCTCTCTAGTAGTGTTCCTTGATTTGAGCGTTTTTTTTTCTTCTTCTCCCAATCCTATATAGCTCAGGCTGGTCTCTAAAAAACAATTTATTATTTTATTTATATGTATCTGTGTGTGGATATGTGCATTTGAATGTGGATGCCAGAGATGTTGGAGCCCCTGAAACTGGTCTCACAGGTGGCTGTGTGCGGCCTGATGTGGGTGCTGGGTACCGAGAGCACTAGCGCTCTCAACCCCTGCCACGTGGTCCTCCAGCATTCACCCACCGAGTGCTTGGATTACAGGAATGCACTGCCACGCTGGCTTGAGCCATCCTTTTGAATGTTTCTACCCCATTTTCTCCACTTTCTTCCTCAGGGGGCTCAGAATTGATGAGTTTCTCTGCTTCTAGTCACTGGTGGAGAGTATATGAGGTAGGTACTGAGGGCAAATCCTGCAGGCTAGGCTCCGGGAAGCTGGATGGATCCTGGGTTGAGCTAGTCAGCTCATTCATTGGAGTTAATCATTTGCTTATCCATCTCTTCAACAAAACCTTTCTGAGCGCCTACTATGTGCTGCCCTCAGTTTCTTGGGGTTGTCAGGTACCGAGATGAATGGACGAGTAAATGTCCATAAAAGTTGGGCTCATTAGGCTGCTACAAATAGCACCCGAGGCTTTGGTCGTGAACTTGTTGGCTCCCTGCCCTTCATACGCAGTTATATTGAGATAAAAGAAAAGGAAAACCTTTATTCTTTTGCCTGCTGTGTTGTTTTAAAATTTTATAAAAATGTACAATGCTCTGAAGAGGCTCAGGCAGAAATAAATCTTTCTCTGGTGTCTAAAAATGGACAGCCTCGTCTCTCTCGAAGCTGCTGGGGGTCAGCAGTCATGCCCCACAAAGGCAGCAGGCACAGTCTACCCGTTAACATTTTTAAGGTCACTGTAATTATTATTATTATTTTTTAGTTTGGTTATGCTTACTGCCAAACCTTCAGAATCTGTGTATTCATGGTACCTATGAGGGACAGGGGATTTTGGTGAATTCTGTCAGCCATCTTACTTACTTTCTATCTTACTTTCTACACTTTTCTCCCCACGCCAGGCAATGCATGATGTCAAGCTGAGGCCCCAGGCTTCCAAGTGGTAATGGTACTAGTTTCCTCTCCAGCATCCAGCCAGTCTCATGGGTGTTAATGAGCAGTGGTACATGGGGTGCACAGTAGATGCTCAGCTTATTCTTGTTTGGCTGATGGATTCTTATCATCCCCATTAAGACTGAGATTGTATCTCAGCCCCTGCTATTGACCCCCTGTCTTGTAGGCACTTAATGAGACATATGTTGGGTGGATACTTGAGTGAATGTCCACAGGGAGGGCTGAGCTTTGCAAATCCTTGTAGGGTTGACTCTCTTGATTTCTCTAAAGATCAGCAATGACACTGCCCTTCCCCATTCACACACAACACAGCACAGTTCTGAGACAAGATACGTACATGAGTGTGTGGGTTTCTTACTCGCCATACAAGTCTCCAGCATAGCTCAGCTGAGCATCCTCTAACTCACTTCTGTGCCAACCCCATCTACCTGGAGACTGCAACAGATCCCACAGGTCGAGGGTTTTCGCAAGACAGATTCCCCTGCTTCAGATACCCCTTGCAAGTAGCAAGTTCCCTCCTGCACTATGATCAACTTATTTTAGGTTAGAGTTCTTACTGTCCTTCTTTGGTCTTGATTAATTTGCTAGAATGGCTCAAGGAACAAGGAAAACACATGCATTGGCTTTATATTGATTATATATCTATATAAATAAAGGAAGTTACCAAAAAAGAGAAATGTTAGAAGGGGCATAAAACTTCCATGCCTCTGCAGAGTGCTGTCACCAGGAGGCCCACAAGTTCAGTCATCCCATGTGCACCGAATCTTATTGCTGAAGAGCAAAGTGTATGGAACCTGATTCCTATACCCTTGTCCTCTCCCAGAGGTCAGTGGCTGGGGCTCAAAGTTAAGCACATACAATATGTGTGATAATTGGCTGGGCCCTGTGAGAAGCACAATAGTTGGCCATGCAACCCCCCTCCCAGGTATTTGACCTCTCTGTCAAGGACCTTAGCTGCAGACGCTAAAGAAGCTGCTCCAAAGAATGGGACAGGTCAACCACGATAGACTTCTGATAAATGTTCTAGTTTATCAGAACAATCTATTCACGTCATCAAACATTTACCAAGTTGCTCCAGGAAGAGGAGGGACATGCAAGGATTAGGTTGGTTCTCTTACCTTGCCTATTCCAGTGAAGACAGGATAAATATTTATTGTCTGTATTGACACCCATTCTGCAGTATTTGCAGAACCCATTGCAATGTACTGGAACTGGCTAGGGAGGGGCATGTTTAGAGACGCTGTTGTATTTGCCACAACTACAAGCTAAGAAGATGGGACCTCAGGCTTTCTGGTTGTGCTCAATAAATATTTACCTTTGCTCTGTGCTTTCTTTATATCTAGTTCCCACTCAGGAATTTTTCTTTTCCTCTCAAGTCAGTCTTATGGCTTGGTCTGATGGTGCATAGCAGTTTACCAAGTTTGCCTTGTATAATATCCCCTTTACTGTACACTTGGAGGGTATAGGAATGAGGAAAATCACATTTGCAATGGCCCTTAGGCTGGAAAGAACATTCTAAATGAATGAATGACAAAGCTGTGCTTTGTCCCAGATATAGTTGGGCATTCTTGAAGGAGAAAGCAAAATGACTAACGTCTCTGGTGTATATATGAGTCTCTGGGAAACAGCTCTTACTATTTTTACTATTAATAATTAAAGGTACTCACTGATGGTGGGGTGTGGTGGCTTTTGATCCCAGCACTGGGGTGGGGGGCAGAAGTAAGTGGATCTCTGTGAGTTGGAGGCCAGCCTGGTCCCTCTCTACAGTGGGTTCTAAGACAGGGCTACATAGACAGACCCTCTCACACACAAACAATATTCACTGGTAAGTTTTAATCCCAATGTAGGATTGAGAATCTAGAAAGGAAAGGAGAAGCCATTTGACTAGTTATGTCCATAGTAAAAGCCAGAAGGATTCAAAGCAGATTCCAGAGTTTTTGTCTTTTGGTTGAAAAAGATCTAAAGAATGAGTTATTGGTGCTATTATTATGATGTGGGTATACACTGAAGTGTTACTAGGAGGTGAGAGATGATCTTCTAACATGTTTGTGTATTGTCAGGGTTCATTATTTAAACTCAAGGGAGGTGATTTGTTTGATATAGCTTGCAGGAATAGTAAACTCACCAGATTGCTTCTTTGTTTTTTCAGATAGACTTTCATTTATTATTATTATTATTATTATTATTGTTATTGTTATGGCTGTTATTATTACTATTATCATTATTGTGATGGTGGTGTTAGGAATCTAACCAAGGGCCTTACATAAGCCAGTCAGGGATTCTATCACTGAGCTACACCCTAGTCCACAGATCACTTCTTAATTAAATGTTCTAGTGAGGGAAAGGCATTTTGTTGTAACCTGTGTCAGGTCTAGGTATATTAACAATGAGAACATCAGCAAGGAGGATCATGGGAAGCTGGTTGTAGAGTCTCCTATATGCTCATTTTAGCCAGGTATTTCCCAACTTGAGGACTGCTAGTGTGGCAACACCGAGTTGACTTAAGCTCTCTTTGCTCTCTCTTCTCTAATCACTAGGCAAGTGGGTCAAAGGTGAATACCCAGGAAGGCATGGAAGAAAGAAGGGATGGGGTTACTGATGTCATGGAAGCCATTGTTTGAACCATCAATGAGCAGCGAATGGTGGCTATTCTTCAGAATTGCCTTTTCTTCCCTCTCTTATGCTGTTGGCTTTAAGGTTCTTAAAGTATTTTGAAATTACATTATTTTTAGTAATATAGGCAGCTAAGATGCCATTGCCTTCATGAATGTACACGGGTAATCCCAGCTGTGGAGGAGGCGAAGGCAGGAAGATTGCAAGTCAAGGCCAGTGAGGGCAACTTAGTGATAATTCTGTCTCAAAATAAGGAAAAAAAAAATGAACATAAACGTTGGGGACAGTCTTCTGGTAGAGCATGTACCTATCACATGCAAGCGAGGCCTCAGATTCAATCCCTCATGCAGAAAATAAAACAAAACAAATAAGAGAGAGAAAGACTGAGAATTTTCACCTGGAACTTAGCAACCATCCTCTAAGGAGACATTAGCATTACCATTGCAGAAACACTGGCAGTCTGGGGGACCAGGTCTAGCCCTCACTGAGAAGTAATTCAATGGCGCTCATTTAGTACGTGGTATTAGATGCAAACTCAGTGGTGCTCTACTTGGTTCAGGGTCTTAGGAGGGCCTGGCGACTCCTTTCTCTCCATCCACACATTATTACCTGCCTTCGAGAAGAATGCTGATGGGCTGTTTGGAAACCCTTGTGTTTTCCAGACCATCCACAGCCTCTTGGAGATCAGCTCAAGAGAATTTGCCTGGAAACACATGCCCTGTGCTTTCTGTGCTAGATACCGATGTTTTGGTATTTCCTGCTGGAACACTGCTTGGGTGGAGTTCCCTTTGGAAGCACCAGGCTTTTCCTGTTTGTGCAGTTGATTTCCAAAACCTTAAATAAACTCTGCTATGTGTCCAGAACAGCAACAACCCCACAGTTCTTTTTTAAGTACCTACTAGGGGCCTGCCATTTTTCTAGGAGCTAGATACCACTGTGACCTCCATAGCCCTTGCTCTCAGTCTGGTCCAGGACTGAGATTGGTAAACAGGCATTTGCCTTCCACGTGTTAAGTGCCATGCAGGACAAAGTACAGAGTTGGGGATGGGAGGAAGGGTGAATGCAACCTCGGAAATGTTAGAGCTTGAGAATGGGTGCGGTGTTGCGGTGTACTGGGAGATACTCGCCAGGTCGTGATGACAACTCAACCGTGTGCTAATTATAAGAACATGATTTTTCTAAAATCTTTTCTCAATTACATGCAAGTAGGATGTTCTAGTTAATTTTCAGAAAATCCCTCTCTCCAACAAGCCATTTTGCAATGGCTTAAGCATCTCCACTTCTAATGTCACTGCAAGTGAATACAAAATAATAAACGGCGAAGTAAACACATCACGAAGGCAACAGCGCCACACTCTATAGCCTGCTTGAAGGAAAGAGTCACGTCTGGGTGAGAGGCAAGCAGAAGTGGAAATAGGAAAGTGAGGCTCTTGCTGGATCCCACCAAGTTAGGTCCTTTATTATATCATTGGAAATGCATCTGAGCATGTCAAATAGACAGAGTTCTTAGTTATATATAGGTGACAAAACACATCTCGGTGCAACTTAGACTTGTGTTTTATTTTGTCTTTTTCTGGACTCTCCTTGCCCTCCCCCTCCCATTACTGAAGACTAACTTCTTGCCAGAATAAAAACTAGAGGGCAGTAATAGATGTAAAGACTTCCGTGTATTTATTTAGTTGGGGTTTCTTATGATTATTCTTGGATATACTGTGTGTGTGTGTATGTGTGTGCGTGCACGCATGTGTTTGCTTGAGGGTTTGGAGACCAAAGGTCAGCCTGACCTTGGGTGTACTTCTTCAGCAGTCATCCACCTTGCTTACTGAGACAAGGTCTCTCCCTGGGGCCTGGAGCTCATCACTGAGTTCATCACTAGACTGGCTGGCCAGTGAGACCTAGAGCTCTTACTATCTTTGCCTCCCCAGTATTGGGATCACTAGCACGGTCGACCACATTGGACCTCTTATGTGGGTGCCGGGGACTGGACTCAGGTCTTCAGGCCTTTAGGGCATGCACTTTACTGACGGAGCTATTTCTACAACCCTCTGGGTTTATTTTTGATTTCTGATGAGGTAACAAAGTACATCTTCTCCCATTTCCAAACACGACTTTATTGCCAGGTGTGGCAGTGTACACCTGTGATTCTGAATGCAGGGGCTGAAATAAGGTGGTTACTGCAAATTTGAGCCTAGCCTGGGTAACAGAGTGTGAAACCCTGTCCCCCAACATTGCTCTATTAAGTTACAATTTGTTTATAATAAAATATACTCATTTGACGTATATAGGCCTATGAATTTCAACATAGTGTAGCCACTTCAACAGTAGAGGACTGAACATTGACAACTCTTCAATGTTCTCTCACGCCTTCTTTGCGGTTGCCTTAGTCATGGCTGCAGACACCTACTGCCTCCTGCCTCTGCAGATCAGTTTCCCCTGATCTAGAAGTTCTACTATATGGACCTGAAGTTCTGTTGTGTGGACTCATCTCATGTGGAGGCTTTTGTGTCTTTTTTTTCCTCCTCTCGCTTAGGATAGCATATTTAAGATTCTCGTTCTAGTTCTCTTTTTCGTTGCAGTGATAAAACAGTTCCACCAAAAGTAGCATAGGGAAGGAAGGATTCATTTCAGCTCCCACTTGGAGTTCACAGTCCAGTGCTGAGGAAGGTTAGGGGCCTGGGGTGGACTTGAAGTAAAATCGATGGAGGAATGTTGCTTGCTGTCTCAGTCACTGGATAATTCAAAGCTGGCTTTTTTTTGTAGAGCACAGGGCATCTTGCCTAGGAATGGTGCTGCCCACAATGGGCTTGGTTATCTCACATCAATCATCAGTGAAGACAACCTTGTACAGACAGACAATTGCTCAGTTCAGGTTCTGACTCCAGATTGTGTCAAGCTGACAATGAAAACTAACTAGTACAATCTTTTTATAGGTAGTTTCTTTTTAAAAAATTTTTGATTTAAAATACTGATTTTTCTCAAATGACAAGTAATTACTGGATTGCTCAGAAAGTTAAACCGTTGAA
Organism: Chionomys nivalis; assembly: GCF_950005125.1. Taxonomy (NCBI): domain Eukaryota; kingdom Metazoa; phylum Chordata; class Mammalia; order Rodentia; family Cricetidae; genus Chionomys; species Chionomys nivalis. The sequence goes on from NC_080093.1 coordinate 35,282,621, forward strand.
GGAGGTCTTTCTGGCCCAAGAATTCTACCGTGGCCCAAGGAAGGGAGGCCCCAAGAATTGTATCAGGTGAGTACAAATGTGATTTAAGAGAAAAGAGCGTGTGCGTTCATTTCTGAGCCCTGCGAGTCCGGGAAGATGGAGATGAAGCTGCCGTGAGTGACAGACACATTACAGAGGAGACAGCGCGATTTGCGCAGTTCTCCTATGAGCTTAGCAAAACGTGACGGTTCTGAGAAGTATAAATATATACCACTCTATTTATATGCATGTTTGTTTCAGGAGACTTGGCAGCGAGTGGTGGGAAGGGTTTCCTGAAGATAGAGTGGGCAGAGCAAATGATGGAAAGTGAAGCCTGTCCGAGGCCTGCTGATGCCTAGCAATAGACACACACGACAACCACTAACATTGAGTGAACCCTTAACTACGCTTGTCAGGCCCCGCTCAGCTCCTTATGTGCACAGTTTCGTTCCACATGAACTCACATGCTACGTAGCAAATAGTTCTGCTGATCCTTGAATCTTTTTACGATCTTCCTGCACGCCATGGTTACCCGCAGTTGAGTTCCCTGCTCCTGCAGAGGTCTCTGATGGAACACAGTCTTCCGGCTATTGGAGCATTCTGCATCTTAGCCAGGACAGGGAAGAAAAATGCTTGCGACTTTACCTGTTATAAATGGATTCAGGAAAACCAGTGCTCTCAGTTCCCTCCTATGTGACTTTGTCTACCTTCTGCTACACTTTCCAGGAGGCTCTGTTTGACTCTCAACCTTGAATAACCTTCCTAGTCCTTCTCCCTAACTTTTTATCTAGTTTTCCTCAGGGTCATGTCCTGTCCTTCTAACTTACCTTCCCATGCCCTCCCCTAGGGTTGCTTCTGGGCAACTGTTATAGAGTCACCTTACAGACAAGGGAACGAGGAGGGTTTCTATCTACCTCCTGCTCATCCTCCATCTGAACTTCACTCTTAGACGGACTTTCCATGACCTTTCCCCACAGCCTAGGTCAAGTGTCTGGCTTATTTTCTCAGAATCATCCTTTGCTATGTATCCCAGTACGAAGTTTGAAATGGTTTGCATGATAACTCTTCCCAACCCAGGTTGGCTGGCTCCAGGATGTCAAGGGCCACATCTATGTTGTCCTTCGCTGTACTCCTTGCATCCTGTCACGTCTTCATGAACATAGTAGTTGCTCAGTAAATATTTACCAGCTGAACACGTGATTTGAGGTTCCTTCTGTTTTCTCACAGCTGCTCACCCACCTCTTGAGTAGGTTTTAGCTTCTATAAGAACTGTTCCAGAAATGCATGAATTATAGCCCCTCTGATTGGCACGAGTCTGCTGCCCACTGCCATTGTTCAGGGTGTATAGAGGAGAACCATTTTCAGGTCAAGATGACAGAATTGCCCAGGGGACCAAAGTTTAGTGCCACTGTAGAATTGAATGTAGAAGCAGGAGAAAAGTGGGCAGAGTCTGAGTGACTTATTAGGAAAGATCCGCACCTTTGAATAACATTCTGATTTCACTCCCATTCTGAATAAAACGTTCACTCTTAGATCTCATTACTTTGCCACCAAAGTGCACTTAGTCTCATGTTCTCATTGGGAGTTGTTAAGTATCCATATCGCCTTCCTGCCATGGTGATTTCCCACCAATGTAAAATTTACAAACTGCGTTGGAAGCATTTGTGGAGAAAGGTACCATGGCTGTTTTTGAGACTGTTGAAATGCTCTCTGACTCAGAGGCTTCCCAGGCACACACACTCTCGACACGAGGATATTTTGGCTCTGATCAACATGGATGAATCTTCCTACCTGACAGTTGCCTGTAAGTCAAGACGTGTGTGTTAATAGTCACCAGCTTTCGGCTGCTGTTCAGTTCTGTCGCCGGCAATCCTTCATCTGCCAGGATGCAGGATCTGAAGGATCTTGGCACGTAGAGGCGTTGGTGCTTAGCAGCAAAGTAAATATTGGCATGTCATGTGGGCGAGGTAAATATAAGTAAGCCATGACATCCTTGGGGGTTATTTGTCTCAGCTCCACAACCTTTTTATTTTGCTTTTGTTTACTGATGGGATGATGAGAAATCAATGACTTCGCATCTTTTGAGACAAGTCAAAGCAGAAGATCTTTGTAAATATGCAACTTGGAAGTATTTGAAGGTTTGTGTCCTGGATAGTTTTATGTCATGTGACAGAAATAGTATCATTTGGGAAGAAGGACTCTCAATTGAGAAAATGCCGCAGAAGGTTTGCCTCTAGGCAAGTCTGTAGGGCATTTTCTTAGTTGGTGATTTATGCAGAAGGGCCCAGCCCATTGTGAGTGGGGACATCCCTAGAATGGTGGTCCTGCGGTGAATAAGAAATTAGGCTGAACAGGACATGAGGAACATGTACCCCAGTAAGCAGCATTCTTTCGTGGCCTCTGCTTCACATCCCACGTCCAGGATTTTTGCCTTGAGCTCCTGTCCTGCCTTCCCCTTATTGTAGACTACAAGATGTAAGATGAAATAAACCTTTTCCTTCACAAGTTGCTTTTGGTCATGGTGGTTATCCCAATAATAGAAACCTAACTAAGGTGCTTAATAAATACTATATGCATAACTTTGACCATGAAAGGGATCTATTTGTTCCCATAAATCCTGATTGCTGGGTTAGGTTACTGAACTTGTTCCTTCTGACTTTACATCTTGTATTTCTATGCATCAATATTTGCTTGATGATGTCAATCAAACTAGTGCCTTAGCCTGTGTAGCTCTTAGAGCCTGGATAGGGATGTGTTACACTCATGTGATTGGGTTGTTTTCTTGTCTTTCATCCCCTTATGAGGGTTGTCTTGACTGACTCTTGTTCTGCTTGAATGAGCCACTTTTTCCTACATAAACCAGAGTGCTCACATCTATTTAACAGAACATGACTGGATTCTTTAGGGAGTCCCTGCTAACTCCCTGTATCCACTTTGAAGCCAGAGTCAACACTTCACTGCAACCCACTTGCCCACTTGTGACCTCTGGTCACCTCCCAAAGCATCTCAGGAACAGAATGTTGAATTTGCTGAAAAGTTCACAAAGGAGGAAAGTTGAGGGCTCCTCCCAAACACCATGTAACTAAACTTAAATCCCTAATAAAAGTGTCCATTTGTTCTGAGAGCCCCATCTCCTCTTGCCTGCTGTAGCCCTGTTTCCTCCAAGTATCCACTGGCTGATGGATGCAGCCTCCTCTCTGGATTCCTCATTGCTGGTTAGCATTTTAGTTCCTCAGCCCTTCTTCATTATCTTGCTTCATTGAAGTTTTAGTTTCTGTTCACCAGTGTATCTCTTGAGATCAGTCTCTCTTAGAAGGCATGATGGCAAGGTCATTACACATTTATTTTCTTGTCAGAGACTGGAGGCAAAACTTAAGGGCAGTTTTACCAGATTTGTTTTATATGCCCCTTTTTGCTTTCTTTCTTTCTCTCTCTCTCTCTCTCTCTCTCTCTCTCTCTCTCTCTCTCTCTCTCTCTCTCTCTTTCTTAATAAAGTCATTTCCTTGACATATAGCTTCAGCAGGTCTGGTACTTGTTATATAGTCCAGGCTAGCCCTAAAATGACAGCAGTGGGCCTTCTTCTGGGTATTGGGATAACATGTGTACCACCGTCCCTAACTTGCATTTGCATTTTCTTTGCTTAAGTTTCTTCTGCATCATTTTAGCTTCTGGCTTGGTCAGCAGCCATTTCCACCCGACTCTAGCACTCTGCTCAGTTATAGCAATCCTCAGTCTTCTTTTTCTCAAGCCCACAGTGTATACCTGATGCTCCAGTTCTTCATTCAGGCTGTCTCTCAGACCTGCAGTAATTAGGTCATCCACGAGGCTAAGTGGTGGTGGGATGCTATCATTCTTCAAAGGTCAAGGTCAATGCAGCTGCTTTTGTAGGCCCATTCAGGTTCTCCCCTCTCTCCCAGACTCGGCATTGATCTGACTTGCTCACAATACTCTATTGGGTTCTCCAGCATAATTCATTCTCTGTTGTTCTTTATAAGTCTTAATGTGCAATGTGCCTATTCCGAGGGAAATTCATCTTTTAGCTTTGCACTGTTGTGGCATATGGGCTATAAGGCTTCTGGCTGGGTCATTTGTATTGCCAGACTACAGTCATTTTGAAGGCCAGTCACCATATGTTTTTGGTTTTGCTGCTCTACTTGGCTTGTGGTGGGTTTGGACTTCTCTTATCCCTTGATGGTGATGTCCTGTGTGTCTGATTTGTTTTGGACATGCTCGGGAGCAGGGCTGTCATGAGCTCTTCTAGGGGAGAAGCCATTGGGAGAAGAGGGGTTAAGAGATGGTAAACGCCTGATCATGTTTTCCTTCTCAAATGATCATTGACAGTGGTTAAAAGATCTGGCAACTTGCCATCAGCCAAGACCCTCGAGGAAAGACCCCAAAAGGGTATATGGCAAGATCAGGACATAAACTTTATTGAGTGAAGCCATTGGGATTCAGAGGTTGTTTCTACAGCACCACGGCTACACAGCACCACGGCTACACAGCACCATGGCTATACAGTACCACGGCTATACGGCACCACGGCTATACAGTACCACGGCTATACAGTAGCACAGCTACACAGCACCACGGCTACACGGCACCATGGCTATACAGTACCACGGCTATACAATAGCACGGCTACACAGCACCACGGCTATACGGCACCACGGCTATAAGGCACCACGGCTATAGGGCACCACGGCTATAGGGCATCACGGCTATACGGCATCACGGCTATACGGCATCACGGCTACATGGCTTCACAACTATACAGCATCATGGCTATACAGATGGACAGAGGTTCCTCGAGGGCTGCACTTACAGCGAACCCACCTTTCTATGCCCAGCACCTCATGGGCAGTTGGAAAGTTCTGGTTGATGATATGAACTGGGGTAGGATGAGACATGAGGCTGCAGAGTGGGACTCAGTATCCGAACTTCAACTTTAGATTCCAGTGTGAATTGCTGAAGGACACGGGCAGCATGTCTACAGCAGCATTCTGAGGTTCTTCGAGGTCAAACCTTTGAGCCTTGGTTTCTTACAGAGGATTCTGGTGCAAATTAAACAAGAGAACACACTCAAAGCTCTTACCACATAATAAACGGTCAACAGACTTCACGAGCTCTGATTTTTCTTTTCAATTTTTTACTGTATCCCCTGGGAAACTCCTTCACTTCACGGACTCCCCCTGAGGTCTCCATTACTTACCTAGCTTCTGAATTTACTTAGCTCGATTTACCTGTTAGCTCCTGCTTTCACTGTTCTATGGATACGCTGGCTTGCTGAGAAGTTCCCTTTGTACCTGGCTGCGGTGGGCAGTAGTCCTTGGTGAGGACTTGCACTGGGGAGACAGTGTGCTTGAGACAGTTGCTTTGCTGCCAGTATTGTGAACAGGGTTCTCAGTGAAATGGGAGAGCCAGGGAAGTGGGGGGAGATGATCTATATAGGAAGAAAAGACTTAGATGTCTCAGTGACTGGTTCCAAGGAAGCCCTGCTTGGGCCTGGCTTTGATCCAGATGACCTGTGATTGGCTTCTTGAACTCTAGATAACATCGGTAGTGGAAAGGGAGTCTATGAAATTATCTTTGGTGACTCTTTACTTGGGCGGTCATCAAGGACTTGGCAGAGTGGCCTTAAGGCTTTCTTATTTGTGGGGGTGTTGGTTAGAAAGATTTGAAATAGGGTCTTGCTATGTAGCTATGGGTTTGAATGAGAAATGTCCCTCACAGTCTTAGCATTTGAACACTAATCCCCGGTAGGTGGTGCTGTTTCAGGAGGTGTAGGAAGCCTTGAAGGATGCATCCCACTTGTAGGCAGGTTTTGAGAGTTTAAGTACCCAAGCCATTTCTAGTTTGTTCTCTCTATTTCGTGCTTGTGGCTCAATATGTGAGCTCTCAGTTGCTCCAGTGCCATGCTTGCTTCTTACCATATGCTTCTTCCCCACTAGGGACTTTTCTCTCTCTAGAACCATGCGCTCAGATAAACTCTTTCTTCTTAGATTTGTCTTGGCCATGTGTTTTATCACAGCATCAAATAAGTAACTAATACAGTAGCCCTGGCTGTATTGGAAGCCCAGGTTGACCTTGAATTTGTGATTTTCTTTTCTCAGCCTTGCAAGTGTTGGGATTACAGGTGTGAGTAAGGCTTCTGCTTTATTGGTCTTCTGGCCCAGTGCACTTTGGTTTACAGGTGAACATAGTCCACCCCTGAGTCCTAGAGGCCATCTTCCTCTTACCTCCCTGTGTGGTAGCAGTGTGGTATTGCGGTGTGTCAGTGCCCTAGAGGTGCTTATGTAACTTCATTTCTCCTGTCTTGGCAGGAGCTCTGGTCCTGAGGGTGTTTACATTCTGCAAGTATAAGCCCAAGAATGCCTTGTCTCAGGGCTGGCCCAGGTCATTCGCGGCTTCCTGGCTCGCTGGCTCACCAAGCACCTCCTTTGTCTTTGGAACGGGCTGTCACTGCCTTAGAAATCAGTATTGGACATGTGAGAAGCTAGGCTGAGCATAACAAGAAGGCCCACTTGGAGGAGGCCTGCCTCAGGTACTGCCTGGATGGAATATGCTCACTTGGGAAGGAGAGGCCACCTCTCCAGGACAAGTTGTGCCTGGCACAAAGCGTGGTGGCAGGTGAAGCTATTCACCAGCCACTCACGGAGTCAATAAACTGAAAATATGTGGACAAGAGAACAGTTTAGAGGGCAGGTTAGTGGGTGTCCTTAATCAACACCTAAGAAAGTTTCCACTGACCTGCACTTCCATTCATAATAACAATGGTTACTATTTACTCAACACATTCTGTTTCCTTGATCCCCATAAAAGGCAAATTCAGCAAACAGGTGGACTTTTCCCAGTTAATAACTGAGCATTCTCAGTCATCAGCACAAAGTCTGAGGAACTTGCCTGACGTCCCAGGGACAGTAAATAAGGATGTAAAGTCACCCTGTACAGTACACCTTTTGTTCTCCCTGCCCTTCCCGCCTGCTGCTCTCCTTTTCCTGCAGAGGGGCAAAAAACGCCCAGCCCACTACCCCGGCCCACCCCTTCCTTTTGTAACCAGCCTGAATTCAACTGGGATGATCCCTGGGAAGTGACCGTGCTGGCTGCCTGCTGAGCTTTATTCCAAAGCTCCCACCCTTCCGCAGGCTCCAGGCTCCGCAGCTGGGTCTTAGTCTTTGCCTTCTCCTCCCACCCCCCCCCCCACCTCACCCCCCGGGCTGTAACCACAGCTCTCAGAAAGTTTCCCTCCGTCCTCTGGTTTGGAGGCCGGGTTTCCATTTGGCTAGAATAAAAATCTTGCTGCAGGTACTATTTTATGAACAGGCCGTTGCACAAACCCAGCATTGGATAAATATGCGTTGAATAGTTGGTTAAATTCTAGACAAAAGATGAAAATAGCGTTGGATCCAGGAGATGGAAACGTTGGGGGCGGGTGCAGCGCGGGGCTGGGGCAATGATCTTGACTTTGCTCTTCTGTCCTCTTTCCCTGCCCCCTCCGCTCCCCGCCACCTCTTAGGGCAGGCGCGGTCTCTGTAGCATAGTTAGAATTACCGTTGTCATCTGATCACAGAAACATCCAAACAGATTGAAAAACTTCAATCGACGCCAAAGCAGAAGTGTGCACACAAGGGCTTGTTTATCATTGGAAGTGATTCAGTTGTGATTAAACTCCAAAGACAAATGTGCTAACAGCTCTCTTGACCCTCAGGCGAGAAACAGCGGAACTGAACTCCGGGGACCAGAAAGGCATCTCTGGCGTGCTGGGTGCACTAGCCTGTGCCCACTTTGCGGCCACTGTCCGCAGATGGCTTCTGCGCTCATTCGGGTTGGCGGCGGTGCCTGCTGCTGCCGGGCTGCGGCTGAGATCATTCTGTTGATCTTGTTTTACACAGCGCAGCCAGGCACAGGCTGAGTACAGAATGTTCTTTTCTGTGAACCAAGTTTGAACTCTTCCAGCCCACTTTGAGGAACCACACAGACACAGAGGAAAAAGAGGGCAGATAACCCCCCCAAAAAATTTGAAATTGTGGTGTTCTTTGGGATTTGGGCTTAGGCCATTTGCTTTTCACTGCCTGAAGTGGAAAAAAAAATTTTTTTTTCCAACTTTGCTTTCCCGGAAGAGTAAAATGCCTGTGATGTCCTTCCTCTTAGGACTTGGCACCAGCTTTGGAAATTAACAAGTCTGTCACTGTCTCTCTTCAATGTCTTTCTCTCCTCTTAGGCATTCAAGGAACAGCAACAATGAAAGTTGGTTTCCTATAAAGGAAAGCTGAGGTCCCTGGTGCTTGTGACTTCTCTTGGGGTTGTGGAAGCTATCACAGTATTGTAAATTGTGTTCTCTGACTTATGGCTGTGGCTGGAGGGACAGGAGATGGGGAAGGCGTTGGCCCAGTGGCCTCTGTACAAATGAGCCATGAAAAAAGCTGCGGACGCTTAGGAGGGGACTCGCTGTTTCTTCACCTTGCTTCAGGGTTAAGGGTACAGTTTGAGGATACAAATGGCTAGCGGGCTGTAGGATGATCTCAGAGTGAGACTTTTGTAGGTTCAACAGTGAGGTTCAGTGTAGGGGTTTTATAGCTCATTAATAATAATAATAATAATAATAATAATAATAATAATAATAATAATAATAATAATAACAGTAGTCCTAACAATAAGTTTGAGAGCTGAGGTTCTGCTGTTACCTAAGCTGTTTCCGTTTCCAGACTCACGCATCTCCTGCCAGGTAGCCGGGGTTATAGGTACATAGTGACATGCCAGGCCCCTGCTGCTGGTAATAAGAGCATTAGCAACCCATAGTATTTTTATTGTTTATCGAGGCAGGGTCTTACTCTGTAGCCCAGGCTAGCCTTTTGGTCTGAACTTCTCCTGCTTCAGCCTCCTGAGAACGAGGATTACAGACATGCATTGCTACACCTGGCCACAATAATGAATATTTTTGATAGTAGCAGATTCTTTTCTTTGCGCTCAACTCTACAAAAAAATTGGGTGAATCACACAAAGTTTCGTGTGAGAATTTTCCTTTTCTTTTGAGAGCTCATATTAGAGTGGACAAGTCGTGTTTTAGGCTTGTTGGTGAAAGGGTCATAGATTTGTCATCTGCACTGGCTGCGTCATTTATGACTGACTCACTGCTGTACCAGTGACACAAACTGTTCTCATGAGTCCACAGTTCTGTCGCTTCCTGGTTTGGGGCTTCTTTAAGTCTGACTTTTGTTCATGGTTGGCAAAGACGCTCTGTTGGTTTAAAGATTATCTATCTATCTATCTATCTATCTATCTATCTATCTATCTATCTATCTATCTATCATCTATCTATCTATCTATCTATCATCTATCTATCTATCCTTGTGTGTATCTATCTAGCTAGCCCTTGTTTTGTTATTTATTTATTTATTTTGATGCAGAGATGTTTTATACTGAGACCCAGGACACACATGCACCAGGACTTGCGTAATGAAAGCAAAAGACTTCATGAAACAGGAACCACCTGATTCTTCTGCAATGATGATATTTTTCTACTATAATTTATTTCAGTAGACAAAAAGAAAGCTAATTGGGTTCCACTAAGTTGCTATCACAGCCGCAGATGTTTTTCAAAGCCGTAGCTTGAAAGAAACCATGTTAAGGGACTGTGTTTTCCAGTAGTCCACTCTCTCTCTAGTTGCTGGAATTGCTCAGAAGAGATCAGAAGTCTGTGGTGTGACTTCTGTGGTGTGAGTGTGGTGCAGTGTGAGAGAGTTCACCCCGTTTCCTAGGCTTCTCTTGCAAGGGAGGCACTTTTAGCTTTTGGGGGGATTCTGTGTGGACCCTCTCTATCTGCTCATGATGTGCCTTGATCCCTATGATAGCAATAATTCAGGTTACACAGCGCTATGTGATAAGGCTCAAGAAATTCTAGATTTTGGAACAGATGGGATTTTCCAGTTGGAGTCACTCAACCTAGAAAGCTTATGCAAATGTCTCTAGATTTGAAAACCTCTAAAATCTGCAACACATCTGGTCCTTAGCCTTCCAGGTAGGGCCACTCAACTTGTAGCGGGTATTTATCCAGTCTGGCACTATCATATACATTATTAACACAATCTTTATAATCAAGCTCTAGGGGAGAGTTAATTATTACCCGCTTTTTACAAAGCTAGGAGAGAAAACTCACCCATGAGTGCTCAACCAGTAAATGCTCAATTCAGCTGGTTTACAAAACGAAGGCATTCAACTGATATTCTAGCAAAGATGTTTTCAACAGTTGCACTGGTCAGGTAGACTGACCATTGACCTTGGTCCACTTGGGACCCTGGCCCATCCCTATCACCGTGTGTCTTTCAGCAAGCCTTGATCTTGTCCCATGGACCTCTTCCCAGCTCCTGTCCCTGGAACCTCTTTCAGTTTACAAGTTCCTTGGGTGCAAACAAATACCTGACATGCTTTTGAGAAGTGGGACAGAAAGTGAAGCAGGGAAGGAAAGAATTGTGGGAGCTCACCAGGGAATGGGTCTCTGGGCTTCATGGAAGAGGCTGTCTGCAGTCAAGAGTCTGGCCACCGGGCAGCTTTACCTGGCAATAGCTTTCTGACTGACTTCCTTCACCCTGGTCTGTCCAGTCACACCCAGGGTCTCCTGAAAGTTTATCTTTCCAAAGCCAATTATCACTCGGTCCTCTACACTTGTTGCTAACACAGCACAGTGGTTTTCTTGTGGCTTTCTCACTCCAGGGCCTTCAGGATTCAGGTCTAGCTCATCAGAGCACAGTTGTCCCATCTCTCCTTCACCTCTCGCACTGGTCCCCTACATGAAGCTCTGCCTGACTGGTTTTCTTTTCGTGTCTGGATGGGGGGAACCTGTCTGACTGTCTGATCTCAGGACTGTGCCCATATGCCCATGTTATGTCCCTGCCCAGAATGTATTTCTTCCTTCTCTCTTTCTAACAGTCTTTTTGTTTTGTTTTGTTTTTATTTTTCAAGACAAGGTTTATTTGTGTAACAGCTCTAGCTGTCCTAGAACTAGCTAGAACTAGCTCTTAAAGCCCAGGCTAGCCTCTACCACACAGAGATCCGCCTACCTCCTGCCTCCTGAGTGTTGGGATTAAAGGCGTGCTCCACCATTGCCCAGCTTCCATCCCCAGTCTTAAAGTCAAAGGTTAGACCTGACTTTCCAGCTATGCTCCCCCAACAACTCTTTTTAGTTTTGTATATTTTTACAAATATATTTTCCATTTAGGAATAGCACCAAATGCTATGGAATATCTAAATGCTTCATGTTTTAGGCCCTCAAATTCATCCATCCATCCACACATACATACAAACATTTGAAATGACTTTTCAAATGTCTCCTTAATTTCTGACCTAGAAAATTATTCAGGGACAACAAGACCAAGAGTTGGTCTTATAACTCCAGAATCCACAGAGAGGGCTTTGGTGGGTTAGAGGAAGTATATTCCTGAGGGTGAACCTTGAGAGTTAAAACTCATGCCATTTCTTGTTGGCTCTCTCTGTTTCATGCTTGTAATTCAAGACATGAGACTGCAGCTCCCTGCTCCTGCCACCGTGTCTGCCACTTGCTGCCATGTCTCGCTGCCGTGATGGACTCTTAGCCATCTGGAGCTATAAGCACAAATAAGCTGTTCATTCTAAAAGTTGCCTTGGCAAGATATTTTATCACAGTAAAAGTAGCTAATATAGAAACTTGTATCAGAGAATGGGCTCCTGCTGTGACAGAACTGACCATGGTCCTCTTAGGAGGAGCATGGAAGACTCTGCACCATAAAATGGGCTACCTACTGTAAGCAGAATTTAATGGGTCATCCTAGCCGGAGCTTGGAATACAGTCCTGAGAGCGATGTGGACTGTGGAGGCTCAGCTCTAGAGGCTTTAGAGGATAGCCATCTTAGCACCTGGGCTAGAGGCCAGTCCTGTGGTTTTTTGGCAAAGAATCTGGCTGCCTTCTGCCCTTGTCCCGAGAACTTTTTGCCTGAGGCTGAGGCTGAATTGAAAAGTGGCGAGCTAATTTATTTAGCAGAGAAAATAGCACGATAGTGATATATCATGATATTATAGGTGATCATTCTTCAGCAGGTCTCAGTGAAAAAGAGCAAGCGGGGCAGGAGAAAATAGAACATGTGTGGTGTGAAGAGAGAAAGAGGGCCAGGAAATGTAAGGCTGCTGCCAAGGCTTGTGCTGGAAGAGATAATGAGTTTAAGGAAATGTGGGATCTGCATTGGAACAAAGGGAAAGGTGCCCTCAGGTCAAGATCCTACCCACCTGCTTCTAATCTGTAGCAGTAAACCTAAGGATTCCTGCTGCTATAAAGTCACAACAAACAAAAGCTGATTCTAATGTAGTTCAAGGGGCATGGGTCCATCCTAAGCTGGCAGCCAGAGTTGCCAGTGTTGTCCACATGATACTTGTCTTAATTAGTTTTTTCTTTTCTTTCTTTTCCTTTTTCTCTTTCTCTCTCTCTCTCTCTCTCTCTCTCTCTCTCTCTCTCTCTCTCTCTCTCTTTCTTTTTTTTTGAGACAAGTTTTCTCTGTTGCTTTGGTGCCCTGTCCTGGAACTAGCTCTTGTTCTGGCCTCAAGCTCACAGAGATCCTCCTGCCTCTGCCTCCTGAGTGCTGGGATTAAAGACATGCTCCACCACTGCCTGGCTAATTACTTTTTTATTACTGCTGTCAAGAAGAGGCCATGACCCAGGTAACTCAGTGAAGAAAGAGTTCATTGGAGGCTTACAGTTTCAGAGGGTGACTCCGTGAGCATCATCCTATCAGGGAACGTAACAGCAGGCAGGTATAGTGCTGGAATAGTAAATAGTTGAGAGCCATGCTTTGAGGCAGCAACCATGAGACAGAGGGAGAGAAAGAGCTAACTGGGAATGGTATTGGTATTTGAAACCCCAAGCCCACCGTTCCAACCTCCTCCAACAAGGCTACACCTCCTACTCCTTCCCAGTCCAACCACCTGGGAAGTGAGTATTCAAAAACATGAGCCCACGGGGCCATTATCACTCGAAATACTGCAGTACTGGATTTAAAGTCACGAAGGATATATGGGTAAAGGGATTAAAGGGAACTGATGAGGCTAGGCAACACATGGCGGGAAGCAGGGATCTCTGCATGAAGTTCCTTAAAGAGCAAGAGGCTCGGAGAGACCATTGCATGAAGCTATGAAAATGAAGCCTGGGCTGCAATGGTGATTCCAAGATGGTGATGGCCAGAGCTGTGAGAGCTCTGGCAAGGAGAGCTGCATCCAAAGAGAGGAGGGAAGGGTGCTGGTTGCAGGCGGTAGGCAGCAGAGCTGGAGGGGCAGATCCATCTGAGCCCTTTGAAATTCAAGTCCAAGACCCGTGACATGGTTCTGGTGTTTGCTCTCCTAGTTTTTGGCTTTGCTTTGGTCCAGCATTCCCTCACTATGCCCTCGTTCCTCCCTTTTGGAATGGTAATGTATATTCTTTACCATTGTGTACTGCATATGTGTAAGTTGCATTTTGATTTGACAGGGTTTTACAATTAAGAAGCTTTGAGTTTCAGAAGGGATTTTGGACTTTTAGAACAGTATCAAGGTGATAACAGACGATGGGTACTTTTGAAGTTAGACTAAATGCATTTTGCATTGTGATATGGCCATAAGACTATGGGGAACAGGGAAGGGAATGTGGTGGTTTGAATAATAAATGTTCTCCATAATCTCATCATTTGAATGCCTGGTGTCCTCTCAGAGAGGCTTTGGAGTTGTGGTCTTTCTGGAGGAGGCATGTTACTGGAGCAGGATTTGAGTTAAAAAGCTTAGGCCTTGGGGCCAGAGAGATGATTCAGTGGTTAGGAGCACTTAATGCTCTTCTAGAGGATCCACATTTGATTCCCAGCACTAACATGGTGGCTCTCAACTGTCTATAATTCCCGTCCTATAATTCCAGTGGGGTTGCAATGCCCTCTTTTGGCCTCCTTGGGCACAGAAAGCCTGTGGTGTACAGATACACATGCAGGCAAACCCCACACCCATTCAAAGAAAATAAGCCCCTAGTTCACTCTCTCTGCTTCATGGTTCCTGTTGAAGGTGTGAGTCTGCTCCTTCCTGCTCCTTCCTGCTCCTGGTTTGCGGTCACATCTCCCTGCCATGATGGATTCTTACTGCTGGAAGCATCAACACAAATAAACCTTTCCTTTTCTAAGTTGCCCAGATCATAGTGTTTTATCATAGTAATAGAAAAATAACTAATACAAGGGCCAACACAGTGAGTAGAGAACTGTTGTTTTTGACACCCAGCTCCCATCAACCATCTAAGAAAGCATGTCGTTACTTTTCCAGGGTATTAGCCATCAACTCCTCGGGCAATGGGTCAAATGAAATACTGCTGATCTATATCTCAAACCCTTCAATTTTCTTTTGGGACCCTCTTCCTCTAAGTCTTAGTCCTGGGGTCATGACCAGGGTTGGCTTCTATCCATGAGAGAAATAGGCCAGGGACTGGCCAGTGAGAAGGTTGTCATTCCCTAGCCGGCCGCAGCTTCTGGTTGAAAGCTGAGGGTGTAATTGTAGCCCAACCAGTGGGCAACAGCCCTGAGTTCTTGCTGGGACTATCTGGAGCTGCTAAGCTGACAGCTGTGATGGAGCTTCAAGGAGCTCTCACATCACCGACAGAAGGCTTGTCTGAAGAGCGAGCTGCACGAAGGGAATTAGAGTTGAAGGCAGACAGCAACGGGTTCTGTGTAGCACCTCTGAGGACTCACATCCAGCCCTACCTGTACCTTGTAGACCATCAGTTCTCTTCGGTTTAGGTCGATTTTGCTGAGCTTTACGAGCTCGTAACTCGGAGTTCTAACTATCCCAGGACTCCTTCGTGATCTATACTGTGCAAGTGAGTGACAGCCCAAAGCGCATTTCCCTGAACCTGTCCTGAAGCAGGTCCCTGAATTGGCCTAGATGGATTCCTAGTCTACCCCTTCTTGCCTGAAAGTCAAGATTAAGCTGAGTTGATGCCTTCCTGTGGTTCCGTGTATTGATGAGTGGATGGTTTCTCTATATTCCTGCTTGGACACCATGGTACTTTGCCTAGTGCTTTTGCTTAAAGTGTTGAATCTTAGCAGAACCCGGTAATTCCCAGTGGCTGTGTCAGCTTATTGGTACATGAAGTTTGCTTTGCATTTCTCCTAAAAGGAGGTGGGGTCCTTATTCTAAGCAAGGTTTATGGTAATATGGTTATGAGCCTCTAGGGGACTTTTCAACCATAGTGCTGGGTAGTGATCAGGTGGCAATAGGGAAGGGGAAGTATCACCTTCATTTTAATAGTGCATCTGTGTGAGTGGTGGCTCCAAGTGTGCATTTTGTCCTCGGATAAATTCTTATAAATGCATCAGTCTATCAATCAAAGGCATATATTTAATAAGCATCAGCTAGAGACCCACACCTTTTATTAATATTGCATATCCTAAAGGCAATAGTTGCTTAATAAAGACTTCCAATGATTAATATGGTGTTACAGCTTTAAAGTCACTTTGAGGTAAAAACCAAACCAAATAGAGTTCATATTCTTGGCTCCCAATATGGAATTCATCTTTACCTCTGATTCAAGAAATTACCAGAGATTCCCCAGCTAGGGTGGGAACGCTTTCCCTCTGTCTGGCATTTAGTCTTGGATCACTGGAATATAGTCAGTCCCAAAAGTCAGGGGTTGGGGAACATTTTAAAATGCTTTTTACCAAATCAGACTACACATTGAACAACATCATTTCCTCACTGAAAGTGTCTCCAGGCTGTTCATGTCTTCCTGTGCCTGCATTTAGTCCCTGGCTCAGGCCATACAAGGACAGTCCTTGGGCTAGCCCGAGGCTGGACTTTCTCCAGCAAAGGTGACCTGCTTGCTCAACTCTTCCTGCCTGGGGAATCTTGGGAGAGTTTCATGTCCTCACTGACCGCCTTTAAAATAACCATGCAGGGAAACCTTAGCAAAGTGTTGTCTGCAACCTGCTAAGGCAGTTTGCAACCTGTGGGCCACTACCCCTTTGGGGGAGGGTCGCCTAAGACCATCAGAAAACACAGATACTTACTATCCAGAACAATAACAAAACTAGTTATGAAGTAGCGATGAAATAGTTTTATGTTTGGGTCATCACGACACGAGAAACCGTATTAAAGGGTCGCTAAGCAGAGCTATAGGCAGCCGGGCTAGAGCAGGGGAGGATGTTGTAATTCTAACCTGTTTGGAATGAGGTTTCTATTTATGCTCTTATCAATCAAGTGTAGCTCCTTTCCAAAGCAGGACAACACATTCTCTTGTGCATGTATCTCAGGAATCATTTGATTTCAAAGATCTGGCAAGAGTTCCTCTCTCCTTCTAGTTGGGAGCTGGGAAATGTTGAGGGTGCCTCCCTCTGCCAGTGGTCCCAGTAGCTCCCAGGCAGGACCCTCTACCTCGAGCACACATTAGAACCTCCTGGGGCTTCAAACACTCCTGGCACCTGGGTCTCACCCCTAGTGATTCTGAATTGTGTGGTGTGGGTTATATCCTGATAGCAGATGTTAAAACCATTCCTGAAATTTATAATGTGTTATAGTTGTATGATCTGATTATGTTTGGTACAAGAAAATAAATATATTTTAAACATTCAGATTTTGATGCCGGGCGGTGGTGGCGCACGCCTTTAATCCAAGCACTTGGAAGGCAGAGGCAGGTGGATTTCTGTGAGTTTGAGGCCAGCCTGGTCTACAAGAGCTAGTTCCAGGACAGGCTCCAAAACCACAGAGAAACCCTGTCTAGAAAAACAAAACAAAACAAAACAAAAAAAAAATACAGAGAAACCCTGTCTCAAAAACCTGAAAAAAAAAAATTAGATCATACCACCACTACATAAATTTGACTTTCTACATGCTACCAAATAGTCTTTCTTCTTCTCCTTTTTCTTTTTGCTGTGATATAGCCAGAGCCCAGGAGCTTGTGCATGAGAGGCAAATTCTCTGATCTTTACCCTGAATCCCAGAACATGACTTCCTAGTATAGCAAGTTGGGGAAATCTTTTGCTTTTTCATTTGGGATTGGGAAAAGTCAAGGTTTACATCCTGCTCTTAATTTAAAGAATATGGAACTGGATTGGGGGGGGGGTGTCACACAACTATAACTCTGGTACTTGGGAGGTAGAGTCAGAAGGATTAGGAGTTCAAGGCCAGCCTTGGGGCCACATAGTGAGTTCAAGGTTAGCCTGACCTACCGGAGACCCAGACAAGCATAGAAATGGAAGCTTATGTGAGCATGGGACCAATGAGCCATCTTTTGGTGAGTTCTAAAGCTTATGGAGAGGTTTTCTTCAGCAAACTCTCCATTCCCCCTCTTTTCTCACTGTTTGGAGCATGTCCTATTCTTTTTTGACTGTTTTCTTCTGAAAAGCTAGAAACCATGTTAGCCTATTCTGATGGAGCTAAATGCTCGTGGGAGGAGGGACTAGGAAAACACGCTAAGCTTGAAAGAGTTTTGTGTTTTTGAGTCTGGCGAAACCTTTCCTCACCTGATGTTCCTGGCTTGGGTCCTGGGTCTGTCTAGAGGGAGGCAGTATCTGAGACATTCGGATGTTGACAAAAGTCTTGTACATAGGATCCTGGGAAAGGTAGCAAGGATGCCAAGGCCCATGGGAAGAAGGAGGGTTCCTGGGGGAGTCTGGTGCTGGGTCACGCTGCTTCTCACGGAGGCTCTGAGGAGCAGAGTCTACAGAAGAGCGGAGATAATGGCTATAGGGACTCCCCATTCTTGTGACTTTAGAATATCCCCCAAAGGGAGGACAAGTATCAGAGGAAATGGAGGAGAGCCTTTGTTAGGACAACCATCTTGTTAATAAAGTCCAGCAGTGATAAGGGGAGCGCTTAAAGCACACAGGATGCTAAATTGATTTATGCTGAAAACTGTGGCAGCAGAAGTTTGCTTTCCCACAGTTTCTTGGAAATAATCCTTGGTTCCTCCCCCTCGTCGTTGCACAAGACAGCTTATAAAGGCCTCTCAGATGTGGGGGACAGAATTCCTCAAACAAAGCACCAAAGCGAGTCAAAAGGTCGCAGGGTGATTTCTTCGGATTTGTGACACCATGGCATCTGGTATCTGGAAGTAAACAGAAAACAGAAAAGAGAACCGTGTAAAGAACTTTGTAAGGTCAACATAGAATGTGTACCCCACCTAAGTGGATACATTTTGTGGGTCATTTCTTTTCTGTCGGGTACATCTGTGTCCTATCAAGAGCTCATTCTCAGAGTGAAGCGAAGTTGGAATGAGTAGTGACCACTCTTTTCTGGTTCCCCTTGGCCTTCCTGCTTCATACTGGGAGTCTGTCTAAATGTTAGAGGAGGAGAGGGACGTTTGTATCTTTAATCCTGTCCTCAATTTGCAAACAAGAAACCAAGTTAAAGGGCTGTACTCAGGTCCCAACGATGATGCTCAAACGGTGGCTGTAAGGACACTCTCACTGAGCATCTAGTCCTTACTTTTCTCTAGAGGATGCCAGTTTGGACTCTTGACTTTCCCAATAATGACTTAGATGTGTGTGTGTGTGTGTGTGTAGTGTATGAAGTGTGTGTGTAGTGTATGTAGTATGTGTGTGTGTGTGAGGTCCTGATATTGTCACGTATTCTACTCCTTTGACATGACATGGGCGTCTCACTGTATCCACAATGCTCTCCCAGTGCCTATTAAGCAAGGCTGTTCCGTGGGATGTTGGTGCACAGGGAAATGACCTGACTTTTCCAGGTTGCTGAGTAGAGTCAGTGATTAGCCACATAAGGACACTAGTTGGTTCTGTGCCTCTGTCTTTGGTCATGGGATCTTCTGCTGGTCCCCAGGGCTGTACATGACATGGCTGCCATTAGCATATGGCTACTGAGACAAGAGAGGAAGAAATTACGGGCACCAGTTAAGATATTTTAGCTACAAGGGATGGATGATGCAATATAAGCTACCTAAGTAGTAAAACTATACAGGCCCTGGGTAGGGGTGTGGCCCAGTGGCAAGATACATAAAGTAGATTGTAGCAGGTGCTAGGTTTAATTTCCAGTACTGGGGTGGAGAGAGGGCTAAGAAGAATATTGTGAAGGAAGTAAGAAGTGCTTGGTCCAGAGGGTCTAATAAAGTCATCAGGGCCTTGTGAAGTCACTTCTTGGGTTCCCTGTCACCCACATTGCTTCTGTTCTCACCCACATGGGGCCAGTAACTCGAAACATACCTTCCTGTGTGCTTGGGATCAATGGGAAAGAGAGGATCTCTTCCCATCCCAGTCCCCAAGGCTGCACAAGTCTCGTTGCTTTTCATTGGCTATGGTGTGGCTATATGCTCACTCTTGGTCCAGCAGTAAGGCAGGGCAGTCTTCATAACAGCCAGACAGAGGCTAAAGAATGAACACGGAGACTGGATAGAGGCCTTTAAGGAAGACCTCTGCTTTGGCTCCCAGGATGCCCGTGGATGGCTGCCTGCTATCTCGTTCTGTACTTGGGAATTTCTCTAAGTGTGCAGACTTTCATGTATTTATTTTTGTTTGTATTGTGAAAAGGGCAGGGCATTTGAAATCAGAGAGCTGAGATCACATTGGCAGTGCTAAAAGCTCTACAGTTACACGGGAAGGAATAGACTTACATAGACGAACCTGGTGGTGCGCGGCAGGTTTCACTGAGACCTCCTACTGGAAGTGACCTTTGGAAATGGGCCGGGCTTATCACCAATGCATTGTTGCTCTTACCATGATTACTACCTTTATCTCCTCCGAATTGCCCCCACTCTGGCAGATGACTTGTTTGTGTGTGTGTGTGTGTTTTCTCAAGACATGAAGTGTGAATGTATTTTTAACAACAAGAAATCTGGGCAGGGCTTCTGTAAGCCCATATAGCATCTTTGTAGAACCAGTCACAGAGCTCCCCCATCTCCAGACAGGGGAGTATCGGGGAAACAAGGGATCCTTGTGGCGTTGGATTCCTGGTGCAATAAAAACACCACCTTGCCCTCTAGGCACACAGATGTGTTGCCTCGAGGGGTCTTTACTGTCGCCACACCCTTAGCTAGAGGGGCAGTTTGGGAAGCAGGTGCTGTAAAGTTACCAGCGTGCCCAGCCCTCTACCCTGTTATCATATTTTACAGAGGAATTGAAGTCTTAAGGGCTTACTCTCCATTTTCTTGGTAAAATTCATCTACCTGACGAGGACCCCTTACCACTGTCCCCTTTTCTGAGCCTTTTCTCTTCAGGCTGCCGAATACAGCACTGTAAGTTCTTTCTTCTAGTTAACTACACAGCAGGAACCGATCTGGATTCTACTGGCCTTGGCCTGTGCTGACCTGCACCTGCCTCACATTCCAACTAAAGGCGGTGAACCCTCCCTCTTTAACTGTGCTGATAAATGCTTTTCCAGAAGGCAGCTGGTCCGTTAAGATACAGCGCATTGGCTGGCCATAATTTAGGGTTGGAATGTCAGGGTCTGAGTTCTCCAAAAGGCTGGGGGTGGGGCGTGGGGATACACACGCATGTACAAACACACACACACACACACACACACAGTGACATGAAAATGTAACAGGCTTATCTAGACTTATTCAGTACCTCTGGAGAGAATGAGTTTGAACTGGATCTAACCAGCTCTGAGGATCCAGGGACTGTCTTAGCATTTGTGCTACTGAGGCAGTCTGTTTTCCTGTCTTGCTCCTTGGGGGACAGAGGATGGTTAGGGAGAGGCAAATGCCTGTTGCTATATTACTCTGTAATGATTTACTCTCTTACTTCAGCCATGGGGGTCTTTGGGGTCCTTAGAGATGCCTGGCTCTAATGGAAGGTAATTTCAGAACAGTCTTAGCCAGGAATATCCTGCCACGGTGACATCTGGTATCAGTTTAAAGCATGAGTTGTTTGTCTCTTTCTGTCTCTGTTTCTAGTACTCTCCTCCCTTTCTTTGCTCCACCCACCCAAGTGCCATACTGAACTAGGACCCCTGTATGACATATATATTTTACCTTTGAGTCAAATCCCCATCTATCTCTCTTCTAATATGTTTTATGTGTATGGGTGATTTGCCTGCCTGTGTACCATTTGCATGCAATGCCCATGGAGGCCAGAAGAGGGCGTCTGGTTACCTGTAAATGTAGTTTCAAATGGTTATAGAAGCAACTATGTGAGTGCTGAGAATTGAACCCAGGTCCTCTGGGACAGCAGCAAGTGTTCTTAATGGCAGAGCCACCTCTTCAGTCCCCCTCTCTTCTTTACACATGCAAAACAAACAAAAACCCAAACCCTAAAACAATAACAAACAACAACAGTCTGCCTCCCTGGCTTCCATTTTCAGTATTCCATTCTCGCTTTCCTTTACTGCAAAATGGTCAGTTTCTATGTCGGGTTCCCCATAGATTCAATCTTTTTTCTCTCCTCGAGTCCTTGTGTTCACCCAGCGGAAGGTACTAGAAGACTGGAGATCCAGGCAGGGGTGAGATGGGCGAAGCTTCTTCATGGGGAGGTAGGGGTGCTGGGCTGAGTCCTCCACACCCCCTCCCACAGGGGAAGGGCTCCTTGTGTCTCCAGATTCCCCCTTGTCTCCCAGCCCTTCACGCATGAGAAGATAACAAATGCTTCCCACCATGCCTAGTCTCAGGTGTCTAATGACCTCCTTGGCTCTCTCAGGTGCATCCATACCTTGAGTGGTCCCTGCATTTAACCCTTTCCCGTTCTGTCCTCTGCAATGTGTTTCTTGATGAATACTACCTGACAGAGCGATCTGCCTCGCCTGTTCTTCTCAGAGCTCCTGGAGTTGGGCCAGGGTGTCATCCAGACGGGTACTCATGGCTTTCTCCTTAGTGGTCATGCTCAATCACTTCTCTGCCCGCTCCACTCTCCCTGCCTTCTGGATGCTGTTCCAGCTCTTTTCCTTCTACTTTCTCACCCATTCCCTGTCAGAACTACTTTCCTTGCATCCAGTCTCATCTAAAACATCAGCCATAAAAGAAACATTCCTAAACCAGGCAAAAATCACGGGCACTCTCAGCTCCGCAGAGGTCGGCAACTAGTAGTGTTCATTTGGACCTCTGGGTGGACGCTTCATTCTTCCTTATAATGTGATCCCATCCCTGGGAGTCAGAACCCCCTGGATGCACTGAAGCCTTGCCTGATCTCTAGATTACTGTTGGGTTTCGGTGGTTCCAGAACCCTGGTTGCAGACCACAGACGGGAAGAAGTCAGAGCACTGCCCAGCCCGGAGGGCGCAGAGCGGTGTATTAGCTACTGTTGCAAACTCATGGTCAAAAGACCCGGAAGACACAACTAAAAGATTATAGCTCATTGTTTAAGAGAGTTTGTGTTGGCCACTTGGCACTGTGGTTTCATGAGGCAGGACATCATGGTAGTGGAGCAGAAGCATGGGGAGGAGGGAACTGTTCATCTCATGGAAGAGGGGAGTGGAGTGGGGAGGACAGGGACCAGGTATAACCCTCAAATGAGCTGACAGTGACCTGTTCAACATGCGATCCCATGGAGCATTTTACATTTCAGCTATAACTATTGGACACTCTTCCGGACTCAGTACTCTCGTTACAGCAGCTATCTGTAGCCCCTTCCGGGACCACCAATGCGTGTCTTTCCTCCTGCTGCTGGCTCTGTGGGTTTTCCTCGCTTGCCTATCGTTCCGGAAATAGTCTTGTCCTATTTAACTCTTCACCCCGCTCTGAAGGTGCCATCTTCTTGCTGGTCGCCCGTGCAGCCCCAATTACTGCTTTTGATAAAGTCTTGTGGACTTTCCCTTCCTTGGTGCTTGGGATATCAAAGCTCTCCTTGCTTGCTATGCATTCCAATTTACTATAGCTTTGCTTGGTGGGGCCGCAGACTAAATCTTATCTGATTTAATATGTGTCTCTTTTCTGCTTAAGGATGGGAACCTGAGGAGGAAAGTGGGGTGCGCTCACCTTCACTGTCTGCTTGCTTTCTCAGGCTTTCCATTTGACCAGAGGAACTGGAGGAGAGAGGAAATCACACAACCCTATCTTGTAAGCAGGCACTGAAGGGTTATTTGGCTTTCCTAACCACTAATGTCTCTGGCTCACACTTAGACTGCATCCAAGCTGCCAGGGGTCCAGTGTTGATCCCTTTAGGATGGAGAGGATGCTGCTGGAGGAGCAAACTGCCTAGGATTTGAGCAAATGCAGAGAGCAGCAGCTTACTCTCTTCAAACTCTGCAGTGTCCACTGCAGGCTAACCAAGGCTCTGCGCACGCTCGCTTGAACTCAAAGGTTCTGCGCACGCTCACTTGAACTCAAGGGTTCTGCACATGCTCACTTGGACTCAGGCTTAAAGACAGAGTCTGCATCAGAGAGAACGCGAATTCCCATAAGACCTTGTGTCAGGACTTATATGACCAATTCTTGCAGTTCCTTGGCCAGCGCTAACTAGTCACATGGTCATACCCACACAGAAGAAAGTATAATCTTACTGTATGCCCGGAAAAGCACTTTGTGCTTTGGAAATATTTGGGGATGGTATCAATTATTACAGCGTGTGCGTGAGTGCGTGTAAGTATGTGTTCTTTAGACAGTTAAGCCTGGCCATGTTCTTTTTTTGTTTGTTTATTTTTTGAGACAGGGTTTCTCTATGTATCTTTGGTTTGGAGCCTGTTCTAGAACTTGCTCTGTAGACGAGGCTAGCCTTGAACGCAGAGATCTGCTTGCCTCTGCCTCCTGAATTCTGGGATTAAAGGTGTGTGTCACCTGTTCCCGGCCCCTGGCGCTGTTATCTTGAGCAAGGCTCTATTCCAGTCTGCTGACCTCTGGCCCACTCCTTCACATTATTGAAGTCCACTCCTTACCATCTGGTTACTGAACCTCCTCTTCTCGTAGGCACCCTTGGATGACAACTAACAATGGCCGAAGCCCAGCCACTCTTAAAACAAGGATGTCTTGAGTTTCGGTTGTAGTGATAAAACACCTTTACCAAAAGCAATTTGGCGAGGAGTTTATTTCAGCATAAAACTTTCACATCTCCCTTGGCCTAGGAACATCAAGGAAGGTACTCAAGGCAGGAAGGAGCCTGGAAATGTGAGCTGAAACAGATGTCATGGAGGAAGGAACCCTGCTTAGCCTGCTTTGTTGTATACCCCAGGACCACCTGCCCATGGCTGGCCCCACCTACACTGCCCTGGGGCCTCCCACCTTAATCATTAAGACAATAACCCCAGCCGGGTGGGTGGCGCACGCCTTTAATCCCAGCACTCGGGAGGCAGAGGCAGGTGGATCTCTGGAGTTCGAGGCCAGCCTGGTCTACAAGAGCTAGTTGCGGGACGGGCACCAAACCCTGTCTCGAAAAACCAAAAAAAAAAAAAAAAAAAAAAAAGACAATAACTCCAGACTTGCCTACAGGCCAATCTTAGGAAAGCATTTTTTCAATCAGGATTCCCTTTTCCCTGGGTCAAGTTGACAGGAACCAACCGGAGAAAGGGAAAATGTCATGGGAAATCTATTTAACGTGAACTCGATCCTCTGGTCATTAGAGGGTCTATTCGAAGGGTGCAGTTCAGTTGGATGCTGTGGGTTGACAGCGTTTTGTGCCATTCCCACTCTCTAGTTTCTGAACATCCCCCACGGAGCAGTCCTTCTCACCCCTTGCCGGCTTCCACTCGCTCTGGCAACTATTGTTCCGTGTTCTCTCTCTGGATTTGTCCGTTTTTGGTACCTCCTATCAGTAAAACCATACAGTGTTTGGCCTTTTGCTCCGGTGCGAGTTGTCTGTGTGCCCCACAGACAGCCTGCATGATGTCATACTAAAGAATGATCGTGCAGGGGTTCCCCATGTCCCTTTCTCCACCTGCTCTTGCTCTTGATTTCCTTTCTCCCTTCTCAGGAGCTCGAGCAGCAGTGGACTCCCTGAGTCTCCACAGGTGCCTCTCTTGGAGTCCTTCCCTGACTTTGGTGAGATTGGCTGGTGTGGGAGGTGGGGGAAGATGACAGGGTGTGGCCCTGGGCCACTTTCAGAGGAGGGAGATACTGTACTTTCCTGGGCTAACCTCTCCGGTCTGTGAATCCTTTGTAGCTTAGGTGGTGGCCAGTAACCATAGCTACCAATGAGTGGGTAGTGTGTATGTGCCCCCTCCCTTCCTTGGCTTGTGTTCACTGCAGGAAGTTCTTTTAAAGAGAATTGTTTTTAGATTTATTTGGTTTTATTATTTTATGTGTATGGGTGTTTTGCTTGCTTTGCTTGCGCGGTGTGTACCACATGTGCACCTGATATAACTCTGGGACTGGAGTTAGAGATGGTTGTGAGCTGCCATGTAGGTCGGGGTTGAACCCAGGTCCTCCGTATGAGCATCAGGTGCTCTTAACCACCTCTGTGGTCCATTGAAGTTCTTTACCACCGCTGTTTCCAGCTGTGGCCCCGAGAAGGGCTCTGTTTGACATTTTCTTACGCATCATCACTTAATAATGCTCTTTCCCTGCTCCGTGGCTTTCCACGATTCTTTACTATGAGTGGGATAAATTCCTGGCATTCAAGGCCCTCTATAAACTTAACTCCAGTTGAACTCTCTAGCTTTTACCCTCAAGCTGCACTGCACAACTACAAATAGGCCTGCTCTGTTTACTTTGGGGCCTCTCCTCAGCTACTCCCACCTGGAAGGTGTCTCAGTTTCTGCCTGTGAAGTTTTTCCCGTAATTCCTCTCAGCTTTCTGTATTCTTGTACTCTCCTCGTAGCTCTCTGGTCTGGAATTCGTTGTTGGGCACATCCTGCGGCCTCCTGTGGTTGGTGACCTCCTCATGTCTTGTTCTGTGCCAGGGGCAAAGTTAGTAAGTAGCAAAGGAGAGACAAACTGCTTGGAGCGAGCCTGAAGGCTCGCCTGCTACTCCCACCCCTCACGTAGTTAACAAAGGAAACCAGTGGTGTGGAGCCAGGCATGGGGAGCCCAGCCAGGGCTGAGGAATGCACCCCCTTTCCTGATGGTTGAAATAGAGTGTGTTAGGAATGCGCCAAAGAAGATTGGAAAAGCTCAGCCATCTCCAGGGACGCCCGCTGGGTGATTGCTGAGATAGGAGATCTGGAAGAGATGGTTATGCATTGTCGGCTAGGGGTTATTTCTGGATGCCCTAAGTATATTTTGTTGATTCCGTGTTTATATGGAGGAATGAGAAAAGAGGGCATGTTGGGAGGGAGAACAAGGCATGCTGGGAAAGGAAGATGAGATAGAAATACAAAAGATTGAGGGGAGAGGAAGGGAATGGATTCGGGAACCCCAAGCCTTGGCTGAGAAGCAGGATCTCAGATTTTTTTAAGGGCTGAACCCTGTTGAACAGCTCCCACTGCTTCTGTGCCTCCCCCTGCCGGGTTACATAGCACCCTACTCCTTCTGAATTTACCTGGACATGTCAAAAACATCTGGTATAACCTCACTGAGATGGGATGGGAGGTACTATGTTGGCCTTGTTTGGCTTTAACTTGCTGATTGGGCTTTGGAGTTATCCCAAGCCTTGGAGGAATGCCCAGAAGGCTAGGGCTGCTGCCACATCTGCAGTGGAGGCTGACCTTTCTCACAGTGGCCCAGAGCTACCCCTGCACCAGAAAGTCCCCTGGGTCGTGTGGGAAGAGGGCATGTCCCCTGTTAGGGATTCTACTGGAAGGCTTCTGTTTGGGGACCTTCTGACTTTGATACTCTAGAAACGAAGAGAGAGGGAGGTTACAGGCTCAGGCAGCAAGACGACCATAACTCTCTTGATTTGGCTGCACTGCCGTTGTGTGTCCGTGTTATCTCTGTATTTTTCCTGTTCAGGAGCATCTCATCTGGACTTTGCCAGAAGGTGGCTGGGCTCCCACATTCCTCTCCAGTCCACCCATGGCTATTGCACTGATTTTTGCTAAAAGCCCTACCTTGCCTTTCTAAGTCATCCACTTTACAGCCGCCAGCGGAGCAGGGGTTGGGGAGTACTCCGCTCAGTAGTAGAGAGCTTGCATAGCATCAGTGAGTCCCTGCAGAGCAGAACCAAACATCCCAGCTGTGCTTCCTAGTGTCTACGGAACAGTTAGAGTAAACACTGCCTCTCCCTGAAGGTACAAAACCACAACCTCTCCCTCACTTCTCCACAGACAGGCTTAGGTGCTAGGGAGAAGGGAAGGACAGCATGGAGGGGATGCTTTGCTTTGCTGTTCGCACAGAGTATGAGTTAGATTCTGGCTCCTAGGTGAAGCTGCTTCTGAGTGTCTTTTTTAATTTTCTTTTTTCTTTCCTTTTTTTTTCCCCCCAAGACAAGGTTTCTCTGTGTAACAGCCCTAGCTGTCCTGGAATTAGCTCTGGAGCTGGAGTCTAGGCTGGCCTCGAACTCACAGAGATCTGCCTGTTTCTGCCTCCCAAGTGCTGGTATTAAAGGCTACCACCGCCTGGTTTGAGTGTTTTTTTTATATGAGTTTTCTCTTTTCATCAGGTCCTGTTGTATAGGACTATCCTCTGAATCAAACTGACATATCTTTATCAGCTCAGCTGAGCAGGTTTGCAAAAGGTCATCATAGCTGGGCTTGTTGACAGCTGACTCTCATTTGTTGCCACCCACACCTTCCAACCATTTGATGTCATTCTGCCCAGATAGCCATTAGTCTCTGGGAGGCCAAGGGGAGGGGGCTCCATCTACACAACCATGGTGGTTTCAGCCTTCATGCTAGGTAAAGACCTTCCAGTGACAGCTACTTTAAGGCCACCTATGCTTCTCCCAGTAAGGTGTCACCCATTGTTCTATAAGCAGGCCTAAAAAATTCACTGGTTCCCCAGGGGGATCTTTGGCAAAATCACACATCTACTTGTTGGAACTTTAGGAGGAAGGACTTGGTGTCTCTTACCTCCCCAGAAAGCCGCGTTAGCGACAGGCCCTCCAGCAATATTTACTTGAGTGATTTTGGGGAAAGACTTTACCATCACCTCTCCTCCCATGCTCCTCACTAGTCCATTTTTGCCCTCTGAGCCCAGCCGAAATCTCACAAAATCTTTCAACCTACTTACTTCAAGAAGTATCTCCAAGAGGTCACCAGGGTGTCTCATCCCTGCGCCTGGCTCAGGAGTGAACAGTAATCTCGAGACTGGATACAAAGCATGGCCAGGTCAACGCAGTAGCCTCAGCAGTGGCAGGAGAGCCACACGAGTGCTGTGGGACGACCCACATGGGGCTTTTAACCACGGTTTCCTCCTTTTCCTCCTGCACTGAGCTGTTCTTTCCTCCAGAGCAGGGGCATTCCTTTTCCTTTCCTTCCTTCTTCTTTCTCTCCACCTCCACTCCCCTCCTCCCTTCCCTTCCCCCCTCCTCCCCCCTTTCCCTTTTTCTTCTTGGAGATAGGATTCACTATGTGGCCTCATGACTTTGAACATAACTCCCCTTTCCCCGTCTTTCCAGTGCCGAGGCTGTAGGACTGGGCCACCATGCCTGGCTGTTGCTTTTATTATATGGTAAATAAATGACTCGGCAAAAACCTGAACAGACTTTTGATTTTGAAATTGCTGGCAGAGATGATAATTTTAGGGAAGGTGTGTGTGTGTGTGTGTGTGTGTGTGTGTGTGTGTGTGTGAGAGAGAGAGAGAGAGAGAGAGAGAGAGAGAGAGAGAGAGAAAGAGAATATGTGTGTGAGAAAGACAGTGTGCATATAAGAGAGAAAGAATAAGTGTGAGAGAACGTGCATGTGACACTAAGAGTGTGCGTGTAAGAGTATGTACATGAAAGTTTGTGAGAGAGAAAGCATGTGTGTGAGAGAAAGAAAAGGAGAGAAAGAAAAGTACATGAGTGTGTGTGAGAAAGTTTGAGTGTGAAAGTGTGTGTGTATGAGACAGAGGGTGTGTGTGTGTTAGAATGTATGTGAAAATGTGCATGCGTGCGTGCGTGTGTGTGTGTGTAAAAGCATATCTCCTAAGGGGACTCGGGCAGATAGCGCTCAATCATGAAAGAACAAACCCAGGAAGCACGGAAGAGTTGTCCCGTGGGAACCTGCAGTGGGTGCTTTTGCCTTTCATGTCTCTAGCCATGCACTGGTGAAGAATGATGGAAGCCAGGTACATTTGGGAAACTGAGGTAGAGGGGGCCTCAGATTGGCATGAATGAGAAGCAGTGAGACTAGATATGAAGAGAAGTTGGAAAAACATGGCAGAACCAGCAGAGAGGTGCCTCTGAGGAGGTGTCTTGATCGCTTTCTATGACATCATGGGGCCCAAAGGATGAAGGGATCTGCTGCGGGGACCAGAGTCTCCTAGGGTGTATTTCTGACAATGAGAAGAGTGGCTGTGTTACATACTTTCTCGCTGCTGGAAGAAATACCCGACAGAAAGCGACCTAAAGGGCATGAGGGAAGGGTTTATTGTGGCTTAAAGTTTGAAAGGATACAGCTCATCACGGCAGGGAAGGCATAGCAGTGGGAGAAAGAAGCTGCGTGCTCACACCTGCATGGGTTTAGGAGGATGGAGGGATGGATGCTGGTACTCACTCGGCTTTCTCCTTTCCAACCTTCAGTTCCATCAAGGCCCTGAGCACATGGGATGGTGCCTCCCACTCAGGGTGGATATTCCCTCCTTGGTTAATCCTTTCTCGAAATGCCAAAAGTTGGCTTCACTAATTGTTCAGGTGTTTAATAATCAAATCAAACTGACAATCAAATTTAGCTATCACACAAACCAAAAGGGAAATTGGGTGTAATTGTAAAAAAACAATGAAAAAAAAAATCCCATAGAATATGTCTACATAACCCAAGCTGAACTTGAACTTGTGATCCCTCTGCTTAAGTCTCCCCAGGCTGGGAGATGCCACGGCTGGTTGGTGAGAGGTACATTCGAGGCATATTTTAAATGACCTTTGTCAGTATTTCATATAGACACCATCTAAGCTATGCTTACAAGCTGGAGCTCTTGGTCACAACCTGGGAAGTGTGCTGAGGGTTTTGATTAGAAAGGACACAGTTCATTGCAAGAATGCCCTGCCTGGCATGGAGATGAAGACCTTGCTGCTGTGCTTCATGAAAGAACTGCTGTCTTTGGAGAAGACTCAGCACTGACAGTCTTGAGAGTCAGATCTGTCTGGGGACCGGCAGCGCTGACAGACCTTACAGCTGTGAGGTTAGGATGCACAAACTGGGAGGAGCTTAGTTAGTACAAAAGAAGAGGAAAAAAAGAAAAACTCAATCCCTAAAGTATGGTGACTGAATTAAGCAAGGAACCTTTCCGATGTCCTTCCAATTTGCCTCCATAATAGCCCTGTCTCTTAATCTCTTTCTCTTCCAAAGTGCAAGGAGAGGCTTCTGCCCAAACTCCCTTCTCAGGTGGAAAGCAATTATTATAAAACCTCGTTAATGAGGAAAGATTAACTGCCCAGAAAGAGGAGACCAAAGGTCCCCAAGTGCAGGACAGTTGCCCAGACATCTTTTCTTGTGTGTGTGTGTAAACAGAGTCTCCGTATGTATTGTATTCTAGGCTGGCCTCACTCCTCTCCCCCCCCCCCGCCCCCGCCATTGCTGGGATTAGAGGTGTGTGCCACCACACATACCTAGCTGTTCTAAAGGCAGTTCCGGAGAGATTTTATCACAGATTAACTTCATAATAAGGTCCTACCATGGGCCTGTCAGGGAGGCTCATACTTCGTTAATGGACCCATGCCGTGAAAGTCCCCTCATGCACATCGCTGTATGCATCTTTCCTTCTGTTTCCTGTCAATTCATCTTGAGAACTTCTGGAGAACCAAGGGGAAGGCTGGTGTGGTTGGTGGGTTGCTCATTCGCTCTAGGTACACTGGATGTATAAAATAGGCTCATTCTTAGCATGGTCACAGAAGACAATGCATTCGATAATGTATTTTTGGGTCCAAATTTTTTGTCATCCATTTTGAAACAAAGGTTTGACTTGAGATTCCCAGGCTAGAGGCATGAGCCACCATGCCTCAGTTTCTCTGTGGCAATTAATCCTTTACTCTAAGACTTCATCATGACAGAGATCAAACCCAGAGCCCTGAATATGCTAGGCAATCACTTTTCTACCTAGCTATGCCCCAGTCCTGGCAATCTTAAAGAAGGATGAGTTTAGGGTCTCCTAGTCATGATATTATCGACCATCAGGTCAGCTCCTTCTGATTTGGGGCATGCATTGTAAGGTGTTCAACAGG
The DNA here is from genome assembly GCF_950005125.1 of Chionomys nivalis. Lineage (NCBI taxonomy): Eukaryota > Metazoa > Chordata > Mammalia > Rodentia > Cricetidae > Chionomys > Chionomys nivalis. Next base: position 35,313,715 of record NC_080093.1, read on the forward strand.
AGCCCTGACTTCAACCCATTTAGCCAGAGCATTTCTTCCAGGCTTGGACTCTGATAACTGGTCAGATCTGGATGTTTCCCCTGGATGTGGAGAAAAGGTAGCAAATCAGTATGGGAGTACCCGTAGGAATGCTTGATGTTCCCAAAGCACAGGCCCTAGAGCATGGTCATGCAAATAGAAAGTGGGGCCTGTGGTCAAACAGGCCTGGGGATGCTACTAAAACAGACTGAATACAGATCTGAATGCTTGTCCCGTTCCAAGCTTGTATAATGAAATCCTCGTGCCAGCGTTATGGCCTTCGGGAGATGATGAAGTGAAGATGGCAGCATCCTCACAGTTGGAATTAATGCCTTTAGGATGAGAAAGTGACCTAGAAAGCAACCAGTTTAGACCAGGGACCTTGGAAGCAGCAGTTCTAGAGTCTTACCCTTGGCCAGAAGCTCGAAGGAAATGTCCTTTGTTTTCTTATAAGGAATACCAGAAGGAGGCTCTGCTTCCTCTTCCACTTCCCTCCTGCTTTCGGGTTCTAATTGAGCATCCCTGCCTGGAAATCATTCATGAGGATGTGAATGGGACCAAGACGCACCTGGACACCTTGGGGATGGACAGTTCATCTCTCCAGCCTCACCCCAGTTTCTGCCCTAAGTCCCAGGGAAAGCCTAGACTAGCAGCGTGGTGGCACTTCATTGTTTCTGGACCCACATGTGCTATGAAGGAGCGCCGCCTTCTTCCTTTCCCTTAAGCCCAAACTAGAATCCTATAATAGCACTTCTTTCTAAAACTTGACCTTCTGTGCTCTGTGAATTTCACTCTTCGATTCATGACACGGGAACCTGGAGTCACTGGCTCAGTGGAAGTCTCGTGTGATCATGAACTTTTGTGGCACCTTAAATCATGAGTTGAAGCCCACTTGGGGCTGGGAGGACTCTGTCACTCTCTAAGACCCCCACTTTTCCTGCATCACTCATGAGATGCCAGGGAGTTCCTTTCTCTTTTTCATCCTGTGAGAACACAGCAAAGACAGCTGTCTATTAGCCAGAAAGCTGGCCTTCTCAGACCTCGAATCGGCCAGCTTCCTGAACTTGTACTTCTCAGTCCCTGAGAGAAAGGTACTTTTGTTGCTCATGAGTGTGGGAAGTCCTAAGGCTCTAAAACTGCTGTCAAAGGATAAGATTACAACAACTTGAGGATCCTCAGTTTTGATTCAGAAATTGGGCAACACTTCATTCCATAAAATTGAATCAGTGTTGTAATGGCCAAAGCAGAAGAAGTTGGTTTTTCAGATAGAAAAGTACTGACAATAGCAGAAACAAAACCCAAAGTGAATAGGTCATCCCAGAGTTCCTTCCATCATAAGGCAGGCACAGGGAAACTGGGCAGTCGGAAAGTAATGGTTGGTTAACACGGGACTGTTTTGGGTCACTCTTTTGTATGAAGATGAAAAGTCCGGGGAATTTCATTATCATGCATAGATTGTCCTGTTTGGGATATTTGGACTCCGACTCTGTAATCTTGATTGCTCAGAAGTTCAGATAGGTACCTTAGTGTCAGTTAGGTTTCATGGGATTTTGACAGAAGTGACTCCATCATCATCATCATCATCATCATCATCATCATCATCATCAATTTTTATACCTCTCATTTCTGTTTGATACGGTGAATGAGGACTTTAACTTTTAGTTTTTAGCCCTGAGTTTTAAACCCAAGGTCTCAAACATGCTAAGCCTGTGTTTTCTCACTAAGCTGTACTCTAACCCCTAAGTTTGTTTGTTGGTTCTCTCTTTCTCCTTTCTTCCTTCCATTGCAAGGTATGTGTACATGTGTGTATGCGCTCGCATGTGTGTGAGCTTGTGGTGTGCACACGCTGAAGCTGGAGAAGGACTTTGGAGTTCCTGTTCCATTGCTTTCAGCCTTACTCCATCAAGACAGGGTCTCACTGAACTAGGCAAATGGCCAGCAACCCCAGCGGTCCTCCTGTCTCCACGCTGGCCCCTGGCACTGAGTTACAGGCACATGTGGCCTCATTCAGCTTCTTTTGAGGGTGTTGGGGTTTCAAACTTAGGTCCTTACACTTCCACAGTTAATGCTCTTACTCGTGGAGCCATCTCCCCAATCCTCTGATGCACACCTTAAATCTCTAAGAGAAAATGTGGGGTTAGCACACAGTGAATACTTGCTGGGCATCCTGTTGGTTATTTCTGTGGACTGTCAGATATCTGAGTTGATAATAATGAACATGTCATTAGTATTCCAAAGATCTAGTGTCTGCCTAATAGATTTGTTTTTCCTATTCCAGTTCATCAGAACACATAAATATTGCTTCTCATAGAGGAGAGAGATGAGACTCATAAAGCGAAGTTATTTTCTGATGGCCACACAGGCTGCAAATAGGCAGAGGGGGCTGTAACTGATTTTGGCTTTGAGGTTACCCATCCTCAGTGAGATTCCCTGCTATCTTGGGGTTTGGCTCTGAGAATATGAAATCAAGTCAGAAGCCAAATGGCTCCTCACTCTGTGCGACACTCTTCGTTACTCAGAATTTCTTGGAAAGGCACTGTCAGCTGGGTCCCCATTTCCTGGGCAAGTAGCGGGCTCCATGGATGGAAGTTGGCCACCGTCGTTGTGAGGGAGAAATTTCTGTTGCTCTTACCTAAACCTTGTTTGTCTTTTCTAAAAGTGAGAATTTTGCAACTGTGTTACTTATTTCTCCCCACCCCAGTTTTCAGGAGGCTGAGGTTCAAAATTTTCATCTTGTTGACTGTGCCATCCTATCTCTGGTTCTATTGCATTTTAATCACATACAACACATTTCACTATTTTTTCCCAACCATTCCTCCTTCCTTTCCATTCCTGACACAAGGTCTCATTAAATATTCCAGGTCAGAAATGTTAATGCCACTGCCTCTGCCTCCCAAGTGCTACAATTACAGGTAAGATTTTAACATGGACCGTGATGAAGGGACAGTAGGTACGCACAGCTGTTAGAGAAAGGAAAAACTGTCCTCGCTATATCTCTTTATTGTATGCACTTTAGTTATGTGGTGTGTGCTTATGTGTATGCATGTTCATATGTGTGTGTCATGTGCACAAGGGGCTCTAGGCTGATGTCAGCTATTTTCCTCAATTTCTCCCCTTTTTTGTTTTTTTGTTTTTTTGTTTTTTTTTTGAGGCAGTATCTTTCTTCTCACCTGAACTCAGAGCTGAATGGTTCAGTTAGTCTAGCTGATCAGCTTGTTCTGGGGATCCCTGTCTCTACCATTCACACACTGGGATCACAGATGGGCTGCCACATCCAGGTGCATGATTGATGGGGATCAGAACTCTGTTCTCACTCTCGGTGGCAAGCTCTTTACCCATTAAGTCTTTTCCCCAGCTCCATGCATGAACTTTTTACAGCACTTGTATGTTGCCTCAAACTCTTGGTGGAAAGAGTCCATGTATTACTATTAAAAAACAAAACTGGGTGGTGGTGTTGCAAACCTTTAATCCCGCACTGAGGAGGGCAGAGGCAGGCAGATCTCTGAGTCTGAGACCAGGCTGGTTTACAGAGCAAGTTCCAGGACAGCCAATGCTACACACAGAAAAACAGAAACAACAAACACAAAAACAAACACTAGGATGTCTCCAGAGGGCCACAGTGATTCCATCTGGTTTTATTTCCTTATCTTGCTGGAGAAATCCATGCATGGGTTCTAGCTAGAAGTGCCTCTATTTACGTGGAGCACAAGGAGCCATTTTTATAATTTATTACTTTTTAATTAATCAAGTTGCACCAATATTTATGGAGTGCTGTGGGTTTCTGAAGTCCTTGTCTAAGCATTCTCCTCCCCAGTTCAGTCAATTGCCCTCTTGGAATGCAGGTGCAGATTTTGCTAGTGAACATTTGCATAGGACTATAGATGAGTAAAACCTGACTCCAACATTCTAGGTGACTTCATTTTGTCTTCTCGAGTGATGGATGGAAGAGTTTAGAAACAGATCTGAGTATCACCAGACAGGAACTGTGTGTGAGTAGGAAGCAAATCTGTGGCCACTGTTTCTTCCCCACCTTTGCTTCCTCTGCCCAATACACACATCAGTAGAGGTGGTAGGAGCCACCTGGGTTCGTGGATTTAGCTCTCTCTCTCTCTCTCTTTCCCTCTCTCTCTCTCTCTCTCTCTCTCTCTCCCTCCCTCCCTCCCCTCTCTCTCTTTATCTCCCTTTATCATCTCTACACCCAGCATCTCCATCTCTATCCCCTCCATTTCCCTCTCTGCATTACCTCTCTTGGTGGGACTGGGAATTGAACTCAGGACCTTGCACATGCCTGTAAGCATCTCATTACTGTGCCATACTCCAAACCACCTAGTTTCTTCATTCCAATTGAACCCAGCAAGAACCAGAGCCCTCAGTATGGTATCCAGAGACACACACCTTCCCATGACAAGGTACAAGACAGATCAAGACTGTGTGTCTTTTAAGAATGTCAGCAAATTATAAACGTCTCCAGTTGTATGATTGGATGCTGGATCAAAAACTAAAGATCCCTGAACATGATGGATCTTGTCAGCAGCATCTGTCTGGCAATTTTAAAAGCAGGTAGGTCAAATGGGGACAGTCTTCATTCTCAAGATTTATTCAACTTTGGATGATACTAATTTTAAATCAGCCATTACTAGTGGATACTAAAAATAGACTATACGAAAGATCTAGTGCAGGTCTTACAGCTTGACACAAATCTGATTAGTTTTTCGACAGCACGCCTCAGCCAGTGTTTTGAGTACTTCTCCCAATACCTTTGGCAGCTTTGAGTTCCGCTTTAGGTGCAGAGTTTGAAAATCAGCCATTGAGATGGAGGGCAGGCCCACACAGCCACCGGAGAAGGAGAAATACTGTTTCCTTTTAGCTCTAGAGAATTGGCTTCAGTGGTTGGTGTCTTCCTGCATGCTAGAATCTCAGAGTTTGGGTTAAAAGAATCATTCCTTTCTCGGGAGCTTTGCCATTTCTATGCCTTGCAGTATAAATTAAGAGCAATTAAAATCAATATCCTGCTCTCTGAACAGTGTTGTTCACCAAAATCTGCTTCCTTTGATGTCTGGTCGTAGATAATACAAGCTGGTCTACCGTTACAGTCAATACACGAGTCAGTGAGACCACCCAGCTCACAACTTTCCCTCCAAGGACTGTTTGTTATGTGAGGCCAGGGTCCTATTCTTTTTGACCCCTTTATTTAATAAAGAATAACGAATTGTGTGTGTGTGTGTGTGATGTGAGAGTGTACATGTGTTGGTGGTATATGTGTCTTTGTGCAGAGACCAGAACAGATGCTGATTCTCCACGTTGTACCCTTGAGATGGTGTCTCACTGAACAAGAAGCTCACCGTTTCAGCTAGGTTGGCTGACAGTGAACGTCTAGGATCTGCCTGTCTTTGCCAGGCAACGTTGGTATCCCAAGTTCATGTAATCATGTCCAGCTTTTACTCTGATGTTGGGGTTTTAGACTTGGGTCCTCATGTTTGTCCAGCAAACACCCTTATCCACTGAGCCATCTCTCTGGCTTCTTGATCCCGTTTCTTACTTTCCTGTGAATCTGCTACAAAATGGTCAAAGGCTAAAGGGCTATTTGGCGTTTGATTTGACAGTCACGCCTTGAGTCGCTCTCGCTTTCAAGTGTAAGGGATCCTGAGTCTTGCATGATGCAGCCACAAACGGGACTAAATTATGCTAAGCAAAAATAAATTCTCGTACTGAGAATTTCCCAGGAGTTTTGATATTTTTGACTCTTGCTCACTAAATATGGAAAAGATTGAGACACGGAGAAGCAGGGGAGCTGTTCTGCCTTTTTTAGACCTTTGAAGAAGCCGTTTCGTCCTATTCAATGCTATATTAGCAATATACTAAAAATCCCTCTCTGCCAAAAAGTCACAGTGCCCTGCGTGTTTGAGGTTCAGGAAATGTTCTTTTAGCTTCCATTTTTATATAAGTAACAATTAATTAAATAATTAATATATTCTAGTGGTCTAGTGTTACTCATATATGGAAATGATAGAAATAGATATTCCACTGATTTTTTTTTCTTTTAAACAAAGCCTTACTATGTAGCTAGGCTGACCTGGAACTTTTGATCCTCCTGCCTCAGCGTCCCAACTCTTGAGATTACAGGCTTGTGCCACCACACCTGGCTGAAATCCTATTGTAATCCTCTGTGTTCTTTATTTAAGGCAGGTTTCTGGTGTTCAAGGTCAGCATGGCTGTTGGTGGAGAATACATGCAAAGGATAGGGAGCAAATTGTGTCCTCTTTTGTGGCTGGGAAGACCGCGACTTAAGAAGTATTGATGGAAACAATCAGGAACTTCAGCTGATGGTGTATACTCTAAAGATGCAGCAAGGAGAGGTGAACTGAACGAGCTGGCTCAGCAGCACTGGAAATGAGTGCCTTGGTCAGTGGCAGGCTCTGCCCGTTGAGAGTTCTAGGAGTTTGGTATCTGTGGTACCAACGGTTATCAAAACGCTTGGTAACCATTTAGCTGTTCCCCAGCTTCTCCTCGGAGCACATAATGCTTCTCTGTCACATGTGGCACACACAAAACTGATAGAGTCGGATGCTTGATCAGCTCAGTGTGTCTTTGACTCCCTTCTCTGTCCCCCTCTATCCCTTTTCTCTCTTCTGGAAACTCAGCCTTGTCACCGTACACAAAGATCCAAAGGTCTTTCCCTTAGCGTTGTGAGCAGCCACTGATACTCATTGCTGAGATCCAATAACTCATTAGGATCACACAATGCTAGAATTCTCCTTTTACTGTGTTAGCTTGACTCTCTGGAATGCGGAAGTGAAGAGAGCTTTCTCCTATAAACTGTTTGATCTTCTTGACACACAGTTGCTTTGGAAAATCAAAACAAATGTTTCATTCCTTCTGCTCTTTACCTTTTATGATAATACTCCATCGCTAGCATTTCACACGTGAATGAGGGCTGTTTTGTTTTATGAGAGAGGTTCATTATGTATCCCTGGCTATCCTGGAACTTGTTAGGGAGATCAGGCTGGTCTTGTGCTTTCGTAACAAGCACTTTACCCACCGAGCCATCTCCCTAGCCCATGATGAGTCTTTAAACAAACTACTATAAACATATGGGTAGTGACATTCTCATGTTTTCAGTCTCCTACAGTCTTGTTTTGACTGATGGCCCTGTCATTCCATCTTTAGATCAAAATCTTGGTCGCTTAGATCACCCTCATGAACTTTGTTACTGCTTTGCCTTTCCATCTAATAAGATGTTCTATGTTTATTCATTCATCTCCGCTTCAGACCTAGAGCAAGTTATCTCTGAGTAGACGCACTCTATGTAGGAAAAAACAATCTTTAGATGTCTTCATCTGGGTGCCTAAGGAGCTCACTGATCTGGGTTGGTCATTATTTTAGAAGACAGAGCTGGAAAACTTAATTTCCAGTTCTGGGAATTCAACCTGGGGTCTCAGGCATACTAAGCATGGACTCTCCCACCTGGCTATACCCCCATCATGTCTTCTATTACTGAGCTACACCACTAGTCCCAGCATTTTACTTATGTTCTCTCTCTCTCTCTCCTTTTTTTGAAATATGGTCTTGAATATTAGTCCTCCTACCTCAGCCTCCTAAACACTAGGATTATAGTTCTGAGGATTCATATCTGGCTAATTTACAGTAAAAAACAGAAACAAAAAAAGCATAGATTTATTAGAGAAAAGCCAGAAAAGAACTCCTTGAGTGGGAGCGGCCTCCAGGGAGGATGGCTCCTATTTTACTTTTAAAAGGTAAAACATACTGCTGGGCGTGGTGTCTTAACACGTGTAACCCTCACATTGCTGTAAGTTTCCGGCCAGCCTGGACTATAGAGTGAGACCCTTATCTCAAAAGAAAATAAAACAAAAATATCTCATATATTCAAAGGGAAACTTTGAATTCTCAATTGCTTTATTCTACAATATAAACAATATAAACAAACTAGTCCCAAAATCACGACCAACAATATACAAGTGTTGTGGTGATTTAAATGAGAATGGCCCCCATAGGCTCATATATTTGAATGCTCTGTCTGTAGTCGGAGTAGCTGTTTGGGAAGGAATAGGTGATGTGGCTGTGTCGGAGGAGGTATGTCATTGAGAATTGGCTTTGAGGCTTCAAAAGCCCACACCAGTCCCAGTTACCTTTCTTCTCTCTGTCTCATGGTTGTCATCTCAAGATGTGAGCTCTAACTACTTCTCCAGAGCTGTTCCTGCTGGCTGCCATTTTCTCTGCCATCATTATCATGAACTCACTCTCTGAAACTGTAAGCACCAAATAAACTCTTTCTTCTCTAAGTCCCCTGATGGCTATAGTCTCTTCACAGCAACAGAAAAGTCACTGCACATCAGCTGTGCATGTTTGCAGTTATAGATTGTGATAAAAGCAATACAGCATAGCTCATCTCTCTGATTAAGCCACTAACAGGATACCTTGTTAGGTTGGTTGCCTTTCTCTTGGTTCTGACTTTTGGGTTATTTTTGTATCAAATTAACTTTGGGGTAATCATGTACAATATTAAGTGCCTTAATAATTACACCAATAAAGCAAACCATATTAAAGAATTAAACCATTCCCTTTCTCCCTAGTCCTAATTATCCCTCTATATGTAAGTTTTTGAAAAATTATGGCTTGCTAGTCCTTTTAAAAACCTGAGTAAATAGTGTCTACTTCTCTGTCTGCTTGTCTTAGACAGTGGATAGATAGTTCCTCTGTAACATATATAAAGAGATATGCTTTATTTTCTTCTTTTCTTAAAACAGGGTCTTACTGTGTCCCTCTGTCTGGACTGGAACTTGATATGTAGATCAAACTGGTTTAAACTCCCAGAGGTCTGTGTGCCTGTGTTCCTGAGCTCTGGGGTAAAAGAACTGACCCAATGCTACATTCTTAAAGGTGCACAGTTTCAGTTGTGTGTACATGCTATTATATGTTAAGATCCAGATCTTAACAATCATGGACCATACAAACAAAACCAAGGCACTCTCTGATGGATCTATCTGTTGGCAGATGAGTCAATTGAACAATCACTTTGGAATGCAGTTTGTCAAAATGTAGGAAGGATAAAGTTGTATTTGCCACTTCCTGGCAATTCTTTTTCTAGAGAAACTCCCTTTTTTCCTTTCAGGACAGGGTCTCTCAGTGTAGCTCAGGCTGGCTTTATTCTATCTTTCTGCTTCAGCCTTTGGAATGATGAGATTACACATATGCACTGCCTTATCCTGATGGAGGGATTTTTATTGTTGAAGATATGCAGCACCTTGAAATTAGAAAAAAAACCCTTCAATTTTGTATCAAAAGAAGAATAGGTAAATTAAATTTTGGTACATTTAAGTGACAGAATATCATATAATTAAAATGTATGTGCCAGGTGGTGGTGGCACACACCTCTAATCCCAGCATTTGTGAGGCAGAGGCACGTGGATCTCTGAGTTTTAGGCCAACCTGGTCTCCATAGTGAGTTCAAGACAGTCAAGGCTATACAGAAAAACCCAGTCTCAAAGAACAAAATTAAACCCCCAAACTAAACCAAAAAATAGTATGAATTAGGTTAATACATAATAGTGTGTCTTTTAAATATTTTAATTTAAAATAAGAAACAAACTTTAAAGTAACAGCAGCATGCTACTTCTGTAGCATTACAGCCTACAACACAGAATGTGGGCTGTGTTTGGATGCATACTCGGTAATGACAGTTTGGAAACATGAACAGGATGGATGCACAGCATGGCTCTAAGGACTCACACGGAGGGAACAGAATGGCACTTTGTAATTCAAGTGTTGTTTTAACTTTTCAAAAAACCTTGTAGCCACCTCGCCAAGCATTGGCTCCTGTAACTAGGAAGAAAGGAATAAAGAAAGACAGAATCATAGACACAGAAAAACTGGGATGGGGGGTCTAGGCTCTTGGACGGAGAAAATGTAGCACCCTGGAAACACAGCATATTTATTAAATGCAGGGAGGCAAAGTCATTGCATACAGCTGAACAAGGAGGTGGGATTATTGCATATAGATAAAGAGGCAGGGTTACCATATACGGTTGAACAAAGAAGCACGTTTAGCTAATCCTGGTAGGAGCAGTCTCTGTAGGGGAACAGTGAGCATGGGGGTCATGGGGTGGGGAGGAAACTATGCAAGGCTTTGCCACCCAGTAGTCACTGAGACCACTGTGCCCATGTTATTGCTCAGGGCTTCATTAACTCCTATATGTACCATTTCGTTTTGAGAATTTCTGCAGAAGTACTGTATTTACATCATTTCTACCCTCCTTTCTCCTTCTCCTAACTCCTTCTGTGTCCCTCCAATTCCCTCTCAATTTCATGACCTCTTCTTTAAGTATTATTTTCATCCATACATATATGCACATAAATGCACACACACATATATATATAATAAATACAACATTGATGTGGAATTCCTCTTTGTATGCTGTGAATATGTTTTATTACCATTGGTTAACAAAGAAGCTGCTTTGACCTATGGCAGGGCAGAACAGAGCTAGGCGATAGGCAGGAAAACTAAACTGAATGCAGGGAGAAAGAAGGCAGAGTCAGAGAGATGTCATATAGCTGCCAAAGGAGACAGATGTCAGGAACCTTACCAGTGGGCCACACCCTCATGGTGGTACAGAGATGAATAGAAATGGGTTAATTTAAGGTGTAAGAGTTAGCTAGTAATACACTTAAGGTATTGGCCAAACAGTGATGTTATTAATATAGTTTCTGTGTGATTATTTGGGTCTGGGCGGCCGGGAAAGGAACATGCAGTCTCTGTTTATACAATGTGCCAAGTCCAGTGTTCATACATATATGTGTTTAGTGGTTAACCTCTTGAAACCAGATAGCTTGTCCTGGAGAAGACTGATTCTTTCTCTTTTAAAAGCCATCAATTGACAGACCTACCTGATGCCTTGGGTGACAAGCCAGCAAAAGACACCCCCACACACACCACAGCCCCCACTCCTCACAGTTCAGGCTGCCTGAAGCATCCACATGCCTACCAGGAGCCACAAGATGCTGGGTGTTTGGGTATCAATATGATGAGGAAGTATATGGTGGTGAAATGGAAGAGAAAGAGAGACAGGGGTAGGGTCTTGTGAGATTTCCCCATTCATGCTAGGATGTCAACTGGTATCATTGTGTAGGTCTTGTTTGAGCAAACGTACTGCTGAGATTTCATGGGGGCAGCTCCCTATCATATATCGAAAACACTGTCTCAAAGCACACATCCTCATCCTCTGACTTTTCTGCTTCTTCTTCCACAATGTTCCCCAAGTTTTAAGTGTAGGAACTGTAATATAGATATATCAACATGAGGTGGGCACCCCATAGCCAGCCATTCTCTGCATTTTGACCAGTTGTGGATTTCTGTGATGGTCTCTATTTCAAAAAGAAGCTTCTTCAATGAAGGGTGAGAGCTATGTGTATGTGCACCCGTGGATGCAAGGATAGATTTTTTTTTTTTTGGTTTTTCGAGACAGGGTTTCTCTGTGGTTTTGGAGCCTGTCCTGGAACTAGCTCTTGTAGACCAGGCTGGTCTCGAACTCACAGAGATCCGCCTGCCTCTGCCTCCCGAGTGCTGGGATTAAAGGCGTGCGCCACCATCGCCCGGCAAGGATAGATATTTTGAATGCAGTTGAGAATTAAAAAAAACTTTGTGTGTGTGTGTGTGTGTGTAAAATCTTTGAAAGTGGAAGCATTTAAATACAGGGAGTTTTTTCACATTTAAAAATAAATCTAGATTTCTGGGTTCTGTTGAAAACCAGAAGCTTCATTCGGTCTTTAACCAGTAGCTGTAGGTGCTGCCCCCTTCGGGTGAGCTGAGTGCCCTTCATAGTCCCTGCCTAGTCGCCTGACAGTGTGCCTTCCTTGCTTCTTGGTGCCACCAGCCTGATTCCCACATGGCTAATGCCCCGCTGAGCGAGGCAGATAATGAATAGCACTTGTGTTTCTTGCCATCAACAGCTTTTTTTCTCTCTTCCCAAACATTTCAGTCATATGTCTCCAACTGGCCTCAAATTGAATTTCAGAGTGCTTGAGAGTCAGGACTGCAATGTCCCTGATGTCCTTTTCTCAGGGTGTATTTTAAGTGGGAGTTGGGCTGGATAAGGCAGTTAAAAATACCACCTAAAGTTCCTGGAGTCTTCGCTGTGTTGGTAGCAGGAATGTAGTATAGGAGCTTGTTATTGGTCTTCGGTAGTTCTAAAAGACGGCCGAGGAGGAGAAGCAGACTGTTCCAGATAGCCAGACTGATTTTCACAATCCTTAATGCAGACCGCACTCCATTATTTATAACATCCACAGCAACAATTCCCCAAGAACTAACTCTAATTAAGAATTCCTGCTCATTATCTAGCTTGGAAATAGATCAGGATGAGCCCCCGATCCCGTTCATGCCTACAGCATGAAGGGTGGCTAGGAGGGTGAAAACCCCCTGCCAGTCTCCCCAAAGAGTTGGAGAAAGAGAGCCTCAACAGCAGGTGGGAATGGAACATCCAACCCAGGGACCTTTGTCTTTAGGGCAACGTTTTTCAGGGGGGAACTTCCCATTTGATGTTGTGGGTCAGAGGTGATTTAAATGAGTCACTGGGGGCTAAAAGGTTCAGATAAAACAGAGGCTACCAAAGGTACAAATAGGATTCATGCTTCCGTAGCTGAAATTTTCCACAAGGACGCCACATGCATGCTGTGAACCGAGGGACCCTAGGTATCGCCCAAGGGATAAAAATGTTTGCACAATTTGCTTTCAGTTTTCCCTTCCCAGTCTTCCCGAAACTCCCTCACTGGACTCTGTATCGGGCACCATCCTTAAAGTTACCCCCACGCCCTTTCCATAAGTGCATTTTGGAGAAGCTCTGAAAAAAACCTTTTGGGACTGAAGATGAAACTCAGTTGGCAGAGTGCTTGTCTACCATGGCAAAGTCCTGGGTTCAAACCCCAGCTCTATATGAATCCAGGCGTGGTGGCACATGCTTGTAATCCATTGCCTCAGAGGTAGATGTAAGAGAACTAAAAATTCGAGACCATGGTGGTCTACATAGTGATTTTGAGGCCATGAAACTCTCTTGAAAGAAGGGGCGGGGAGCCTGCCTGCCTGTACCAGGCTCTCTCTTATGCGCACATTAATGCCCAGGTCACATGGCTAGTAAGTGACCACCCAGATTTGAGATCTTTTGAGTGCACATTCATTCATGTACCAGCAGTTTTCAGTGTATGATCATGGAACACCCTGTAGGGGGAGGCCGTGGGAATTCCTTCAGTGTGTCTGTGAACTCAGAACAAGGCTTTCTCAATCAGTCTCCTATGAATGTGTGGGGACTTTTCCAGAGTCTGCATAACGTGTGATGGAAAGGGACAGGCTGCAGAACCAGACCTGAGAATCCAGCTGTTTTCTATTATGCCAAATACCACAGAGGTTTGCAAACACAGAACAATGCTGTTCTTCTCACTAATCTTTGTTTGGTTTTGAGCTCTCTGGGAGTTCTGCATAATTTCAAAGAGGAAAAAAATACCCAACCCCCCAAACAAAACAACAAAACAACAACCAAAGAACTACTGGATCAAATACTGGAAAAACATTGCTTCTAGTGCAGCTAGCAGCTCTTCTAGCCATTCTCATCTGGGTGTGTCCTAAACATCTTTTCTCTGAGATGGCTGGTGTGCTGGCTAGATTTATGTCACCTTGACACAAACTAAGTCATCTGAAAGGAGAAAAACCTCAATTGAGGAAATGTCTCCGTAAGATTGAGCTGTGGGCCAGATTGTAGTGCATTTTCTTAATTAGTGATTGATGAGGGGGCAAACCCATTGTAGGTGGTGCTATCCCTGGGCTGGTGATTCTGGGTCCTATAAGAAAGCAGCAGGAACAAGCCAGTAAGCAGTATCCCTCCATGGCTTCAACATCAGCTCCTGCCTCCAGGTTATTGCCCCACTTGAGTTCCTATCATGGTTTCCTAACATAGGAAGTGCCTATCCTTCAAGGAAGGACTACAGTGTGGAAGTGTAAGCAAAATATTCCCTTTCCTCTACAACTTGCTTTTTACTCATGGTTTCACCATAGCAACAGAAACCCTAACTAAGACAAGTTGGTACTAGGAGTGGGGTTTTTTTGTGACAGAACTGACCATGTTGTTTTGGGGATGCTTGTGGAAGGACTTTGGAATTTTGTGCAAGAAAAATTGAGTGTTCAGTGCCTGGTGAGCTGTTCTGTGGGAACTTGGAAGATAAGGATATTGAGGGCAAAGCAGAAGCCAGAAGCTTGGCTTGTAAAGTTTCAGAGGGAAGTTTAAAGACTCTTATGAGGACCATTTGTTACTTTGAATAAAAAAATTCTGTGATTCTGATTTGCCAGGGTTGGAGAATCACGCTGTGACTAACAAGATACCAGAACTACTGAAGTGAAACCTTGGCTTTACTGGAACACTAGATATTGGTTGACAGGAGCTGAGAAATAAGTGGTGATAAATAAGAGACCAGCAATGTTGAGGTGAAATCTGGCAAGTATTTCCTGAGGAGAGTCATCACACAGAAGCTGTGTTCAGAGGTGGCCAAAGTTGTACCTTGATCTGGTAGCTCAAGGTATAAGAGTTACCAGGTGGTACTGGTTTTGAAGACCTGAAGGTGTCATGGAGAGCTGTGCTTGACACTGTGAGAGGCCAGGAGAGGTCACTGGTAAAAATGCAGCTTCAGTAGCAGTTAAAGGCTCAGGACTGAAGGGGTCATGCAAAGAAGTTGAGGCTTGGCACCACGAAAAGAGCCAATGAGAGGCTATTGGTAAAAAAGTAGTTCAGTTGCCACAAAAGACCCCAGTGTTTTGGAGATGCCGGTACAATGGGATGGTCACCAAGAATAGCAGCAGCAGCAGTGGAGGGGAGCCAGCCTAAATCTAGAAGACAAGTTGTGCATGCTTCAGGGAATGGAGCTGGAAAGGTGACCCAAGCCCCTTGGAGGAGCCCAGAAGACTGTGAGTAAATCCCAGGTGATAGACATTGAGTTATTTATACTTTTGGAATGTAGTTTTGCTTTGTTCAGATTATGACTGTGCCCTGGTTCTTCCCTCTTGAAGTAACAAAGTACTTAATTTACCTTTTTATTTTACAGAATTCCATAGCTGAGAGACTTTAAACTTTTTTTTTTTTTTTTTTGGTTTTTCGAGACAGGGTTTCTCTGTGGCTTTGGAGCCTGTCCTGGAACTAGCTCTGTAGACCAGGCTGGTCTCGAACTCACAGAGATCCGCCTGCCTCTGCCTCCCAAGTGCTGGGATTAAAGGCGTGCGCCACCATCGCCCGGCGAGACTTTAAACTTTTAAAGAAGAGATTTTGGGGCTCTACAGAGAATTTGGATTTTAAGAGACTTGATATTTTTAGAGACAATTTATAGCGTGTTTGAAATGGTAAGACTGTGGGATTTTTTAAGTTTGTAGAATGTTTTATATTGTAATGTCTTTATTAATGTGTGATCTTGGGGCTGAACAAGAAAGGAAGGTTGTGGCTCAACAGTGACATATTTGTGTGTCAATTTGACAAAGGATCCATTGTACTTGGCTAGATTTATGTCAACTTGACACAAGCTAGAGTCATCTGAGAGGAAACCTCAACTGAGAAATTTCCTTCATGAGATTGGGCTGTGGGCCAGTCTGTAGAGCATTTTCTTAGTGATTCATTGGAGAGGGCCTAGCCCATTGTGGGTGGGGCCACCCCTGGGCTATTGATCCTGGATTCTATAAGAGAGCAGGCTGAGCAAGCAATGTGGAGCAAGCTAGGAAGCAGCATCCTTCCATGGCCTCTGTATCAACTCCTGCCTCCAGGTTATTTTCCTGTTTGAGCGCCTGTCCTGGTTTCCTTCGGTAATAGACTACAGTGTGGAAGTGGAAGTCAAATAAACTCTTTCCTCCCCAACTTGCTTTTTGGCTATGGTGTTTCATTTTCTCAATAGAAACCCTTACTGAGACAGCTGTGAAGAGAGGCACTTGGTGGGCTGGAGGTGAGGGAGATTTTCTAAGGGAGAGTGAAGAGCCAAGAGCCTCCAGTGGGAGGGAGGGCAGAAGGAGGAGAACCCAGGAGACCCTAGGCACAAGGCTGTGTATTTGCCCTGGACTGGCAATTACGGTGATGTAGAGGCGAGGGGCAAACATATGCTTTAGAAGAGGGCAGCAAAACCACTTAGCTCATGGCCCAGACAAATCACTCAACCTTGCTGGACTTGACTTTCCTTGACTGTGAAGCACAAGTCTGGATTAGCTCAGAGTTTTCACAGTAACACTCCAGTAAATACATATCATACTCATAGCGGCACTTAGAGATAAAATGCTACATAAGACAGCAGTCTGTAAATATTTAGTTTAAATTAAGCAGGCTTAGTGTTGTCTCCTATCATAATGCCACTCTACATGATGGAGGGTTTATTTGTTTGTTGAGAGAAACTCTCATTATGTTCTCAGGTTGGTTTTAAGTTACTGGACTCAAATTATCCTTTTGAATTAGCCTCTTGAGGTTTGGCATTACAGATACATAACACTGAGCGGCTCCATCTTTGTTTGAGGTTTTATCCTCTCTGTAGTACTGGGGAGTGAACCTAGGGTCTTGTACATTCTAGGTGGTTGCTCTAACATTAAGTTACATCCCCAGCTATACTCAAGATTGTGTGTGTGTGTGTGTGTAAGAGACAGAGAAGCGGAGAGACACAGACAGAGACGGACAGACAGATATACAGACTGACACTTTATGTAGCCCTAGTTGTCCTGAAAGTTGCTATGTAGACCACAGAGATCCATCTGCTTCAGCCTTCCGAGTGCCAGGATTAATAACATGCACAACAGTGCCTGGCTTTTATCGAGTTTTGATATGCTTCCTTAAGTCGCAGTACTGCGACCACAGAATGGCTTGGCCTAAGGAGAAAACGAGACAGGAGAGGTGAAGAGCCCTTGAAAGCAGATAATTTGATCAGATTATTTTTAATAGCTCAAAATCTTAGAAGTCTAAATTGTTTGGGTCCATACACATAAAGCCTTCACAGAACTGAGGAGAGACAGTTTCAGAGGAGGGTCATAAGCCGTCCGGCTTCCTGACTGCGAACCTGACCCTGTGTTCCCAAGCAAAAGACGCCATTCCATTAAAAGGGGGCGTCAACGCCTACCTCATCGGGTTGTTGTAGCTATTTGATGAGAAAACACATGTTGGACTCAGGCCTCAGGAAACATGGGCCGTCTTTTCTCCAGTTGAGAAAGTAGACCGCCGAAAATGCGTGAACAGACTTGGTGAGTGGGAAAGGAGAGAAAGGTTCTAGCACGAACATGACAAATAGGAAGAAAAGTGGATTGTGGTTCTGTAGTCTGAAGCTTAAGAGGTCTGGCAAGCCATTTTGGTGGTCTGTTTCCTCTTGTCTGCCACATGGAATACATCGGCTCTCCTGAGTCTGACTTCCTGGGAGACGTGATGAATGGGCTGCAGTCAGGAGTCCTTCGTCCCCCATTTATCATCTCTTGGCTTGCTCAGAGGAGCTCTTGCCTTCCAACAGGTGAGCTGGATTAGATGGATTGTGTGTTGTCAAAACAGTAAGTAATGGGATGTTGTGGTCATTCTTTTGTGATGTAGAAGCAGGAAACATTTACGCATTTCAAGTTAGATTAACAGCAAGCTCAGGAAATGGACATTTATGGTTCCTGATTCCCCCTACCTGTCATACTTGTTTTTAAATTGCCACCCCAAAGTACATTATTCAAGTTTTAACTCTATATTCTTCTTACAAATGTATTTGGAGAAAATAAACACAAAATTCGGCATTATTTTTTTTGCCCGAATAAATATGGTGGGCAGATATCTGTGAAGATAATTATTTGGTTCTGTCTTAGATACTTTTCTATTGCTAGGATAAAACACCATGGCCAACTCTGAGAAGAAAGAGTTTATTTTTGGTTCACAGTTCCAGAGGGATGAGAGACCTTCGCCATCACAGCAGGGAAGTGTGGAGGCAGGCACTGCAGTGGCAGCAGCCAGAGCTTCTGTCTCAAAAGGCAAGCTAGGGGCAGAGAGACTAAAGCAGATAAGGCAGGAGCCTTTAACCTCTCAAAGTTCGCCCGCAGTGACATGATTCCTCCGACAAGGTCATGCCTTATAAACCTGTCAAAAAAGCGCCATCTATTGGGGACCAAATGCCTGAGAATATGGGGGACATCTATTCAAATCAACACAGGTTCCTTGGCTAGTGATATGAAATGAGTTCCATTCGAAGAATCACTCTCTCAGAGAACCCAAATCCAGGCTTTCCATGGACCTGGACATAGACTTCGGTGCTTTAAAGAGTCGGGTTGGAATTTGAACTCCACTTTTTGCTATACTTGTGACATTGGACTTTTCGGTTGTTTTGCATGAGTGTGTGTGTATGTGTGTGTGTGTGTGGTGTAGGTGCACATATGTGTATGTGGAGGCCTGGCACTGATGCCAGGTATCTTCCTTAATCAGTTTCCATATTCTACATTAGGTCATGGTTTCCCCAGAAACCTAGAATTCACTGTTTTGGTTAGTCAGGCTAGCTGGCTTGTGCTGGCCACAAGAGATTCCCTGTCTCTGCCTCTGGCGGATTGGGATTATAGACAGGTTGTAACATCCATCTGGATTTCAGGTCAGTTCTGGGGATCTAAACTCTGATGCTTCGATCATTACACTTGCTTTACTTCCTGAGCTATTACAATACCTTTGAACCTTCAATTTTTCATGAACTTGGATTGATAGAAGCTGCCTGGTAGAGTGGAACATTAGGCATGATACATGTAGAGTCCTTCTGGTAGCAGATGCCTAATGAATGCTAGCTCCCAGGAGGGCAGAGCTGCCTGTGCAGGTAATCCACTATGCCTGGTTTGCTTAGAGCTATCTTACTCTGTTGGACTGATTCAAAGTGCCACTATGCATACCACAGTATGTAGGCTTTGGGGGAAGTTAACTTATTAAAACACATAGTGTCATAAGATTCACAAATAACTTTATGAAGGAAGTTCTTAATAGCTATGAAAACACCTGAACACATGCATATCACGTAAACACAAGATCATTGCAGGTGCCAAATAAGGGAGGGTGTACAGAAAGGTCCAACAGAGATTAAGCTGAGCTTGTATTTTTCTCTATCCAGAGAACTGGCAATAAATTGGGTCCTGGAAGGTGGAGCCTCTTGAAAGGGACGGGTTGAAGCTGTCACCTATAGAAACGCTCTTGGAAGAGCACATTGTCTTTAACTTACGAGCCTGGCTTCTCTTAGAAAGGTGCATGAGGCAGGATTTTTCTTCACATATAGTAATTTCTAGTTTCTACTTTGAATTTTGCTATTTTTATTGAAAATAGAAATTTTTAGAGGAGAATACAAAAAGCTTTATAAACAATCCATATTCATAACGGGGCACAACATTTGAAGAGAGAAACCATGGAGAAGGGAGATACTGGCAATTCCCACAGTTGGCAGAGGATTTCTATCTGAGAATGTGAAAATATCCTGTACAAACCCAGGCGGCAGAGAAAAAGGCAGTTGAAATGCAGGGGAAATTCAAATGACCCAAAACAATAGACAATATGCTAATTAGCAATCAGAAAAAATAAACTGTAAAGCACAATGAAACATCATTATGCATTTTCTGCAAAGGCTAACATTAAATACACAGACAATAACTGACAAGATGGAGCAGGGCAGAATTTCAGACGGTGGGAGGAAAGATGATTTAGTAAACTCTCCCCTGAAAGTTTGTGTCATCCAGTAAAGTTGAAGCTATACTTACCAGACTAATCAGGGACTCCAATCTGAAGTGTAGAGCCAACAGAATATTCATTACTATTTTTAATAGCCCTGAGCTTGAAATAGTCCAAATGCCCAAGTACATGGTGATCTAATTCCGTTCTGGGGACCTGGGCCGCCATGAAAATTATCATAGTATAGTTACTTTGAGCATCGTTGATGCTATTCATATATGAAGAATTAGCAAAAAAAAAAAGCTCAATATTATTCTAATTATCTAAAGGAAAAGGGGGGTTAGCTTCAGGTTTTTAAAGATGAACATTTAAGCAGCAAGATTATGAAGAAAGGAGGCCATTATGATAAACACCATCATCTGCTAGAGCTGTGTTGTGCTGGCGGGACAGCCGATTATGGTGTCAAGACATAACCTTGGTTAATAGTCTAAACTCAGCAATAGATGGAATATTCATATAATAGAAACTAACAAAGTCTGCAAATTTAGGGGCTTTCTTCTCCCTGTGTCTTTAAGCACGTCCTAGCATACTACACCAAGACGCTAAGTACTGTTCTCTTTAATGGCCAGGAGAAGATAGTTATTGGGGCCTGTTATCTGTGGGTCTTTTTAGATGCTGGGAATCATTGAGCTATCAGCCAAAACTTTAGGTGCATATAGACTTTCCAGAATGACTTCTATATCAGAATTGTCCGGCTTTCCAAAAAACTAAAGCACATGCTGTAAGACAAGGGGAAAAAAAAAGGACAGGAAAGGGAGAATCATTAGAGCCGCTTTCTGTGCTTGCTGCCCCGTAGCAAGGATCTTTGGGGAGAGAATGTAATCGGGGCTGTAAGGGGATCTGTGAAGCAGAAGAAGCTGGGCTAATTGTGAAGAGGACATTTCTGGGGTGAGCTGCTCTTGACAAGAGCCTCTGTGAGTTGGGGAAGGGCACGCGTTCATAGCTCCACCTAGCACTGAGGGGGGGACTTTGTCCTTTGTAGACTACAGCAGCCTGTTCAATGATGGAGACAAGAGTGGCGGGATCCCAAGACAGACCAGAATTCTAGGACTGTGCAGAAGTAGTCTTCAGTGGTGATGCTGTGTGGTAACAGGAAGCAATGGCAAAGCAGATCTGACTCATCTTTTTTTCCCACCCCGCCTGGGTTTTTGAGACAGGGTTTCTCTATGTAATCCTGGTTGTCCTGGAATTCACTTTGGAAACCAGACTGGGCTTGAACTCACAGAGACCCTCCTGCCTCTGCTGGGATTAAAGCCATGTGCCACCACTGCCCGGCCCGATCTGCTTCTTGCCTCACATACATGTGACAGAAAGATTGCCCTTTCGGATTAGGTAACTCCAAAGGGAGTTTTAGAATAATTGACAGGGATAGAAGGATCTCAGTGCTAAAACAGTCCTTCCAAAGTTCCCTGACAAATAAGTCATGTGACCCCAAATATCACTTTCCAGTTTTCATATGAATTACCAAGGTAGAATGTATCTTTACACTGTAGAAACCTGGTGATGACCACATTGGCCATGTGATCAAGGGCAGCCTCACTTCTAATGCACAGTTAATTTGATGACCTCCTGGTGTGACACCAAAATGTGGAAGATATTTGTGAAGTATTCTTATTGAGCAAGCCTCCTTTTCCATCCTCCCTCCCTCCCTCCCTCCCTCCCTCCCTCCCTCCGTCCCTCCCTTCCTTCCTCTCTCTCTCTCTCCCTCTCTCCTTTCTTCCCTTCTTTCTATTTTTGTGGCACTGGGCTATGAACACATGGTTTTAATATGCTATACATATACTCTACCACTGAGTAATAACCCCATCATTATCCAATATGTTTAACCAGAATATGATCTAGCTACCAGTTTATAGGACACACAGAGTCTAGAGGAACATGGCCAAGAAATGGAAAACAGCCACATGGGTTCAGAATGTGGGACAGTCAACAAGACAGTTGACCTAGTCTTTGGAAACTCAGTCTCATGAGAAACAAGTAGGTATGCTGCAGAAACAGCCATTGTCTGAAAGGCTAAAGAGCTATAACAATCAAACGTGCTGGCTTAGAAGATAAAAATGGTCCCAAGAGTCAATTTGGAAACAATTATGGAATTTGACTTGGACTAGATGGTAGATGACATTAGGATTGTTGTTGCTTCCTTGTGCATGGTAACACTAAAACAACCATAGAGGGGAGGTATCATTCATTATTCTTGGGAGACATGTTCCAGTCTGCAGAAGTGAAATGCTTTGATTAATATGGCTTTAGGAGGAAGTTTATATAGTGATGGGAGAAGCAAATAGCAAACTGTTGATGATTGTTGTAACTATGGAAGAGGTATGGATGTTCACTTTGAAGTTAAGAGCACTGGGTGCTCTTCCAGAGGACCTGGGTTGGATTCTTAGCATCTGCATGGCAGTTCACAACCATCTGTGACTCTTGTTCTGGGGTACCTGACATGCTCTTCTGTACTCCCTGGGTACCATGTGCATGTGTAGTGCACTGACATATATGTAGGCAAAATATACATGCACATATGAATAAATGAATAAATAAAAGAAATAGAGGAAGCAGGATGACTTCTGGGGAGTCAAAGAATTCCCTGGAGAAAGCAGGAGATGTGACAATTGTGCCCACGGATTGGCAGCTTTGATCACATGTATTCTGTTCACTAAGAGCACCCACTGTGACAGAGAGCAAACCGCACAGCGCCGTGATAGGCAAGGCTGCTTGCTTTCAAAGAGTGGCGTTCCTATTAGCAGCTAGTCTCTCCAGCTGGTGGAGCAGGAGACAGATCTCCAGACAATCTGAGGTGATTACCATGCTCCCGTTTGCAGGCACAGCTTCCCCCCTTGCAGCCGCTATTTTTTAGGAGACCTAGAAGTGCAGACCGTTCTGCCGTCTGCATTAGGAATAGCTTGACTCGCTTAATTCAGGGTCTGGCTGTCTTGACTTTGGTGTGTTTGTTAGCGGCTGTGGAGAGGGAGAGCGGAGAGCGGAGAGAGATGAGTGTGTCCCTGCTGCAGACAGCTGTCAGCTGGGTCTCCTCTGCAAACAGAGGCTCCAGGTGACTGTGTACTTTCCCATTTGACAGGCTGCATGAGGTCCTGTTGGGTCTTAACCTGGGCTTCCCAGAGCCTTCCTTTGGTGTGACAGTGGATGATCTGTGATCTCTTTAAATAGCTGTACAAATCTTAGCTCTCTCCTAACCCCCTAAGTGTTGTTTTTAGCTTTCAGTACATCACAGTAAATGATTATACATCAAGAAATTAAGGAATCACGGGCCTAGTCCAACCCATAGACATCTGTAGCAGACAGAGCAATTGAGAGAATATGTTAGGAGAGATATCAGACTGGCTTTTGGAATTTTTTGAAGTGCCCGCACGACACGATAGAGCTGACCTGCTTTTTTTTTTTTTGTCCACTGCAGACTGAGCTAATGGCCCAGCAAAACTGATTGAATAAAACTGAGCCACAGGAGCCTCCACCATCAGTCTAGAAGCCCAGAGAGCAGAGTCAAGCCTACAACAGGAAACCGAGAAACAGCTCCTCCAGTCTCTAGAAGCCAGGGACAACAGGCTACATCAGCTGTCTTCTTTTGCCTGGGCTGTGTATGAACTCTGAGGAAAAGAACTTATCAACAGTATCTGTGATGTTAGCCAGAGTGGCTCACGTCTGTAACCTCAGCACTTCGAGAACATGGGCAGAACCATTACTGTAAGCTTGGGGGCCAGCCAGAGTTACAGAGTGAGACCCCTAACTCAAACACATTGAAAGAGAAACAAAGCAAAGCAGGATTGTGTGCGTGTGCCTGTGTGTGTTAGCATACCCCATTCCTGCCGCCACCCTCCTCTCTGCATAACCCATGTGTGTCCTGTTTAGTAAAATGGGTCCCTTGGTACACAAGGGACACCAGGGATCAGTTTTCTTAGGAAATGGGACATGGTTGTGTTCACTAAATAAGCAAAGTAAGCCTGGTGTGCTGGCACATACCTTTAATCCAGGCAGAGGCAGGTGGATCTCTGGGAGTTTGAGGCCAGTCTGGGTTACATAGGGAGTTCCAGGACAGCCAGGGCTGTGTAGAGGGACCCTATCTCCAAAATAAAAAATAAGCAAGGTAGGATAGATCAGAGCTTTTAAAGTGAACGAGTTTGAGGGGTGAGGGTGTGGGCAGAGAGAACCGTAAAGAAGAACAACGTGATTTAGATCATATTGGGGAAGGCATCTGGGTGCTGTAGGGAAGAACCTACTGGGTTCCTAGGCTGCCTCTCCTACAAGGGGAGATAGCTCTGGGTAGTGTGGCTTGCTGCTCTCAGTCTCCAGTCTCTCAGTCAGCATACCTTGCTGTCAGCTGTTCATGCACATTCAGCCACATGGGGCCTTTCATTGACTCCTTCCTATAGCTTCTTCCCATGGCCAAGTTAGCTTTCATGGCATGCCCAAGACGCCCCAGAGGGACAACTGTTATATATTTGACATGGTCTGCTGCTATTGGATTAGAGGCTCACAGAGGACTTACTCAGACATATCACACAGGAGAGAACACCTTGGTGACTAAAGCGCTCTTGGCCACAGTCCCCAAATACTCTTCAACTCAGATCATATTTCAAGCGAAAGGTCTCATGTGTCTTTGGCTTCAGACTTGTGTGGTCTTGTCACTGTTTGGGTCGAGGGCTGTCATCATTTGTTCATTCAATTCACTCATTTGACTTCGTTTCATAGTTTATTTGCGTCTTCAGTCTTCTGTCGGGAGGAGACACAGTGATAATACACAGTTGCCCTCTCTATATTTTTAGGATTGCATTTGAGACTTAAGTCCTTGGCGTCATCTTTGATTTTCCCCTTTTCACTGGTTAGTGTCTCTTCTCACTCTGCTATGTCCATCTAGAAGATTCTTCCATACTTAGCACACCCTATAGCACTTTCATCTCACTGGTGAGTCTTGTCTATTTTCCACGTTAGCTTTTCTACTGTTGCCTTTTTAGTCATCTTTAGCTCTAGCCCACATCAGGTTTTACTAATGCCACGTAAAACCTGAGAGGGCTTAAAAAGGAGAGAGAGAATTTAAGACAGCTTTTTGCTATTTGCGGGTTGCGAGCCGCAAAGAAATTGTCCTGACTCAGCAACAGGAAAAAACTGGCTGTTTTAAAATGCCGGCTTTCTGGGCTGTGCCGCCATTGCGATCTCTGTCTGGCTCCTGCAGGAGACAGAGTTTTTGAATGGAGCATTTGAAGTAAAGTGCTACGGCTTGCTTGATGGCAATGTGGACTGCTGTGTGCCTGGAACTGTGTGTGGCTCAGGGGCACCAAATGGCTCAGAGGCAGGCAGCTCCACCAAGCTAAACTGTGCTGGTCTCAGGCAGGAACTACCGTAATTACCATAATAACAGTGCAGTTAAGGTTTAGACCGAGCAGGACACAGGTGGTACTGTATTACTTGTATATGGTGCATCTTAAGTTTTTAAGAAGTGCTTAACATTTTAAGAAATGCTCCTAGATAGTAAAAAAATTACAGATTCACAATAGAACTGATTCAGACTGTTGGATGAATGTACGTAGGCTTGAGAGAGAGAGAAAAAAATATATAAAGAATAAAGTTAATGTCTTAAAAAAAGGGTAGAGTCTGGGAGGTGGTGGCCGGGAGGAAGCAGAAATCTTAAATAAATAAATAAATAAATAAATAAATAAATAAATAAACAAAAAAGGGTAAAGTCTTTAAAGAGACAGAGTACAGATAGTTATAGATTAAAAGAAATAAAGAAAAATAAGCCACGTAAAAATGGAAAATTCAAAGAGTCTGGATTCTTTGTATTATTGTGTTTTCTTTAAAAATTTTTGACTGTAAAGGAGCTAAGTGCAGAGAGACATTTCATTATATGGGCTGCCAAGCTAAATCAGAATGGATATAAGGGTATTATGATTTCAGAATATGGATCTAAGGATATGATGTTTTGGAGAGGGTCTTCTTTTCACAGAGGATGAGACTCTGTGGATTGCATCTATCCCAATATGGTATGATAGACCACGCCCTCCTGAAAGGTTGCTGTGAACACCTTCAGAAAATTACTTCACTCAACTGCCGACTGAGATGACCCTGACACACAGCTTATCCCATAAAAGACCTGAATAACAGCACCCCCATTCAGCAGGAAGCAGTTTGGAGAGAAAAAACTGCACCCATGTTCCCAAATATGGTTTATAAATATTCTTTTACATTTAAAGGGGGATATGATATAGATATGAATAATTTACATTGGTATGGATTTTAAGGTCAGTTTTGTTATATGTATATGTATTTCTAATCTTGATTAAGGTATTGTGATTGTGTAGTTCATTTAAAAATGTAATGTATAATTAGGAAATATAGGTTGCTAATGGATAATCATCGATAATAGTCAAGCTTGTAGTCATGTTAGTTAGACTTTCTAGGTATATAGAGATATATTTCAGTTAGATAGGCATTCTTGATATCTTTCAAGACTGCAGAATATGGCATTTAATGTTTTAATAATTTAGGGTTTTTCATGAAAATGAGACACGTCTGCTCCTGGCAGCACCAATCTACTTCAAGAGGAAGATGGGCATCAAAGAGGCTCCTTATGGAGTTTGATAGCCATTTGGGCAAGAAACTGCTTTTGCCTGGACTGATGCATAAACTGGACACAGGGAACCCACAGAGAGAGGACTGCTGAACTTGCCTAAAGGTGAGATGATTCTTTGGGGTTCCTGATTTATGAAAGAGTCTACAAGACATTCTGCAAGACACAGCAGATAGTGACTGAACTGTCTTTGAAATTTCCTGCTTCATGGAAAAGTCTGCTGGAAACTATGGGCCTGAAGGCCGAAGATGGAGCCCCAACAGTACAGAGGAACTTTGGGTGACTGTCCAGGCAGCGAGATGTCTCTGTTATTTCTAGAGTTTGGGATTTCTTGTTTGCTTAGGTAATATTATATCCTTCTGGAGTCTTTGATGGAGTTGAAGAATGGATAGTTATAGTTTTCCTTAGTTATGATAAAAGATAAAGTAGATATAAATATTATAACTGTAATTCTTGTCTTATAACTGTTTTGCTATATGTAATTTTACTATGTTAAAATGAAAGCCTTCTTTTTTGTTTAAACAGAAAAAGGGGAAATGATGTGGGAGTGATTTCTTTAATTAATAAAGAAACTGCCTAGGCCCATTTGATAGGCCAACTCTTAGGTGGGTGGAGTAAACAGAACAGAATGCTGGGAGAAAGAAGCCGAGTCAGTGAGTCGCCATGATTCTCATACTCCAGACAGATGCAGGTTAAGATCTTTCTTGGTAAGCCAGCTCGTGGTGCTACACAGAATATTAGAAATGGGTTAGATCAATATGTAAGAGCTATCCAATAAGAGGCTGGAACTAATGGGCTAGGCAATGTTCAAAAGAATGTAGTTTCCATGTAATTATTTTGGGTATAAAGCTAGGCGTGCGGGCGGCCGGGTGGCGGGACACAGCCTGCCGCTCCTCATCACTACACCGTCTTTTTTTACTTACCACATGGTGGAGTGTACTCCAGCCCCAGTGAGTCCCTCATCGCTTTTCAGACTCTGCTGCATCTTCATGCTGTTAGGACTTTTGAAAAACCCAGATTATACCTTTCTCGTAGAATCTGCACCCTACCTTGACATTCCGCCTATTCTTCTCAGTTGAGATATTCGAGTTCAAATCTCACCCTTCCTGAGAAGCCCTCCCTGGTTCCTCCAACTTGGCTCTTTATCCATTGCAAACTTGAATGTACATTACATTACACTCCACACTCAAGGGGAATTTGCTTATATTATTTACTTATGGTACTTAGCAAAATCAGGTTCATATGGGGACATGTGTTAATGATACTCATTGGGGGATTAGCTGAGGGCCTGAGCTGAAATATGCATTTATTTCTTCATTATTCAGTGTCGGGCTCTCAGCTGGGTCCTAAGAATGTGCCAAGGGTCTCCAGGGACTGACCTGAGAGGAATGGGAGACAAAGAAACTTAACAGAAAGGTGTGAAGGCTGGGTAGTAAGGAAAGATCATTGGGGTGAGTTGGCGAATCCTTTATAGAAATAGAGATGGTTGAACTATAGCTGGAAGGGTAAAAAGCTGTATTAATAATTCTAAGTTTCTTTTTCCACATCTTGAAGCCAGGATATTTTTTAAATCAATGTATACATTTAATATACCAATGTTTCTGTCCAACTCTCAAGCTTGGAAGTGTAGGCACCACCACACCCAACTGAATACCATATATCTGAACAATACTCAGGAGGCTGAGGCAAGACGGTCATGAGTTTGAGGACAGCCTGGGCTAGAATGTATCACAAAGACAAAAAGAAATATGCAGTAGTGAGATTCTGGAGGTTGTACAATATATTTTCACTTTAAAAAAATGCTAGGTGTGGGGTTGCAGTGTGTTTATTCCCAACTGCTGCTTTGAGAAGTCAATGCAATGTTCTCTCATGGTTCTGCAGGCCATCAATGCAAACGTATCTTAAAGACCTAAAACCAAGATGGCAGCACATCTGATACTTTCTAGGGACTCTCAGGGGGGTCTAGTCCATGTCTTTTCCAGCTTCTAGTGGCCTCCTGCATTCCTGGACTTTAGGCCCCTTCTTCCAGTTTACTTCTGTTATCCCTGGCCTTCTGACTCTGACTCCTATAGGAGTCAGCCATGATATGAACAGATCACCCAAAGGAAGTTTTTACTTCCAACCATTATCACCTGTGTAGGACTCAGCCATCGATAAGTTTAATAGAGGCCTGAGTCTCAGTAGTTCACCCTGAAGCAATACCTGGTGGCAGGAAGGACCATAAATTAAGATTACCTGAGCACCACCCAAGAACAGACCATCCAAAGGAAATGCCTAACGTTCCAATCGCTGTAGATAGGATCACCTGCCAGAACACACTCATTGGGATACCCCTAGACAAATGTCAGCCAATCAGCGGTCCTGAAGCTCAGAAACCCCTCACTCCCACCTTTACTACTGTAAGAACCCAACTCTAACTGAGCTCGGGGCTCTCCGTTTATTCCAGTACGTTGGACATGCGGAGAGACTGAGTTTGCAAACTTGCATAAAATAAAGGCTCTTTGCTTTTACATACAGAACTCGGTTTCCTTGTTGACTTTTGGGGGACTTTGCAGATTTGGGCATAACAACTCCCCTCCTTCCAATCAGAGCCACATGAATAATCCAGGATTGTTCCCCCCTCCCCCAATTTAGTACACCCATTTTGACAAAACAAGCTAACAGCCACAGGTTCTGGGAATTAGAACAGAGGTATCTTTGGGGACATAATTCAGTGTATGACAGAAGTATTTATTTTAAGGATACTGATATGTTTTTTAGAGCCTAAATGTGGGATTATAGCTACATCTCAGGAAGACTCTAGAATCTTTTTGGTTCCTACATCTGCTCCTGTCTTCGTGACTATATTCCTCTCTCTTGTTCTTGGCAGACTGATTCCCTCTGCAACTTAGCCAACCTGCAGGAACATGACGGGTGACAACCCAAGGGTCTGGGCTGCACTTTTATTACCCATCCTGCCCCTTTGTACCATCTCTAGACCCAATTTCCAAGAGAAGAACGAATTGCTGCTTTAATTACAACAACTACTACTATCATTATGATTATCTTTCGAGCTCACAAGGTAACTCAAATTGACCTTGCAAGTCCTCCTGCCTCTTATTCCCAAGCGCTGGGATCACAGGTATTCACCACCACAGCTAGCTGATTGACACTTCTAGATCAAGCCTATCAAGCCAAGAATGCACTGGCCTAATGAAGAGCTTCAGCCAGAGCGTAGAGCTGTTCTCCCCGGCACAAATGTTCCTGGAAAGCAGGCTTTCTAGGCGTAGGCCTTGGCGTGCATTTAACCATAGTCCTCTACTGAGAAAGACTTAGCTCATCAGAAGGTTGAGTGAGAGGGTACTGTTTCTGATAGAGGGTAGTGACACTCAGTAGGCATTCAAGGGACGCTTATGTAGTTGGCTTGCGAAGCTTCCTTTCACTTTTGCCTGCAAGAGAGTCAGGCCTTCAATGGGCCCCACTGCTCCTCCCTCCTCTAGTGACCTCACTGTCATGTGCCACGTGCCCTGTCTAGAATTCTTCAGCTGCTTTCTTCCTGCCCCAGAATAAAGTCCAAACCCTAGCCTGCCACTAATGTATAGAATGGTGAGTCTCCTCTCCTCTACCCAGGACAGACTAATAACCATAGAAACAATTGAATGAATTGAAGGGGCCACTGCACTTAGCAGCACCTCTCGGGGCTGAGTCCTCTGCACAGGGCAGGGTGACTTCCTATTGCTCCCAAGGAATTGGTCTCGTTTTTTCTCATGGTGGAATCTTGTTTTTACCTGGGGCTCTAGCCTTGGGAATATCTGGCCCTATATTGTCTTTAGTCTTACATATCCTTTTAGGTTCTGCCAGGCTAGAGGGTTTGTTCTCTCCTCTTAATTTTGAAGACTTTCTAGTCCCGTTCTATAGTCTCAGAATAGGATATGGAGTTCAATTTCCTATCTAAATGTGGGAAACCATCCACGCACTGCCTTACCCGGGCCATTAGCTTCTACTTGAGCGCTTTGAATGCTGATGAGCCGTACTTAGGCTGCTTGGTCCCATTTTTTTCAACAGCTCTAATTAAATAATGAAAACATGCAATTATCTTTTTAGTCATGACTGTCTTGCCTTTTTAATAAAAATTTCAGTTCTTTCATGAGAACAAAGTAACTGCTCAAAAGGCATTGATTATATTTATGCCTTAAATGATAATTTCATGACATTAGTAGTTACACCAATTTCTCCCATTTTCTTCTAACTATATCATTTGTTGGAGGAGATGACTCGCATTGGAAGCCTCATGATTTCTGGGTGATGCCTACAATGGCCGTTAACACAAAGACAGTGAAGAAAAAAACCTCCTAACTGAGGTTAATGCGTCTTGTTATACCCCCCAACTTTGCTTAGGTCACTTTCTGTTTCTCTCCCTCTCCCTCTGTGAGGCAGCCTCTCTGTGTAGCCCTGGCTTCCTGGAACTATGTAGCACAGGCTGACCTGAAATTCACAGATATCCACCTGCCTCTGCTTCCTGAGTGCTGGAGTTAAAGTTGTGTACTACCCAGCTTTAGGTTACTTTTGATTCATTTTCAAAAGGAAAAACTATATTATAAAATTTTTACTATGTGGTGAGGCATCTCTGCAGTCTTTTCATGACTTATAAGCCAATATATCTCCATCTGTATGTCTAGTTTGAATTTTATAGAAATTGGTACCAAACCATATAGTCTCTTAATGTATTAATTTTGTGTGTGTGCGAGCATGCATGCGTACATGTGTGTGTGCACATGTGTGCATGTGTGTGTCTGTGTGTGTGCGTGTGGTTATGTCAATCTTGGGAATGAACACAGAGCCCGTGCATACTGGTCAAGGGCTCTCCCACTGAGCTATCACTACCACTACCACTTATTCAGCACTTATTGTTATTATTATTCTTAGCATCATCACTATTGTTATTTTGTCTGTCTATTTGTCTGTCTATCTATTATCTATCTATCATCTATCTATCATCTATCTATCATCTATCTATCTATCTATCTATCTATCTATCTATCTATCTATCTATCATCTATCTATATCTATCTATATCTATCCATCTATCATCTATATCTATCTATCTATCTATCTATCTATCTATCTATCTATCTATCTATCTATCTATCATCTATCTATATCTATCTATCATCTATCTATCTATCTATCTATCTATCATCTATCATCTATCTATATCTATCTATCTATCATCTATCTATCAATCAATCAATCTATCTATCTATCATCTATCTATCTATCTATCTATCTATCTATCTATCTATCTATCATCATCATCATCATCTATCATCTATCATCTATCTAATCTATCATTTATTTTAAGATTGGCATCACTATATATCTCTGACTACCAGGAACAGTCTATGTAGACCCATTTGTTCTCGAACTCACAGAGACCCACCTGCTTCTTTCTTCTGAGTGCTGGGATAAAGGCATGTGTCACCACACCTAGCAGCATTTCTTAAGACAGTTGCCCAAGCTGGCCTCACATTTGTGACAGTCCTTCTGTTTCAGTTTCCCAAGTTCTGGGATTACTAGTATGAGCCACTATACTGGAATGTATTTTTAGTTTTGAAACAGGGTCTTACTATATCACTTAGGCTGGCCTCAAACTCACTATGTAGCTCCTTAAAAAAATTGTTTCTTATTGTTCATGTGTATGGCATGTGTGAAAATGTGGGTTTTATATGCCCTGGCATATTTGTGGAGGTCAGAGGCACACTTTCAGGGGATGGCTCTCTCCTTCTGTTTGTGTATGGTTCTGTGGATTGAACTGAGATTGTCAAGCTTGTGTGGCATACCTACTGAACCATCTTCATGTTCCCATATTGTCTTTTATAAAGATACATGAAGATGTAAATTTTTATATAAGTTTTAATAAAAGTTTGAATAATTTCTTGGTTGGCATAACTGATTTATCACTTTTTCCTTTTGGTTAACCCATATATGGTTTTGGATTGGTTCTTGAATTTTGATTTCTTTATCTTGAAAGACATGAGAAAGACCAATGGCCTCTGTAAACCTATGTACAAATTTACTCACCATTACCATTTGATTTTGTTCTTTCCCCAAATCCATTTGTGAATATCCTAGCCCTGAATACTTCAGATATCACCTTATTAGGGAAAAAAATCATTATAGGTAGAATGAGTCAAGGTGCAGGGTGGTGGTGGGGCTAATAGAGTAGGATTTGTATTCTCGTAAACAGGAGAAAGTTGGAGACAATATGTGGGGAGAATATCATGTGACATCAAGTGACATGAAGGCAGAGCACAGGGTGATGCTTTTATAAGTCAAGAGATTCCAGTGAGTGTCAGAAAACACCGCAAAGCAGGCAAGACTATGTGAAGGGAAGAAACTCTTTACTTTGGACTCAAAAATCTCCAGAAATTTGAAATGATAAATTTCTGTTGTTTAAGTTTCCAAGTTTATGCCACTTTGTTAAGAAAGTTCTAGAAAACTAATATATCTAACTTTAACAAAAGAGACAGAGAAGATTAGAGCAATATTCTGATCTCAAGTGACAATCTAAGATAACTGGGCATCACTAGTCTCTATCCCAACAATATATTGAAAGATTATGACCATAATACAGCTCACAGCTTTAAGGAAATGGATTAAGCTTTACCATAGCGATGAGCTGAATGTTTGGGTAAAAATCTAATAACCAGTGACTTAGAAAGGTTAAAA
The DNA here is from genome assembly GCF_950005125.1 of Chionomys nivalis. NCBI lineage: Eukaryota > Metazoa > Chordata > Mammalia > Rodentia > Cricetidae > Chionomys > Chionomys nivalis. Next base: position 35,346,754 of record NC_080093.1, read on the forward strand.
AAAGTAATTACTAAAAATCCCAGTGATAAGGATGTGATTACCAAAGACCTTCCTTTTATGGTTAGATCAGTTTTTCTGTATTTCAGTTAAGTGAGGTAACATGAGCAAAATGTAATGATAATTTTTTCTACAGAATTTATTTTTCTCACTAGTGTTGGTGTCTCATCCAAGAAAGATGCATGCCGGTCTATATTTGAGGGTTTCCAGGGTACTTTATTGAATGCCATGTGTGTTATGGCAGCTATATGCATTGAAGAGCATACATAACAAGTTGCTTTTAGCAAATGGTGTCAACCATTCCATTACAAAGAAATGAGTAGGCAGGCTCAGTCCAATGCAGAACATTTCTCCTGAGCCATAGAGTGCTCACTCCTCTAAATCTCTAGACTGGTTTTTTTTTTCATACTTTATTCTTTGGGCAACTAAATGATAATGATATGATCCCACTCTCAGGACAGCTGTGTGTGATGCTTCACAAGAACAGGGACTTAGTTTGCTTTATTCATCTTGGTATCTTTTAAAAAATATTTATTTATTTATTTATTTATTTATTTATTTATTATGTATACAATATTCTGTCTGTGTGTATGCCCGCAGGCCAGAAGAGGGCACCAGACCTCATTACAGATAGTTGTGAGCCACCATGTGGTTACTGGGAATTGAACTCAGGACCTTTGGAAGAGCAGGCAATGCTCTTAACCTCTGAGCCATCTTTCCAGCTCCTCCTCTTGAATCTTTTGGGACAAAATTATTTTTCATCGAAGGAATAACTAGGCACCACAGTATGCACTTGTAGTCTTTCCTAACTGGAAGGCTGAGGCAGGAGGATTGCTCAAGTCCAGGACTTCTAGACCAGTCTGTATAACAAAATGAGGCTGTCTAATAAATGAATGAATGTGTATATATTTTGTAATTTCTCTGTCTATGCTTTTAAAAATTAAAAGATTTATAAAGGCAAGGCTTTTGCTTGTCCTTCTTAATGGAATATACAGCCAGACCTGTAAACCAGTCTATTGGAAAATTTTCATAATATGCTTTAAATGGGATAATGAAGTCATAGTTGTTCTATATTTTTTAGGACAAAGACAAGTTCTTCTTATTCTTTATCCCCCTAACAAAATGCTACCCTGAGTCTTTTTTAGTTCAGTATTCTAAACTTGCCACTACTCTTTCATATCTTTTAGTCCTGAAGTTCCAGGGCTTCTAGGGGCTTTCCAGGAAATTTCAGCAAGGGAAGGACATCAGATAAGGGACAGGAAGGAGCAGTGAGAACTATGGAGGACTGGAGAAACTGGACTCCCATTGAACTGACACGATTTTGTTCAGTTGTATGGGAATAGGATAAGTCTATTATGGTCAGATTTTCACGTGTCTTAGGAAGTACCAGAAACATAGAATTAGATGTGATATCTGTCAATTTGAAAATGGTTTCAAATTAAAAAGAAACACACACACCACATTGACCTATAATATCCATTCTTTGCGGGTGAACACGCCCCATAGTTTAACAGTTCGTAACTTCTGTTTTTCCAAAATGAGTAATTCATACAGCTCTGGGCAGTGATTCCCTAGCAATCACCAGGAGCTTTAGCATGAGAATGGTGACGAGCAGGTAGAGACACATAAAGGTACAAGGAAGTCTGAGTCATGTTTTAAACCATTTGTATTTTTTTATTGCAAAACAATTGTTACAGAAATTCCAGAAAGTTCTTTGCCTGTAGCATCTGCCAACTTCTGCTTCAAATTATATATCTAAACAGACAAGCTCAAAGTGCATTGTCAACCAATAACAGACCATTAAAAAAGAACAATGCCTCTGGATTTATATATATATTCAGTGTCAGTAGATAAGCAAACCTCTTTCTATCACACATGAAAGGAAGAAAAGATGTATGTTTAGTAAACCCAACTTGAAAATCATTGTATTTATAAGAAATCATTTAAAAATGGTGTCTGAATAATTCCCCCCATTGTAAACTATGGTTAACTCATTTACAAGTGACAGTCTAAGTACTACATTGTGAAATGGTTATGAGTGTAGTGTACTGACTACACGGACTGACTTCCACAGTGGTAGCAGCAAGAGAAACTCAGGTGAGATACTCCAGTGACAGGAAGCAGGTTAAGTCTTCACCTGCTACAACACCCTTCCTCATAGTCTCCCTCACACTGGTCCTGTTTTTGGATCCAGTAAAACATGCTCTCAACATACATGGAAGTCATCTACGAGTCACCCCAAATAGCATGAGCTGCTTCTCCCAACTTGAAGTTCTTGAGTGTATTTGATGTGTTTACTCTCTGTGTGAGAATCATGGATCAGACCCCGCTTGGCTCCAAATCAGAGGCCCCCCGACATGGCCATTGAGAATCCTGCTGCAGACACCTGGGAGGCTAGCACAGGGCTTGAAAGCCCACATCTGAATCTCTCTGTTGGAACATACATGTTTTCATGGTCAACAGATTTTGCTTGCACTGTCTTTCCTAGGCCCATTCTTTTGTGTTCTAGATCTGGGTCTTGGATTGAATTTGTCATCCCTTCATGGAGAGGCAGGTGACTGGGTAGAGATGTAGAGGGCCTTGCAGGATTCAGACATGCGATTCAGATTCGGATGTGACAGATGTCACAGTAGCCACGTTAGGAACTTGGCTGGAGGGAGGAGGTGAAGTCAGCTGGGAGACCAGACCCGGGTCAACTTCAGAACATCTGGCTTTCCCCATGTAGTCAATGTTTGGGGTTACTGTTTGGGGTCCATATGAGGTAATGGATGAGTCTATTGGTCTCACACACATATAGAAAAAAAAGGAGCTAGCTTTAGACTTTAGACTAAGAAAAAGGAAAGAAAGGGGACAAAAAAATGGCTGCAACCCCGGCCCAAGGCTGATTTCACCCTGTGCCTCACATTCCTCAGGAATCTGTCTCCACCAGGGGCTGGAGTCATGGCTGGCACTGATGCCCACCAGAGTCTATGGGCATCTATGTAGATGTCCATTGTTTCTGTTTCCACACCCACTACCGATGCGGGGATATGTACTGCCAGCAGAAGGTGGCCAGTTATTCCAGCAAAGTTAGGAAACAAACCGCTTCTTTTGATTAATCAGGGTGACTTGCTCACCTCCATCCCCTCTTAGATGACACACAGAAATCGGAACATCTTAGTTTTTATTAGGTTTTAATCAGTGCAAAGAGATCACGAGAGCAAAGGCGACATTAACACTCTCTGAAATTAATTTGAAAAAGAAAAGAAAAAGTTGTTCTTCTTTAATCAGAGCCAACCCCTTCTTTTATTGGCTCTAATCTGAGAGACAGGATGCTTGACTCATAGACACAAGGGCAAAGCTGGTGGAGAGAAAAGGTTCCCCTGCTCATTTTGGGAGCATTTTGACTGTGCAAGTTGGATCCATCCCATTCCAGATGTTGAAAGGCTTGTAACCATGGAACCGCGACTTCTTTAAAGAATAAACTCTTTGGAGACACCTGATATTTCATCAAGCAATCAGCTGTTCCCTCCTCTGGGCCCAGCTCCCCCACAGGTGTGAAAGCCACAGGACAAGAAGGGGGGTCCTTGTCCACTAGTGTGGGACCATTCACCCATAACGTCCGCGCATTTCTGTCCTGCCACCATGGACCCTTGGCTTTCATCTCTGGTTTAACAATTTGCACCCAGGAAGCCGTAAAGAATCCAAGGCATGTCTTTCATGCCACAGATGCCCCGGCACCTAGACCTTGGGACTCCAGAGTGGTGCTGCTTTGCCATCTCTGGGGCCCTAGCTATTGCAACTTGCAGGGGATACTCTAGCTATATTATTTGTTCAGAGCTGTACAAACTTGAAACAAAAGGAAGCCTTGGTTACTTGTTTTAATTTCTGAAGCCAGAAAGTAGCCGCAGTTAAAGAAGCCCAACAGTTTGCCTGGGCCCCTAACTGTCTTAAGCACTGCAGCAGACAAGAGTAAAACGTTAAGTGCGCTAAACAGAGTCAAGACTGGTGCATAAAGCACAGCGTGCGTTGTGCTGGCACAAAATTAAGACTTAGTTTGGAGAGGGGTTACTTCAGTCAAGTCACATTGCTATTGGAAGGATTAGCGGGTTGAACACAACATCTAGGCCAAGTATACGGCTGCCTAAACGTTAGCATCACTTTATCTAGAACAGACAGCGCTACTGAATGAACGTATTTATCAAATACTATACACTGCTTCCACACAGGGTCAGCAGACGTAAACAAACAACCGATTCAATTGGAGTTTAAAATATTTAAGTTCATTGGTTATATAGTATTTTGCATAACATGCCAGCTTGTCCATCACACAGCCATACCCTGCCTCTCACAGCTAGTGGGACCTGGGAGAGGATGGCCATCAGCTTATACAAACATTTTACAATAGTCCGAGGAGTATGGGCAGCATAATGAAGATCAGGAACAAAAACACCCATTGCCAGAAGCTGCTAAGTAACATGGAAATGGGAACGTCATCAATCCTTGCCGCATGTGCTTCTTTATTGAATGTTACAGATTTATAAATGAGTAGAAAGCGGTCCTGTGACGTTCATTAATACAACCACATGCTACAACTATGCTGGGTTAAACACAGGTTACAGACAGGTTTACATGTGTTTTATGATACAGCATCGCCCAATATGTCACATGGCAGAGCCTATAGATAGAGCATGATGGATAACTGGATAATATTATCTTTAAGGAAATCAAACAGCCCAAACACCCAGGGAGATTAGACTGTACAGCTGCAGGAAGACAAAAAGAAACGTACTATCCAGTGATCTACCATAATGTTATCTATAGAAACCGGATTTGAAAATACATTTGTAACATTCAGAAGAAACACATTTTGTGTTTCCACAAGTGCCCCTCCCCCCATTTCATTATTCTGGCATATGTATATATATTGTTTTTTCAAAGGGGGAACTTTCAAAGTGCTAAGTAATAGCTGGCCCTGGAAGCTTCAACATTAAAGAAACACCCAGGTCTATAAAGTGCCGCACTCCGACTGTCCTCCTTTGACTTGCAGAAACACAAACTGGCCACGACAACTATCCTCTTGCGGTCTAGCACTCCATTCAAATCTATCAGTTTCTAACTGTAAATATAAAATATGGCCATTTTTTATAAAACATCCATCATTTCTGCCCCCAAAGGAACAAGCAAGCAATTTAGAACAAATCATTACACATTGCAGTATATAAAAATTGGCACCTATGAAGCAGACAATTAAATACACTATCTCTTTCTTGAGCCCTCTATGACTTTGTGTATGTATGGTCTTCAATGACAGGCTGCTCATGAGCTGCTTAATTCACGAGGCAGGTAATTAAGGTCCCCTCCATCAGGGACATGGTGGGACGAATGAGCTGAACACAAGTGGTCTGTACAAGGCCACAGAATCGATGCCACACTGGTGCAGAGAACCCAGACATGGAAGGAGATGGGACTGAAAAGAACACATACACACACACACACACACACACACGTACAGGAAAGAGATGGCTTATGAGGCCTACACAGTTTGTGTCTGAAGTTGTTTACATTTGGCTTAGAGATTCCACACACTTCACCAAGGAGGCTAGCACTTAATTTTCATGCAGAACAAAAGCTCAGGACTGTTAAGTGTTTCCTTTCCCAGGTCATGTTCTTTCTCTCAGGTGGTCACAACAAACAGAGACACTCAGGCTTGTCCTTTCTCTCCCTTGCCTCCAATGAGGTCCCAAGCCAGGCCCACAGTGCTTGGCACCTGCCCTGTGGTCACAGATGACAAACTCATTTCCTTGGACTTCTCCATAGTTCCCTCAGTCTCTGCCTTTGAGAATCCTTGCTAATCAAAGTCATGAAAGTGGCCCAACCACATCCAGCTAACCGTGTCTACTCTAAGGAACAGAAGCACAGAGACATGGCCTTCCAAAGAATCACAGGGAAATGGTCTAAAAGTGTATAGTGCCTGTTTCAGCTTGGCTGCTGATGAACATGGTCTCTCTCTTCATCAGCCACTGTGGAAACAGGGGAGTCATGAACCCCTGAAAGTCACATTGCAGCTTCACATGGATGTGAATTTGGGGGGGTGACAGGGCTCAAAGTTTCCGTGAGGCTCTCACAGGGACTCATGGCTCAGGGAAGCTTAGAGTCAAATGATTTATTCTCGGATTCAATGCATGTCTGTTGGGAGAGAGATCAATAAGGATGTGTCTCCTCTTATCAACAAAGAGGTTGGGTGTTACTGAAATACCAAGGATGAAAACTGATTCTACATGTATGTGAGCATGCCATTTGTTTTAGGATGAAAAGCTTGGTTCTTTAAAAAAATATATAGCTAAAGGCTAGAGGTTTTGTGAGGGACTGACTTGATGTCACTAAATGAGATACCGCTACCATTAAAAGAACCAGAGAGCATCTGGGGCCAGGGACATGAATCATGTTTCTGTTTTTTCTCTCTCCCTTACTCCTTCTTCTCTCCCCCCTCCACTGGGTATGGAACACAGGGCCTTGAGTATGCTAAGGAAGTGAGCCCCAGCCCTAGCTCAGAATATTTTTCTTTTTATGTTTTCTTTTCTTTCTTTCCTTTTTCGTGACAGGGTCTCATGTAGTCCAGATTGGCCTTGACCTTGATGTGTAGCGGAGGCTGACTTTGAATTCCTCAACCTCCTGCCTCATCTCTCCAAGTACTGGGATCACAGGTGTGCGTCACTACTACTCCTGGCTCCAAATTAGTTTTCTTAAAGACTTTATTATTTTAAAATATTCAATGATCCAAATAGGAATCCAAAGTTTTGTGATCAAGATTTTCTTATCTCACTTCAAATCTAGATTCCAGTCTAGAAATTTATGCCTCCATTCTAGGCTGTGTAATACAAACTAGCTTGGAATCACACATCTGTTCAGGTTGTATTTGGTGGTAATAGCTTCCTGTCAGAGAAACCAGAGTGAAAGAGATGTCACAATAGTGCGTGCTTCCAAACAGAAGGAGGCAGAGGGCAAGGGTGAGCCACTTTGACAGTTCTTGTTCAGTGTAAGAAATGATTAAAAAGACAGAGATTTTCTAAAAATTGTAATTTCAGCAGTGGGTCCAATGGCACAGTGAACTTTTTCCATTGAAACCGCTTCAATTTTAAAAAATAATCTTGGTTATACCTTCAGATGACAGGAAGTCAAGCCTGTTAAAAAATCTCTCTGTCTGCTTTATTACTTTATATAAACATGTATCTGTGCATGTGTGTGTATACATAAACAGCATAGACTATAGAACTCTGCAAATGCTATATTTGCTTTCTCTTTTGGCCTACTATACTTTTTTTAAATAACTTTGTAAATAAGAAACATATTCATGGTCTGCCTGCAACTGATGGCTTTGGGTGGATGTGAAGCCCCTAGTCAAGTCTAAGATTATTTATGGTTTTTAAACTTCCTTAAAAAATACTTTGGGGCCAGGTGCTGGTGGCACAAATCTTTAATCCCAGCACTAGGGAGGCAGAGGCAGGCAGATCTCTGTGAGTTTGAGGCCAGCCTGGTCTACAAAGTGAGTTTCAGGACAGTCAGAGCTGTTACAAACAAGAAACCCTGTCTTGGAAAAAAAGCAAAACAAAACAAAAAAAGTACTTTGGAACATTTCCATAAAAAAGATACCAGCCCTTGAGAAACTCCGATTAAGTTTATGCTGAGCCCAGATTCGATGGCTAAATTCTAGGTATGAAAATATTCACATATCACCATGTGTTCAAATACAAAATGGTCATGTGATGAGTGGTGTGGGAATTTGGCAGTTACATCTTGAAGGTGCTCGGAGGACATAGTGGAGACATGCAAATGAAGAAGGCCACACAGCAGCATGACATACTATGGATGGTGAGATTATAACAACATCCCACGTGGCAACGTAATGTTAGTTCTTCCCATTGCTGCTTTCCCAATATTACATATGGGATGAGTGAATTCACTGATGATAGGTGAGATACAAAATAACTTAAGAATATAAAATTATCTAGTTACATTCGTCCTGAGCTTGCTTGACTATACACTTGGTTGCCCATGGTATATTATAAATCATATCGCTCTTGCTTTCAACATCAACTCTTCTTTCATTTTGATTGCAAGACAAAGAGGACAAAAAAAAAAGGCATTTCTGTTCCCTTATTTTCTTCTAAAGAGATAAACAGTTGTGGCACCAGAAGTGAATATATAAGAGACAGGCGAACTGTATATACGACTGTTACCTTGTTTTTCTTTATAATGACCAATTACAGAAGTGTTGGCATGAGAAGGATGTGGGACGTTAGGTAGAACTGCTTGCTGCCGGCTTATACTGAATAAAAGGGATGTTCTTCATCAGTCACCAGTGATGGAACCAATGTGAAAAGAAAACAGAATGGAAGTTTAGAATATCTCATCTTGCATGCTGGCTATTTTATCTTATTTTGTAATTTTAGCCCTGTCTCCTCAACTCTTGATAACAGGGCAGAAGTCCCAAGATGCCTGCTGGCATAGAGAATGCTTGAGCTCTTTCCCCAGAGCTTGTGGCTTTCTGTGGTGCCTGGTGACACGCATTCATCTCTAAACCCTTGCCGTCCTCTTTTCCCCTCCCTTCCCAACAAGTGTGAACATGCCAGAAAACCCTGTGTTTGGCACTGGGCCGGACGGACCTGTGGCCCAGAGGTTACCTTTGAGTTAACATCTCCCAAGGCAATGTTTTGCTCAGCTAAGAGTAAAGCGGATATAACTCAAGGAAGTGGGGGGGACAAGGTGGACATGGGGAGAGTTTTAGTGCTGGATTCTCGAGACTCCTGCAACACACGATAAGAAGGTTTAGTTGTGCTTGCTCTCAAAGCTATGAAAAGCTGATGTTCTAGACAATCTCCTCATGGATAGGCTGTCTCCTCGGCCCTCCGGCTTGGAAGACTTACTTCTCTGGAAGGGATTTCGTAGGCTTGAGGTGTTCCTCTGTCTATCAAGCTTGTCACTGATGGAGAAACTCTTCCTGGTATGTGCATATGGTGCATTTGGCTCCTCTGCTGAGTAGCTGTTAGCACGCTCTATCTTGGGAACTGTGATGTTGTTGGATAGGGTTCTGTCTGCATTTTCAGCCTCCTGAGAGGAGATCGGATTGGCAGCTCTCCGGCCTCTGGCCTCATTTTCCTCACTGTCAGAGCTAGGATGGCTGAGCTCTGCCTCTCGCTCAGGGTGGCAACAGGATAAGTCCTCTGCTTTGTCTCCGAGACCACCAGGGAAGGTGGCTCTGTCAGCAATCGCTTGAGGGGCATTGACACATCTTGTGTCGATACAGTCGGTAATACTTGTGTATTCTGCTGTTTTCACGGGCACCCCAAAATTAGCATAGTAACTCCTTGAAGGAGAAAACATAAAGCTATGGGATTTTACAATGGGGGCCTCTTCTAGGAGAAAGGGTGCGGCTGCTAGGTAGCGGCTACTCTTGGAACGCTCGATGGTGTGGTACATTGGAGGGTCTGTGTCCCAGGGGTTTTGGCATTCTGGGAGGTGGGTATAGTCTGAAGAAAAAGATCGAGTGTCCATGGAGGTGAGGTCTTCAAAATCAATGCTCCTGCTTGGAGGTCGGTCTGTCGGTGCAAGGGTTGCATAGGCACTACTTGAAGGGGCTGTGGAAGGCGCTAGAGTTGAAAAGCTTGGCTCGCCCAGCCCCAGGATGTTCATGGAACTATCCAGAGGGTCTATATCACAGTGGAGCTCATCCATGGCAGAGACATAGATGTCTATGCATGAAGAGGGTCTTCTGGAGTCCGGAACAATGGCCAAGGTGTTTGCAGGGGCTGCAGGAGCTTTGGGTTCTTTTGCTACTGAGTGGGAGCTAGTAGCTCGGTGTAAGCTCAGGGACCTTTCTTTGAAAATGCTTTCCAGCTTTTCTAGCCCACCTTTCTCTTTCACATTGACCGAATAGAAAGAATGGCTTCTCATACGGGGCATTAAGGTTGGAGAAGTTGGGGATATGGTCTCCTCACCTGCAGGGTCTATACTCTCTTGAAGTTTGAAGGTGTTCCCCTCCTGGCTATTGAAGCTGCTCTGGCGGATGATGTAGGCTGCATCTGTGCAGTCTGAGGAGGTCCTTGAGCGGATCTTGTTGGATTCCGCCCTCTCCAGACCCGTCAGGCGCTCCAGGGCTGTGGCCATGCGTCCGATGAGGTCCTCCAGCTGAGCCAGCCGGATGTCCACGGTCTGGAGTGACGCCTTCATGGAGTGTTCTCGCTCGTTAACCTCCTCCAACCTCATGGACATGTTCTCCACCCTGTACCGAGAAGCAGAGAGTAAGAGTCACCTGGGTCGGGGTCCTCTCCTGGGGGAGTTAGAGGGTAAGGCTAGAAGATGGCAAAGCTGTGCTCTGCTCCAAGAGGGAATCAGTGGGGTGGGGTTTGGGTCAAGGGGGGACTGACGTGGAGAAAGTGGAGGGGTTATAGGTAAAGGAAGGGGCTAAAGTGGAGAACGTGGAGGGCTTATGGGTAAGGGAGGGGCTGAAGGGGAGAACGTGGAGGGGTTATGGGTAAAGGAAGGGGATGAAGGGGAGAATGTGGAGGGGTTATGGGTAAGGGAGGAGCTGAAGGGGAGAACGGGGAGGGGTTATGGGTAAGGGAGGGGATGAAGGGGAGAATGTGGAGGGGTTATGGGTAAAGGGAGGAGCTGAAGGGGAGAACGGGGAGGGGTTATGGGTAAAGGGAGGGGATGAAGGGGAGAATGTGGAGGGGTTATGGGTAAGGGAGGAGCTGAAGGGGAGAACGTGGAGGGGTTATAAGTAAAGAGCTGGACTGAAGGGGAGAGAGTGGCATTCCTGCCCTAACCTAGGATTACAGAATCTGAATACGTTTGTGTCCAAAGACATTTTGGAAATGATCAAATAGAGATTTTCTTTAGTTTTGGTAGTAATTTTGAAAAGGGGTCTCTCTGTGTTGCACAGACTGGAGTTATCTCCCAGTAATACTCCTACACTGGTCTAAGGGCTGAGAAATGTCTGCGTGCCATAGCCTGGATCATGGGGCCCCTTTGTTTACTGCCCTATGGCTTAGGGTTCTGTATCACAGAGAAAAGGAGCAAGAAAGAGTCAGAGGGTTGAGGCCTAATGAGGGAGGTCAGCTGGGCCCAGACTGGGAACCCAGGGAGAGTGAAAAAGAAGCTGGGGTACAGGGGGAGAGGCGCTTCAGGTACACTAGGAAAGTTCTTATAGGAGCCCTAAAAGCAAAGCATCCCAGACTAAGAAAATCAAGCTAGAGCTGGAAACTGCTGCAAAGGGGCTGAAAAAATACATACATACATACATACATTTATGTGTGTATGCATATATACATATAACACTCATATATACATATATACATTCACACAATCAGGGCCTCATATACATACATACAGAGTCTCTCTATAGATCTGGCTGTCTTGGAACTTTCTTATAGAGCAGGCACTGCCTGTTTCTGCCTCTTGAGTGCTGGGATTCAAGGCATGGCACACCTAACCTGGTCAAGAATTAGTCTTAACCACTTCTCTACACTCCTATGTAGTTGGTGTATTAAGTCTTGTAGAAGACAGAAAGAGCTCACATTAACCCATTTCCATCTATCACTCTGAGGGTGATTAATCATCTAACCACCCAATAGTCTATTGATGAGAACATGGAACTAGCTGTAAGGAGCTTAATGTGGAAGCTAAAATCTAAAAAGGACCTAGAGCCAAATTTACTTTATGTTTGTTCTATAACAAGACAGCTTCCTTTAAACTTCTTTTTCTTTTCTTTGAAAAGTTTGGGAGCAGTGAGATGGTGCGATAGGTAAAGACACTTGCCACCAAGTCTGCTGGTCTGAGTTTGATCCCTGGATGTGCGTGGTAGAAGAGAGAACCTATACCTGCAACTTGTCCACTGACCGCCACATATGCGTGCAAACACAGACCCTGCCAAGAACTTTCAGTCAGTGATTGTGGCCCCAAGGAATACAAATACAGTGACTAAGTTACCCCCAAAAAGAGGTCATTGTGAAAACCGTGATCTTATATAGAAAGTAACCTGACTTTAGTTTCCCATCCCATCTCCAGTTAGAGAGTGGTTCATTTCAGATGAACTCAGAAGTCGATGACAACAGGGTGCAGGGAAGATGAGAGGTGGCGCATGCCCATGAAAAGAGAACAAGCTCTTAGTTCTTCTGATTTCAGATCCCTGCGCTCAGGTTGTATAACACAAAGGCACAGTTACATAAAATTCTCTGTTGTTCGGACTGTGTACAATCAGTAGTGAAATGCAGCCATCAGCATCCATACCAATGTGTCTACTCACGGACACACATGTGTGCAGACCTCTTTCCCGGTTCTCTCTGTCTCTGTTAAGAGGCTGTGGATAAGGCAGGTGATACCAACTGCCTCTGCACTCAGAACAGACGTATCCTGGAGGATACTGAGACACCCAATACAGATGCTGTGGTCTTTTGGTAGGCTCCCAAAGCACCCCGAGACATTTCTGTTGTGCTTACATGCCATTCAATTGTTGGAAGATGCTAGTTTTTGGTTTTCTTAAAAATGCAAAGAACCCAACAATAACGACAGTTAAACTCTAAAGCAAGTAGAAACCATAGAAGCAGAATGGGGACTGGGCTTGTGACCCTGCATTTTCTGATTCTTGAGGCCTGGACCAAGAAGACAGGAGGCTTCTCCTTCATTCTGCATCCCTGGCAGCTTCTCACCTCGCTCACACTCTGAGAAGCCACAGTTGGCAGGTCAGGGGAGGAAGTAGTCCTGCAGGGTTTGCTGACATGGAGTGGGAGACTGTGGTTCCCTGCTGGGTTTCCCAGAAGGAGTTGTTGACATGGTCGCAGTATACTCATGTGTGCTGGCGTCTGCCCTCTTCATTCTAGTTCCTCAGAGAGGCAAAGCCTTCCTGGCATCTTAATATGCCTTTCCCTTCCTGCCTTTCTTGCCTCCTAGGCCTATGTGTTTCTGAATTCAGAAAGCATTTCAAAGGCCCGAAGACATACGCTGAGGAAATGTGTCTCAGCTATGGTAATATTCCCACACGGCACAATTTTCTGGAAGCAGGCGGCTGTATGTCCATTCATGAGCAGCTTTCCAAGGCCTCAGAATGAGAGCGCTTTGGAATTTCAGTTCCTCCCTGTTTGCCAGGAAACTACTTTACAGCATATCATAAATCTCTCTGTTTTGTAGTGGCAGATGTGAATAAAACCTGTGCAGAGCTTTAAATCTTATTAATGTTGGCTTGGTACCTATGGTTCAAGCGCTCATTGGCATATGCAATTATATCTATGTATATATTCTGCATTCTTTAAAGAAAGAGCAAGGGACCAAAAAAAATATCGCATCTTATGTGATTTCTACACAGTTAATAAAGAATCTCTGATGTGGGCACACAAAGTGTCATCTCATGAAAATTGGAAACAAGTCTCTTAAATCTTTGAAGTCCCATTCACACTGACTGCAGTTACCGATCTATTATGTCGTCTATGCTATTACCATTTGCACCATTTGCTCTGGCTGCCTTTATAGTATAAACAGCTAAAGTGCGGTCACACCAGTTCTCTGGGACACTCTCTGAGTGTTCTTTTGGAAGCTAGCCCCACTTGCTGCATTATGAATATATCAGACCAGAATGATGGTTTTATTAGCCTATAGCCACATGAGAGACACAAGACCTAGAACTGTTAGATATCAAAAATTCTGTCATGTGTGTGTTGTGGCTTACTTTTGCAGGGCAGGGTTTCTCTGTGAACCTGGAGCTTGCATTTTTGAAGTTAAGCAAGCCCCTATGATCCTACTGTCTCTACCCTTGACAGCACTATGGTCGCAATGGTTTCGGGTGTGCATGAGGCCATGCCTGTCTTGTGATATGAGCCCAGGTACTCATGTTTGTAGAGAATATTTTTCATATAGATCTCTTGGCTTTTGAAGCCCTTTGGTAAGTACTAAGTGAATCTGGGTAGAAAATTATGCATTTACGTTTTTGTTTTTAGATTTACTCTATAAAAGAGAAACAACAAAAGTAGTTCTTGGTAAAATACTAATCATTATTTTCACTGGTGGACAGAACCCATGCTCTTGCCTATCTAGACGACATGGAATACCCACATAAGCCAAGCATGGGGCTATTCTCTTCTGGAGAAGAGTACTCAATAGTCTATAGAAGGAAGCAGAAACCTGCTGCGGAGCCTCAGGTGGGGTTGGGCCTTCTTTGCTTTATGTCTGGGACAGAACTTTCTAGTTTTTGGTCCAAGCCAGACCTGCACTAGACTCACCAATGCACTCTGCCCAGGCAGACGCTTTCACTGTCTCCTGGAAAAACGCAGGAAATTTCTAGGAGTTTGGTCTGTGGACTGATTGGGCAACAATCTGTTCTTTCAGAAGGCTCATGTTCTGTTGGGCAGTAAAGATAAGATGTCTGTGTTTTGGAGATGTGAGAACAGATTTATCTGGTCCATGGACAGCCATAGGACCCATCTCTGTGAGGCAGGGCCCAGGGGACACACCTTTCTGACGTCACCCGTATCCTCTCGTCATTGGATGAGTTGAAGCGGTCGTCCTTCTCTCTGAAATACTCTTCTATGCACTGTTCTTCGAAATCATGGACTTTCTTGAGCTCATCATCAGTTATGAAGAGTTCTGGGGGAGGGGGAGAGAAAGAGCCATGAGACAGAGCAGGGACTGCAACAGCATCTGGTCTGTGGCCTAATGACAGCTTTAAAGAAATCCAGGCTGGGGAACGTCTACCAGATTCTATTCCGAGTCCCACACAGGATCCAAATCTAATTAGGTCTCTTGAAACACAGGCTCGTTCCTGAGCAGCAGAGTCACTGTGGTCTCTGGAACCCACCTGGGTAAACCTGGGTGCCACAGGAGCTTGGTTTAATGAAGGAAGCGACAGGACTGAGAGCATAAGGAAAGCCAGGGAAAGAAAGCAACTGGGAGCATGGATGTTTCTTAAAGGCTCCGAATTTTCTGGGCTGTGTAGTGTGACGTGCCGACGTTATTGAATAATAATCTTCGCGCAACCCCACATTCTCTCTGTCTTTTCCCCTTGTTACAGAGGCAGGAAAACCAAATGCATACATTTCTAGTTACCCTTGAAATTATTAGAAATTGCAAGACTTGGTTTTGAGCAAGAAGTCTACTGCGGAGATGGATGGTATGTCAGAAGAGAGTTTGCTCCTGATTAAAAAAAAAGATACATGGCTGCTCTTTCTATGCTTTTTTCCCCCCAGCTTCCTTTCTTTTTCCTAACCACAACATAAACATTTGATGACTGGAGGCCCAGTGACTATTCTGTGACCTTGAAAAAAAATCACGCAGAAGGAAACACTGAGCTCAAAACTAGAAGGAGTTTGTGTCTTTGTTCTCAGTGAGCCATAATGAGTTTTGGATCATTCCTTCACTCTCTGTAATTAAGGAATAGGGAGCTGTCCTTATTTGTGATACTGTTATTCTGGTTTTCTAATAGAAGGTAACCGTCTACATCAATGCTACAGCAACAAAAGAAGTCTGGAGGAACTGTGAGCCTTAAAATGGTTTCTGGAACAGGGTTAGGGCAAGAGGGTTGCTGTGGATATTTTCCAAATCAGGAAGTCTTTCTCATCCTGGACCCTTGAGATGTTGCAGGGATTGATGCAAATGTTAGGAGGGCTGAATCCCAGATCCATGGCCTTGTTGCCCCAGATCACTCTTGCTTGCCTAGATGCATTGACTGGAACTTGCCAAGGTCTGTAAAACATGGGTGTAAAAGCTGCTGGGACTCTAGAAATCACTGGAAGTCAGGCTGCATTTCTTTAATATGTTAGGCTTCTAAGGCGAGGGACTGCTGTGCCATGTAGGGACACTGAAATGTGGTCATAAAACCACACAGAACCGTGAGCATCAGGGTCAAAAAGAAGAGAGACTGTGTGTAGATTTCCTCCCTGATCCCAAAGAGCCATGATGCCCTCTGGTAAGGATGTTTCTGAGATCCAAAGGAGTAGACCCAGAACTTACTTGGCACCCTATAAGTGCCTCATTTGACACCTCTCTCTCTCTCTCTCTCTCTCTCTCTCTCTCTCTCTCTCTCTCTCTCTCTCTCTCTCTCCTCTCTCTCTCTCTCTCCCCCACCCTCTGTGTGTGTGTGTTTTACAGGCACTGCTGCTGTCTCTGTGCGTGGCATTTATATGCATCCTCTGGACCCAGATTCAGGGTGCTTGTATAAAAAGCATTTTACTGACTGAATCAAACTCCAGTCCCCGTGCTGCTCTTTTTCAAAAAATAAAATATACTTATTTCTTTTTAAATAAAACAAAGCAAAACTATTACCATGTCAGATTTTACCCTATAACTCTAAGTTTACTCTTTCTGTGACTCAATTAGAATGTGGCAGTGCTCTGGGATCGTTTAATGACAGCTACAGACGGATGGGAGAGCTTCGTTCTTCCCTGATGGGTAGGCGCATGCACGGCCTGCCTCTCTGCTCTCTGCTCTTCTCATCCTGCCACATTTTCAAGAGCATCCTTCTGGGAAGGCCGTCTCTGAGAAGTCTGTCACCTGCTCCTCCCTGCTGCATGTCCAGAGACCTAGTGACACATTCAGTGCTACTCTGGCTGAAAATAAGAAAACCACGTATATGGCTGGGGGTGGTTTTTACCTGCCTACAAACACAGAACTCGGAAGAATGAAGTGAATTGCTACCAGGATGGTGCTAGCCTGATTTATATAGTGAGTTACAGGGTAGCCAGGGATATGCAGTGAGACCGTGCCTCACAAATGAAGCACAAAACAGATCACATATAGAGTTTGGTGGAGCTTCTCAGTATCCTTGGACCTATGAAATGGGCCCCGAAGAAGAAATAGGTCTCTGGGCTGCCTCAGCTGTGGTTTGAACAGGAAATATCCCTCTCAGACTCATGTGTTTGAATAACTGGTCCTTAGAGGGGAGTAATGCTTTATAGTATGTAAACTCTTTGTTTTGGGGATGCATCTTTAAGGTTCATAGCCTTGCTTTGGTGCCTGTTTAGTTTTTCGGCTTTCTGATCTCCCACGGTATGAGGAGCTGCACGTCCCTCGAACCCTTGCCACTATGGAGACCCATCATTTCCAGGCCTTCCTCTCTTACTGAACTCCTTCTCTTGAAACTGTGAAAATAGAAAGCCTCTCCTTTAAGGTTCTTTTGTTAGGTATTTGGTCCCAGTGATGATGAAAATCCCTTACACAGCCCTCTGTCAGGTTCGGTATCTCCAGTCATCTTGTGCTCGCTCGCTAAGCAGAGTTTCCTACCACAAGTGTTCCTGCTTGTGACCTCCAGCACAATATTATTTATTATTATAATTAATTTATTTTACATCCTGACTATTTTCCCCTCCCTCCCCACCCCACCCCAACTCCAGCTCATTATTCCTACAGCAGTCCTTGCCTAGTGTTTGCCCATGCTGGCATGTTTCGAGCACCCCAGCTTTCTGTTTGCCTAAACTTGTATTTCAGAAGGGAATGGAAATGGAATTGCCAGGTCTTTCTGATGGTCTGGTTTGAATATCTAGAAAGAAGTTTGGCATTGCTTTGTTAGGGGGCTCACTAGATAAACAGTTCACTAACGGGCTCTGGTTTTAAACCATGGTGTATTGCTATCCCATGGATGGAGGTAGATTCCTGGACCATCATCCTAGAGGCTCTTGCTTGTGGATTTAATGTAGATGTAGACTTAATCCATTTGGAAAAAGCACAGCAGATTGTTTATAAGTCATTGCATTTCCAGTGGCTCCTGAGAGTTGGTGCCCAGGGGGCATTTAGGAGCCTGCAGGAGCCACTGGTACTTAATATGCAGAGATGGAGATGTTAAGTCTCCTGCAATGTCACACATTCTTACACAGTGAGGAACTCTTCCAGCCCAAATGCCATCCAAACTTCCCTTCAGAAACACCAGGCTAGAGGTGGGTGGTGGGTGGTGGGTGGTGGGTGGTGGAGAGGCTATTGGTCTGTCCTTCGAAAGCAAGGTTTGTTTTCTCCACAAAATCATATAGGTACAATGCTGAAGGTAGAGAAAACATTTAAGATCTGGAATAGTGACAGTTCCAGAAATAAGCATGGAGGAAAAAAACTCAGGCCATACTCTTTAAAAATGCTATCTAATATAACACTTGGTGCAGAGCAATGTGGCTGATGTGCCGTGGGATCTTTGGAAAGCAAGAGTGTATGAAGGTGACTAACTCTATTGGAGAGCGGTTTTTTTCTTAGTAAGAAGTGGCTAAGAATTGTGGCTTCTGCTCAGGCTATGCTGTCTTCCTTCTGTCATGTATCTCATCGAGTAGGTCCCATTCCCACTCCCCTAAATAGGCAGGAGACAGGAGAGATCAGGCAGGAGAACCACGCAGGGCGTGGATCCTGCCTGACTGCCTATGGGAACTGCTGGGAACTTCTAGCTGCAGGTGCCAGCTTGCCGCTCACTCAGGCCGTAGTCTCTTTCATCTGGGTCACTCTCGTGTTTCCTCCACCGGCAACACACATGTTGGAATATCATGGTCATGTGGCTGAAGATGATGAGCGGTGGGGGCAGTACCGGCCTCTCGTGGAACGTCATAATGAGTTGGTACCTCTGAAATTTCCATACTTGGTTGGATATCGACTTTACCTCAAAAAATGTATTGCTGAAACAGATCAGAGAGTCACAAGAGAAAAACAAAATCATTGCTTTTTGAAATATCAGCTCCCTCCATCCATGCTGCCCACCCATCCACCTGTCTGCCTAAAGAATGACCACTCACTTGAAGACAGCAATAAGGAGGTTGACCAGAAGGATGTTTGCCACCAGGAGATAGCAGGCCATGATGGCTGGCACAATCCATGCTCCTGTCTTGCAAGGAGGTAGCTGGATTGTCTTGCCATCTTCTCGGGTCTCATTCTGTCCACAGGGGGCTAGAGGAAGCGACATAGTCAAAAAATGAGAAACCAAGGCAATTTGATTTACATGAGAGAGAGAGAAAGAATGAGAGATAGAGAGACATTTAAATGAGGGGTTTTAATGGAAGAAAAAAATACAGCCACCTCAAACAGCAGAGAGTTTCAAAAAAAGCCAAAATTGGAAAATGAGAGCTTCATGAATATTCAAAGGGCCACCACTCTTGAGGAGAGGCGGATCCACCTGTGTCCCCAATCTGTCATCAGACTGCAAAAGGTGTCTAGAACCACCTGCCTGGTCCCTCAGTCCTTTGGCCCCCGGCAGTGGTGAGGGGGTATTTGGTGTTCCTAAAATGCTTGGTGAAGGCTTTTGGAGGAGCCAGGGCCTACCTCCTGGCAAGTTACTTTCAAAATGCGCTGTAGAGGCCTCCAGCGGACAGCTTGGAGTTGAGCACGGCAGGCTATTGATTGGAAATTAACACCAGGGCAACTGTTAATTGCTGTGGGAAACAATCCACCACCCCAGCCAACGATTTGCTGTCTCAGTACGGAAGGAACAGTCCAGGGCAGCACCCTGGGAAGCCCCAAGAGAGCTTGTCACTTGGTGCCCCTGATGGATGAGGAGGATGACAGGGAGGGACCACAGAGCCCAGAGCTACTTTGCCTTTAAATAGCAAACTAGCTACATTTTCATTCCAAGTCATGCATTTCAGGGACAAGGCATACAACCTAACTGCAGCAACTACATAGCAAAGATGGTGTTCAGGGAGATGCGGAGGTGGGAACCGGGATGTGTGGGACTGGGTGAGCAGAAGTAATGTGCTAATGAGGCCAGCTTGGAGTTTCCAGGTAAGTGGGGGAGGGGGAGACCTCAATAATACTTTATGGCCCTGCAAAGATAACTCATAGAGTCTGTCTTTGTTACTGTTCTTTTGCTGTGAAGAGATGGAGGGACCAAGGCATATTGTAAAAGAAAGCATTGGGAGAGGGGGCTGCTAGCTTACAGTTTCAAAGGGTTAGTCCATGACCATCATGGTGGTAATCACGGCAATGGGCAGACAGCATAGCCTGAGAAGTAGCTAAGAGCTCACATCTGATTCACAGACAGCAGGCAGAGAAAGAGAAAGAATGAGCTTGGGCCACACCCCTTAATCCTTTCTAAACAGTCCACCAGCAGGGACCCTAACATTCACATGCATGAGCCTATGGGGGCCGTTCTCATTCAAATCATCACAGAGCCAGAAGATGCTTGTAAGTATTAGGGGGTAGGTGAGCTAGCCCTTGCAGTGCAGCTGTTTGAACAGTGTGACCATGCCTCTGTAAGCAGTGGGTAAGAGCACCTCAGGAGGCCTCAGCAGCGCCTACAGGCTGCAGCTGAGCATCTGGAAGAAGGGGTGGCGTGGGAATCTATAAGGCTTAAGGAGTATAGAAAGGGGGCCCATTCTTCTCCAGAACTCCTTCTGCCAGGCATTGTGCTCTACAGGTTCTCAGCTCTAAATACCCAGGGCTCACCTGGCAGCTAGAAACACTAACACTCACCCAGAATTGAACCAGAAGCCCCTGGAGTCATAGGTATGGCATTTGCTCTTAGCCTTCCTTGTTACTTGCTTTAGAGGTTGAGTAACCGAGCTTTAGTTAGGCTGGAAAAGTCGCTTGATTTTTTTTTTTTTTTTAAATTAAAATACCTTTGCAGCCAGCAAAGGTTTTATTAGCATCAGGCAACCAAGATCCTGATTTTATGGCTAGGATGAGAAGGCCAAAGAGCTCCCTTTGGTTCTATTTGACGGATAATTGGATGTGGAAATGGGGTGTTTTCTAGAAAGCAGAATCTTGTTATTGACATTTGTAGCACTGACCACCTAAGACAGTCCTGTAAGAGGGTCTTGGGAGGAAATTCACCTACAGGTGATGTCCAAATTCTGCAGGCGGCTCCCCAGGGCTATCTCCTCTCACTTCTCCCAGTGGGCGCAGACTGGACCAAGTTTTTTGCAGTTCCTAGAAATTCAGTCTCCCTCTGACTTCCTGATTTTGAGCCACATTATTCCTGTTGCCTCCATAAGATCTGTTGACAACTTGGTGCCACTGCCAAGCTTCACCCAAGCTTCACTCATGTCTTCTCTTTAGTGTGTGCTTCGCAGCCCACCTCTACCCTTTTAGCCCGGATTAGGCTAATCATATACTTCAACTCCCAACACTCCCGCTGTTTCTCTCAGGGCTCTCACACTGTTTCCTCTGTGTGCCACTTGTTTGTTCCATACACGAGATTCCCACTGAGGCATAGCTCTTCAAGGTTACCCTCCTCTTTGCTCAGCCATACACATGGCATGTTCATATGCGCCCCAGGATAGTCAGTGTTTGCTGTCTGAGTGGAGAAATCTCTTGAGCACCCATGTGTAAACTGCTGTGGTCCTACTAAGTTGGTTCAGAGGGGCAGTGTAGACATCAGGACAGTCTGAGGAATGTCATCTATGGCAAGAAGTGCAGCGTGAATGAGTTAGATGTTCCTCGTGACAGTGATAACGGCAATAAAAGTGAATAGTTAAGGGGCAGCCTTTATTTGGTAATATCAGCAAAGACGTTGTAAGCATGATAGGCAGCAGTTAGTGCAAAGCATTGCTCCACTAGGGCTATGAATGACTCCCTTGTTCTGGGTATTTGATGCCACTAGGATGTCCAATAACTCAAATAAATGCACACATGTCTACCACTAATGGGGTTGAACAGGGTACCTTCCAAACCTGACAAGCAGCCTTTATCAGGAAGGATGGTAAGTTATCTTCGGCAGTCCTATGATACCAACAAGTTGCTGGGGATGTCCCCAAGCATATGCACCCGGACAGCACATGGATGGTGGCTGAGGGGGATGTGGACTGGCTGCGATCACTCTTTCCCCCCTTTCTTACTTTTTCCACTTTGCACTTGGGTCCTTTTTCTCCCAATACTTCCATAAACATGAATTAGTTATCAAGTGGCACGCTATCAGATCCTTTGTTAATGATAGTCAGTAGAGTTCTTGCAGTAGATGCTTGTAGATTCTAGCTCTCCCATATCCCCTGCCCTTCCTGGAATAAGGGCATCCTGTTTATTTCTGTGGGCTCGCTTTTCTCTCCTCACCCCCGCCATTTACAGCAAAATGTTAGGCTGTCAAGTAGAAAGGGCTTGACTGAGAGGACATCATAGAGAACAGAAATTAATGACCAACTAAGACAAGTAGGAGCCCAGCCCTCTCCAGTTACATGAACCATACAACTCTGTTTTTCCAAAGTCAGTTTTAATTGGGCTGTTTCCACTTGCAGTGAAGATTCCTGACAGCAGGTAGGCATGGTGGTGTGTAACTGCAATCCCAGCACTAGGAAGGTTGACACGGGACACAGGAAGAAGCTTGTGTGCACAGCCTCACATACACAGGGGTAGGGGGCAGGGTGGGGAAGGTAGAGGGGGCACCAGATGATATAATTACCCTCAATCCCTCCCTGTCCACAGTCAGTAAAATAAGATGTTCATAGTTAGAGCCTTGGAAAAGTAGAGAAAGATTGGGAGTGGTACCCAGTGATACAGCATCTGACCTGACGCTGAGGCTGAATCAGTGTCTAAGTTTTAGGGGTACAAGTAGAGATTCAGCTGCTCTCCTCCTTCCTCAAAGGAAACCATTTAAAGGGTCTAGTCTGATAAAGCTGAACTTTCATCTAACTGCGGCCTCAGAAAACTGGCAATAAAGACTAGGGGATGGATACAAGTCTGAAGAACTGGTCAAATATTTGGACAGAGCCACCAACCCTGAGAGCAAAGAGAGTGAGTTCTAGAAGCAGTACCATAGGACAGGTGTGAGCACATAGGGGGAACTTGGCTATAAGTGTTGAATTTGGCTGTGCAGTTCTCGCCAAATTTGAAGGGACTCCCGTGCTTTGTCTATGTGGGTCACACTGACATATCACAGGGAAGAAACTGGAAGTGCCAGTTCCCACTAATGAGGCATTCAGAGGTAGAAATGGACAATCGGGCTATGGAATGCACTGATGGGCTAGTCACAGTCTGGTAGGAGTGTGTGGGCAAGGAAAAAAGCTACTCCATAGGTTGTGGAACAGCATCCCAGTGGCTGGAACTACTCCTCCCCCATAAACAGTTATTAGTAACTAAGGGGGTTAGTATATAGCTTATGAAAAGAGTACTTAACTAGCATAAACAGGACATTGAGTTCAGTTTCCATTGCTGAAATAGGTAGAACCTAACCTGAAACAAGGGTCAACAGCATCCTTCCAAGAATATAAGCCCCGAGATCAGAATTCTTATCTCTCTTGTTCACCAAGCTGAAGAACACAGCCTCCTGGACATTACCTGACACATGCAGGTGCTGGACAGAGATATGCAGCTAAACATGGTGATGCTGGACACCAGGATGCAGTGTTATGCATTTCTCTATTATGATGTCTATTACCAGGTCAGAAGCTGAGTATGTGTCCTATTTACTCCTAGGTCTCATCAAGTGCTGCCATAATCTGCTAGTATTGAAAACTTCTGTGATAGCAAAAAAACTGACAGAAAAAAAATAGGATTTTCCTCCCAAAGTCTCTGTCCAGAACAATAGAAGATCTTATTCTGTATGCTGTTGTATAATCCTCCATAGCAAACCAAACTTCCTACCTCATCCAGTACTCATGGTAGACGTTGTTAATTAATCCAGTCCTTACATTCTCCCCCTTTCAGCCAAGATGTTACTTTGGAATCCTTTCCTAGATAAAACTCTTGTTTTTTTTTTTTTTTTTTTTTTTTTTTCGAGACAGGGTTTCTCTGTAGCTTTGGAGCCTGTCCTGGCACTAGCTCTTGTAGACCAGGCTGGCCTCAAACTCACAGAGATCCGCCCGCCTCTGCCTCCCGAGTGCTGGGATTAAAGGCGTGCGCCACCACCGCCCGGCCTAGATAAAACTCTTGGAAGTATGGCCAATGAACTGTAATTCATATAAGGCACAGGGCCATACTTAGCCTGCTGTAAAATGGGAATGCAAGGACTGGGGTGAAAGGTATTTTCTGTCTCTTTTAAGGGTCCCCACTTCAAGTCTACAAGGTTTGGTTGACACTCGACCAACATCCCAGCTGCCCAGGAACCCAGAGTGCTAGACTTAGACACCCTTCGTATTCTAGACATTCCTGGTGTGTGACATGGACTTTTTCCCACATATCACAGACCCCCCCAGAACTTGACCCTGCACCTTGCCAATTCAAAGGGGGCAGTTTTAAAAGTGGATGATTCTTCAGAAAATATTAACCCCAGTTCTTCTCTCATCTGAGCCCCTCAGAAGCACAGCTGGTAGACCTGCAGTAAGCGTCTGTGGAAGGGATGGTAGGCATCCACTTCCACCAGAGCTTTACATGGCTCTTCCTCCCAGCTCTGTAAGAAACATGCTGATCTTAGCCAGGTGTGGTGGTACACAGCTGCCATTCGAGTACTCAGGAGGTGGAGCAGGAGGATTGGGAGTTCATGGCCAGACTCGGCTATATAGTGGGACTCTATCTCAAAAACTAGAAAGAAAAATGAAAAAGAAACTAATCATCCTTGCTTTACAGTTGCGGGGCGGCATGCCTTTCTCACTCAAGGTTGTATAGCTAACACGAGATAACCCTATAGTTATTCTCTTTACCCCAATCATGCTGAGTTCCTGCTGCATGGCATGGTAATTTGTACCGACGATGTAATTACGAATATAGGAGAAATGGGTACAGCCTCCCTTTGATCTTTGGCCTGGGTACCCTCCACTCTTTCTCAAGTGGCTTTGTCAGTGTGCGAACACTAGTGACCAACGACTGCAGGCTTCAATCCAAAGGCTTGAGCTTGAGGTATGATCTCTATATAGTTTTGACTTAATAGACGGTCAGAAAGTACAAAACCTTTGTCAGTGTCTCAGAAGAATTCGGGAAGAACAATGGAGCCACCCATACAAGGTGGACGAGAGTCTCCTCAGGGACTCTGAAGAGGGAACAACACAAGTGATGAGGGGAGCCTCTCGACTACAGACAAACGAGGGAATTTTATAGATACTTCATCTTTTTTATTGTTCTTATGTCACTAGCCTGCACTGTTCAGATGAAGAAGAGCTGACTGGGGCTCTTTAAAGGTCAGAGCACGGAGGAGAGCAGGTTCATAAGTAGGAGGAGGCACTGACGTTGCCTTTTGTTTTTCTCTCCTACAATAATCAGGGAAAGAAAATGTTCCTTATTTCAATATGTGTACCATGCTGTTCCCTCAAAATCAGAAATATTTAAAAGTAAAGATGGGACCAATGTTTGACTAATTTTACTCTTAAAGATAAGACAAGGAGAGCGATTTTTAAAGGACTATCATCTCCTCTCACATCTGGAAAAAAGTGCCTCCAAGCTTAATCACAAACCAGAGTCAATAGAATAAAGAGTTTAGTTGAATATCTGACTTGTTCAATTCTATGTTATTTTTTTAAGAAAATGATTTTCAACCAAAACTCTGTTTAAGGGCTGGGAATATGACTCAGTGGATAAAGGAGCCCATTGAGGTTCCATCCCTGGGCACACATGGTGGAAGAGGAGAACTAACATCTGTAAGCTGTCCTCTGTCCTCCACACATGCACCATGACACATGCACACATGCTCCCTGCAGTAGAGAAATAAATAAACAATGTAATAAAAACATCCATTTTTAAAAGATAAGAAGACAAGGAGAATGACCCCCATAGAGAGAGGCACTATTAGGAAGTGTGACTTTGTTGGCATAGGTATGGCTTTGTTAGAGGAAGTGTGTCACTGTGAGGTGGACTTTGAGGTCTGCTTTTCTCAAACTATGCTCAGAGTACTATACAGGCTGCTGCTGCGCTCAGATTAAGATAGAGAACTCTCAGCTTCTTCTCCAACACCATGTCTGCCTGCATGCCACTTGTCAATGATGATAATGGACTAAACCTCTGAAACTGTAAGCCAGCCCCAACTAAATATTTTCCTTTATAAGAGTTGCTGTGGTCATGGTGTCTTTTCACAGCAATATAACTCCTAACTAAGATGGTCAGTTTGACTGAAAGACCAGGAATGCTATGGCCACAGTCCTGGCGTGTTCTCTGAGGGCTAACTCTTGGAGAATTGCCCTTGGGTATTCTTTGTAGCATAATAGTCTTCAGGATGAAATAATTGAAGATACTTCTTTTTGTATTGATACCTCTTTCAGAATTTTCCTTATTTAAAGGTCTTAGATTGTGGTATACCTATCTAGAAGCTAGGGACAGTTTCTAATGCTTGTAGAATTGACAGTGTCCCATGTAGTCAATCAAGGACAGGAGTTATAAAGGTAAGTGTAAACCAGATCAGACTGAATTCTGTACAAGTCTGTAAGACTAGTTTTGGTCTTATTACTTCTTTTATGGCTGACTTCTTTTCCTAGTCCCTAACTCAACTGCTAGGGATGATGTTGGCTTCTCATGACTTGGTACAACAACCGTTAGAATTTGCTAGGCTGCCTCAAGTCCTGTATCTGTGAATGAAGGGAGTTAGAGTGTTGATCTTCCTCAAAGGGTGGCACCTCCGCAGGTCAGGGAGTCCATGATGATTTTAGGGTACGAGAACTGAGCACTAAATAGCATTGAGTTAGATGGCAAGAAAATGACCTTTCCAAGACTCATTCAACCCTTGCTGACTTCATCAGGAGGACACTGTCAGTTTGAGGATAATGTTTGCTTAACTCATCCTTCACTGACCCCATTTCCAGTAAAGTTGAGCCATGCTTAAGCATCTGCCAAGAATTTCATAATAGTGTGGTGTTTTCCTTTTGTTTCTTTTATGGTTATCTTCTATTTACATCAAATCATAGTCATTTTCAACTTATGGCCATGATATAATTTTTTTTAAGTAAATTGAGTTTTAAAAAGTGACTCAGTTGAAAAATTACAAGGAACAGAACAGAGGTTACAAAATAGAGATTAAATGTTGAGAAATACTAAATTAGATGATACTCAAACTTCATCTGTTCCTAACATTGTATTGGTCCATGATTCCAAGAAAAGTCATGAGGTCCTTAAGCCTGTATCACCTGGGTACCAGTGATACAGTCTTTAACTCTTTAGGGCCATCCTGGTATGTAGTCACTGACTATTAGCATAATTTTAGTTTTGAGCTGTTCATAATTTATTTCAATTTAGTGGCTTAGAAAGCAGAATGTCCCAAACCTAGGTATACTGTGGGTATGTTGAGAGGTGTTCTGGGGGAAGAGGGAAGCAGACTCACCCAGGAGGAGTAGAAGACAGGAAATAATCAAATTGAGGGCTGAAATCAACAAAATAGAAACACAGAAAACAATCCAAAGAATCAATGAAACAAGGGGCTGGTTCTTTGAGAAAATCAACAAGATTGACAAACCCTTATCCAAACTAATCAAAAGGCAGAGAGAGAATATCTAAATTAACAAAATCAGAAATGAAAAAGGGGACATAACAACGGACACTGGGGAAATTCAGAGAATCATTAGGTCCTATTACAAAACCCGTACTCCACAAAATTGGAAAATGTAAAAGAAATGGATAATTTTTTTAGATAGATACCATTACCAAAATTAAATCAAGACCAGGTGAGCAATTTAAATAGATCCATAATGAGATAGAAGCTGTCATCAAAAACCTCCCAACCAAAACAAGCCCAGGGCTGGATGGCTTTAGTACAGAACTCTACCAGAACTTTTGAGAAGAGATAATACCTATACTCCTCAAAGTGTTCCACATAATAGAAACAGAAGGGTCATTGCCAAACTCTTTTTATGAGGCTACAATTACCCCTATACCAAAACATCACAAAGACTCAACCAAGAAAGAGAATTACAGACCAATCTCACTCATGAACATGGATGTAAAAATTCTCAATAAAATATTGGCAAACTGAATCCAAGAACACATCAAAAAAATCATCCATCATGATCAAGTAGGTTTCATCCCAGATATGCAGGGCTGGTTCAAAATATGAAAATCTATCAATGTAATCCATCATATAAATAAACTGAAAAAAATATTATAATTTTATTAGATGTTGAAAAAGCTTTTGACAAAATTCAACACCCCTTAATGATAAAGGTCTTGGAAAGATTAGGGATACAAGAATCATATCTAAATACAATAAAAGCAATATATAGCAAGCCGACAGCTAACATCAAATTAAGTGGAGAGAAACTCAAAGCAATTCCACTAAAATGAGGAACAAACTCCTTATCTCTTTAACATAGTTCTTGAAGTTTTGGCAATAACAATAAGACAACAAAAGGAGATCAAGGGTATTCGAATTGGAAAGGAAGAAGTCAAAGTTTCGTTATTTGCAGATGACATGATAGTATACATAAGTGATCCCAAAAACTCTACCAGAGAGCTCCTACAGCTGATAAATACATTCAGTGATGTGCCAAGATACAAGATCAACTCAATAAAAATCAGTAGCCCTCCTATACACAAATGATAAGGAAGCTTAGAGGGAAATCAGAGAAACATCACTTTTCACAATAGCCGAAAATGACATAAAATATTTTGGAGTAACACTAACCAAGGAAGTGAAAGACCTATTTGACATGAACTTTAAGTCTTTGAAGAAAGAAATTGAAGAAGATACCTGAAAATGGAAAGATCTCCCATGCTCTTGGATAAGAAGGATCAACATAGTAAAAATGGCAATCCTACCAAAAGCAATCTGTAGATTCAATGCAATCCCCATCAAAACCCAACACAATTATTTACAGACCTTGAAAGAACAATAATCAACTTCATATGGAAAAACAAAAAACCCAGAATAGCCAAAACAATCCTGTATAATAAAGGAACTTCCAGAGGCATCACCATCCCTGACATCAAGCTCTATTACAGAGCTACAGTAATGAAAACACCTTGGTATTGGCATAAAAACAGAGATGTTGACCAATGGAATCAAATTAAAACCTGACTTGAGAGAAATTCCCAGGAATCCACAAGGATGGCCCCAACTAAGACCCTAGGCAGTAGTGGAGAAGGTGCCTGAACTGGCATTGATAATTGATGATTATCTTAAATATCACCATAGACTCTTCATCCAGCAACAGACGGAAACAGAGGCAGAGTCCCACATTAGAGCACTGGACTGAGCTCTCAAGGTCCAGTTGAAGAGTAAAAGGAATGAGAATATGAGCAAAGAGGTCAAGACCATGAGGGATTCATCCACTGAAACAGTCTACCTGAGCTAATGGGAGCTCACCAACTCCAGCTGGACTGGGAAGGAACAAGCATAGGACCAAGCTAGTCCCTCTGAATGTGGTTGACAGTTGTGTGGCTGGAGCAGACTGCAGGGCCACTGGCAGTTGCACTGGGATTTGTCTCTGCTGCATGTACTGGCTTTTTGGGATCCTGTTCTCTTTGGATGTATACCTTGCTCAACCTAGATGTAGTAGGGAGGGCCTTGGACCTTTCACAGGGCAAGGTGCCTTGCCCTCTCTTAGGATTGGAGGGGATGGGGTAGGAGGATGTGTGGAAAGAATGGGACGACGGGAAGGAGTAGAAATTTGGATTAAAAAAATTTAGTAAAAAAAGAGTAAAGCAAGATATCTAAAGGGAGAAGAGAGGGAGGGAAGGGATGAAAGAGAGAGCCAGGGAGTATGATATGTGACATGGACAGAGACTGGAGAGTAGAGAGAGAAGCAGATGCTGGAGGCCACCTCTTCAGTTGCTGGCTCCCCCAAACCACTTCCAGTTTCATTATCAACCCACTTCATGCTGCATCTCCTGTCTCCAAATCCCTCTGTGATGTCCTCTACTGGGCTCATAGTCCATCTTCTGTAACTTAGTTTGACTGGCTTTGTTTTCCTGCAACCAATGTTTTTCTTTGTGTCATTAATGTCTTAGGGAGAAATAGCTTCCGACTAGTAGTTCATCAGAGCGGGAACATTTTCAGAATGTTTCCCCTCTGGATAGTGGGGATAGCAATGAGATGGCAGACGGGGTCTTCAGAGGTCGGGAAGATGTAAATAAATACTGCGGAAGTCACAGTTCTTCTGAGGGCTCACATTGGCATCTCTTTCTCTTTTTCTCTCTTTCACACACACATACACACACATACACACACATACACACACATACATATACATACATACATATACTCACATACACACATACATACACACATACATATACATACATACACATACTCACACATATACACATACACACATATACACATACATACACACATACTCACACATACACACACATACACACATACATATGCACACACATACACATATACACACATAAACACACATGCACACATACAAACATACATATACACATACACACTCATACACATACACACACATGCACACATATATACACGCACATAAATGCACACATACACACATATACACACATACACACATACATACACCACACATAAATACACACATACACACACATACACACTCATACACACACACACATGCACACATATATACATGCACATAAATACACACATACACACATCACACATAAATACACACATACACACATACACACACATACATACACATACATACACACTTACACACATACACACATACATATGCACACACATACACATATACACACATAAACACACATGCACACATACAAACATACATATACACATACACACTCATACACATACACACACATGCACACATATATACACGCACATAAATGCACACATACACACATATACACACATACACACATACATACATACACCACACATAAATACACACATACACACACATACACACTCATACACATACACACACATGCACACATATATACATGCACATAAATACACACATACACACATCACACATAAATACACACATACACACACATACACACACATACATACACACACATACACACTTACACACACATACATACACACACACACACCATTTTGATATGAACCTAAACAAAATGGGATCAGATGAGCTGCTTCTCCTTCAAACCAAAACAACAATAAAAACGCAGAAACCAAGTATAATGGTTAATGTTGATTGTAAACTTGATTGGACTAAGAAATGCCCACAAAGTTAGCGATGCCCACATTTGGGGATCTCTTGAGAGTGCTCTTAGAACATGGAAATTCTGATTTAATGAATGTTTGAATCCCTGATGGTTCATGATACAATGACAGTAAGGGTGTGGGCGAAAGATCAGAGGTGGGGACTCGGGAGGGTCACTGGGGGGTCCATCCTTTGGGGTTCTATCCTGCTCTGGCCGCTTGCAGTATTTATCCTCTGGTTCCCACCCTTCATGAGGTGAAGCAACTTCTTTACCATATATCCCTGCAGCCATGATGCTCTGTCCAAGAGCGTGAAGGTATTTCTGTCAGGAATTTATATTTTTTTTCACAGTCACACAAGAGTAATGAGAATAAGTAAAAAAACCCTGCAGTTTGCTTCTCTGGACTTATGTGTTGCTGTTATCTCTATGGAAACTTTTTGAATTTCTGATCATCCTTCCTCCACTTCCCAAGCACTAGGGTTACAAGTGTGTGCTACAACACACATTTATATTCTACTGTAATTTTTAGAAAATTGAGACATGGACTTCCTATGTAGCCCTGGCTATCCTGATCCATGCTGTGTAGACTAGGCTGACCCCAAACTCTCAAGTTATTACTTGACTTCAGAGCTCTGGGGGCAGGAGATGGATCTCTCCTATTACAGGCGCAAGAGAGCAGATTCATTCTCCTTGCCTTGGCCATGAGATTCCCCTGGAAGGCTGCCCCAGCTCAGCTTGCATACACATAGGGGAACATGTGTGTTGCTACTTTTTAAAAAAAAATCAGGATTGCATGCTTTTTCAGAAACCCATACATCTCCAGCGAGTCTGTTCATCATGATATCTGAAGAGGGATGAGCTGGAACCACCTTCAAGAGGGACTGTCCTATAATAGAGACAGTAGTAAAAGAGTTAGTAAGAGAACATCAGGGCCGCTTGTGCCGGGAGGGATCAATGCAGCAAGCCAGATGGCACATCTTTGCCTGGGTGCGCCTTAGGGGATGGAAGGCTGTAACAGCGCCACAGAAATGATCCATGGCTCCCATTGACTCTCATCAGACTGCGCTTGAGGGGTATTACATTCATGGAAGCGATCTATATGGCCCCTAACATTTATTCAGTTCATGTAGATAGGCACACTCGAGTTCCTGCTGACATTATTTACACATTCCCTGGTAAGAGATGAAGCAGGAGAGCCATTCATTCTCCCAGCTCCTACTCCTGGTTCTCATCCTCTGGCATACTTCCCTCTCCATGTCCTTTGGTCGCTTTCTGTGCTCCAGGTGCCACGGTCAGTCTCCTGTCTCCTCAGTCCTGTCTCTTCTTACAACTAGAGCTGTTCACCCTCCCGCTGATGGCTGTAGAGAGTCCACATTGTATGCAGTCCACGTTCTGCACTGAACCTAAACAGCTGTTGGCAGGCTCAGATGCCAGCACCCAGCACTTGCTGTGGTGTTAGGAACAGACATTCAAATGTGGGCTGAATATCAACACCGCTATTCTTGAATATATCAATATCACCATAATAAAACAGGTGACAGAAAACCTTTATACACTGAACTAACACTGACATATGTCATTAAATAAGCATTTTAATTTTCATGGGTTTATTTGTTAAAATAAATATCCATTAAGTGGCACTGTGGGAAGAAATGGAAGTGGAGGGAGGGCCTTTTGCGGTTTATCCCAGCTTATCTATTTGCAACAATTACGTCATCTTATATTCTTTGTTTTGATAGCTATCTGCCACTGGTCTATCTCTTTACATCATTTCTTGAAGTTACTACACACGACGTGCTATCTTGGGCAGGTTCAGGTGGAGCCTTCAATCTGCTATTTTCAGCTATGTATGCTTGGTCCCACTCATGGGTGGGAGCTTCAGTATCTCCATCTTTAAGGCTGAGATAATGATGTTGATAGATGCCCAGCTTCCATGGCCATTCATCTAACAAGTACTCATAGAGTACCTATAGGAGGCAGGCTGGTGATACCTCAGTGAATGAAGTGCTGAGACCTCTGTTGTTTGATCATCTGCACTGGGAGGCAACGTGTGTGTGCTGAGGGACAGAGGTCACAGGGAGCCCATGAAAAAGAAACAAGAGCGTAATGGATGAGCAAACTCAGTCATGTGTAGAGAGGTGACTGGCCCTGGAGCAGGCAGGCTCCAGAGTGTGTCCAGGTGGCCAAGAGACCACCCTGGGAGAGCATGATGGGAACAGACTGGTCTCGGATGGGACTGTTGGCTGAAAGGTGCTGAGGAAAGGCTGGTTCACGCAGCAGGCATTGCTGAGCAAAGGCTCTGAGGTGAAGCCTGCCTGCTATGTGCTGTGAGCTCAGGAAGGTCCCTGTGCCCGAGGCCACACTGGGAGAGCAGCTGGAGAAGAAGGAAGGGTTGAGGGCAGAGAGCATCACATGGGGCCTCTGGAGAGACCTCAGAGAAACAGGTTCTGAGGTGACAGGCATGGGAATAAAGCATTCTGTATTATCATCCTGGGTTTCATTCAAGTAACTGACTAATTTTCCTTTCTCCTTGCTGCCTGACGGTTTTGCAGCCCTTTTCAGAATTTTTTTTTTTTTCTGGTAGTTTGTACTCAGCAAGGAACACCGATTGCTGTCATGTTTTGGTACCCTATAGTCTGCAAATATAACTCATAAAGAAGAAAGATAATCATAGGGGGCAGCTGGTCATGGTGGCACATGCCTGTGACCCCAGCACTTGGTAGAAGAGTTTCAAGTTCAAGGGCAGTCTTAGGAAGACATTGGGTTTGAAGGCAGCCTGGGTCACAAAGCCAGACACTGTCTCAAAACAAAACCGAAATCTCAAATAGAGGTTAGGAACAGGGCTCGCCAGCTACCTCTCAGTCCACCCACACAGCTTTCCCCAGCTTTTGGCCACACAGCAGTTCATTGAAGGAATGTTGATTTCTAATCTGATTCGAACAGAAGTAACTTTCACAGATAGAGGAAAGCCTCACAGCACGAGAGAGAACAGGGTTCTCATTGATGGCGCCAGGACCCAAGCCTGGTTTTTCTCTCTGTAGCTAGCGGTGCTACTCAGCACAGTGTTCCGTGCGCCTGCTGTGCCTAAGAACAATAGCCCAGGTATAGGCAAACCCCCTCGCTCCTTAAGTGCCTTAACCTTTGCCGAAGCAGGAAGACTGATGTGAAGCTGGAGCCAGCAGGGGGCTTAAAATTCTCTCGATGGTTTGATTCCTCGTGTGACAAGAAAAGACTTCGATCCCTGCTTGACTTCTTCACGGAGATAGGAATGCCTTAATTTCAAAGATAAAAAGTAGGAGAGATGGTTCACAGAAATTACCTGTTAATATTCAACTCGGTTGATTACATTCGCTAAGAACACTGGAAAACGAGAGAACTTCACGTTGCCATTGTAAAAACACCCCAGCTTACACAGGGGTGGCATGGAGAGCTGATCTGCGTCTGTTCTTTAAAACCCTGGCTGACACAGTTTTAAGAAGCTAACGCTTCGTGCAGCTCCTCTCTGAACAGTAATGGACAAACAGTGTTTCCTCTGGCCAAGTCGGTCTGAATAGAGGTGTGGGAAAAAGCCTACAACGGAACGACAAGCAGTGTACAAACTGGCCGGTTTCTAGGTTCTGCATAGAAAGGAAACAAGTTGGCCTTTTTGGGCTGCTGTCCCTTGCCTCTTCCCGAGACAAAGGCTGTTTGCTGTGTTCTCATAGAACGGGACTCGGGGAGTGGAGACTTGTGCACCGTTTAGAGAAAGGAGGGTGGTGAGCATTCAGGTTCAGTCTTCTCAGCAAGCGTACAAACACACGTCATACAAGCAGATGCAGCAGAGACTGGAGAGAGAGACACAAGGGACCGAGAGCTGAAAGAAGGCAAGGTCCCTGACAGGAGGCCTAGGGACCTCGCGCTGCATGGTTGCAGTTAGAACTCCATGTAAGGCGGAATTCCGTGTAAGATGACAAAGCCAACGTGTAGTGACGTGAGCATGTAATCTGTCTGGGCTATGAGGGGACGTGCTGACTCACACAGGTATGAGGCCGATGGACACACTTTTCTCCATAACTTTTCAAGGAGCAGAGCTGACACGGGTCTGGCAAAACGTGTTTCAGATTCCCAGACAGAAAGGCCCTGTGAAGACTTGAGAGGGCGTTTGTATTTATAGCCTTCCTGAAGAAGGGCCCAGCAGGCTCTAGGACAACGCTTTTCCATCTTTTCCCTCATCTGAGCCTCACAGCAACTGACACAGTTCTATATCAAGGGCAGATACAGAAGATGAAGTGGACCAAATCTAGCAAGGAACATTTTGGAAGTTCTTACCTAGTCACTTAAAAAAAAAAAAAAAGAGCTTGGCTTACCCAATACTAAGCACTTGGTCTGTCCCAGGAATTGTTTTGTATGTTTTATAAATTACAACAAAAAAATGAAAGAAAACACATATGAAGTATGCACTTTTCTCGTGCCTATTTTAGAGATGAGTAAACCGAGGCAAAGAGGATAACTAACTTGTCCAATGACACAGAGCTAAAAGGCCTGAATTCAGACCCAAGTTTCTATCATCTTTAAAACAAAACAAAAGCCACCCACCCGAACACACCCCACTACTACAACAGAGCGCCATCTGTGTCCCAGGCTGGTCAGGAACTTGAGATCCTCCTGCCTCAGCCACCTTAATGCTGGGATGATAGGCACGCATTATCATGCTAAGTTCTACCATTTTAACATTTTAGCTACCATACCATGCTGCTTCTAATAATGAGGATTTATTTTTTATTTTTTTTATTGAAAAAAAATTTTCCGCCTCCTCCCCGCCTCCCATTTCCCTCCCCCTCCTTCCGCCCCTCTCCCCCTCCCTCTCCAGTCCCAAGAGCAGTCAGGGTTCCCCGCCCTATGGAAAGTCCAAGGTTCTCCCCACTCCATGCAGGTCTAGGAAGGTGAACATCCAAACTGTCTAGGCTCCCACAAAGCCAGAACCTGAAGTAGGATCAAAACCCCGTGCCATTGTCCTTGGCCTCTCGTCAGCTCTCATTGTCCGCCATGTTCAGAGAGTCCGGTTTTATCCCATGCTTTTTCAGTCACAGTCCAGCTGGCCTTGGTGAGCTCCCAATAGATCGGCTTTTTTTTTTTTTTAAAGATGGGGTTTTATTATGTAGCCCCGGCTAACTTGAAACTCATTATGTGGACCAGGCTGACTTTGAACTCACAAAGATCTACCTGCCTTTGCGTCCTGGTTAAAGGGATGCACTTCAATGCCTGGTCATCATGAGGATCTTGAGGGTCATGCTAAGGGAGCATGGGCTGATGTGCTGATGTCTGCATTCCGGCTTTTCTTGTGCTCCATCCTTATGTCAGGCTAGTGACTATCAAATAGTGACGTTTACAAATGATCTTTTTTTTTTTCATTTGTGAACTTTTGGGATAAGTCTGACCATAAGAATTATTGGCTACCATGCTTACTTTCAAACTTTATCTATGTAGACCATTCATTCAACAAATGGAAAGTTGGTCACATGTTACCTAATGAAAGAACTCAAAATGCTAACTTTCCATTTCCTTTTTTTTGTTCAGCAATTCCTTGAGTCAGCATTAGTTGACTGACAGGGATATAATATACACGTGCAGATTTTGAAGTGTTTATATTGTGTTCGATAAGGTCACCTAGACCACAGACTTGAAGACTCTAAGGAAGACCTCTTTAGGTATTTATCCTGAAATCTGTCTCTGACCTGTGGGAACAGAGAGCTCTTTATTTCAGTGGATGGGGCGGATGGGAGCAAAGGGAACCATTCTGCCTGGGCGTAGCTGCTTGGAGACCCCTTAACTGACAGCTTCACTCAGCTGGTTGGGTTTGCAGCAGGGGCTCAGTTGAGAAGAGGTTAAGGACCAGCTACGACAAGGCTTGTGTCAGCAGTGCACAAAGCACAAATCTGGTTTTGTTATCTCCATGTAGGAGAGTCTATTATTTCACGTTAGTAGGTGACTGAAGGCCCTGGCTCCATCGATGGTTGTCATGGATATGCACTGTTCCAACTGCTCCCAGATTATAATAGAAGCATTCGTGTTTAGTTTAGGAATGTCAAACAAAGGGATCTGACTTTATCAAACACCGGAATTCTATGTATCGGCATCCGAGACTAATCAAGATGCCGACAATCACGTCTGTGGCGTGAGAATTCAAGAGATGGATTTGCTGTAGGGAATGTTCTAACTGATGGCAGATACATAAGATCAAATAAACAGAGCAGTACTGATAAGATCTTCATTGCTGTGCTCTCTCATTTAATTTATATATAGACTGTATATAAAATTATACACACATACACAGCCAGCCTTGTTTAGGTCTGTCTTCTCCTGCCTCCATGAACTGACTCAGACCTGGGAGCAAAGAATATGGAACATAATCTGTTCTATTTTTGGACTTAAAGAGGCATACTACAGAATCTTTCTGTTCTTTTGTGCATTGGGTGGTCTGAACTACTTTTGGCTCAAAATTGGGGCTACTTTGGGTTCTAGTACTCTGTCTTTGTATAGATCTTCTCATGATGCAGTCTGTAGCTAGGCTATTTTCACATGTGTGTATGTCAAAATAATGGAGCTGCACTTAAACGATTCTATAACCCAGCATTTTGGCTCACTTGGATTTAACCTGACAGAATTAGTTAATTAGTTTTAGGTCACATTATTAAGTGGTGCTTTAAAATGTACATTCTCTGGAGAGTAACATTTAGCTACTTTTTCCTCTCATGGTGAACATCTTGGTGTGAATCAAGTCAGTTGGATATTAGAGTATGACATGACCTCCACAGAAAGCAGAGCCAACCATAGAACATCCACCGGCTGACCAGAAAACCATTCAAGGATAGGGAAAAGACAGACAATTTCAAACGCAATCCTCATCCTAGTATTTCCAGGATGGTAATTTCCAGTTTATCATTCAATTGTTCACAGTCTCTTTCTTTTTATTCCATTTTCTTTCACCCCCTCATGCATTTCCTTGCTCCCCTTTGGTCACATTAAGAGATAAACTTCCCATTCCACCAGAATATCATCAGCTGCTTTGAGCTGGCGAGTAATGCATCTCCCTTCTGTATTCCCCACCAGATTGAAAGCATGAGGGGAAACGCCTCTCCTCTCTAGACTGTCCATCCACAGGGAAAACTTGTCTCAGTTTGAATCCTGCCACACCTCGAAACACAGAAGAGACAGAGAATAGAAGATCCAGGCCCTGGGACCAGCCAGCATGCCTTCAAACCCAAGAACTGCCATTCATAGGCTGTCCAATGCAGGACACATATGCTCCCTGGGACTGTTCTTCGGCCATCAGTGAGTCATAATCAGAGCTTTGTATAGAGATTTAAGTATAGTGTCTAGCACATTGGAAGCACTCAA
This sequence comes from Chionomys nivalis, assembly GCF_950005125.1. Classification (NCBI taxonomy): domain Eukaryota; kingdom Metazoa; phylum Chordata; class Mammalia; order Rodentia; family Cricetidae; genus Chionomys; species Chionomys nivalis. Next base: position 35,385,022 of record NC_080093.1, read on the forward strand.
GAAATACTAGCCTTTCTCTATGAGAGGCCCTGGAGCTTGGAGATCTCAGCCCAGACAAAGGTCCAGCTTGGTCCTTCAAATAGCAGTGTATCTTATTTAAGTTGCTAATTAGGCAACTATGAACCATTGGAATTTCCTGACACAGGCCACTATTGAACAACAAAATTGGCCATTTCCCCATTTCCTCAGGTTCAACAAATACAATAATATTCTCTGTATTTAGTTCGTTAAAAATATAGGTTCAATCATAATATATCATAGGTTCCTCGTGGGTATTAAATGAATTAGCACTCATAACTGTGTGGGGACAATGCCTGCTTGGTATAGAGGAATGCTATGAATGGCTGGAGAGATGGCTCAGTGGATAAAGGGACTTTCCGGCACACCTGATGATCTGAGCTCCATCCTGGCATCTGCATGGTAGAAGGAGAGAATCAACTCACAAGAGTTTTTCTTCTGATTTCCACATGTGTACCATGACATGCATGCACATGTGGGTGCACACACACACACACTCACACACACACCCTTTAATCATGTGTAGTGTCTGTATTGCTGGGAATTGGTCTACAGCCTCCTGTATGCTAGGCAAGCAGTCTGTCACTTGAGTTATAGATAGATGTATATGTTTATATATTCTTAGCTCTGGAAAGTGATATTGCCATTTCTATTAGTAATAGCATTTGCTGTTGTTATTTTTGTTACCCTTAGGCATAATTACTGCTCAACTCCACACTTTTTTTTTTAAATCAAGAATTACCTCTGTAAGAGCAACAAGTGCTTTTAACTATTGAGTCTTTTCTCCAGCCCTATAGTTCTGGTTTTTTTGAGTTAAGATCTCATCTAGTTGAGATTGGCTTCAAACTCACTTTGTAGACAAGGGCGACTTTGAACTCCTGGTGTCCTGCAGCCATCTCCTGAGTGCTAGGATTACAGGTTTGTGTCACCATGCCTAGATTCACACTAATGACATTTACTTATTTATTGGGCACAGGCTAGGGAAGTACTCCATCCTTGAGATACATCCTTACCCCTTCTCCAATGACGTTATCTTTTAGTGACATTGTATCATTTAACAAAATATAATTTTTATAGCAAAATTTTCATATGCCAAATTAACTAAGAACCTACCTAGTGATTGTAAGTAACTAGATCCCTAAAACAGCACCATTCTGGACTCTGAACAAATTTGTTTAGTTATTCTTAATCTTATCGGACCTGGCATCTCTTTTTCATGATAACAAGTTTCTATTGTCTTCTTTAGTCTGTTATGGTATAGTCTGCCTGTTTTCATAACTATGGAAAATCAATAGTATGTCTTTTCATGTTAAAGAACAAAAGGAACAAAGTAACAAACATCTGAACTTATAAATATTCAGGCATAAGTATTCTAGATGTTGCTATGAGGCAATTGTGTTTGAATATAAAGAGAATTTCCAGGAATGGGACAGACACAGATGGAGATGGATGTAAGCACCAAATACAGTGAATGCTTTGTCATGAAAAAGTTGATTTTTCCAAGATGGTGAACCACCCTAGAGAAAGTTCCACAACAAACAAAATGCCACCTCCCTTGATTTTCATGGTGGTTTCATGACTGGAAAAATCCATGACTTATTAAGAACATGCAAAATGTTGTATTAACGTATTTAAATATACGGTGGAGTTAAATCCAGATAATTATAACCAGGGTTTTTATTGACATAATTGTTTTCTGGGATACTAAAAATCTGTAGACAGAGAACAAGGCTTGATTGTTAGATCTTATCCCTCTAAGGACTGGCAAGGAAAAATCACACCAAGATTTCTAAGATAAAATTCCCAAAATATAGAGGCTAGGTTGCCTCAGTAAAAGCCACCAAGAGCAAAGTTGAGTTCAGTCACTTCAGTTTACAGAGAGGTGCTAGGTTAGTGTAATATGATCTGCTCTTTCGGACAAAGTTGAACTTGAAGTCCAGTTTGCCGGCTACTAAACTACAGGATTGTTGGATCATCAACCATACTGGGAACCTTTGGATCAGTGCTATAGTGGAGGTCTAATCATGCAAATCATATCACACACACACACACACACACACACACACACACGTCACCCTCCTCAATGTCTATATTAATTCCATTCTTATACAGGGTCATTACTAGCTTTTGCACTAACAGAGGCATGAGCTCAAACCTTTATGCTGCCTACAAGGTCTGTGCGACCTATCCCTCGCCTGCCTCTTTAGTTTTGCTTAGTATCATTTCCTCCTTACCCATTATGCTTCCACCTTGTTGGTCTATCATCAAGTTCCCAGCAGGATTCCCTCTCTTTCCCACCTCAGGATCTCTGCACAGATAACTTTACCTCCCTAGGTTCTTCTGACGGACTTCTGTGAAATTTGCCTAGCTTGGCTTAGAAGCAAGTCACTTCCTGAGAGAGATTTTTCTTGTCTTTTTTCATAGCTTCCGTCTTTCTTCATCACAGATTATAGGGCTCAAGCTTCTGTGTTTTTTTTTTCAACTTACACATATGTTTTTCTGGCATGAATATCTGTGCACCACATGTGTGCCTGTTGCTCACAGAGGCTGGAAGAAGGTGTCAGATCTCCTGAACAGTTACAGACAGCAATGAACCACCATGTGAGTGCTGGGAATCTATCCTAGATCTTCTGAAAGAGCAGCCAGTGTTTTTAATCACTGAGCCATCTCTCCAGCCCAAGCTTGTGTTTTTATGTGTATGTTTCTAGGTTTATTATCTGATACCTCCAATAGACTGCGAGTCTGAGGGAGAGGAAGAGGTGGTGGCAGCTTAATGAGCTTCATGAATTCCTAGCACACAGCACAGAACTGCTGGATCCAAGAGTGGATGAGTAATTGGGTCAGCTGCTCAGAATGACCTTCAGACTGGCTGGAAAGCAGAGACATGCCAGAAACAATCAAGACCTTTTTCTGTGATGAGCACATCATAAATGCATTGGTTCTAGCTTGTTTTCGAGAGAGAAGCTTGCTGTTTGAATCAGCTTGTTTTGGCTTCTTTGTTTTCAACCAAAGACGTGTAGAGGAGAAGCACCTCACTATTGAAATGAGTTGAGGCTCTCCCATCTCTCTGGAGCTAGCATCCCTTGCTGGAAGAACCTGGAAGAAACAGCAGCTTTTTGAAGTTTGGCGTCCCAGGACTCGACCTTACAATGCCCTTCATCCTTTCAATGTTACCACGGGTATCTCATCCCTGCATAGCTTGGTTTTGTGTCTTTTGTTTTGTTCTTTTCTCAAACTTTTGCCCTTGGGAGTCACTTTCATTAATCTGGCACACCTGCACACTACCAGCCCTGCTCTTACTGTTTTTCTATAAATGCAGCACACTTTGACATCAACATAGATTTTGGTTTAATAAAAAATCGGTAATGTGCGTGAGTGCCTCGGTTTCTGAGCTCATTACTTTCATTCTGCAAGGCCTGCTCTCATATGGGGCAGCATTGTTGGGAGGGAGATCCAAGGCAGACCCAAACACAGCTTCAGTAACAAACTGAAGGGTACACCTGGTTCTGTCACGGACTGTCCCTGCACACTAGAGCAGACTGTTTATAGCCTGGTTCCCCACCCATCCTGTGCCTACCATGAACACGAACTTCTAGGGCTAGGGTTTAGGCCCCATCCTCCATGTTAACCAGTACGGAGGTTGAGAAAATCTGGCCTACTAGTTTCCAAAATTCAACTCCCAATCATTGCTTCTGAAGGGGAAAGGCCTCAATGCAATTGCCTTGCCATCTGGAAAGTCCTAAATGGAAATTATAAAGAGGTCCCTGTAGTGTCGTTTAAAATGTATTTTAATAAATAAAGACTGCCTGAAGATCTGAGAGTAAACAGTCCATTGTTCAGTCTCATAGACCAGATTATGGTAACACACACCTTTAATCTCGGCAGCCATAATGGCACACATCTTTAATTCCAGTAGCCACAATGATGCACACCTTTAATCCCAGTAGCCACACTAGTTGCCATAGAAACTGGGTGATGCATGCTTTTAATGACGGTGGTGCACACCTTTAATCCTAGCCCGAGAGAGGAATATAAGATGGGGGGAGGACAGCTCTCAGATGCAGTCTCCTTCTGAGATTCCAGGAGGCAGGATCGCCATTTCGGACTGAGGTCAAGGTAAGAGCCAGTGTCTGGCTGTTTTGATTTTCATATCTTCAGGTTGAACCCCAATTTCTGAGCTTTTATTAATCATGCTTCAGGTCCCAAATGCTAAGAAACCCAAGAGTACACTTTGCTGTACAGCCTTCTCTAAGCGTGTTGCGCTCAGTGTAGTATTGCAGCCTGCATCTCAGGGCGCACTTTTTAGTTGCCTTGCCCTCGCAGTACTTATCTGCCTCTGCCCCCTACCCCCAGGCTGTTTCCTTTGCAAATACTGCATTCTTGTTGGCATGACTGTTTTGATGGTGAATGCTACTTTATATCCTCATAAAGGCAGCTGAGATTCCACTAGGAAGACACGCTATATTTTTCCATGTCTAAGTCATCCATGATGAGGGCTTCTCAACGCCTCTGTTGCTATTACTAGTAATAGAATTACTATTCTAGAACTATAGCCACCTTTCAGGGGGCCAAGTGATGGCCCTTTATTGGATTTCTGGATAGGGGGGTGTCACTGGCTTCTGCGAGATTCTCCATCCTCTTGACAGTTGGCTTGTGACAGACACTGTGCTCTTTCAGAATGGCCATAAGCTGTTGTGATTCTTACATCTCCAGCAGGGTACTTAGTAAGTACCTTAGAACAGGGTACTTAGTAAGCAAAGGAATGCAAGATAGAACATAGCACTATAGAAAGGTTCAGGGCAAGGGGGAGAGTTCTGAAGTCAGATAGGAGCAGCCTTCTGCTGTCATGTAGAAAGCAAGACAGACTTGGGCGCTGGGCCTGGGTTCCAGTTCAGCCTCAGCTGTATGCCTTGGCAAATTCTTTACTCTTCCTTATATCCATCAGCTGACTTGGACTAGGGCGTAGCAGTGTGTCATAAGCCTGTCCTGGTGCCAACTACTGCATCAGGTACTCGACAAGTGTTAATTGACTTTCCCTTTCCTTAGTCATGCAGAAGAAGCCCGCGGAGCCTGTGACCCTGCCTTTGTAACACACTTAACAGAGACCATGGGAATTTTGGTATTCAGTACAGTCTACTTAAATATATCTGCTGACCATTTGGCAAAAAGGCGGTGACATTTTTGATACTTGATAGGGTTTGCAATCTTAAATCTACAGAAAAGAATTCAGTCTTTGAGTGCTTGCCCTGCTTGCAAGAGGCGTCCCCTGCCCCGGATATTCAATTACTTACTGCATAATAGAACCGCATGCACCGTCTATCGCTCTTTCTGTAGGTGAACATTATGTCCCTCAGGTGGCACGAGCGGCTTTGAAGTACTTGTCAGCAACTGGCCTTCCTATGCAGTACTGGAACCATTCAGTTCACGGTGGTATTTGACTTCCAAAGCCCTTGAACAGAATATTAAAAAGGGTCCGTGCCAGTCTCCCTTCCTTGCTTCAGGAACTGTGCTTTCGTGAAGCTGAGCGCCATGGGATCCTCAGGCTAGTGAGCGGCCCCTGCTTAAGGACTGTTTTGAATTTGTTTTGCTGGCATTGATTAGCAGCTATCACTACTGAGTCCCATCAGCCTTATAGACCAGATTACAGTGACACACACCTTCACTCTCAGTAGCCATTAATGGCACATATCTTTAATTCCAGCAGCCACAATGATACACACCTTTAATCCCAGTAGCCATACTAGTTTCCATAGAAACTGGGTGGTGCATGCCTTTAATGACGGTGGTGCCCACCAGAACTAGTTGATAAGGCTCCATTGCTGAAGGAACCCTACACTTTGGCTTCAAGGTAGGCAGAAGCCAAGCTTAAATTGAGCTGGAGGCTTCCTTCCTGTCGTCTAGCATGGATGGCACTACGGGTTTCTGTAAAGAAAAGGCATCAATGGGCTAACCCAGCTGTGAACCCTACTGTCTACAAATACCAACCTGTTAGGCAAAATGTGCCCACTGATTCTGTAGTGGCACAGCTGTTGTGGGGCTAACCAATCCCTTTCTGATTGGATTTTAGGTCCATTCCACAAGGAAGAATTCATACTTGGTACTATAAAACTCGCCAAAAACCTACGGCTAAGGAGATATTGGGCCCCAGAGGTGAATGTAATAATGTTGTTTAGCTAAATCATCATAGTGCCACGCTGCCTTTTAAATATTTATGTTTATACCCCTAGGTAAACGCTATTCCAGAAACAAATGGCTCAAGTGACAATTGAGTGTTCAACCCCAAACAGGACATTTATACTACCACCTTTAAGGATCAGGGAACAGTATTAAGGGGGAGGCAGGAAAAAAAAAATGAGAATTGTAAGATAGGGAGAGGACCCATAAAAATGCAGTCATGCAGCCAATGTAATCATGACCTCATGGCAGCTGAGATGGTCTGTAATGGACCTACACAAGACTGGACTCATTGAAAGGCTACCATGAATGTGGGTGGGCTTCCAGGGCCATACGCCTTGATGCTGAATAATTGGCTACTACTGATGATCATTGCCTTTAGTTGTATAATCACCAAAGAGCCTCTAGTGGGTGGTTCCAAACTCATGGTCACACAGGCAGCCGTGCTTAAATCCTGTTAGTGAGTCACAACAACAAAGTTGTAGATTTGCAAAGGGAACTTGTCAGAAAGAACAGAGGGAAATCCTAGAGGTTGGGAGAGATAAGGGTTATAATCAGATTTCATACTATAAATGTATGCAATTGTCAAAGAAAAAGCTCAATGAAATTTAAAAAATAAATAAAATAAAAACAAAATTTGTAAGCCAGATATCCCCTTGCTGGGTGAGGTTAAGTGGTCATATTATCCCTGGTTGAAGATCAATGAAATGGATTTGAACTTTGGGAGGCCATCATCATCATCATCATCATCATCATCGTAATCATCATTTATTTGGCAGTGTTAGGGACTAAACCCACAACCTTGAACATACTAGAGAGTGTCCTATCACCCCAGATCCTGGGAGATTTTTCTGTGGTCATAAGAAAGGCTCTGTGGGTATATTTCAGCTTCTTGTGGCAATCCTGAGACATGTCTGATGTGTTTGCAGGTTGGCAAAGGATGGACTAAGAATTAAAAAAAAAAAAAAAAGCAAAAAGTGTGGAGAGGGAGAGAAGAGAGAGAAAGTGAGAGATGGAGAGAGATGGAGAGAGAGAGAGAGAGAGAGAGAGAGAGAGAGAGAGAGAGAGATATGCATTGGCTTTTCTTCCTCCACTCCTCCCTCCTGCAGGGCCTAAAGAGAGAAGGTGGGGCACAGAAGGAAAATACAGGCTAAACTGTCAGTGCTGGTCTGGGGAGGAACTTGGGCTTCCAGTAATCCTGCTACTTCAAACAGCATTAGAAATGTCCCGCAGGCAGCATAAAGATGGTTTTTGGAGAAAGCAAGCTATTCACCAAGGTGCTTGGGAAAATTGCCATGCAGGCACAGTCCTTCTCCACCAGCATGCCTAGGCCCTGTTCCCTGTCCTGCAGCCACACAGTTGCCTCATGCTGCCCTCTGGCTGGTCAAAGCCCACTCCATCCAGCCTGAGCCATCTGCTGCGACATTTCCTGTCCAGCTTCCAGCTCTCTGTTTCTGAATGCTGATTTCAGCAATTTGGAGAGTTAAGATTAAACGCACAAATACTTCGCCCTAAGGAGAGATGAGTCTGCAGGTTTGACCCGGCCAGGGGATTCTGGCTCTTCCAAGGGAAGCTTGCTAGTCCTCAGTCAGGGAAGTTTTGGAACAAGAGCATTTGCCTGCCTTCTCTGGCTTCCCTGAAGTGAGCATGATCTCTCTGTTCCTCTCTCACTTGGCTTTTCTAAGTTAGAGATCTCACTTAGAAAGAGGCTGCACACAAGATGAACTGTGAAGAGACCCACATTTCTCAGCTTGGCACAGAAAGTGTTTCTTAGCCATCTGTCTTCCTAACCTCATCTCCTCCATTCATTCCTTCAAACGCTGGTAGGAAAGATGGACACAGTCTCTAGTCCCAGCTCCTCCGCTAAGAACAAGTGGTCACATAAGAAACTAGACAAAAACAACACGTCAGACTAGGGTAGGTTCAGGAGGCCTGGGAGTGTCTTGTATGGGGCACTAACCTGGAGATTAGTTTGCGGCTGGCAGAGTGGGGAGACCTCCTGTCTTTGTTCTTTCCAGCCTCATCTGCTAACACCTGGCATGCTTAGTCATCTGTCTCTGACTGGACATGACAGTCCTCTCTTTAGAATGGTTTGTCTGTCTGAAAAACTCCTAGTACCATTCACAATCCGGCTGAATTCTTATCACCAGGCAGATGCCTCTGACTGCCCACTGCTCTGCCTCTTTGCTGAGGTGTGGCTCCCTGAGCCTACTGCTAAACTAAACTGTGTTCCCCTTTCTTTCAATGGAAGTCCTTGTAAGTCACCCCTATGGAAACAAATCACACCAATTTGTAATGGTCTGCTTATACGCCAATCTTCCCCATTAAGTGTTCTTCAAAGGCAAAGAAGTAAAGTCCCTTTTTAACCTCTGTTTCTGGCAGAGAGCCGGATATCCGGAAGTATTCGGTATCACTGAATGGACCCATTCAGACTAAGGATAGCAGGCTGTTCCCTGCATTCTTTCCTGTATTAGACGGTAAGATTTAATGCCCACATAGAAGGACTCAGAGAGCTTATATTTCCAGTGTCACTGCTAAGATCAAGAAATAGTTTATCTACAAGAACAGAGGTTAAGACAAAGGTTCAAAATTCTACAGTAGACTGGAATCTACTGTCTTCTAAACTCATCCTGAACCAGGGACCGGCCATTCTAGAGACCAAATACTTAGCCCAAAGTCAGGCAAGTTTCAGTTAATCATCCCTCAGCAGATATGGCCATAAATGTAGCTGCAGGAAGTTATTTGCTCCAGGGGACATCATCTTTCCAAATCTGTGGCACCTTTCTTCCTTACACGCTGCCTCCAGGCTTTTATGAACTGCCACATTCTAGGGCAATTAATGTAGGTGCTTGCTGGCATGGTCTAACTGTTAACCTGGGTGCAGAACACCTATTTGTTAATACAGATCCATTAAAAATCAAAATGGGCATCCTTGGCTCTGCTTTCGGTGGAGATCAACCATCTGGTTTACTGTGTTTGGTCAGAACGCTGTGCATTTGGAAAGGCTGTGGTTACAGGATGTACAGCAGTTACCTCCAGCGTGGCGCTGCTTAGAGCAGGGGGGCTCTGCAGGGCCTGTCTGTCCTTCCGCTAGGCTCACACAACCCTCCCTCTTTTTCTCGGTGCTCTCACAATGAAGGGCCTCCCCCCCCCCCCATCTTTATAAATGTCTAACAGCTAATCTATGTGTACATATTAGAACGAAGGCTTTGTCCCTAATCTATTCCTTGAGCCTGGCTATAATTTTCTAAAGGACACCCCTTGCTAAGTTTCAGGTTGTTATCAACTCTTGGATTCTCTCTCAGGACACGTTTGTTTCTCCCTTTTACTCAAGGCGTGCATGCCTGTGCTCTGAGCCCACGATCATGCCTTTCAATTTAACCCATTGTAGTTCCTTTGTAAACACTCAGTTCCTTTCCACGGTCAGGCCTGACATTCACAGCACCCTGATTTCTCTAGCTCCATGGGCCTGCTCACTGGAATCTGCTTGTTTGGTTGGTTATTTAAAGCTGTCGACAACACCGCTTTTCTCTGTGTCTTGCTCCGGGTTGTTTAATCATGCACTGGAGACTTTCTGAGTTGCTTCTTTGTGCCAGACACAGCTTGAGCTGCTGAAGCTACAGCAGCGAACAGAGAGAGGTGGTTTTTGCCCCCATGGAGTTGGCATAATAAAGGAAGCTTTTTGTTCTAGGGCTGAGCTGTCCGATATGGCACCCACTCGGGATCTACAGCTGCTCGAGTTCAAATCCCAATTAATTAAAATGAGACAAAATAGAAATGCTAGTCCTTCATTCACGCTGGCCATATTTCAAGTAGTCAGAAGCATGGGAGATCAGCAGCTCCAATCTCAGATAGCACAGTTCTGTCACAGGTGGTTCTACCACAAGAGTGTTCTAGAAGAATTTTCCAGAACCATCCCTTGACTCTATAAAACCCCCGTGGACACACAGAGACATGATTTAGAATGACAGGGCTACAGATTGTCATTCTTCACATGTAATTTCCCTTAGAAGCATAGTTTATGCGCAGTACTCAGGAACCTGCACATTGGCAACACCCAGTTTTTAATAATAAGATGGCTAAATTAATTTGGTGGGGTAAGATTTTGAGATAGAGTTGGCTCACTGTTTCTGAAGGCTCTGCATTAGCCAGAAATGGAAGGAAAATACTGGGGTGTGTGTAGGGGGGTGACAAACATTGTCTGCACCAAACATATAAGAGAGAATAAGCATGTTCTTAGCATTTATACTGTTTTGGGCATTTGCAATTTGGAGATAACCTAAAAGTATACAGGAGGATGTGCCTAAGTTGTTTGTATAAAGGACTTGTACATCTGTGGATTTTGGTAGCCACAGGATGAGGTGAAGTCCTGAAGCCAGTCCCCTGTGGATACTGGGATGACAAGCCTGTCACTTTCCATTCCTGCCTTTGGACCAGGTGTTAGCTTTGTTCTCAGCGTTTCATGGCTAGGAGAGGTATCATTGAGAACCCAGAGAAAACCTATCTTTCAGGTTATTCTCTTATGTTTTTGGTTGTGAGCCTAGCCTTTAATGGCTGAGCCATCTCTCCAGCCCTCAGGCTATTCTCTTATAAATTCTCAGGGACCTGAGAATGTTTGTAGAAGGAAGCACAGAAAGGAAGATTTGGGGGAGCATACTCAAATGTCCTGACTGAAGCAGGGCTACAGAAGAGATAATGGGAGTCTGCACATAGATGTGAGTGTGGACGAGAGTGAATGTCAGTGCACCTGGGCTTCGTGGGACCAGGCTGTGCGATCCCGGGAGTTCTGCTGTAAGTAGCAGGTTTTTTTTTTTTTTTGGGAGAGAATGTTTCTGGAATCTGGGACTGTGGGGAGACATTCTAACTTTGCAGGGCTGGAAGGACACACTGACTTTGAGCAGGAAGCTATATGGACTAGCAAGTCAGCCCTGCATCCTGCCCCTCCCATCCTAAACCCTACTCCATAGCCTCAGGCAGTACTTGCCTCCCAGTTTTAAGAGGATAAATTCAAAATTGAAATAAGTGGAATTCTAAGGTAAACACTGACTTCCTGGCAGCATCTGTATTTGTGGTCTGGGAGCAGAGTTCACCCCAGAAGTTGTATGGTTTCCTTCTACATACAGGAACCCAGGCAACAACTGATGTCCTCCTCTTTACCGGGCCATTTTATTTGGAGTAGTAGAATAACATATTCCTGGGAGGTAAGCACATCTAATGCTTTTGAAAAAAAACTTGAGTAGTGAGGAAACTGATTCCATCCTGAAGTTCAATGGATCACTGTAGGAAGGAAACCATACACTTACATGACTTGTTGGCTTAGTCAGAAGTCTAATCAGTCTGCGTGGCCGATCTGGCCCTCCTTTTGTTCTTGTAAATAAAGTTTTATTGACACATAGCTATACACACTGGTTTGTTTCTTGTCTAGGATAACTTTGGGGGTAAAATGGAAACACTGCTAACTATGACAGAGACCATATTGCCCTGAAGCAACATCTAGTCATTTCTGGAAAAAAAATTGCTCACACCTGTCTGGCCTGGCTTACAAATTCCTTAAAGGCAGGACTATATCCAAATATTTTCCTTTTTCTTCACAGGCCTTGTGCGTACAAAGCAAGACTTTAAGAATACAGAATAGACTGGAGTGATTCTTTCAGCGTCAAGCATGACTTCTTAAAGAGACTCCTGGGAACAATGTGTCTTTTATTACAGCTACTGATCACAACTATTAAAGAGGGTACAGTCATCTTTCTATCAGCCATGTTGTTTTTTTTTTTTTTTTCTTTATGTTTTGGGTCAGGGTCTCAATCCTTCCTCAGTTGTTGGGATTTCAGGTCTGTGCTACCATGCACAGCTCTATATAATGCTGGAACTTGTGTGATTTGACCTTTCAAGGTCATGCACTGTCAGCTTGGTGTGCTATCTGGTGATGTTGAGATAGGGAAACCTTTAAGAGCTGGGGGTCCCTTGGAGGTAATTAGGTTGCAGAGAAATTCCCCAAAAGCATTAATAGCAGTTATTCAGGGTGGGTTCCCTCTCTTAAGAGTGGAGTTATACAAAACAGGGTGAGCCCGGCTCTTTGTTAGTCTCTTGTTCCTTGTGTTGCCGTGTGATTTCTTTCTCACATGTTCCCACCATTATGACAACATCCATCATGAAGCCCTTTCCAGAGCCCAGAAGATGCCAGTGTCAAGCTGGCTTTGTTCATGAAGCTGAAGAACTAAACAAACAAGCCCTCCCCTTCTCTCTTCTCCTTTTCTTGGCTTTTATCTCTCAGACTTTTAGAGGTGTTTTTTTTTTTTTTTTTTTTTTTTTTTTTTTTTTTTTTTTTTTTTTTTTTTTTTTTATCAAATGTGTGAGTCTCCAGTTTCAATCTTCAAGTGCTGGGATAATAGGTGTGTGTCACCATGCATCTCTTTTATTGTAAAGTCCCTACCAATAAAAAACTAAGAAGGGGGTAATGGGAGAGCTGACTGTCACATTGTAAATGTGGGTGGTTGCATGAGCCATCTGCTGTGTGTATAATCCAGGATGCTCACGGTTTCCTACCTTGCTGGAAAGGTGTCTCCAGTGTGAACGATGTTGGGTTTTCGCTGAGGAAACTTAGAGTCTGAGGGCCTATCCCAAGTCAATTTCTTCCAGAAGCATCACTGAGGAGAGCTTTAAAATGAGTGTGATTTACTTACTGAAGGGAATATGCACAGTGGGAGCAGAATGTGTGTGTGTGTGTGTGTGTGTGTGTGTGTGTGTGTGAGAGAGAGAGAGAGAGAGAGAGAGAGAGAGAGAGAGAGAGAGAATGAAAGGCCAGGAAAAAAAGTGCAACTTCAGGTAAAGCTGGAGTCCATACCCCATCTCACTGGGAGCTCCAGGGTATGGGCTGTGCCTCACTTTCGGGAAGGTATTCAGCAGCCTCAAAGTAGGAGTGGGGGCTTCAACAAGAGTCAAAACAGCTAAGTGTTTATATTCCCCACATTTAACAGGTGAAGCAAGGTGCAGGATTTCTTGGGATCCCCACTCTTGGGTCACCTTAGGTTCTCTGGGTAACGAAGAGACTGCAAAAATCCTGGGGCCAGTTATCTGAATGTAAGCCCAGTATTAGAGACCATGGAAACAGAGGGGTGGTTGCAAAACCTGGAAAAGGGGGTGAGGGGGAACCAGGTATCCACCACATTGCTAACTGGATGCCTATGTTTATTAATGTGCTACGAGGTTATACACTATGTTAGCTAGCTCTCTCTCTCTCTCTCTCTCTCTCTCTCTCTCTCTCTCTCTCTGTGTGTGTGTGTGTGTTGTGTGTGTGCGTATGTGTGTGATAGCCTAGGCTGGCCTCAAATGCAAAATCCACCTGCCTCTGCCTCATGAGTCTTTTCTTACCCTAACTAACTCCTACTTTCTAACCTAATTTTTTGTACTTGTTGAAGAGGACAAGATTAAAAAGCACTTTTAAGGAAGTGTACTGATTTGTCTCTGTTGAAAGGGACAAATACTTCTTATATTGCTTTTTGCTACCAAGAAATTTGCAATTGGGTGACAAAATAGTTCCCATAGTCAGATGGGAGCTCAATATTCCTTCTCATTACAAATTTTGGGGGATTAGTATAGAAGACTAAGAGAAAGTTATGGGAATTCAAGATGTATTATACCCCTGGAAACTCTTCTTCTGTGGGGCTACCTAGGACTCACATTGGAGGGGTTATGGTAGAGTAGACAATATATGGATTTTGAAGTCATGCCAACCAGGGTGGATCAAAAGTATTCTATTAAAGGCACTGGAGTAACCAGGCTTTGAAGAAAGGTCTCTTCAAATGGCTGGAGAATTATCCATCTCAGGAGAGGCTGGAACCCTAGCACAGAAATGAAAATTCTTAGCAAAGAGGTCACCAATGACTCTTCTAACCATCCACTTAGTTGACCCTTTTCTCTTGGTAGGCTTTGCCATTTTTGTGATTCTGTTCTTGGTACCTTACCCCAGCCGCTCTTCTCTCTCTACTGTGTTCTCTACTTGTGCTCATCCATCTTGGCTTTCACAGAAAAAGACATCCTAAAATCTACACTTCCAGTGAAGATCTTTTAAAGTAATTAATTAACCTTTATTTACATGTATATGTACGCACCTGCTTGTCTGTATGTGTAGAATATGCATGCAGGTACCAGCAGAGGCCAGGAGAGGGTTTCATATCCCCTGGGACTAGAGCTGCAGGAGTTTGTGAACTGCCCGATGTGGGTGCTGGGGACTGAATTTGGGGCCCCCAGAAAGAACAGCGAATGCTAATCATGGAGCCATCTTCTCAGTCCCCCGTTTCATATTTAATTCGTTTTATAGTTCAGCACATCCTGTTGAGCTTCATGACTTCCCTGGACTCTGTACAGGATCTACAAACTCAATCTAACCCCAATGGGACACCAGGCCCATGCATATTTATCTTCCCAAGTTTCTCTATGGTTTTTATACTTTAGACTAAGTCAGGGATCCCAGGGCAATTTCCCATTCCTCCATTTTGACTCCCTGCCCATTTCTTCTACACTCTTGGTACCATCTGACTTTGTCCCCGGTCATCCTCCAGTCTCCCGCTGCCACCATTCCCATCGCTACCACATTAGGGATGTTCTTTCATCTCTCACTTCCCATCTCCCTTCCTCCTCACGATCTCCATCTTCTTTTCCCTCTCCTTCTCCTTCCAGACCCATCTGTCCTGCTTCCTGTCTCCTACCTCTCACTCTATAGCGAGCCATGATAAATCTTTTTTTTTTTTTTTTTTTTTTTTTGTGCCTGGAGCTTGCCACTCTGGGTCTCAGTTTGGATTGCTATTCTCTCTTCACACCCCTGCTCCCATCTGCCTAGCACACATCTGCTCATATTTCAGGGCTCTGCTCAGCTTTCTTCTTCTCCGCAAGGCCTCATCTATTACACCCATGCTCCTACTCCGTGTGGGACTGACTGACTTCCTCGCTGAGTGTCTCTTCAATCCATAGGCTGCCAACGGCAGGTTGCCCCCTCCTGAACTGTAAGTTCCTCGAAGGCAATGTCTCTTTCACGTTTCTTCCCAGACTTTGCCTTGCAGCTCATGGGTAGAAGAAAACACCCTTTGAATGAAGAATGGACTCCAAATAGAGGCCAACCTGGGAAGAAATTACCGTGGATATCATGATAGCGGAATGCATACAGGTCACAGCGGGGGCCTAATGCAGAGATCGCTCTGTTCTTTGGTAAATCTCATAAGCCCAAGTCTGGAGTAGTAAACAAGTCATGTGGGTATCCGTTGTAGTGTGGCCCGACTTTCTCAGAGACAGCCTGCATTGACTAACTTCCTTAGCAGTTTGTGAAAATGGAATCTCATGGAACAATTTCTTTTCCCCCCAAAGTGGGCACTGGCCCAAGTTTTCCTTCCCAAAGTACGCTTCCTGGTTGGGTAATGCACCCTATGCTCTAGCCGGTAGGCAACCCTGTGCTCCGAAGCCATTGGAGGTCAGTCTGAAATAGTAAGCAGTAGCTGAGACCAGAGTTCTGAGACCTGGAGCAAAACAGCTGAGATGCACACAGCTCGCATCCTCCTGGCTTCTGGTGTTTTATGTCCACCATCGAACGTGTATTTCAGACACTTGAGCTGTCCTACTTTCCTAGCCAGACCCAGGAACAATTAATTGGAGACAGGAAAGTAATTCAGGACAGTACTTTCCATACACATGGTTTGAGTCAAAGCCACAATGACAACCTGTATACCAAAGAGCAAGGGTTATTTTAACAGCAAAATGTTGTATTCAATCAATCAATTAAAACAATGAAACAAAGAAACCCCTCCTCCTTCAGATTACCTATTAATTTTAGATGAAAAAGCCCCAGGCACTAAGAAAAAAAAAATGACCCACGCACTAAGAAGATTGGATATTTAATTCAGAGGGGGAAATGCCTAGGTAATATTAAGCTCTCATGGTAGAAAGCAAGTCCTGGACATTCTGCTTCCCCAGTACTATCTAAACCTGTAAAAATACCCAGAAAAGCAGAAAGGAGGCCTAAATTTAGACCCACATTTAATGCATTCAAGAGCATGATTCATTTCTCTCCTGTCTTAGTACAGCCTGAGGAATCTGAATACACAGCAGAACACCCTGTAAGGAAGAAGCAGCCCCCATCCAGCCAGAGGCTGGAGCGTGTGGAGACACCCTGTCACCTCTGCTAACACAGGTGCACTTCCAAGGTCCCCGCCCACCAAGCCAGATCTCTGAGCTCACGAAAAACCATTCAAGTTTAATTTTTACTGCAGCCTTGGTGTGGATACTGCTGGGAATTTATGTATTCTGTTGTTGTTCTGCTTTTGAAATGAGTTTTCCTCCCAAGCACCTGTGGGGGCCTGGCTAGGGCCCTCACAGGCCACGCAGCATGGGTCACCCTAATGAGACTGCCCAGAAGAATGTTGTAGTTTGGTATTGGTGTAGTTAACGGAATGAAATGAATTATTTTGTGGCACTGGGTATTGAACTCAGAGCATCCTGTGGGCAAGGCAAATGCTCTACCACTGAGTTATAGACTCCAGGCAATGTTGGTACATTTAAGAACCCAGACTCCAAGTCACTATGGTAGCCCTTAGTTGGGCTTAGCAAGGTAATATACGTAGCATGAGTACTTAATGTCAATTACAGGTTATCTGAACAACAGCAGCAGCGGCAGCAACAGTAACAACCAAGTAAAGTAAAACCCAAATACCAACTGACCAACTAACTAGCCAACAACAGCAAGGTCAGTTCACATGAATCAGATCGGCACGAGGCCCGACCTCCATGATGAAAACGGCTGCTGTCTCTTCTTCATTTTCACCATCATCTACTTCTAACCACATCCTTGCACGCCCCGATCCCAAACCAGAAGCCAAACCCTATCCTCTCGGGTAATTTAGACTAAGCTTGGTATGTCATTTGTGTCAGTCCATTATGACTTAGAAGGCAAATGAACTTGTTATTTTGTGAATTTTAAAAATGTGATTCCAATTTTTTTTCTCAAGTTTTTAAGCACATTTGGAAAGTAACCTCACAGGTTTTATCCCATGGTCTTTGGATTTTTAGGTTAATTTCTGTCTAAAACAACAGGAAAATGGATGAAATTTATACCCAAAATACTACAGTTAGGTAACACTGCCTCCCAGAAGTGAGGGCATTCTAGCTGTCCTCCATTCTGAGGTGTGACATTGGTACGAAGGTCCCATTGCATATTCACACCAATCAGTCCCAGTTCAGAAAGAGATCATTCCCCCCCCCCCACATGAAATGGATCCAGCAACGGAGAAGTCAAAACATCCAGAGGTAGATATGGAGCGCGTGCATCAAGTTAGGAATGAGTTATCTGAGGTGCGTGGGAATGAGAAGCACTGGGAAAGGGCCACACGGGGCACACCCACGGGGCACATTTACAGGGCACATCCACAGCGGGGGCTTGGTAGACCACGGGAGGGCAGCGGGTCCGGGTGGGTATGAAATCCTATCAGCCTGAATACATGCTTCACACGCCAACCTGCACACGGCACAGAGAGGAGGCCACACACTGGAGAGCAGCGGCGATGATTTGAATGATTTGTACCTTTCTCAAATAGTTTGATGCTGGTTCTCCTGGGCAGTTCTGAAGAGTGGGGGCAGGCATCCAATCTCCACCGCGCCCATCTTGTGCCATAGTATAGGCATTTGAGTCATTAATAGGAGAGTGATGTCTGGTGACCTTGGTCGAATGTTATTTGAGGTTTGAGGACAGTTATCTAATTCCATTTGAGAAAGGACGAATCCTGTTTAGCACTCTAGACAGAAAACTGGCTGATTTAGCTTAGAACAGTCTGCCATTGCGGCCAACTTCAGAAGATCACAGAAGAGAGCAGGGTTTCAAGAAGGTTGCATCTACCTAAGGCTGGATCGGTTCTATTTTGGGATTTGGGGTCAAGATTTATCCTCACACACATAGAGCACCACAGATCTAATTCCCAGAGCGGGGGGAATTTTGTCCATTTTCACACAAAACATCTCCATTGTGTCTTTGGGGGTGGTGAGGAGATCTCAAGTTCTAAACTATAATCAGCCCTTCTTTTAGAACAGCGATACTAAATCCTTGTGTTCAGCAGATGGTAGTGTGTGTTGCACTAGGCTGGGTTCATAGTACAACATCAATAAATGGCCACATGTAGAGGGACAGACAGAAACCCATTTGTAAACCCATCCACACCCCCTTTCCTTTTCCTCCCCCCTTTCTCCCACACTACACTGTTCAAATACCCATGTGGACTTCCTCTCGTTCTTGGAGAAAAAGGGACAATTTGAAAAGGCAAAATAATGTAACCAAGTGGAAAAGCAATTTCTGGGTATGTATTCGTGTGTGTGTGTGTGTGTGTGTGTGTGTGTGTGTAATAGCCTTGTCTCTGAGGAGTATCAGCAGAGCAAGCTTTTAAAGTGTTGTTTGGCCTGGAGGGACCATTTGAAAGGATGCTCTCTACAGGAAATTCCTGTCCCTGGGAAACTGCCTTCTTCTGTCAGCCAAAGATACCGTAACTGGAGGATGGAGCTAAAATTCTTCCTCCGTGAGTTGGCTAAGTCTTATGGAACAGATATTTGTTCCAATTAGGTGTTCCAAAAAGTCGTGCTTGCCTCAGAGCCTCGGATAATGTGTTTTGAGAAGGAAAACGTATTTGTTCAGATCTATCGTGGAGGGGAAAATGATGTGTAACTGTGTTCTGTTGCCAGGATACCCACACTCTTCACAGGCCTGAGGACTTCCAAGCTCAGACGTCTTTTGTCCTTGTATGCTTAGGCCCCATCTCACCTGGGATGAGGAGGGAGAGCAGGTGCTGACGAGACTCTACTCCCTTTCTTACTAAGCTATGTGGTTACCTGACCCTAATCCGTGTTCACAGTCCAGGGCTCACATGGCTGACCTGTCAGCAAAAAATAAATGTCTGAAAAAAATGTTAATTCAACAGTGTTGGAGGGCTGTTATTTTCAGAGTTGAACTCCTCAGGGAAAATGAGAAGGAGCTGCTCCTGGGATTCAGCTCCACACTGAAACATGCTTCTCCCCTGATGCTTTCTTCCCCAAGTCATTTCCTGATGCCTGGTGTGCCCTGACATTTGGTCCAAATAAAACCCTGGAACAGACTCAGGACTACAGCTGTCCCCCAACTCCACACAAAAGGAGTTGTTTTTTTGCAGAGACTCTGTATCTAGTAGACTAACGATACGGGGGCTGCTGCCTCTTGGTCCACACTAGATCAATTGAGGATATAGATACCCCCCCCCCCCCGCACCTCAGCATCTACAGCCAACATCTTGGTCTATGACCTATGGGCATTTTCCATACTTCTTGGTAATGAATTCTGGCTTCATCTGTGTCTCAATATCTCTTAACAATGAGAAAGACTGTTGGGGAATAGCTTCTAGCATGAGGAAAATACCATACAGATGTTTGCCCTTAATCTTGAATTCTAATAATGAAATTGAGAATTGTTTATTTGTTCTAAAGTCAAGCCCTAGGAATTTGTTTTCTAAAGCCTAGCAAGGTGAGGGTTAAGGTAGGAGTGGGTAGTTTTGACATAATATATTCCCAGTAATGAAATATAAGAAAACCTTGCCTTAAGAGTTTGAGTTATACACAAACTTATATCATTTAAAGTGGTTCAGTTTTTGTATCAACTTTGATCTACTAGATGTCCGTTTGTATTACAGGAAGGACATACCTGAAGAAACAGTTGATGGCTATTTTGCTAAGGTATTATATTCACCTCCAGAGATTGTTTCCACCATGATAGCAAACTAGGAATCGGCCCTCTATCTTGAGCCATTTATTGAGGACAAACGAATGGACTTGGAAAAGACGTGACTCAATCAAAGTTAAATACCTGACTTTGGTGTATGAGAATCATAAACTTGCTTACGGTCTATCTGGTCTGCAAACACTTCCCCATAAATCATCCAATATGGCATGTAGAAGATATTCTTGGCCAGTTTCCAAGATGGCTCCTCATTGGGAAAGAGGATAGCTTGTCTGGCGACCCCAAAGCTCATCAGCACCACCAGCATAATGATGACAAAATACATCATGTCTATCATCTGGAAGGACAGAGAAGGAGAAATAAGAGAAAAGCCATGTGATTGAGGGTGCCTGTGAATGCTGACATTGAAGAAGTCCTCAGCTAAGAGGACAACTGGACTATTGAAGCTGATGTCTACATGCTGAATACTGATGTCAATTGCTAATTTTTTTACAAGTGCACACATAATTGAGCCCCTTCATTTTTATGGACGTCTATGGAATATATTTACATTTAGACACAGAAGGGCTAATCCTCAGAATTTGGGTTCTTCACATGGTTCCAGCACCATTTTTTTTAAAACTGTTATTAGAGAAGGCAAGTCGCTTGTTTTGGTTTCTTTCTTCTTAGGAAAATTAGAATTGGAATAGCTGGGCTATTTTAGGAACAAGTGCAGAGCAGCATATTTCTACTCTTAGTTCGAAGAGGCTAGCATGACTCGGGAAGCTCAAGAAAATGCAGGGTTACAATAGACCCAGGGCAGGAGGGCAAATGGGAGCCCCATCGCATTGCTGAATTCTCTGCCACGGATCCGTCTCTCAACAAGTCATCCAGTTTCTATGTTTCTCCTGTAGGGTATCTTATTATGGGGGGGGGTCTTTTCACTGGTCTTTAAGCTATGTAGCTTCATGACTGAGACCAGTGCCTGTTGACATGACGCATTTCCTCCCTGGTGTGAAGCCAGTTTCTCCTGACTGAAGCCCACCACCTTCACTCTTCCCACTTTTCCTTCTCCATCCCCTCGCTTGCTTCAATGCTATGTGACTAGGCATTTCTTTTTCCCTGCCCAATTGCTCTCTTTTCAACACTGAACAAAGAGTGGTGATTCTGAGTGGCTCTAAACCCACAACTTCTTTCTTTAAGAGATAGTTCCAGTGCATCTGCCTGAAAGATGGGTGTGCTGTCCAAGCTAGGCTAGCTGTGGGCCCTCATTCCATGGAAGCCGTGGTGAGGTAGGCATGTGACACAAGACAGGACTATCAGAATCTTCAGAACCTTTGTTTGTTTGTTTGTTTGTTTGTTTGGAGACAGGTCTCCGTATGAGCCCAAAGTATCTTAGAACTCATTGTGTAGATGAGGTTAGCCCGCAACTTCATGCTCTTCCTGCTTCTGCCTCCAGGGTGCTGAGATTACATAGCCTGTTCTATCATCTCTTTAAAATAGAAGTAGAGAGAGAAGTTCCCTTTCATTCTTCATAATGTTCATTCTTTGTAATCATGTAGCATGCAGGAGGCTGAGTTTCCCCACCAGTGAAGGAGCAGATAGAGAGAGCTAGTCCCAGCAGTGACCCAACCCCTGTCTCAGTCGTCTTTATGGTCTGTTCCACCCTGTTGTATAAGTCAGTATGTCCCTCACACTCATAAGTTACAAAGATTGGTTTTCACTCCTTGTGTGAAACTGTCTGACACCAAAGACTTCCTCCTCTTGGATATTATAGTGTAAGGGGTACCTACCCACAGAGAATGATGAATGATAATTATCAGTGATAAAGAAGGTTTCAGACAGTTTTACTTATTTATTATTGCTACTGTTGTGCTGAGGATTGGACAAGGGCCTATTGTACACTAAGCACACACTCTGTTATGGACCTATTTCCACCTCTAGCTTAAAAGACAATATTTTATGGTACTTAAACATTACATTCTTTCTGGGTCCCTTAGGACACAGGGGCCTCAATATATTTCAGATCAGTTTTCAAGACAACTTCAGAATACGTCTGCCCAAAATTTTAAGACCTTGAAGTGAGATAGGAAATTCTCTAAGATTCCTCTTTTCCATCTCCCTGCAGGCTTATGCTGGTTGTTATTCCTTCTTCCAGTTGGTGGTCGTGGGTCTCGAAGTAGGTGAGATGTCTGGGTAAAACATGTTCATAGGAAACCCATGCTTTATCTTCTCTCTTCTTTTTATTTTATAAAATTCTTTGACCACTTATTCATAGAAAGTTTATCAATGAAGGAGCACAGATGGGTCTTTGTGTTATATTTGGTTACACTTGTTAAAAGACGGGTGGGGCGGATTAGGTGGGCTCATGAGCGTGCAGGGCTAGTCGGACTGAAGGAAACTCAGAGAGGAAATACAGAAACGGCACCAACTTAATGTCTCAGCTTTTTTTTTTTTTTTTAAATTATTGTTTCTAATATCTACTCACAGGGTCAAAACAGCAAAAGAAAAAATTATTCCTCTATGCTGAGCTTTCTCTATGTCAAAGTCTTTACTGTCATAAAAATATCAGGATCTGAGTCCCAACAAGATGAAGAGGAGCAGACTTCTTTTGTTTTCTAAGTGAAATTATCCAGTGAGATCAGTGCTAAGATCCTGCCCAGTCTTACAAGTGTCTTTCAGTGTGTTCAACAAAGAATATCCACGGTGGGGAGGAAGCACAAGCTCTCAGGTGCCAGACAACCTAGATTTTGATCCTGACTGCTAGCAAAAATAGTTATGTGAGAAAAAAATCCACCAAAGAAAACTTTTTCCTGATCATTAAAAAAGAAAAAAGAAAGTTGGCTAAGTGGCCTGGAATGAGGTGCTTAATCTTGTTTTTAAATGCTGTAAGTGGGGTAATAATAACAATCACGCGATCACCTTTGGCTCAATGGCTATGCGGTAATTCTCATAAACGCTAATGTGTTATTATTGGAAGGTGAGGATCTGGAGTCAGGAGTTTGAACCTTGTCCCTGTTTCTCCCAGAGTCTGTTTATTAATGTAGGAAGGGTCTAAGATCAATTCCATGGGGTTTAACAGTTTTGAGGACTGAGATGCATCTCCCATGGTGCCTGGCACAGTATTGCACAGCTCCTCTCATGGCCTCTATTCCACGTTACGTAAGTGAGTTACTCCACAGTTACAGAGTTTCCTTAAGAAATAAAATATGGAAGGTCAGAGTCAGGATTTCAGGTAAACCTGACCTGCATATGAACAGGATTCACAGTGGGAAGAACGAAGAGGTTCTGTGCTGTCGGGTATTTATTTGATACACTGGTTGTTTTCCTTGACATTGTCAACACAGAAAATGATTTCAGAATGAGCACTTGGCCATCCTGTGCTTGGTGTCCAGAGACCGAGGCGCTGGGCTTCCTGGGTGTGGAGTGTTAAAGAGGACGCCTCTAAAGTTGGGGGCTTTGTATATAACACATCTGGGAAGACTCCTCAGCTTCCAGCTTGCCATCCATCTGGCTCACTGATAAACTCCAACGATGGATTTTATCTACCTTCTGGATCGATGACTCAATTATTGAACTAATTATCTTAAAAGCATCCTGTAAGAACTCAAAGTCCCCAAATTTCCTACTTATTCCTGACTGATAAATGAAGTCATTCATAAGTTAAAAAGTAGAGAAAAGACATCACAGCCCTCCTCCTCATTTCTTAGTAAGGTTTTATTTTAGTCAAAACTGGGGTAATTACGCCATTATTAAAATGATAGACATGGAAATTAAGATAATCTCACTGCATTAATGTAACTTTAGATGTTTCAAATATTTAAATGCCACCTAGACTTTTTAAAAATAATTGACTTGGTTTGGGTCTTTGAATATTCTGTTAAAATAAGGTTATCATAAAAAACTATCAGATTAAATAATCCCCTAATTAATAATCTTTTTATTTTAGTCAAAAAAGGGAAATGTAGTGGCATTTCATTTGTATTTTAATAAATAGAGCTAAAATGGGAGCCTAATGTAGTGGTTCATGACAGAGGGCAGCTCTGTGCTTCAGGGACATTTGGTAATGTTTGGAGACATCTTTGTTGTCTTAACTCTTCTCTTCTTCTCTCTCCCTCTCCCTCTCCCTCTCTCTTTCTCTCTGGTGTTAAGCATCCTGCAGTATGCAGACTTTTCAATAAAGAATTACGCAGTCCCAGCGGGGTGTGGTATGCATGCCTGTAGCCCTAGAACTGAGGAGGCAAAGGTAGGAGGAGAGTAAAGTCCAGGATAGGTTGAGTTACATAGTGAGACACTCTTTAAAAAAAAAAAAAAAAAATGTGCCAAGGTGGAGAAAAATTGGCCTGATTTCCAAGCTGTTAAAGTTTGATATCTTTTTCTCAGTTTGCTTGGAAATGTATTTGAGAATCTCAAAAAAGGCCTGTTTTCTCCCGAAAATCCATATGCACATTTTCCTATGTAAGTTGGGAGCAGGATCCCCAGGTCCCTCCCTTCCTTCAAACTTATTCCCCAGGGTCTACCTTTAGACATCAGAATTTTCACCAGTATCTCAAAGCCATTGTTTAATGAAGACATAAGGGCAGAATAAACAAATAATACACACACTCCCCCGTCCCCAAACAATATCAAGCTGAACTGGGTTCAGTGTGTGTGACCGAAGCTCCAGAATCCATGTTTCTGTTCTCTAGAATCTGTCTGGTGCTATTTACCCTAAACAGTGTCGGTGTGATAATTCCAAGCTTGTGTAAGAAAGGGTTGGTTATATAGAAAACACTGTGTGTTTATAAACTTTTCTTCCTTCATTGTCCTTTACAAAGACACTTTGAGCGTAACAATAGGAGACACAATTTA
Source organism: Chionomys nivalis (assembly GCF_950005125.1). NCBI lineage: Eukaryota > Metazoa > Chordata > Mammalia > Rodentia > Cricetidae > Chionomys > Chionomys nivalis. The sequence goes on from NC_080093.1 coordinate 35,409,779, forward strand.
TCAGCCAGCTGACCGCGAGCCAGCTATTGTTGAGCACCGCCAGTCCTAACGATCACAGCTCTGCAAAGTACATGTTTGCTGCTCTTTGTTGCCTTAGAAGGCCACGAACGGAATATCAAGGAGTAAAGGAAATTCATTTTGAATTTAAATTTTTCCTTTCTGTGCATGGATTTTTTTTTTTTACAGGAAGATTTCTGGTTATTTAAGATGTAGTTCAGTAGCATTCATATGCAGATGTTTGATAAATACTGAATTAGCAATGATGCTTGTCAACTTGAGTGGCAGTAAAAAGGGGCATCTATAATGCCACTTGCTGGTTCCAACAACTCAGGAGGGAACTAGAGAGACGATCCCAAAGAAATTCTTATGAGGGGGTATTTTTCCAGGTAGGGTGGATATTCTTAGCTTTCCACGTGTCAGAAATATACATGAGGGCATCAGGCTCTGGTAATTCCCCTAGACTGTCTGAGGAAGAAGCTCATGAGCCCAGCACCCCACCTCCACTCTATGCCTACCACCAGGGTCACACTGATGCTGGCTACCCCAGGCTCAATCTTTATGGGAAAATTCTGAAAACTAGAATATAGCCAGGAAGTTGAAATTCTCAGACATTTGTATAGAGATACATTAACTCGCCACTTGAGATTCTTTTATTTTAAAGAATTTAGAGGAGCAGGTGTCTCCCTCAGGAGCCAGGTTCATTCACAATTTTCCCCTGTACTCAGAGTCTGCCTACCTAACTCAGATCAACTTAACCTCGCCCCCCTTTGTGGACTAGACTCCACTTTTTAAAAGAGTTTTATTTGATCTTATTTTACATCAGGTTTTTTTGAGATAAGCTTTTGCTATGTAACTAAGCCTAGATGGCCTGGGATCTCACGTCCTTAACTTCCCAAGTGTTGGATATTCTGAGTGAGCACAATTACACCCAGCTTCAAATGTCGCCTCAAAAACTCATCTTCTATGAGTCTTAAAAATTTGTTAACAGTTTTCAGTGGAGACCAAGTCATCCTCCATGCCCGCCCACCGTGAACGTTCTGTGTCAGTCTGTCTTGACCTGTGACTCCATAAGATGTCACCATGAAGACCTTTTCACTCTGCATGCCAAGTACTTCCCTTCCTTTCCCTTTGTCCCAACCTCATAAAATGTCATTTTTGCTCAACTATTTTTCCTTTTCTTTTCCTAGCCAGGGTCTCTATGTGTAGCCCTGATCATCCTGTAACCTGCTCTGTAGACCAGGCTGGCCTCACACTCAGAGATCTGTCTGCCTCTGCCACCTGAGTGATGGGATCGAAGGCGTGCACCACCACTGCTTGCCTTTGCTGGGCTCTTAAGCCAGTGCCTGCCATAAAGCAAGTGATCTTTCCATATGCTTCAGTTCGAAAAAAAGGCAGCTGATGATTGCTTTCTTTAGTTTTTATATAGCAATAGAGTCAACTTTGCAAACACTTAAAGGAAATTAAAAAACCTGAAGCACCCCTGGGGCCATCTCATGCAGACCTCAGTGGCAAATCCAAATGAATCACACTCTCTTTCTATTATCAGGGATCCTCCTCCGGGGAAGGGTGACCACGCCCCAAATGCCCTTGCTTACCATTTTCCCTATCATCATTACATATGGGCCCAGATACTTGTTCACGCCGAAGATGTCCAGCAAACGGATGTACCAATAAATGATGTTCACACAGTAGATGACCCTCCCGTCGCTCCTGAAGGGCTGGTCTTGAAGACGGAGGATCATTCCCACCGAGAAGAGAAGGATAGCGATGAGATCGGTGACGTTCCAGTATTCCTGCAGCCACACCCTCACCTTCTGCAGCAGCTTGCCAGGCTCTGACATCAGGATCTGGAAGGCAGCAGAGAGGGTTAGGCCTGCTTTCTTGTATCCTTTCAGCTCCGCTGGGAAGCAGTGGGTCTGTCAGCTGATGGAAGGGGCTATCGAGACCTGTGTCTCGTTGAATACCTGTATGCTAGGGATGCATAACTGAACTAAACGTAGGCAATCCAGATGTGCACAGATGTAAACAACAGGCCTGACTCTTGGGATGGTCCGGCAATGTTGAGCCACTGCAGGCTTTTGCTATAACATTACATAGATACCCGTATCACCTCAATAACCAGCCTTCAGGACTGAGTGACATGGACCGCTCCTACAGGACACCTCCATTCCTCTCTTGTGTCCCCAAATCATTGCCCGAAGTACAACCCCATTAATGACTCATCATCATCTCCATGATTGCCACTGAATCCTAAGTCCCATTACAGGCACATGGCTGCTGCGGTCTTCTCAGGACATACCTGCTGTCATTATGACCACCAGCCTACTGCCCAGTTTCTGAGCAACACACAGTAAGCTCTTTAAGGACCTAACCCTTGATGTGGTTGATGAATACACAACTGACGGTGTAAGCAAAGACTCATCAAGCTGGACCCTAAGCGGGGGTTCCTTTCATTACCAGTAAATTATACCTCATTTCTTTAAAAAATGAGACGAGGGACAAGCAAACCACGGTAAGTATATACTCAGACTTTCTGATGGCTTTCATTATAAACAGACCAGAAGCCAGGCTCCTCCCCGTGGCTCACTTCACATCCCACCGCATTCTCAGTCCTTCTGCCCCCATAGCCACACTGACTTGCTTGGAGGCTTAGCAAGTTCAGCCTGAGCTCAGGACACTTGCGCGTAATTCCTTCCCCTGGGGACTTTCTTCTCCAAGAGTCTGCATGTTTCACTCCTTCTTAATCTTAAGCTCTTTATTCAGCTGTCCTCTTCCTAGGAAGGCCTCTTTTGACCATTCCAGCTGCAGAAGCCTCCATTGCTCCAAAACACAGATACCTGATTCGGGCCACTGACTTCCTACTTCAGCAGGTGTGGGGGTTGGGCCAGGGGATTCGCTGTCCTTGCAGGCTCCCAGCGACCATGTTGGGACATCTACTGTCTTACCTACCCACCAGTATCCCCTGCAGCTGTTGCTGTCCTGTCAGCTCCTCAGCCTCTAGTTCCAGCTTAACTAGATACAAATTGCTCATGTGCATGGGGAAGAAGGGGCAAGGAGGATGGGCCAGGCCTCTGAGAAGTCCACCCACTTGTTCACGTGGAGAGAGGGGAGAGAGAGGATAGATGAGGGAGACAGTGAGGAAAGAGAGAAGGGAAAAAAGGGGGAAGGGAGGAAAGCCCCTCCTCTGCCCCATCACTGGTAAGCCAGCCTGTAGCACAGGCCTTGGTATCCAGGGACACAGTAGAGCATCACGGGGGAGTGGAAAGGGAAGAGCGGTTCAGATGACCCAACAAGTTTCGAACCCCCGCTCTCTTCTCTAGCCCTAGCATACCAAACAATTGCTCCTTCTTGTTTCCCAGACCCGTAAAGCGGGGATGGATGCGATTAAGGCTGTCACTGACCTCACAGACTTGGGGGAGAACTGGGTGAGATAATGTCTACTAAGGCTTGCTGTAAACAACTCCATACGATTAAGGGTTTGCTGCGGCTGGCTCGGGTGACTACGTGCAGAAGTATGTGGAGAACAGAATGGGACCGGCAGCACATGAAACCACAGCCTTCCTGGTGTTTGCCTGGGAGGCACGGAAGCATGCGAACTTTTCCATGCTTCCAGGATCTTGCGTCTGGGTTCCCGAGGGCCTGTGTGCCAACCACAAGGAGGCGGGAAGGCCGGTGCTTGTGGGAATTGTCACCCACTCAATAGCCGAGCCACTCCTTCCAGAGTTCAAGGCAGGGACATGGGGTGAGAGGCGACCTCACCAATTGCCGAGAAAAAGATCACGCACAAAAATGGCCACGACCCCACTTCTCACATCTTCCCCCAGCGGCAAGCACTTCTCAGCTGACCCAGCCCTGACCCAGTATCGGAAGCCCCACCCTGCCTGCCGTGACGTGCAGCTTCACAAGAAGTGGACGGCCGGGCCTGGAGGTTGCTGGCAGCCTGCCCGCTTGGCAGCCTTTCTAGAACAGTCCGAGGAGTACAGGCTGCTCCCCATCTTCTTCCAGCCTAGTCCCTGGACAGCCTCCAGTCTCCACACTCTAGTCTTTGCCTCCTCTGCTTGTGATGGGGAAGGAATATGTGGCTGGGTGTGAAGTCTCGGGAGTGCCAGCTGGCACTACACAGAGGCAGGGCCCCTGGCGGGAGCAGGCTTGATTCTCAGAGCGACACAAAGTCCCAGGCAAATTTATTACTGTTTTTCAGTTTCCAAGTCCACTGCACTGTTCAGGCGATGGGAGGCACCGCGAATGGTGGGGCACAGCGCGGAGAACAGGCTGGAGCAGCACAAGGCGTCTCGCTGCCTTAGTCCTTAGTCTCTAATCTGTTGGGACTTGTGTACCATTCCCAAGCTCTCAGGAGGGGGAAATACTAATTAGAATCAAAATAACTCCCACATAGCCCCAGAGAAAGGTGCTGGCGAGTTTTTTCTTTCTTTTTGTATGTGTGTGTGTTTAAATCTCAATGCAGTCACATTTAATGGATACGGCGTCTTTCTTCTTTGAATCTGTCTGGGTGATGAAGGTGGGTTTGTAGCCCCATTGCCTTCTTTGCCCACCCACTAAAATACAGAAACCAGGATTGTGCTGGGGCGCCCAGGGCTGTACAGGCTTGACATGATCCTTCCCTACTGAAAAGGCCCCTCCCACTCACTGCAGTTTCTGGGAACATGCAGAGGAGTCACCTCACCTTGCAAACCTGTCTTCCCTGCAGGTTCTCTCTGGTGAGGTAAGAGTTTGTGGGGAGCACTGAGCAGGATTGTTGCGCCCTCTTGTGGACTGTTTCTTGACCACATAGATTTTAGAAGCGCTTGGAATCTCGGGACCACTGGGGTTAGCTTTTCTTCCTCTTTTTTGTTTAATTATTTAAGTTTAAAAAACAGTTTTAAGTTCACAAAAAGCACTTTCCTTGGTGTCTCCTGGCCCCTGCAAAGGCACAGCCTCTTCCATTATTAACAGCCTCCATCACGCAAAGACTACAGGTCCTATCAGGGTTCACTGTTGGTAGGGTACATTCTATAACATTCTATAGGTTTGAACGTGTGCAGAATGATATGAGTCCATCACTAGTGTAGCATATAAAATACTTTTGTACTCTTAGAAGCTCTGGGCTTCACTTACCATCCTTCTAATGTCCAACCCTGGGCAACCGTCAACCTTCTTACCATTTCATGGCTCTCCCACTCCCATAGCTCCCCCACCCCCATAGCTCCCCCTCATCCCCATAGCTCCTCCATCCCCATTGCTCCCCTTCATCCCCATACTTCCCCATCCCCATAGCTCCCCCATCCCCATAGCTCCCCCATCCTCCATAACTCCCCCATCCCCATAGCTCCCCCATCCCCATAGCTCCTCCATCCCCATAGCTCCCCCTCATCCCCATACTTCCCCATCCCCATAGCTCCCCCATCCCCATAGCTCCCCCCATCCTCCATAGCTCCCCTTCATCCCCATACTTCCCCATCCCCATAGCTCCTCCATCCCCATAGCTCCCCCATCCCCATAGCTCCCCCCATCTCCATAGCACCCCCCATCTCCATAGCACCCCCCATCTCCTTAGGTTTCCCCAGGGTTTCATATAGCTGGAATCATATAGAATGTATCCTGTTCAGACATTTTTCTCTTTGTAACACATAGGTAAGTTTTCCCATTGCCTCATAGCTCATTTCTTTTTAGCAATGAATAAGATTTCCTGTCCCCAAGGTTAGCTTTGACTTCAAACAAATCATAAAGGAGGTGGCATTTCAGTGACTCCTCTTAGGCTAAATGGAAGGAGGTGACAAGAGACCAGAACTGAGTTCCATCCTCCACGGTGCTCCCTAGGGGTGGAAGGGCTGGCGGATGCCCAGTGTGGGGGTGGTAGACACCAAGAAGGAATCAACAATGCAGTGTGTCATTCCCCTCTCCCCCGTGCTGCTGAAGTTGTCTCTCTCTGTCCACCATGAGAGTTCTGGGTATTGAATGCAGGTCATTGAGCTTGACAGTAAGCTGCGGGAACACATTTGGAGAGCTTGATATTGGATTGGTGGACAGTGTCCAAGGAGACCCCAAGTAAGGAGTTGAAATGGGAGTTAAAAATAGCAAAATTTAAAAAGTCATTTTCATAGAGATGAGAAGAGGGAGGTGTAAATGATATTGAAGCCCTCTGGAGGATGTCTTGGGGCAAAAGGCACGTGAGCAGAAAATAGACTGAATTTCCCTAGGAAACCTCTCTAGGTTTGACAAAGAGGGAAAGCAGCAGCCTCCAGCAGCCTTACAGAACCCTGTCTGGGGTTTAATTTGGATCCCAAGCAGCCTTCTTGCGTCTCTATCCTCAGGTATGATGAACCACCATTTCCCTCCCGTTTTCTGTTAGGAAGCAGTTACCTCTCTCATCTTCTCAATTCCCAGTGTGAAGATGTAGGAGATGACGATCCATTCCTGAGTGGAAGGCCAGCGCTCCATCTTCACTAACACGATGTAATTGAAGAGCATCAGATAGCCGATGTATGCCAGCTGCAAGGAAATACAGCACAGGAGTCTAACTGCAGAGGCCTGGGGGCTGCGCCCTGGGCAAGACCACTGCGTGGCAGCACCGAGCAAGGTCAGTAAGCAGGACAGGGAGTCCATGAGGAACTGAAATACAGATTCTAAATAACAAAGAATGCTTATTTATTTTCTATGTGCATTCCTGTGGCGGTCTGAAGACAATTTTCAGAAGTTGTTTCTCGCCATCTACCAAGTTCTGGGACTCGAACTCAGGTCTTTGGATTTGATGGCAAGTGCCTTTACCTGCTGAGCCATCTCTGCCTCAAACATTTTTTTTTTCTTAAAGGCTGTAATAGTTAAAATAATTGCATATGCAATGTGTTTGTTTTTTGTTTTTTGTTTTTTTTTTTTTTTTTTTTTTTTTTTACCTTTATAGTGTCTCTGGGACCCTAGGATCTTGTTTATACCTTTGTGTCATGGTGTAAAAATTTGTGTGGCAATCATCAGTATGTGTGTGTGTGTGTGTGTGTGTGTGTTCCAGTGCTCTGGCTTAGAAAAGAACCTGGCCTACCAGGGCTCTTCTTGCTTAGGCGTAGACATGGCTTTCCATACTAAGGTGATGCAGTATACTTTTTCTTCCTCTGAAAGATTCCAGGTAGGATAATGCCCACCAGAAGGAAAGGAAGACACATAGACTACTTAGAAGTTGGTAAAACCACAGCGTAAGTAGCCTAGATTTAATCTTAAGGACCCACACCCCTGCTCTCCTGAGTGGATGTTTTTGACCTACAGTGGTTGGCTTCTTAGGGAGGGTTTTGACTTCTTTCCCACTGTAGACTGTCATCCTTCCCTACCCTGCTCGGAACATTGGAGTTTGTGTTCTGTTTCTTTGAAACAAAACAAGAGAAAAGAAATCAGTTTACAGGAAGGCGTGGGGTGTGTGGCCTGTTGTGGATTTAATTCTCCGGAGGCACCAGCATCTGGAGTTTGAGTCCTGATGTGACTGGCTGGAATGCTAGATGTGGGGAAACAGTCCTCAGGGCCCAGGCTTTTAATTTGCTACTGAAAGATGCAGTGATGTCAACATGGAAAGAAAAGAATTAGTGGTGCTCTTGCCTAAGAAAATTTGCCCCGAGGGGGATGGCAGATGGGCGAAACATCCTGCTGGCAATGCTTCAAGTTGAGCAAGGTACTGACTGGCCTCAGGGGCTGTGAGCAGGGACCCAGAGTGAGCTGACTCAAATCTGTATTCTTTGGGGGTGGTGTGGCAATGAACAGGGCAGCATGTGGGCAGGAGGATTGAGAATTTAAGATGCTGAAGCCATTGGGTGACTTTGGGGCTGCAAAGGCAAGATAGGTGGTAGAAACTGCAGCCTGGTGAGGAGATCAGTGATATGGGCCCAGAGAGATGTGTATCAATGGGCTTCTCCCTTCGTTTTTACAAACTAAACAGACTTTTTAAATGGGAATCAAATGTACCTCTGACATTCCCGTTACACTGATATACATGGCCAGTCACAACTGTGGCACAGAATTCCCTTTCTGATAAGTTGAGACCTGGGCATGGTAGGCAAACACTCTACCACGGCCAGCTACTTCCCAGCCAGCCCTTCCTATGACAGAAGTAAGGCACATGGCATCTGGAACAATCAGATTGTGGCAGTGAGCGAGCGCTGCAGCTGCCGAGGGTTAGCTGAACTCCCCCACCTGGGCAATTTGATCTTCTCTATCCCCATGAGTACTGTCACATCAACCCAGGCCTAGGTTCCCACAGCTCCCCGCTTCAGAACCACTAGTGAATCAGGGAACTTTCTCATGGGAGAGGCATCCTTTAAAAACTGGTTTTGAGTGTGACTTGGCTCACAGGTTATGATCAAGAAAACACTGGCATGGCTCTGCGGTCCTTGTATGCAGAGCTATGAAACACAGAGGAAGGGAGTCCGCTGGTGAGACTAACACACTATTTCCTTCTGCCTGGCATCGCTTCCATCTTCCTGGTCACTTCCTTCCTTTTATTGAATAAAATTCTGTTGCTTCAAGGTGGAGTGACTCTTAAGTGCCCTGCTTTTAGCATTTTACGAAGTTCAATGCAAAACGTTCCAAGGCATTGTCTCCTCTAGTCACATGTTGACCCAGTGACACATAAACTCATTTCTTCAGAAATTCCGTGTCTTAGAACTTAAGTAACTCTACTAACAGGGTCCACCCTCTGAACTCAGGTCTGGTGTGTCTGGAGAAGGAAGGGAGGCAGAGAAACTTGGAGTGGCACTTGGGTTTAAGTTTCAGCCCATGCATGTCATTTTGTGTAAGTCACTTAACCTAGGGCCTCTGGGGAAGAGCTTGTCACTGCTGGGGAAACCCACAGTGCACATCATGTCCTCTGACCTGTGGTCGCTTGTACCTTGAACCTGAATCTTCTACAGCTCATAACTGAGAAAGGTTCTCTGCATAGACAGGGCCTGTGAACCAATTGGATCTCTGCTTCCTTCTATCTTGGAACTGAAGGGGACCCACCTGCTTATCTGTTCCTTTGGAAAGCTGAGATGAGGTCAAAAGGTCATAGGGGAGTGAGGTGGGTGTTCCCTTTGGGTAGAATGTCAGAGAGGAGGAAAGGACACTTCTGGAAATCAGAGCAAAGTATTCTAACAGAACACAGGTTACAGCAAATGTGACCATCAATCTGATGACGAAGTTTGTTGTTAAGCATTCTTGGGGTCTCAACAGCTTGGCACTCATTTCCAGAAATCCGTTTACCTTGAGGCCTGGGTTTTGTCAACGTTTGAACACAAATTGCTGGAATTGTTTAAACCTAACTGGGGGATTTAGTGTGATGGATTTACCAAGGCTAACCAGGACAGTTGTAGAAGACCTAACCCCAAATGACAAAGATACAGCTCCCGTGGTGGTCTGAATGACAAGGGCACCCATAAGTTCATATGTCTGGATGCTTGGTCTCCAGTGAGTGGCTCTTTGAGGGTTCAAGAGACTCACAGTATTTTGAGCTCTCTCTCTCTCCTCCTACTTGCAGATCAAGATGGGAGCTCTCTCTCTCTCTCTCTCTCTCTCTCTCTCTCTCTCTCTCTCTCTCTCTCTCTCTCTCTCTCTGCTGTTCCTGCCACTATGCCCTCACTCCCTCATCGTGGACTCTAATCCTCTGAAACCATAAGCCTACTTACATGCTTGCTTCTCTAAGTTGCCTTGACCATGGTGAAAGCATGTTTTGAAAGTGATCCAGCACATGGACTTGACACATGCGTATAATCCTAGTCCTTGAGAGGTGGAAACAAGGGGATCAGGAGTTTAAGGACAACTTGGGTGAGACCGTGGCTTAAAAAAAATCAGAACCAAAAGTGTAGTGGGTGATTCCAATGACCTTGATACAGAGGTGCCAAGGATGACAGCCACTGGCCAGGGTACTGGTGATGAGAAAGCATTTGAGGCTGAAAATTGCCTTAGTTGGGTCAACAGGGAGCAAGAGAATCAAGAAGCTCAGATGATGGGCATGCTGAGCCCCACTGAAGAGGAAAGAGCAGAGACCTGGAAGGCTAATTGAGGTCAGTGTTCAACCAAGTGCTGGTTAATCTTTATGTAATTCCTTACACCAGTTTCTCTTATGCTTTAGACCAGGAATCTGCTAACGTTCACAAAAGGCCACATGGCGAATCTTCAGGGTTCTGTAGGCCAAGAGGATTTTGTTTTTAATGGTCATAATTAACTTTTTTTGTTAGTGCACATGTGTGGCCAGGTGTAGTAAACACTGAAATTTGAAGTTTGAAGTTCATCTTTCACAAACTGATCTTTTTTTTTTTTTTTTTTTTTTTTTTTTAAAAAAAAAACTTATTTCAACCTTTTTAAGAAAGGTTAAAAACAAACCAAACAAAAACAGGCTGGGGTTGTAGCTTAATGGTAGAGCACTCACTTAGCATCCCTGGGTGTGATGCATGGTGTCAGAGAATAAATGAAATCAAAATGCAAAATTGAGTTCCAGCGTGTAGACCATAAGAGTGGAGTTTCCTCTGCAGCTATAGCTTTCAAATACCCCCCCCCCCATGCACACACACTTTTTTGGTTGTGACAACTGAGGCAGGAGAATAGAAAAAGAAGGGCAGATGTGGGCATAAAAAGGAGGGACAGATGTTACATTGGTGAACTCACTGTCAGTCTCAGGGAGGTTAGGAAGCATCTGGATCCTTGCTTACACACAGTAGCTGTTCAATAAATGATACTTCTCTTGTGGCATGGACAGATGTATCTAGCATCGATTCCCTCTCAGAAATGTGACGAGTTTAGGAGCAACACCAGTTCCTCCACATTGTACTTATGGATCCAGACATTATTGTGTCTTATATCCGTCAACACACTAATCTTCACATATTATGTAGTTTTTTTTCTCTCTATCTTACAGATGGACAGAATGGGAAAGTAAGTTTTCTGGAATCACACAGCACAGAGGGACACAGGTAGACCTATATGTCACTTGCCTCTTTTCAGATCACATGCAGTCACAGCTACACAACTATGCTGCTTTCTACAGGGCAAGCTTGAAAGAAACGCTATAAAAAATGTAAACTGAATTTTTGGATGTATATTATTTTGAGGTGGGTATGATTTGGGGATGTCAATACATTTGGAATTTTATTTTACTAAAATGAATAGGCATGTGTGTCTTCATATTCTCTCATATTCTATTAAAAATCATTCTTTAAAGTAGCGGCTTTTAACTGGTGGTAGTTTTCACCCCACAAATGCCTGCAGACATTTTAGCTGTCATCCTTAAAGGACAGAGTGTGGTTCTGGCATCTGGTAGGCACAGACCAGGGATGCTGCTGCATGGCAAAGAAGGATCCTAGCTAAAATATTACCAGTGCTGAGGCTGTGAAGTCTTGCTCTAAAGCCAGTGTCGAATAATAACACCCTGGACTGCACAGGAAGCCACGTCCACGGTCATTTGAGCCCCTCTTGTCCTCAGATCTAGATTGCCCTGTTGTTGACTCAAATGACTGCCCTGCAGCTGGTGTGAGAAAGTCTAGAAACACAGAAGCTTTGTCCTTCAACTGGCGTAGCTCCAGCAGGCTGGACAGAACCACTTTAAGCTCCAGGGGCTCTCAACCTGTTGGTCATGACCCTTTGGGGGTGACCCCTTTCACAGGGATGACCTAAGACCACCATAAAACACAGATTCGTAACAGTAGCAAAAGTACAGTTATGAAGTAGCCATGAAAATAATTTTATGGTTGGGGGTCACCACAACATGAAGAACTGTATCAAAGAATCACAGCATTATAGCAGTTGAGAACCACTGGAAAGTGTCACTGAAAAGGAAAAGGGAACCGTAGCAATGTCCCTATCTATGATATTTGATGCCATTTCAGGGACAGCCCGTGACTTTGGAGGCAGGAAGTGCATGTAGGGTGTGATTCCTGGAGAATATTTACCAGGGCTGGAGGTTTTCGTGCTTTGAGATGCACACTGTTTAATTTTGCCTGAGTAAGAAAGTGTGACTGATGTCATCACCAAGTTGGCAGTTGTTACTTATAGATGCTGTCAGTCTCTGGAGGTGCTACATATGACCCCCCCCCCATGTTCCCCTGAAGCCCAGGTTGAGCATCTGTAATTGGTTACTCTGTCCTAGTTCTCGTTCGTGCGGCAACACAGGAATGTTCTGGAAGAGGACATTTGTTTGCATGTGAAACTAACTCATACACGTAGCACATCTGTTTCTATTACTTCTCACCCCTGTCAGTTCCTTTACCTTCTGTGGCGAGCAGAAAGGCAGTCTATAGAAGCTGCCCCCCCAAAGCTCGCAGATCTTGTGAAGCTGTAGGAAAAACAAGGTCACAGAGCTTCCATTCCTGCACGCGTGGTACTTACAGTGCTGCTCAGAGAAAGCCACACAGGTACCCGAGACAGGACCGCCCACCCCTGAGGCTAGCCTTTTAGAAAGGGGGAAGGAAAATGCTCACAGTGTAGAACCAGAACTTCACAATGGGTGCATTGTAGAACTCATAGATTTTTCGGCCCACGGGGATTAGCCGGTGCCTGCTTTGGACTTCTTCTTCATCCTTCTTTCTGGATGATTCCCCATTGTTTCGTCCCAACATTGCCTACAGTGGGAGAGAACAGAGACCATCATGGCTGGGTTCTGTAGGCCATGTTGCAAAGGAGGAGTGGATGTTCATGATGCCTGAGAGATCACAGAACCCAAGAAAACAAGCTCCACACCAGAGAGTAGAAAGGCTTGCCTTTCTTATGTGTGAGTTTGCACTATATTTGTATGAGCTGTGTAATTCTTTGAAGAATGGAAGGTTTGGGGCTTATTTCTTGAGCCTTCTTTTCTTCTACATCATGGACCCTCTGAATGAGTAGGCAGTAAGATATACATAGAGTTCTTCGAGGGATACTAAGCACTGTTTGGGAAGGCCAGGCTACAGGTATCTGTCCCAATTCTGTCACTTTCTTCCCATATGTATATAAGACATGCAAGACCTGGATTCAAATTCTGTCTACCCCGTGCTAGTGACTTCCCAGTCAAAAGCAGATTGATTGGGCATGTTATAAGCCATCTGAAGTGCTTGGAGTTTAGTTAGACTAGGAATATCTCAACCCATATCAAAGCACAGGCATTGGTCCCTCCATTTTAAACCTTGTACGATTAGAATCACTGCTGTTATCAATTTTGTGCTAACTCTGGGTACATTGACTTCCTCTTCAACCAGATGGATTAGGGGAAGGGTTTGAAGCAAGCTTGATCTGCAATGGCCCTCATCTCTAAGCTGCTGGAGAGCTCCAAACACATGCATCTCCTTGTTGTTCATCACAACAGTAGCCGTATGAACAATAATGATCAAATATTGCAAAAACAGCAGAATCTAAAGACAGGAAGACACACCCTGTCTGGGTAGCAAGCAACAGGATGTCCCAGAGATGACTAAAGAGCCTAACAGTGAAGGCTTGTAGGCTTTGCATGACACAGACGGGAGGGTGAGTTCTAAGGTGAACACTCAGGATCTGTGCACTCTTTGGGCAAGCTATTTTAACCTCTCTGAGACCTATTTTCTTTAGCTATAAGTTGGGCTATGGTCCTTGGTGGCCTATGCATTAACACCTGGCACCTAATTGAGTGGTCCATAAATACTAGGTAGTCTTCAAAGTGAGCTCTGACCTTCTTAGATACTCTCACCTAAAGGTCCCTCACCAGAAAGGTGTGCATGCTATGAGAATCTATAGCAGGACAAAGTATTGGCTTTAATTCTTCCACATTGTTATAAGACATAGGAGGTTAATCATACAATGCTGGGAAATTGAGTTTTTTCTTTTCTGCAATTATGTGGTGAATGGGTGACGTATGTACATATGTGTGCATGCAGAGGCCAGAGAATAGTAGGTGGCCCACTCTGTCACTCTCTAGTCCCTTGGTGCAGGGTCTCTCACTGAATCTGAAGCTAGTTGGTGGCCAGCAAGCCCCAGTGAACCTCCTGTCTCTGCCTACCCATCCTGGCACTTGGATTACAGGCACATGTGACCACAGTCAGCTTTTTATGTGGGACTGGGGACTTGAACTGCTAAGTCAACCCCCCTAGCCTGAAACTCAATAAGTATGAGTCTATGATAAGACATACATTATAGCTGCTCAGAATTGACAAGGATTTGGGATAAGACACAGTACTTGGCATTTAAGTTTCAAATTAAGAGATCTAATTATAGCAGTGTTTGCAATTTGTAGTGAAGTTGAGGACATAGATAACTTCCACATGACTTAGTTTTCAACCACCTGACACAATACATACAAATATAAGTTTCAAATATTTCAATGATTTCTTCATAGCCAGCTCATCGAACTGTATGACACTCACAAATGTTAGGATATATTCTCTGGCAAGCCCATTTTGCTCTGAGACTTGAGAGACGTCTTCTACAGTGACTTTCTGAAGGATCATAGTCCCCAAAGCCCTTAGTAGACAAGGGGCCTTTCTTCTTCTATACTCAGATCCAGTGAGCATCATGCAGCTTCTGACTGTCCTCCCAGGAGGCTGCCTGAGAGGGAGCCACACCATACTTGATCTGGGACACTTGGCATCTCTTGGAGGCTCTCTACTCTGGGGAACTAAATCTACCAAGCAGGACCATCAGAGAACAGAAAATAATTCTCTCTTGCCCTTGGCAACTGGCTGAGGTTGTTAAATGTGTAACAACAGCCAATGGAGTATGGATGCTTGGATTCTAATCTCACCTTTGCAACTAACCAGCTGGCTAAATGTGGGCAATTTAATCTCTGAGTCCTTGCTTTCTAATCTGGGAAGTAGAACAATGTGTACCTGATGGGCATGATGTGGTCCCATGGCGAAGGCAGAGAGAGTATGCAGTGCCATTTCAACAACATAAGCAAACATTTGTTAATGCCTAGTTGTTAGTCTAAGTAGCTTATGTTTATGTGTCTAAGTGGTTTATTCTTAAACCACACAATCACCCGCAAGGCAGACAAAACTCTACTTCCACTAATGATGGGATGAAATTGTGTTTAAGGTTACATAGCAAGTAGGTGAAGGGGCAGGATTGTTGGAAAATATTATTTGAAGGTATGTTACTTTTGTTTGTACTGCATTTGTTTAACTCTGTGAAGCTGTGGCTCTTTGCCTGTCTAAAACACCTGATTGGTCTAATAAAGAGCCCAATGGCCAATAGCAAGGCAGGAGCAAGGATAGGTGGGGATGGCAGGCAGAGAGTAAACAGAAGGAGAACCAAGGAAGAAAGAGGAACAAGAGAACAAGGAGAGGAAGACATCAGGGGCCAGCCACCCAGCTACACAGCAAGCCTCAGAGAAAGAAGAAATACAGAAATAGAGAAAGATAAAAGCCCATAGGCAAAAGGTAGTTGGGATAATTTAAGAAAAGCTGCCAAGAAACAAGTTAATCTAAAGCCAGGTATTCATAACTAAAAATCAGCCTCTGTGTATGATTTATTTGGGAGCTGGCCCTCCAAAAAAGCCAAAAGAATAAAACATCATACTGTACAAGATTCTGACTCTAAAGCACATACTCTTTACCTTTCTGTTGAGACAGCCAGGAAGAACCCAGAATCCACACTAACCATGATTTAAAAACCATTTTATTGAGGCATTCAGAGACAAAAATTATGACATGCTCTACAGGGAAGGCAGTGTGCTGCTATCGCAAGGCAGGGCAGGGCAGGTGCCTACCTAGGTTTTTACAAAGATCTTGGAACTGAAACAAAAATTGGCTTTTCATCCGGTGAGCGAAGGGTCATATCTATCAACAGATTCCCAGGAAGGAGTTTCTAGAAATAAGCACTGCCTATCGAGGAAGATTGTCTCGTGGTGGTGCCAGTGATGAGACTCATGCAAAGTCTTTGTATCACTTGAACCAACCCAATTTTCATCTTTTCCTCTTACAGTTTCCTCTGGGTCATTACTCCTAGATTCAGGGGCTAGGGTGCTGAGGGAGGCTGAGGTGCTTCAGACCTGACCCTGTGGAGTTGCTGTTTGATGCAGTTTTCCCAAGCTATGAAATCCTGTTTGTCCCTTTAATAGCACAGGCACAGGCTATTTTTAGCCTTTGGACACAAGCCAGTGGCAGTCATGTCACTTGGGTGGGGGCTGCGGGAAGTGCTTCCGTGCACAGCTGTCTTGTTCTCACTGCAGAACAAAGCATCCATGTTCTATAATTGTACCAGGAAGCGCTAATAAAAGCTTTCCACAAACCTCAAAATTCAATTAGTGATGGGTTTGTGACTTTGACTCTGAACACAGATACAGTCTTAGCTTCTGACCAGCAGAATGGCCCCAGCTCAGCAGAGCTGGCTGCTCACAGCTCATGGCTTCCCTCTCTCTCTTGCCAGTCACATCGTCATGTTTCTCAATGGATGCTTGCCTGGAAAATTGAGGTCACCTGGCTTTGAATTTCACTGATTTGTTTTGTAGCATCATTGGCAGAAGGACTTCACATACAGTTGGATCCTATAGCCCTGCTGTTTGTGCACAAAGAGGAAACTTTTATGGTACTGTAATCTCAACACTTATATGATTATACCTGGCAGGAAGCCGGGAAACCCCTATCTCAAGCATTATTGAACCTCAGCAATATCAGTGCGTGAGTGGCTTGGGAGAAAAACGCCATAGTGTTTTCTTACTGTTAGCTCCATGTCCTCTTCATCTTTCTCCTTTGTGGTCTTCTCTGGCTCCTCTGGCTCCTTCTCTTGGAGGTGAATTTCTTGGGCCTGAGTCATATAGGGCATGTCGTCTTTGTTCTTGAACTCCAAGCTGAGAATTGAAGGAGGAAGTAGAATTCCCAGAATTACCTAAAGTAATAATAATGATAATAATAATAATCACATTTAAAGGATTAAGATTAGGGTGGTTGCTTAGAATCTGAGAACCTGGGGTGTGGCATACGAGTGTGTCTGTCTGTCTGTGTGTGTGTGTGCACATGCATGCTTACGCACAGGTGTTGTACTGGCTGAACATAGATGTGGAAATCTGGAGATCTAAACATACAAGAAGGTGACTTTTTGGCCCATGTAGGAAACACTTATTTTACTCAAATATATCTTACCCGATTAATTCTAACTTTATGGGGGAAACTGAGGAGAAAGATCTTATTCAAAGCAAAGGTGAAAAAAATAGGAGATTTTCATTTGATCATTAGACAGAACTTGGCCTTGTAAAATCAATTCATATACATACTGGCATTTATTTGTAAATGGGTCAAGTAGAGTTGATATGCTAGCTGATGACCTCTATGAAGTAAAGCTTTCTGGATTGACCTTGAAGGCACATGTAGAAAATCATTTTATCTACTGTAGAACATTCTACTGGCAATAGCTAATGTCCAAACAGAACCATCCCTTCCCACAGATATCTTGGTATTCATGGAGAATAGTTAGTCTCCTTGCACAAGAGCCCCAGAAAGGCCAACACTGCATTACTCTCATGTGTAAACACTGTGTGTGAATCTCAGTGACAGGATGTTCATTACACAGGCCTTTCTCATGGTAGAGTGATCTCCTCCATTGTCAGAGAACAGTATCCTCTATTCTAAAATAGTTCCAGTGCATAAGGCTCCCGAAGATGAGCCTCAGTGAAGATACCACATGGAGGGGAGGGACTCAGACAGATCCTGAAGGAACAGTGGGTGTGATGCCTCCACAGGGACAGTCTTGTGGTCCTAATAGCTATGGGGACTTAAGACCAGTCAGGAGAAAAGGACCAGAACTGACTCTAAATTATAGGTGTTTTAGGAGGCTCAAACAACACACTGGCAATCTTTGCAGGGTACAACGCCCGGTCCTCGGAGCCGAGAACTAGCTTGGCTCCCCACCTAAGACCAGACTTGGCAGTTACTAGCAGCAGGTTCTTTATAGAACCATTTTTGTAACTTCGGGTCAAGAGCCCCTAACAAAGGCGGAGTGAGATGAACAGTCCCAGTCCAGTAAAACCACAGTCAAGGAGGGCAGGATGCAAAATTGTGGTGTTAAGAGATTAGGTGTATCATGAGTGGCATGGTCATGATGTCACACTACATACTAGCTAATTTGTTAAGAGAGTAGATGCTAGAAAATCCTACCACATGCAAAAAAGAATAATTTCAAGATGATGAATGTGCCAATTTGCTTGACTCTGGTAGTTATTTCACTGTGTATGCTAAAACATTGTATTGACATCTTCAATACATGTAATTAAAACCTGGCATCATAAAAATTAAACCAAACAAACACCCTTCCATTTTTCTCTCATTCACTTCTCTCTCTCTCTCTCTTTTAAAATATTCTTTCATTTTAACATTTTCCCTGAAAAATAACTAGCAGGATTAGAGGAAGCAAAAATTGGGCTGAAGTGTCGCTCAAAGGTGGAGAGCTCACCTGGCATGTGTGGGACCCCGTGATCTTCTCTAAAACTGCCAATGAATAAGGCAAAAGCTTCAACCCAACATTCTCTTCTCCAGAACAAGTCACATGCGTGGTCTGTTCAGTACCCAAGAGAACTACTACACGTAACACTATGTGTGCCTCTTGGTGTTCCTTAGTTCATTTCTATATCTATCACTATACATAAACCTTTTGAAAATGGGCTTAGGTTGTGTCGACTGGCCTGTGACTCACTTTCCTCATTTGAGAACAGGTCAGGGACTAGGGATGTAGCTCACTGCCATGTGTGAGGTTCTGGGTTTGATTTTGAACCCACCTCTTCTGAGTAATGTCTTGATATACAAGTCTATCTCAACTTTAGTTCAGCTAAAATATCTCAAGCCCATTCTATCAGAGGCCATGTCTCTATGATATGACATAATACAAAATAGCATGGGTGGGACCAGGAGGGTATTCAGCCTCACAGGGCACTGAAGGGTGATTAGGTGAGACTCCTGTGGTAGCATGATTGTGCAAGAGTATACAGTGTCCCCCACGGGACCTGTGTGTACTCTGCATCTTTGGATTTGAGACAAGATTCTGTTTTTGTAGGCCTTAAGATCTGGCCTCAAGACCCCCAATCTAAGAACTTTGAGGGTAGAGGCAGAATAAGCAATCAATGACTATAGCATATGTAGTCTGCCTTCTTAAATGTGACAGACCCCAAGTTCAAACCCTTAACTCTAAATGAAAATCACATCTCTAAGAAGATTTTAATGAATGGTGATGGGTTAGCACCACCTCCCAACGTAAGATAACCCTTAGACCCACCATAGATCTGGCTTGGAAAAAACTCCAACCAACCCTTGGATGCTATGGCAACAGATCTCTTTTGGGTATGCTGACCTTGAGGCCCGAGTTCTTGCGCATGCGGAGTCGGCCCATCCACATGTCAGTAAGTAACATCTGGCTGCACGTGTGTGCAATGAAGTCACGGTGCTTGGCAGCCACAGCCAGCTGCAGGCATGTGGCATTGCTCCAGTTCTTCAACTCATACGTTAGCAGTTTCATGGCCAGCTGCTCATCCTGCTTATAGGATTGGTCCAAGAGTTCCACAGCCAGCTGGCCAAAGTCCCTGGAAGACAAGGCACAGGAGGGTCTTTAGGCCAACTTGGAGACTTCCATGAACAAAGATGAGCCCCACTGTGCAATCATAAAAGGTAGCTTGCTGTGAGGAGTAGCTGTTTCATGTCAAATCTGCTGGCTCATAAAACCACCCAGTCAACATCCGTTAAGTGTTCGCTAGATACCATGTCTAGAACTGAAGGGCAAAGCTTGATTCCTGCACTCAAGATCCCCAATTCAGGGCATGTGAAGGTAGAGGCAGAATAATCAGTCAGTCGTTAGAGTGTAGTGTGTCTTCTTAAACATGACAGATCTGTTCTTGCCAACTATATATGATCTCAGCCAAGTTACTTAGATTCTCTGAGATGTTATCCTTAATTGGATGAAGTACATGGTGATATGACCTGTTGCTTGGGCAGTTTAGAGGATGAATGAAATCAGTGTAACCTCTCCGTACCTCTATGCAGTATTGTGCACAATAAGGGTAAATGACTCATGCCTACTCTCTGTGTGCTCTAGTGCTGAGACCCTGTTAACCCCGTAAGTTTTGTGGAGCCCACACTTCTGGCATTTGGAGTCTACCCTTCCTTCTCTCCCCACCCTCCTCTCGAGTGACTGGCTAACCTGGAGTTGTGGTTCAGCTCTTGGGAAATGTCATCAACCATGTCATTCTCAGAGGCCTCATGAGCCATGGCTTTGCAGAGCTTGCAGGCCACCAGGGCTTTGGCCATGGCCTCCTCTCCGTGCTGCCAGAAGAACAGGGCCATCTTCTGCCTCTTCATGAGGACAGCCCACACCATCAGCTCATGGAAGGGAAAGGGGAAGTGGTTGATCTCGGGGTCATCCAAGTCAATGTCCACCTCTTCTTCACGCTTCTTAGTTGTCTTTCTTCCTCTCCTCAAGGGAATGTCATCCTGCAATTTTAGAGAACAAAAGCAAGCTGAGTTGAAGAATGAATCATATTAATTCATTACATATTTTATGTATAGCTTCCATTGGCTCAGCTCTAGAATCATACTGAAACGAACCAGACCAATTCTTGTCCTAAAGAGACTTGCAAGCTCCTTCGGGCTAATATAAAAATAAGACTTAATAAATGCATACTCAACGACCAACATGTCCGTTTATGCTTTACTTTAAACAGAACATTTTCTAAGCTGGGGATGGTGGTGAATTCCTAAAATCCCAGCAACACCTTGGAGTCAGAAACAGGAGGATGGCAAGTTCGAGGTCAGGTTGGGCTACATAATTAGAGTCTCTCTTAAAAATTCCAAACATGTTTTCGTAGGTCATTTTCTTACTTCCTTTTTTTTGTTTGTTTACTATTGTTTGTTTCTTCTTCCATAGGTGTGGCTGTCTGTATCTCATGATGGACAGCATTACCATGTTTCTTTTTTCTCCTTATATTTTTTTCTGAAAAAGCAAGGATATTCTATACTTGTGTTTTCACATAACAACAATAAACAATGAACCAAAGATGGGAACAAAACTGCTCAAGTTTCTTCACCTTTATTATTTCATCTATGAAATTCTTTGGATCTGTTGGCATTGGTAAATATTTCTAACTGATTTTGCCTGCGGAGTTTATGCACTTGGTTTTCAAGTTAGTACTTACAATTGGATTTATTTATTTTTGTTTTGCCCCCACTGCTAACATAAATCCATTGTGGAATTTTAAGAGCTACTGTGAACTGCCACCATGGCACTTGGAAAATCGTATTTTAGAATCATGCACTAAGCCTTACTATTAAAATGAACTCATATATCTTTTAAATATGTGAGAAAGAGAATAATCGACACTAATAATTTGAGCAAACACTAACCTCCATTCCCAGCAGTTTCAAGGCTTTGGGCTGTTTAAAAAAATGTTGTGAACAAGTTAGATCTTTTTTTCATTGAGGTAAGAAACGAATTCTACTATATTGCAAATAAGTAATATAAGAACTCTACGGCACCATATAGCATTAATTCTATGTCACTGAGTAAACACAATAAAAGGAACATGTTTTTGAAAAGATTGAGGAGAGTTAGGGATGTTGTGATTGTGGTGAACCACAGCAAATTAGAAAACTGAAGAGATAAAATTGAAGGTTTAGAATGACTTTTGTGGGTTGAAGTTTCTTTCCCTTTCCTATGACTGTCCTACTTCACTGGCTCCTCCAGGATGTACAGCACTTGAATAAATATTATATTCTGAGTGTTTTCCTCCCCACCCATCTGCATCAGATGATGAAATTCTAATTGACAAGGTGGGTATTTGGGGGAGAGTGTTAGATCACGATGGAAGATGCCTTCTGGAAGAAAGTTATATCATTATCAGAAAGGCTGATGGGAGTTGGTTGGCTTTTCCCGTGTGAAGACACAGATAGAAGCTGCCACCTATGAAGTAGAAAACAGGTCTCTGCATATACTCAGCCTGTTCTTGACCTTGGAGCTGTGGGAGATACATCGATGCTGTTTATAAGCCCCTTAGCCTCTGGTATTTTGTTACAGTAGTTTGAGCAGAGAAGACAGATGAAAAATGAAACAATCAACAGATAAACCAGATATTTCTCAAACCTCTGGAAAACTTCTATTATGCAGAGAGTTGGGGTATAATTCGAAATGTTTGTTTAGATGTTTCCTTTGGCTGTCTTCCAGTGTTGCGCAGCAGAGCCAAGGGTGTGCAGGCGCTGTTGGTGGCAGGAGTTGCTCAGTGGCACGGAGGGCATCCCCACACAGGGAGTGGCTTCCTTGGCCTTGCTGGGTGTTTGTAAAATGGGCACAACTGAGGGCACGGAAAAGGCCACTTGGGAATTTGTATTTAAGAGTGGGAGAACAAAATAACACCCATGGGCCAGGGGTACCAATTCCATCTTGTAAGTGCATCAGAGCAGTGGGTGTCATTTTGGAAGCTACTGAGGACATAAGAATTAGGAGCTGACAGTCCCTGTGATTTGATGTGATTATATGAGTTACAATAGCTTGACGTTCTCTCCCTCCTTTTCTCTTTTGGCTTCTAAAATTACTACAAGTCTACATTTTTGTCTTTATTCAAACATTTTGTTTCCCCTCTCCTGGTTTTCTAATAGACCCACAAAATATTTTCCTCAGTGGAAAACTTTGTTAAAAAACAAAACAAAACAAACTAACAAAAACCCAGAAAAACAAAAACTACATAAAGGGAAAAATCATAAAACCCAAACATTAAGAAAATCATAAATATTTTTTTTTAAAAGAGAGAAAAAGGGAGAAAATCTCATGCCCACTACCAGCAGAGTCACTTGCTCTCCGGGTGTCTTTTAGGGGTCCTAAGGGTTCCCCAGCCCCTTTCAGGGAGTGAAGTCCAAGCTATGTTTATAGTAATACACGCCTTTGAGGGTCCTGGCTATGAAAGCGCTAGTGGCCTAAAGCTGTGGGGGCCTTAGCTTGACAGGAGGAAAGGCAATGGAGCAACCTGGGGACTGTTCCTAGATCCCAGTGCTAGGCACAAAATGAACCAACCAAACAACAAACCAAACAACCAACGAACACAAACGCAACACAGCTTCACTTAAGAACGTCCTCAAGACGTAAACACTGTAATCATTGGCGAAATCGAGCCATGAACACATGTTCTAGAAAAACCCTATTGCCATCCTGTGGGACATAGGTGTAAGCTGTCCCTGCCTGGACTTCTTTTGCCATAGTAGTTCTGACCCAGGGACTCCTGAGGAAAGTGCAGGTTTTTGCTGGAATTGAACTGCAGACATGAAAATGCAAGATAGAAAACTCAAAAACGAAGTCCCTCCCCCAATGGAAGATCGTTTTTATTTGAAGGAAAGACTAGCAGAGAGACTGCAGTTATTCAGACTGTAACTCTAGAGAGACGTTTCTAGAATGACCAGAGTGGGACCGTCACCGCAAGGAAAGCAGCAAATAGAATTTGTTTGTCCAGTATTTTATATTTAATAATAAATTTCAATAATTTGGATGGAAAAAGATGGGAGTGCACTTTCTGTCTTTTCAATTCGTTTTCCCTTGGAGACAAGAAGCCATACCCGAAATCTCTCCTCCCTAGTCTTCCCCAAAAGAACCTCAGAACACGCTAGAAACTCACCCTTTTGGGGCCAAACAGATTGTGGTAGAGGGTCCGGAAGCGCTTGCGGGTGTAGTTGCAGCGATAAGCCCCGCCCATCAGGTACTCAATCACTAGGCCAATGTCTATGAGGCTGATTCTGTAGTCTGGGGGCAGGTTTCCCTGTTAGAGACGAAGGGAACAACAGACAAACCCAAAAAGACGGCGTGGTTTACTAGGGGTTCATTGGCAAGTGTTCTGTAACTATTTTAGAGTAAAAATTATAATGAAAAAAGAAACATGAATGTATTATTATGCTGGTTAATTAATTCACCTTAAAATAGATCCAACCGAAACCTGGATACTCTCGCTTGGAAAGAAGACATAAGTTAAATAAGAAGATGCGGTAATCGCCGGCAATAACAGAAAATCAAATTATTTATTCAAGTCTTCAGCTGGGGAGAAAAAAACACCAGTGTAGCAGAAAGAAACACAGGCTAGACAAGGCAAGGACTATCATTCCCAGCTTCTAGATGCAGGGTCCCCTGATGCTCCTGAGCCTCTCTCTCTGACCCAGGCCTACCTCTTGTAGGCCCTTTGGGTTTCCCCCTCCAACTCACAAAAGGAAGACTCCTCTCAGAAGATGAGTGTCGCTACCAGGGCGGGGACCACTTAGAGATCAATTCTACTTAAACACAAGACCTCTGTTAGCTGGTCACATATACTGGCCCTCCCCCAACCCAGGTAAATAACAGGAATCAGGGAAGGCATTTCATAGTGTCTGAATGGAACTGTAGGAGTGTCCCTTGCACTTAAAGTGTGTGTGTGCGTGTGTGTGTGTGTGTGTAACGGGAGAAGACATTTTAACATTAGAATTAAAATTTTCACAAAATTAGGTGGTTTTGTCACCTTTTGTTGCAAAATAGCTTCGTTTGGGGCAATAGCAGTCCACTTACAGATCTCCAGAGTGTGATATGGGACTCAGGCAGTAGGAAATTCATTTAATTGGTTAAAGAAGGCTTCAATGTAGTCTGTCATTAAACCTACAGTTTTAAATTTTTCTTAAATTTTTTTATTTTTATATTTCCCATGTCTTTTATAACATGTGGGGTATGGTTGGTTCTTGGGATTTTGTTGTTGAAAGTATGTATCAGTGAAACAACAACAACAAAAAAATTGATGTGTCTGGGATCCAGCCTGGGTTGGGCTTTTGTGTTCTATTCTCAGTAGCAAAATTAAGTAGCTAGATTCCCTTCATCATCCCTGGTTGGGATAACTGCATCCTGGATACATGTTATATGTTGAGGATGATGCCCTGATTTGGCATGGTCTGCACACAGCAATGACGAGGCATCTGTATTGCTTATCCTGGGACACAACTGTTGGACCGAAGGGCAGCTTGCAGGTATTCATGCCAAGAAAGGCCAGAGACATGAGTCCCCAGGGCAAACAGCACGGGGCTAGGCTCTGTTAGCTCAACTCTGCATGACTCTGTATCCTTTTCTATATCTCACTTTGTGTTTTAAAAATCAGAAATCAGGGACCTTCGCTCCTCAGGTCCCGCCTGCTTCTAGAAGCCCGACTGTTAATCAGCATCTACCAACTGCTTTCATTTTCTACCGCCACCCATTGGGCAAAGAGCACTGCGCAGAGTGCTCAGGGTTGGTGTCCTCTGGAGTTTGGTGTGTGGGGTTGGAGGTGGTCAAGGAAGTGATGTGGATGGATCTGTGCTCTCGCTTCCCCTGCTCTGGAGGAGGCAGAAGGGGTGAGTGGTACCTTGAATGCCCAACAGGTAGTCACAACAGCCTCCTGAAGGAGTCTTCCTTTGCTTTGGACCTTTCCAAATTGGAATTCAAAAAATTGAGACCAGAGTCATTCTTACGCTGCCTGCTGTTCTTAATCCTGTTCCCACCCTGTGGGGCATGACTTTGGCAATGGGCAAAGCCTCAAGAACGAGCCCCCATTTCATGCCTTAACAACACAGGGCAGGCCCTGAGATTCAAGTTACTTCATAGAGAGGATCGGGAGGCAGGTTGACAACTTGAGAATGTTGTCCTCATGCTCTGAACCATTACTTGAAGGTAAAGTTTAAGTCATGCCATGCTTAAAGATGTCTTTGAGAGCAGTTCAGACTCAGAATGAACTGTCTTTAGGCGTCAGCTCACGGTATGGTTGTCAGGTTTGAACTGTTTAGGAACATTGCTTTTTTTCCCTTTGAAACACATAGCAAGCCTTGAAAACAAGCTTGTTTCTTCAGGGTGTGGAAAGCCTTAAATGATTGCTGATTTTGAGGTTCAGCAAAGGAGAGTGTGGAAAAGACGTGGGGGACAGACAGGCTTGATGGGGGTAAAATAGTCACTAGTTAGGGCTCATTCTGGGGAGCACTCAGGAAGTAAGGAGGTCACCCATGGTTTAGTAGGCTAGCGAAGTAAAAAAAAACAGGCAATCATTTATTTTTTAAAATAAGAGTGTTCCTATAAATTTGCATGAATTTTTCTTATGGGCTTCGGAACATCTCCTTTTCTTATCCAAAATTTCAAAAACCCTACCCTTCTTTCCTTCCTTCCTTCCTTCCTTCCTTCCTTCCTTCCTTCCTTCCTTCCTTCCTTCCTTCTTTTTTCCCTCTCTTCCTCCCTCCCCCTTCTCTAATCCCCCCTCTTTTGTATTCGGCAAAACTGGTCTTAGTTCCCATGTAAATGAACTTGAAATCTTAATTTCACCGTGGCCTCTGTATTCTACTCAAATCCCTCCTCTGGCAGGGAAGGAACACACAGATAATCTGAAGTATTAGGAGAAACTATGACTTAAAACATCCGAAGCCACAGACCGAGCAGGCAGCGACTGAAACGGCAGGTCATATGTTAAAGGAGTGCAGACAGACTTGAGCCGCTAGCTTAACAGGAAAGCCATGAATATAGTGGATGGATTTATGCATGAAGTCACTTGACCGAATTGGTTTGGCTTATATCAGTTCAAACTCCTGGTGGATGGAGAATAGCGATTCTTTACCACACTGTTTGTAGATTGTTCTCTAGATATGAAAGAATCTGAGGTCTTGAGACTGGCGTGGAAGCATTTCTCTTCACTCATTTCCGTTGGTTTCAAAGAACAGCAGGACTTGGAGATGACCTGATTGGCTTATGGTGATCTGATAATTACAAAATGTATCCTTGAATTTGTAGGCATCATTTACATTCAATTCAGAGCTATCTCACTATCTACTATGTTTAAAGTCCAGAACTATGTTCCTAACTCATGCACATGTATGTGTATATACATTGCATTATGACTGCCAGTTAAAACTTTCCCAGAATAATATATATGTATATATACATATATGCCTGTAAGGAAAGATGTGCTTATTGTATTCCTTAATACTTATTATATTCTTTAATTAAAAAATTAAATGTCCCAAGACGTTCTTAGGATTTTAAACCTAGATTTTAGATCCCCTGAGTAAGTACTTGGCCTAAATTAGAAAAAGTTCTATGGGACCATGGGAGAAATTTGCACCCAGATGTGAAACTCTCATGTCTTTGAGAAATACCTAACAATGAGTCTCATTTCCATATCATTTTATCTGTGAACATAAACTGTTGATATGTGGCTATTTGTAGATGAGAAGGCTATTCCTTCCTTTCCTTCAGTAGCCAGAGAGATGAGCCTTTATTTCCTGTTTCCATTTCTTCGGAAAGAAGAAACTAAACACAGACACAGACATCATTTTTGCCCTCCTCTTACTAACAGTCTGCTCTCAGAGTAAAAGGAGAAACTGTTGCTAGGCCAGTCTAGTGCGATTCTGGATGAGCGTTAAAGCCATCAACTCCAGTCCCTAAGTGAGCGAGTCAATGCGTGCTCCCCTAACTCTCCTCTGGCGCTATTGTTCCTGTTGCTCTGAAAGGCTGCTCTTAGCTAACGGTCCTTCCTCCCATGTTCTTAGCATCCTTTTCTTATTAATCTATGTCATTTTCAAGGTACATTAACAGCCTAGAAGGTTTAAAAAGGGAAGAGAGTACTTTAAGGATTCGCTGCCTGCCTTCTAACAAGACTCATTGCAAACAACTGCAGGAGACAGCTCAAGGAGCTTTGGCTAATGGCTACTGCTGTAGCGGACTGGAAATCTTCCGAGAAAGACGCTATTATGAAAGATCATTTAGCTGAGAGAAGCTAATGTGAGATGGTGATCATTTCTGTTCAAGGAACTATCACTTCAAAAATCTCCTTGAAAGTCAGGCGAGACCTGACTGCCAGGAAAGGGGACAGGGAAAATGCGTGTGTTCCAAGGTTTAGGTTGACTGATGAACGGGATTCTGGGACCAAAGCCTAGTTATATCAACAGAAAGCCTCATGTTCTAGCTGAACACAGACTGCTCTGAGGTGAGGAGATGGTATCATATTCATTATTTTAAAACTGCTTGAAATAATTTATTGAACATAAGAGTTAAATGCTTAGCAAAGAATATGCGGAGTGAGTGGGACCCTAATCACCTGAGAGTAGTTTCCAGAAAAATTGAAGTCAGGATGAATTAAGGGAAAGCAGAATGTGTGAAGGAAATGGGTTTGCTGGAGGCACAGGAAATGGGTTTTCTGGAGGCACAGATGCCACGGTGGCTTGGAACCGACTGAGGAAAGCTGGGGTCTCAGTAAAGTAGTGATTTGGGTAAACAAACACACAGGGTCTGCTTCCCTTGATGTCAAGAGTTACGGGTTTTGCCCACAAAGCTGGACAATCTTTCAATATGGCTGTGTGGAGACGGAAGGAAGGTTTGTAGTAGCAAGGAAAAATAAAACCAGTGTGTTCAGGTGGATGTGGCTTTTGTTTTTGTTCTTACATCCTTTACTCGCTCTTAACGAAGGCCCAGTAGATTAAAATAGGCCGATTATAAGCAGCTCCCAGGCCTCCAGCACTTTGAAGACGATAGCAAGAGTTGCTTACAGTTCACTAAGGGTCAAGTGTAGTTGAGACTTTCTACAAGATAATGTACTTGTCTCGTACTTTTGATTCTCAGTGGAGAGTCAAACCAGTCTAAAACTTTTCCTGAGTCCACGATGCATGGAGAAGGAACTTAGTTCCTTGTCTAAAACCAGGAACATGTTTGGAAAGGCCAGAAAATGACCTGGGGCCAGGGCTCTGGGAGAACTGAGATTTCTCATCCTGGGACACCCCCGCCCCATCCCGAAGGACTGCGGTCATCAGTGCTGCCAAGCCTGTGGTACACCTGAAATATCCCTGGTTCTCTTTGGGCAGTTTTGCTTGACTGGCTTCTTTCTGAGTCTGTCCATTGTATGATGGTTTTCTGCTGACTCTCTAATTTTTTTTTCCTGCACACTGTATAGAAGGTGCTATTATTTCTTAGTGAACTTGCTTGGTGTATGGCACAGCTTATGCAAGACTGCCTGATCCCAACTTTCCTTGCCTCTGCATTTTCTGATCCTATGGTCCTCCCTGTTAGGAACCTGCCACTGAAGAACAACCTGCTAGTCCAGGTCCCTTCTCTCAGTATGTCCTTGGGTTCTGCCGCAGCACTACAGCATGTCTATGAGGTGGGGAAGGTCAACAGTTTCTGTTTTGTTCTTTGGGGTTAAAGGTTCTGAAGCCAAGCTACTATTAAAGGGGACTGTTTGGGGCAAAAGAGCAAGTACATGCCAAGGTTAAACATAACCTTCCTATGTTCAACTTTAAAGGAGAATTTTGTGCAACAGGAACGAGGCTATTACAATCCTACTTCAGACAGTTTTTGTGAAGAGTAAGGACTTCAGCTGGAGAAAGCCTATGTAATACTGTGTGCTCCATCACCAGTAAGCCTCAGTCATTGCTGCTTTTCCTTGATAAAGTATCTGTGGTGATGCTAGCATGTTACTAATGATTGAATATAGTCATTGCCTCCTTTCTCTTCAGCCTTCTCCATAAACTGTGAACAACTCACTTGCACCGACCAGCTTAAAACAATCAAACAGATGAGCATAAAGTTTAGTTTGGAAAACTGAAGTGTTAGGAGGATGGACTGCATAGACGAGTCCCCTTGTCTCGGCTCCTGACTACACATTATGTGAGTAGATAGGATGTTATGAGGAGCTGGCAGGAAGGCACCTCATGTGGTAAGTTACCATGGAAATTTACTCCCCCAAACAGTGTCGGGCATTTGGCAAGCTATAGGTAATGACATAAATCCACGTTGGCATGGGAGAAAGCCTAGAGTCTGCTATAGAAAAGCATTACATTCAGTGAAAGCATCTAAAACCATGGCAACCGAAGGAAGGACCACAGCGGCATTGTTAGCAGAGGTGCCCAAGCTACGAAGCAGATGCACATAAACTGTTCTGCGATGGTGGGGGGCTGGCAGGGACATGGAGACTGGGTAGCTCATGCATTACAGGTACAGTCTATCACAGGAAGCACTCAAGACAGGGCCTCTGACCTGTGGTCTAGAGGATTCTTACCTTTTTGACATCCCTGACCAAGTGGTACAATGTGTTTGAGGGCCCATGTCTCTGAAAATGATAAAAAACAATCAAACAGTTTTGCTAGTCAGGGGCTCTGGGTGACGAGGCAGGAGGGAGCAGGGAGCTGGAAGGAAAGGTTCTGGCTGGTGGAGGGCGGTTCGTGGTGCTAGGCCTTGTTCTAGTTGCTCAGTTGTGTCTGTCACTTTGAAACCAAAGCTGGCTGGATTTTGGATCACATATTCTCCAGGAAAGTGTATTTGAAGTAGGCTCAAACTTTGTCAAGGCAATTGCCATCTAGTAGATACCTGGGCCAAATGGTGTGGAAAGAGCCAGTTTTCCGGCAGGACAAAGCAGAGGGTTTGACACATTGCCATAGAAACACTTTCATTTGATTTAATGTAGTTTTCCAAGCTGTCATTAAAAACTTCTCTCAAAAAAAGCATTGGCCAGCTTTCTCTGCAAAATGCCAGAAAGTCGGTAGCGAATCCTTGTAGACTGTACAGTCTTTCTCAAATCTGTTCAGCTGTTGTTACTGTATGAAAGCAGCTACAGGCTGTACGTAAACAAGTGATCTTGGCTAGGTTTCAACAAAACTTTACTCATGGTCACAGAAAATCAAATTCCACAGAATTCTTTTAGGAGAGGGCTTTTTACTGTGTAATCTCAGCTGTCTTCAAAATCACAGTCCTCCCCCGTCAGCCTTATGAGTTCTGGGATTACACACAGCTGCTGCTCTATCTGGCAGGATTTCATAAATTTTAACATGTCATAGAGTATTGTGGCTTTCTTTGGTTGTTTCAACCATGAAATATAAAAGAAAGTCATCCTTAGCTCCCACACTGGACAGAAATAGTGGAAGGGTTTCATATTTTCGTGATAGCTCCCTGGCATCTGACTTAAGGGAAGGTCATAAGCAAGCTGGGGAAAAAGAGGTCAGTAAAGGGTATGGATGTATCGAGGCTTAGAATAAAGTTGATGAAGCTGGGTAGTGTTGGCGCACGCCTTTAATCCCAGCACTTGGGAGGCAGAAGCAGGCGGATCTCTGTGAGTTCAAGGCCAGCCCGGTCTACAAGAGCTAGTTCCAGGACAGGCTCCAAAGCGACAGAGAAACCCTGTCTCGAAAAACTGGAAAAAGAAAAAGAATAAAGTAGATGATTTGTTATTCTGTGGTCTTTCAGGAGTAGGGATGCTGAGTAAAGTACAGAATCCCAGTGAAATTTGACTTTCAGAAGAGCAATGATGCCCCATGTGGTACTGGGAATAGTAGTCAGTCCTCCGTGCTCAGATGTCTGTATTTGCTGAGGCCACCACTGGATTGAAAACATTTGGGTGAAATTGTGTGTGTATTGAATATGTACAGGTAGGTTTCTTATATTTCCTTAGAACAGTGGTTCTCAATTTTCCTAATGCTGTGACCTTTTAATACAGCTCTTAATGTTGTGGTGAACCCAAGCCATAAAATTATTTTGTTGCTACTTCAGAGCTGTAATTTTGCTACTGTTATGAATCGTAATGTAAATATCTGATATGCAATTCCTATAGGGGTCACCACCCGCAGGTTGAGAAACACTGCCTCAGAAGATACAGGCTAATAACTGTTTAGATGGCATTCATCTCATAGTGGGTATTGTACAGGAGAGCGCAATGTTCCTGGTTTAGTTGCTTCATTATTTAGTTTGCAGAAAGAGGTTATTTTTTTAAAAACTGGATGATGTGTGTAGGTTCTATGCAAATCTGATGTCATTTAGATGAGGAATGTGAGCATTTGAAGGTGTTGTTTTCTTCTGTGGTAACTCCTAGGACGACTCCTATGCGATGTGAAGGATGACTATATGCTAACACTCATTGCTTTTCTGAAAACCAAATTCTGCTGGTGTGCTGCAGCTATTACCCAAATCTGACAACATGATCGCAGAGCCTGAGACACTGGTAATGTTCTGGCTTGAGGCTCCTGCCCCAGCTTGGGTGTGCATAGAGGGATCGCAGAACTTCCGGAATGCAGCTTTCTCCTCCTTACAATGAGGAGAGTACACCGCTTCTTCTGACTGGGCTACTTGAAGCTTAAACGACGCAATGCCTCCTTATTGTTGCCATTCGCTGTCCCGTATTTTTTCTCATCACGGTACTGCAG
This sequence comes from Chionomys nivalis, assembly GCF_950005125.1. Lineage (NCBI taxonomy): Eukaryota > Metazoa > Chordata > Mammalia > Rodentia > Cricetidae > Chionomys > Chionomys nivalis. The sequence goes on from NC_080093.1 coordinate 35,441,836, forward strand.
CTGACCACTGTTGGCTGACAGGAGTAACGAAACCTGTTGATCTAAGGTTCAGGACCAGGGGTTTTCACATTCTTTTTGGTTTTAAACCTTTCCATCTCAATGCTGTCTAACGGATGAGTCCCAATGCCCAGGTGTATTTACTTCTCACTGGAAGTCTCAGTGATTTGAGGCCAGACAAGCCCGCAGGGAAAGCAGAAGCCTGGGTCCCCTCTGTCAACTGGCTTCCCTCCTCTAGCAGACTGAGACAAAGCACACTGGTGTTATCTGTCTCCTGCCTCTTGGTGAGGAACTGTCTATAACGCGTTGCACTCACGGTACCAGGACAGACATTGTGGCCAGTGCATGGAAAGGAAACATCTGAGAAGAAGCTTGGGGTTAGTTACTGGATTCTCTCTATTGTTTCTCAGAGACTTAGGACCTTCGATAAAACACTCCTTAGACCCCGTCTATACTTTACACTTTCGGGACTGCAAAATTCATGTTGAGCTTCATGTCAGTACAGCAGTGTGAAGAGGTGGGACTCTAGGTGATTGGGTCACAAGGGTACCTTCTTTGTAAGTGGAATTGAGGTCTAGACAGAAGATGGTTCCCACTCTTGTACTTCCAACCTTTCTGCCCTAAGAGGACTGTGTCTGTCTCTTGTAGTGGCTACATTCCGGAAAGGGGAATGGCTCTCACTACGTGATGAACCTACTGGCCCCTTGGTCTTGACTTCCAGCCTCCAGCACTGTGAGAAAGAAATTTATGTTCTTCATAAATTACCCAGCCTCAGGTATTCTGTTGTAGCAGCACAAACAGACTAAGGACCGCCTCAGTTTTCTCATCTGTGAAATGGCAAAAAACAGCACTAGTTCTTTAAACTGGGTGGCTCTTTTGGTGAATGCCGCTGCAAAGAACCACAACCATCCTAAGACATTTTTGGACTCCAAGGTATTTTATACTATTGTGAGAAAAATGGACTTCATCACTCTGAGGATGACATAATGATAGAGAATACTTAATCAGCCTGCGTTGGTGTGAAACCAACCCTCTTCTGCAATATTTGTCTCAAACACCCCTGAGGCTTACAGAATATGTGAGCTCTGATCGACAGAGACTTGCTGGTGGTTTTGTGTTAGAATCTGAGAACAGTGGCCTCGGACGATCAGGTACCCTTTTGCCTAAGATGCTAACAACTGAGCAGCTAAAACAAGGGAAGTCGTGGTGATTTGGCATCTATTGGTTTTCCAGGTGCCGGGAGGGCATGGGAGGAGCGATCCATGCATCACAGGAGAGACAGGAAAAGAATCACAGACATGGGGGCGGGGGCAAGGCAGGAGAAGGTAGACTAAGAGAAGAACGGAAGCTGGAAGCCATCTTAGCTTGGCCCTACCGTGTTGTACAGTTCCTCTAGTCTGGAGATGGTGAGAAAACGGTGCATGCTTACTCCATTCTCGATGAGTAATTTTACAAAATCCACTCTGTCCAGAACCAGGGCGTCCAGCATGGCTTGCTCCAGGGACCCTACCTGTAATTTAAGACTTTCAGTTAGTCTGCCCAGAGCAGAGAAGAGCAGTTCCTCCATGCTAACCTTGAGGGGCTTGAAACCGATTGGGGGCCTGTGAAAATCTCCAGATATACCAGAGAGAACCGGTCCGTCCCCAGCTCTCACCCCCGCCCCGCCCCCGCCACCCCCGCGCCACTGTTGGACTTACAGATCTAGAAGCTACTTTCTCCCCTAAATCTTTTACTCTGGAGCTTCAGGACCCCAGGTTTTCCTCCTGACAGATTCTCTGGCTTCCATAATGCCTACACAGGCAATGCTAGACGCTCCCCTCCATTTTCTTCTTCCGGGAGGCTCTGAATGAGGGTCCTGGCTGACTTAAGGATAGGAACCCAGGTAAACAGAGCCGAGGGTCCAATAGGCATGGAATCTCTGGGTAGAAATGGACACTCCAGAAACAAACCGGGGCCACTTAACTAAATGTATTTTCTAGATGGAGCACTGACTGGGATTTGTATTCGTTTTGCAGTTTTCATTTTTTTTTTTGTCAACGTCCAGATTCCTTGACAATTATGCCCCAGACTAGCAGTCTCTAAACACCGTGAAGACAGGTGCTCAGTTGTGGCCAGAGCTTCTGGGGGTGTAAGGTTTGGGGAGCCTTACTTCCACGCTGCTTCTGGGCTGGCACCCGTGGGTGGGTGCGTACATCCCATTTCCCAAATTCTTATTTTTGGCAGTCAAGCAACAGAAAAAAAAAAGCCACGGACAGTTATATAAAGCTTTGGTTCGCTTGTGCCGGGTATAGGGCAGACCTGTGTTCAGCCACCAGGACCAGATGGTACCTACACACAGAGGCCTGGCCCAGAAGCAAACCAGCATTGAGTGCCAACATTTGGCGGCAGCAGCTTCCTCCTTCTGCTCTCTTGAAAGATAACCAGTAGCATACGAATCCTCTCCTGCCTTTATGTTAACGTTGTCTTTTCTGTATCTTTAAAGATATAATAAAAATAGGATTTGCATCTGAAAATTGCTGAGAAGAGCCAGGAAAAGGTTGGTGGTGCACCTACTTATATCTTCCACTAGGTGGCAGCATGTCCCCAAACACGAGAAGGGCGCCCAAGCCCGGTGTAGCGCTAAGCAAAGGGTGATCGCTCCTCCCCCCAACATCCGCCCCAATTTTCTGAGCCTCTTTCAGAGGTTCCTTAAATACCATTGCCAAACACATGGGCTTTTCAGGGGTAACGATGTATACTCTACCGGCCACTGTTGCCCGTAAATAAAGATCTGGCTGCGAGCAATGTCAACTCTGTTCCAGGCTAAAGCCAAGCTCAGTTGGTCTGGGGCAGATGCATTGGCTCCTGTGCAAAGTGGGAGAAAAAAAGGAGGGAGAGAGAAACAGTGGTTAGTCATGTCAAGAAGAGTCTCTCAGCCACTCCTCCATGGATCCCTCTTCCCCAGGGACAAGCTAAGGAGCTGTGTGACTCCATTGATATTTTGGAGGAGGATCCTTCTTTGTCACGGTGCTTTCCTGTGCACTGTAGAAAAATTTCATTATTTCATTCATTCATTCATTCATCATCTGTCTGTCTGTCTATTTAAGACAGGGTCTCAATATATAGCTCAGCCTGGCCTTAAACTCATGGATATTCCCAGCTTGGCTTCCTGAGTGCTGGGATAATAGGTGTGTGCCTGGCCTTCGTTACATTTCAGTCCCCAACAGTCAAGTGCGGCTAGAAGCAGAGTTGACATTTGTGTCTCTACAGAAGGCTCTGCTGTGACAGGCAGTCTGGATGAAGCATGCAATCCACACACGCACCCCCCAGCAACTATTTGCGTAGCTGAGCACAGGTGCAGCCTAGAAGGCAGTAGGAATATCTTGCATCCTCTGTCATCCATCTTGTGACTGGGACCTCTATAAGTCACTCTTCTGTCATCTTTGAAACGGGAGAAATAAGAATTATCCTATTTTATTCAAAGGAGATGCTGCAAGACTGAAATCTGACCCTAAGAGTGAATTCACACGCCAACGGTTTTCCCCCTCCACCTTATTGACATCCTTGTATGGAGGAAGAGGCCTCACTGCATACTGATTCATTTTTACTCTACTGGGTCTACTATTAGCAGGGAAAGCAGTCTCCTCTGAGTCAGAGAATTTGAAAATTGGACATATGTTTGGCAAACTTTTAGGGCTTTCTCCATGTTGTGATAAGGAATGCCCCAAGGAATACTGGACATTGGCGCTTGCTCTCTGCGTTGGACCCGTGATGATGCTCAAGTCTAGTCATGCTAGAGTGACATCAGGGGAAGGTCGCCTGACTCCTAACACGGAATAAACTGAAGCATCCATTATGGTGCAGTGAGATTCTAGCCAGAGCCAGTCTCTGGGAATTCTGCCCAGCTGGGAAGGTTAGCATCAACAGAAGGATCCACTTCCTGCCCACCACACTATGAATGTATGTGACTCTCACCTGTTGTCACTTGTCAGAATTACCAGGAGATCTTTACATTATCACCACGCCAGTACTCATACCAATTTAGAGACATTGCTTGAAAAAAGTGTCTTAAGCCCTCAGGTGTTTGGAATGTGCAGCAGGGGCAGAGACCTGCTGGCCCACATGCCTCTTTTTATGTCTACCCCATGCCTTTTTCTTCTGGACTCTGCAATATTGATGCTAAGACTTAGGCAAACAGGACTGGGGAGATGTGAAGTGCTTGCTAAATAAGTACGGGGACCTGATCTCCACGCCCAGAAGAAACATAAAAGCTAGGCATGGTAGCTTGTGCCTGTAATCCAGTCCTGGAGTAGTGGGGTGACAGAGACAGGAGGATCCCTGCAGCTTGTTGGCAGCCAATCTAGCCAAATTGATGCTCCAGGTTTAGTGAGCCACTGTCTCAAACAGGAACTAAGGAAGTTGGAGAGAACTAGAGAAAGATAATGGAGAAGACTAGATGAAGAAAGAGATGACTAGAGGAAGATGATGGAGAGGACTAGAGGAAGATAGAGAGGACTAGAGGAAGATAGAGAGGACTAGAGGAAGATGATGGAGAGGACTAGAGGAAGATGATGGAGAGGACTAGAGGAAGATAGAGAGGACTAGAGGAAGATGATGGAGAGGACTAGAGGAAGATAGAGAGGACTAAAGGAAGATGATGGAGAGGACTAGAGGAAGATGATGGAGAGGACTAGAGGAAGATGATGGAGAGGACTAGAGGAAGATGATGGAGAGGACTAGAGGAAGATGATGGAGAGGACTAGAGAAAGATAGAGAGGACTAGAGGAAGATGATGGAGAGGACTAGAGGAAGATGATGGAGAGGACTAGAGGAAGATAGAGAGGACTAGAGGAAGATGATGGAGAGGACTAGAGGAAGATGATGGAGAGGACTAGAGGAAGATGATGGGGAGGACTAGAGGAAGATGATGGAGAGGACTAGAGGAAGATGATGGGGAGGACTAGAGGAAAATGATGGAGAGGACTAGAGGAAGATGATGGGGAGGATGAGAGGAAGATGATGGAGAGGACTAGAGGAAGATACCTAGTGTTGACCTCAGTCTTGCATATGAACACACATACACATGTGTGTGTACAGTACACACATGAGGGAGGGATAGAGGGAGGAAGAGAGAGAGACTCTTTATTTGTTTTTTAAAAATAAAAAAAACTATCTTTAAAAAATTATATACCATTCCCAGTCCCCACTCCCTCCCCTCCTCCCATTTTCTCCACCTTTTCTCCCACCCAACCCCCATCCACTCTCCACAGAGAGCAAGGCACATTGCTTCAAGTAATGACCAAGGCCCTCCCCACTTGATCCAGGTTGAGCAAGGTATCCATCCAAAGAGAATGGGTTCCAAAAAGCCAGTATAAGCAGCAGGGGCAAATTCTGGTGTCACTGCCAGTGGCCCCACAGTCTGCCCTGGCCATACAATTGTCACTCACATTCAGAGTGTCTAGTTTGGTCCTATGCTGGATCCCTCCTTGTCCAGCAGAGTTGGTGAGCTTCCATTAGCTCATGTAGGCTGTTTCAGTGGGTGACCCTATAATGGTCTTGACCTCTTTGCTCATATTCTCACTCCTCCCACTCTTCAAATGGACTTTGGAAGCTCAGTTCAGTGCTCTGATGTGGGTCTCTGCCCCTGTCTCCATCAGTTGCTGGATGAGGGTTCTATGGTGACATTTAAGATAGTCATCAATCTGACTACAGGGCAAGGCCAGTTCGGGCACCCTCTCCTCTATTGCTTAGGGTCTTATCTGGGGTCATCCTTGTGGACTCCTGGGAGTTTTTCTAGTGCCAGGTTTCTTAGTAGCCCCATACGGGCTCCCTCAATCAAAATATCTCTTTCCTTGCTCTCCATCTTTGACCTTCCCTCATCTCAACTATGCCATTCCCTCAAGTTCTCTCCACTCTCCTCTCCTCCTCCTTCCACGCAGCCTTCCCTCCTCCCCACCTCCATGCTCCCAATTGTCAGGAGATCATGTCTATTTCCTCTTCCTAGGGGGATCTATATATGTTTCTCTTAGGGTTCACCTTGTTACTTAGCTTCTTTAGGGTCTTGGACCATAGGCTTGTTATCCTTTGCTTTACAGCTAGTATCCACTTATGAGTGAGTACATATCATGTTCATCTTTCTGGGTTTGGGTTACCCCACTTAGGATGGTTTTTCCCATTTGCATGTAAATTTCAGGATGCCATTTTTTTTACCGCTGAGCAGTACTCCATTGTGTTAATGGACCACATTTTCTTTATCCATTCTTCAGTTGATGGGCATCTAGGTTGTTTCCAGGTTCTGGCTACTATAAGTAATGCTTCTATGAACATAGTTAAATAAATGTCCTTGTAGTATAATTGAGCATCCATTGGGTATATGCCCAAGAGTGGTATTGCTGGGTTCTGAGGTAGGTTGATTACCAATTTTCTGAGATACCGCCATACTGATTTTCACAGTGGTTGTACAGGTTTTCATTCCCACCATCAATGGAAGAGTGCTCCCCTTACTCCACCTTCTCTCCAGCATAAGCTATCATTGGTATTTTTGATCTTAGCCATTTTGACTGGTGTAAGATGGTATTTCAGAGTCATTTTGATTTGCATTTCTCTGATGGCTAATGATGTTGAATATTTCCTTAAGGGTCTTTTGGCCAGTTGAGATTCTTCTGTTGGGAATTCTCTTTTTAGATCTGTACCCCATTTTTTAATTAGACTATTTGGAATTTTGATGTCTAATTTTTTGAGTTCTTATATATTTTGGAGATCAGTCCTCTGTCTGATGTGGGGTTGGTGAAGATCTTTTTACCATTTTGTAGTCTGCTTTTTTTGTCTTAGTGACTGTATCCTCTGCTTTAGAAAAGCTTCCCAGTTTCAGGAAGTCCTATATATTTATTGTTGCTCTCAGTGTCTGTGCTACTGGTGTTATATTTAGGAAGTGATCTCCTGTGCCCATGCATTGAAGGCTACTTCCCAGTTTCTCTTCTATCAGGTTCAGGGCGTCATATTTATATTGAGGTCTTTAACCCATTTGAACTTGAGTTTTGTTCATGGGTGTAGATATGGATCTATTTGAATTCTTCTGCATGTTGACATCCAGTTATGCCAGAACCATTCAATGCAATCCCCATCAAAATCCCAACACAATTCTTCATAGACCTTAAAAGAACAATACTCAACTTCATATGGAGAAACAAAAACCCAGGATAGCCCAAACAATCGTGTACTTTAAAGGAACTTCCAGAGGCATCACCATCCCGCATATCAAGTTCTATTATAAAACTACAGTAATGAAAGCAGCTTGGTATTGGCATAAAAACAGACAGGTTGACCAATGGAATTGAATCGAAGACACAGATATTAATCCACATACCTGTCAACACCCGATTTTTGAGAGAAAATCTAAAATTATACAATGAAAAAAAGAAAGCATCTTCAACAAAGGTGCTGGCATAACTGGATGTCGACATGTAGAAGAATGCAAAGAGAGAGATTCTTTTAGGCAACTGCCAGACATGGTGGCTCATTCCATAATTTCACCACTTGAAAGACTGGGGCAGAAATGTCGCTGTGAGTTCTAGACCAGTCTACGCTATAGGGTGAGCCCCATCTTGAAAGCAAACAAATAGCCCTGGAGAGATGGCTCAGCAATTAAGAGCCATCTTCCAGAGGACTTCGGTTCAATTCTCAGCACCTATATGGCAGCTTACGACTGCCTATAACTACCTCCAGGGGCTTCAACACCCTCACACAGACAAAACACCAATGCCCATAAAAAATAAAAATAGATAAGGCATTGAAAACAAGTAAAAACAATGCAAGCCAAAGTGATTAATGCAAACAGTGTTCACCAGAGGACGGCTTCAGCCTGACTCCAGTTCGCCCATGTGTGCCTAACCTGGCCCGTCTTTGCAGGCCCCTGTTGTTTCACCTCCACAGTCTGACCCAGGAGTTCAGGGCTGAAGCCTGAGGTTTTGCTTTTCTTTTTTTCTTTTTGTGATAGAGGAGATGGAACCCAGGGCTATTCAAGTGCTCCATGCTGAGGTCCATCCCGGCCCTGAGTCTGTGCATTAACCGGCTCTCAGGAAAAGCTGCTGCGCCTGTCCTGGGATTACCCTTTGGGTGACAAACTCCTTAAGAGGTTTGCATTGTACTCCTTTCACAAGTCTGAGCCTGGTGCCCGCAAGTTGATGGGTATAGTGTACATCATATTCTTGGAATGAATTGATTATTGTTTGAAATAATGCCTATTAATTTCATTTACACAGAATTTTCTATTAAGAAAATCATTTATCTTCTTAGATAGCAACATGGATTGCAAAACTCGTGGCAGCGTAACTGAAATATGTGAAAATGTATGTTACTAAGTTGCAGAGAAAAAAAAAGTGAAGGTTCCCTGGGATTGATTTGGAAGGTGTCATTTTATAATTGCTTCTTATTTCCTATCTTTTAAAAGTCTTTTTTATTTTAATGGACACAGTAAGTGTACATTTGTGGACGATTGTGTGACATTTAGACACACAGACACTGTCTGTATGGATAAAATCAGAATCACAGGCAGAGACCATCAGAGGACATTTGTACGAGTGTGCATTGAGACCATTAAAAATTTAATTTATTATCTATTTCAAAAATATGGTCAGTTGTCAACCCTAGTTTTCCTATAGTTCTACAGTACAGTTACTACAATTAACAGGCTGAACCCCTGGATACATTAAACACCCCACTCCCTCATTCTCCCCCACTATTTATCTTTCCACTTCTGTGATATCAACGTTTAGTTTCCAAATCTAAGAGGAACTTGCAGTATTTGCCGTTGTGTGATTTATTTATTTTCACTTAGCGCAGTGTCCTCCAGTTTCACCTGTGTTGCTGCAAAGGGCATGTTTCTCTGTTTCTTTCTGATGAATACTATTGCATTCTGTATAAAGACATCTCATTTTCTTTAGCCGTTCACCTGGTGATGAACATCTGAGTTAAGTCCCTGCCCTGAGTATCGTGAATGGTGCTGCAATAGACACGAGAATGTAGATGTTTCTTTGCTGTACTGATTTCATTCCTTTTTGATGTACACCTGGCCCTGGGACAGCCACATCACACAGTCGTTCTGGTCTGAGTTGTCTGAGGATCCTAGCCTCCATGCTGTTTTCTCTAAAAAAAATTTTTTTTAAAAAGATTTATTTATTTTGTTTTATGTGTACAGTGTTTTGCCTATCTATACCATGCATATGCCTGGTGCCTGTGGAGGTCAGAAGAGGGTGTCAGATCCCTTAGAACTGGAGTTATAGAGGGTTGTGAACCATCACGTGAGTGCTGGGAATTGAACCTTTGTCCTCTACAAGAGCAACAAGTGCTCTGGTATGCTGAGCCATCTTTCTGCATCATCCGTGCTCTTTCTTTCTAAATAAATTCTTTTTAAATAAAGATTATATCAACAATATTTATCTGGGAGAGAGATATCTGGTGGGGGGGAAGACACAGGAAGAGAGAGGAAGAGACACAGACACACACACACAGACACACACACACAATTCACTTTGCTTCTTTTAGCTGGTCGGCTGGTCATTGAGAACATACTATAATGGTTCAGTCATTCCCTGCATCATTTATATGTCACAAATTTGTATGCTGCCCAAGTCAATAACAGCACAAGCCTGAACAGGAGCCCATAGAAGAAGGAGCAATTGAGGTCAAGGTGAGCTACTGGCCTGAATGTAATTAGGTAAGTGTCAAATAAAAACATGAAGTCACTGAATTTTGGATTTTCAAAAAGTTGAAAATGCATCACTCAAGGATGGTCCTGGGTGACAGTTTGAATCAGCACAAGTGATGAACCACCCTGGTTTCCTTAGGACAGTGACAGTTTTAGCACTGAAAATTCCTTCATACAGGGAGATGCCTCAGTCCCAGGTAAGACTGGATGGCTGCTCGCTCGGGCTGTCCTTAATCAGCTGTGCACTGGAATTTCCCACAGAAGTTTAATACACTCTTGCCTCAGATGCATCCCTAGAGATCCTGGTTAATCTGGTCTTAGGCACTGCATGGTCTAAAACGCTCCCCAGGTGATTCATATGGGAAGACAAAGTTTAGACCCTCTAGTGTAGGTAATATACACTCAATAGTTTGCTCACTTTTCACTCGTGTATTTTTTCATTTAAGCATATTGATTTCATGCCCTCCCAAATGACAGACATTTTGCCAGTATGGACACCAAGATGAATCACGCTGAATCCTTTGTCTTCAGACCTTACAGTCTGGAGAGGAGAATGCTCTAGTTTAATATAGCAGCCATGCAATTTCCCCGCTCAACATGTATTTGCTGAATACGTTTGTTTCCAGGAACCATTTGAATTTGCACAGCTAATAGTGATCACCAAAGCTGTAGTCATCCTCTTAATGGAGGTTGCTGTGTCCTAGTCAGTTGTGGGCCAGTATTCAGAAAACATGCAAACCTGTAACAGTGAACCTTTATAATGTGATTTGTGCTATAGGGACCGGTGCCACTCCCAGCATATCTGTGGCCTGTATCTATATAAACAAATGATTGTGTAAGTACTGCTCCAACTTCCCAATCTTGCTTGTTGCCATGACAATATTGTACTAGCTAGCTAGTGCAATCCATTGGCAGGCTACTTCAATAGGAGGGTCTTTGAGTAGCCTTGAAGGCACAAATATTTGAGTTCTTTGGGCTCTCTGGTTGACTCCACATGGAAAATAGAGAGTTGGAAAATACCTTGAGGAATTAAAAAAAGGCCTGAATTCCATTTACGTCTTGACTTGAGCTCAGGGTACTCACCCAATTGCCCTGCTTTCTGGGATGGTAGGTGGGAGGCCTGGGTGCCTTTGAGGAAAGCCTTTGGATACAGGGTGAGGATGAATGGCGGGAGGAGTGGCAGAGGTATAAGGATGAGAAGGCAGGAGGCATGTGAGGCCATCCAGAGAGGGAAAGGGTCAACTACAGTGCCTTAATGTGGGCACGAGTACACGTCAGTATAAAATGTCAACATTGCGGTCCAATTATTTTATCTTTCTACAGGAGGCTGGTGAAGTTGTAAGTGGACAAATTATGACCACATAGAGTTCTGAAGGATGAATTACTGGACATTTCAGTAACAGAGCGATGTATGAGGAGATGAGGTATTTAGCTCATTTCTTCTGCTGTATTAAGAGTTCAGAGCAGGATGTGGTCGTAAAAGGCATGTCTTAGTCTCTCTGTGTTAAAAGACAATGCCAGAAAGTGGCAGCTCACAGAGAATAGATTTTTTTTCAACATTTGGGAGGGCTGAAAACCCGAGACCAGAGTGCCAGCTGGTTTGATGTCTGGTGTGGGCTCACAGTGCTTCACCTGTGTCCCCAGGGTTGCAACAGTCAAAGGGTGGGCACAGTTCTACTGCATGAGAGCAGTGATGCTGGCAACTGAGATTGGTTAAGAGAACTTCGCACGCACTTCTTTGAAGAAACATGAGAAATTGCCTGGCTAAAATAGGACAGAAAACAACATGTGGTAAGGTTGCTAAGATCCACAGGAAGAAAAGCATTCTCTGTGGCAATGGTAAAGAAAGCTTGTGTTAATACAAACATTCCAGCCACCATGTGTGCTGAGCGTTCACATCTTCACCCTTTTCATCTACTTACATGAGGCTAGCATCACCTCACACCACAATGGGATGAGTAGGAAGATACATCTCTGGAAATATACGTGCTGATAGTCTTTGTGCATTTGTGATGCTGATGCTGATGTGTGTGTGTGCTCATGTGTGTGAGTCTGTTTGTGTCTGTGAATGTGGGCATGCAAATGGAGGCTGCTGGATAACCTTGAGCATCAGTCCTCACCTTCCAGCTTGCTCGAGACAGTGTCTCTTGTTCTCTGTTGAATACAGCAAACTAGCTGGCCTATGCATTTCCAGGCTGTTGGGCTGCAGTTATGGATGCTACCACATCTAGCTTGACTTGGGTTCAGGGACCTGAAGTCAAGTCCTCATACCCGTGTAGCAAGATCTTCTCCCACACAGCCACCTTCCTAGCCCCAGTCAAATTATTTTGAGAGATCACATCAATGTAATTTCTATTTCAGGATTCTGTTAAGTATCCAGCTTTATTAGTTGTTGTACATATTAAACTTTAAATTGGTATGCATGTATGGATGGGTGTATATAAAGAAATGCAACGTATAAAAATTCACTTCCACCCGTGGTTTCAGGTATGTGCTGGGGGTCTTGGAATGTGTTCTCACAGATAAAGAGCAGCTACTATAGTAAAAGTTCATCTTTTTTTTTTCCAGAAACATTTTTATAAAGAATATTATTCTTCTGTTAATACATTTTGCTCTTTTGTTATTTTCCTTCGACCCTCTCGGTGTGCAGTCTATGCTAATCCATTTTTATTATTTATCATTTAATGAGTTGGATTATAATGGGCCCAGGGTAGCATTCCGAGCTAGTTATTATTCACAACTGAAAGGCTTTCTCCTAAGCCATGCCAAAATCAAACTCCCCCCTGCAAGCATGGCTTATTCACACAATCCTGCATGCATCCCACCTCCTCTGTTTCTTGGCTCTGAGTCGGGGTGAGGAAGGACTTGCACATTCTGTTGTTCTTTGCACCTGCTGCGGCAGACAAAGGGAAGAGAGCATCCTGGGGCGCTCCGCACATCTAGGAATAGGATTCTGAAGGTGCAGTGTTATTGCCTTTTCTTTCAAACTCTGCCCTGTTCCCCAACATGGTTCCTGCATACACAGACATTTTGGAGCGGATTTCTTAGTTTCACCAAAATGGAGCTGCTTGTGTTTCCTTGTTCCTGGTCAGTTGATTTGGTGATTTGGACACCTTTTAGGAGAGGAAGGGGAGAGTGATGAGTTGATACATATGATCATGTCTGTGTTGGCAATTAGAAGGTCATGTAAATGAGAGAGTTTCTTAAGCAGGGGTCTTCACAGGGTAGCGTAGCTCTAGCTGAAGGATGAGGACAGACAGTCAGGAACATGCTTGACCAGAAGCAGGAGGCTCCTTTAAGAGATCACTGTATTCAACTGAATCAAGAATCTGAGAGGGGGAAGGGTAACCAAAATTAAGGATAATATAAAAAGCCATATGGAAACCTACTATTTTACAAAATTGTAAAAAAAAAAAAATCTAAAATAAGAGTTTGGACAGAGGTATCCATCATGGATGGACAATGCTCCTACTAGAAGTCATGGATTATTAAATGAAAAATCCCACTGCCAGGTGTTGGATACTTCCCTATAAACTGTTGGTCAGGGAGGTCCCAGAGGCTCCTGAAACAATGCTACTGTCATTGCTCTTGACTGGCCATCAGAGCTTTGTGATAAGACCCAATTGCCAAAGATAGATACTACACACTTGGTCAGAAGTCAAAGAAATAAAGTTGGGGGTGGTGTGGAGGGAACACCATTAACAGGCTTACCCAGCTGTGAATCCTGTGAGCTACGATAATGACCTGTCAAGCAAGGTGCATCCTCAAACATAATAGAGGCATGGCTGTCATAGGAGTAATCAACTGTGTTTTGATTGCATTGAAGGCTTGTTCCACAAGAGGAAATTCATGCCTAGCTCTGTAAACCCAATCAAGACCCAATGACTGGCGAGGTCATAGCCCCTTGATGGAAACCTACTGCTAGTGTTTTGCTGAATGACTGTGCTATCAAACTGTCTTCCAAACACTTATATTTATACCCACAGATCAGTGCCTCTGCCCAGCCTTTATCACATAAGCTTCTTGCTGCTAGAAGTGGCAATTAATGCAGAAACCCATAACTGGCTAAAGTATCAGGAACACATGATGGTGGAATGTTTGGCCCTAAATGGAACAGCTATCCCACCTTCTCTAAGGCTCAGGAAACATTGAGGAAGAGGGGACCGAAAATGTAAGAGCCAGAGGGTAGCGAAATGCGAAATGTGAAACAAAAGGCTATGTCTGGGTTGTGAACTCACTATAGCTGTGGTTATCTGCAAAGAACATGCTTGAGTCTGACAACATTTCATTGTGGACTGGGGAGAGGCTCATGAGGTCCTACCCCTCCCAACTATTTATTGACAGTTAATGGTTGTTGGGGGAAGGCTTGACATTTTCTTCAGTGGTGTAGCCACTGATATGTTGCTCTTCAAAAAACATCCTCCCTCCCCAACATATTTTGGGTAGAAACCAATTAAACACTGTGAACTAAAAAAAGGAGGCATGAACATATGGGGACTTGATGGGGGGGGGGGTCTGGCGACAGTGGGAGGACATCAGAGAGGGGAGTGGGGGAAGTAAAGGACTACAATTCATTATATGAATGTTTGAAACTGTCAATCAGACAAAAATTATGGCACAGTATTGAGGGGTGAATAGCCAAAAATTTAATATATACATGGATGAAATTTTCAAAAAAAAATTGAAGGCCTTGGGTACTAAGCAAATAATTCATCCTCTTTGAGGGCGACGATATATAAAAATGTTGGGTGTCTCATTTGGTATAGATAGTCTTAATACAATCCTGCTTGATAGGTTGGGGTGAGGATGGGCAGAAGGTTCTGATGTGTCATTCATGACTCTGGTGTTGAGGATGAAACACCCATCTCTCTAAATAAGGTTGAGGAACACTTTTTTTTTTCTTGTTGAAGGATTTGGAACCTTCCTTGCCTTACATAAAGAATTTTATCTAGCCGGGCGGTGGTGGCGCATGCCTTTAATCCCAGCACTTGGGAGGCAGAGGCAGGCGGATCTCTGCGAGTTCGAGACCAGTCTGGTCTACAAGAGTTAGTTCCAGGACAGGCTCCAAAACCACAGAGAAACCCTGTCTCGGAAAAAAAAAAAAAAAAAAAGAATTTTATCTAGATTAAATATACTTTATAAGCCAGATGTGGCAGCACATGTCTTTAGTACTAGCCTTTGTGAGATAGAGGCAGGTGGATCTCTGTGAGTTCAAGGCCATCCTGTTCTATATAGTGAGATCCAGGATACCCAGCGGTACATGTCAAGAGATCCTATCTCAGTGTATATGTCTTTCCTGATTCTGTGTGCTGGTGTAGTCAGACTGATGTAGTTCTCCTTGCATTAAAGAAGCTCCTCTTTGTTTAAACCAACAACCAGGGAGCCTGCATGGGACCTCTGCGTATATATCACAGTTATGTAGCTTGGTCTTTATGTGGGACTCCTGACATAGGGAGCAGTGGCTATCCTCAGTGCTTTGACTGGATCTTGGAAACCTATTCCTCAATCTGGATCGCCTTGCCCATCCTGACTAGAGGGGATGGTGCTTGGTCTTATGGTAGCTTGATATGATGCTGTGCTTTGCTGAAGCCCATGGGAGCCTTGCCCCTTTTGGAACAATTGCAGAGGAAAGGTGGATGGCGGGGGGGGGGGCAGAGGGGAGGAAGGGAAAAGGGAGTGGGAGGAGAAAATGGAGGAGAGGTTGCAGTAGGGATGTAAAATTAATTAATTAATGAAAATGTCTTCAATATACAAAGACGGGAAAACACGAACAATATACCACCTAAGTATAAAATTCAACACACACACACACACGCACACATACACACACACACACACACACACACACACACCCCTCCTCTTTACAGAAGATAGACACCATTACAGAAAGCCACAACTGGCTGAAATGCTGATAACAACGGACCGTGTGGCGCCCAACCCCAGCTGGTACACCTACAATGCAGCTCATATACCCGAGACACAGTGAACACCACTGGAGAGGCGGTAGACAGATTGTGAGAGCCAGAGGACTAGGAATTCCCGTGTGAGATAGTATATTCTAGATATGACAGGGAAGCCACACCCATGGAACTCACTGGCTATTCAATACCAAGTGGCCAGTCAGCCCTAAAGCCAACACTAAAAAGTCTTAGCAAATTGTATTTATATATTTATTCACACACACACACACACACAAATACACACATGTATGCATCTATGACATTTAAGGAATGCGAGGATGAGAAACTATGAATTTGGGAGGGAGCAGAATGGGGTTGTGGTGCATGAGAGAGGCTGGAAAAAAGACAGGAAGGGAGAAATGACGTGAAGGTACTTTAACTAAAAATGCTTTCTATGGTTGCATTTAGTATCCCTTTTATTTTATTTTATTTATAAATTTTGCAACCAATGCAGTACGGTCTCAATCAACACAAAACCACCTGCCCTTTCATTAAAAGACATCAGATTCCCTAACCACATGTAGATCAGTACTGTGGGAGGAAACTAGCTGGAAGGCCCTTTCACATGACCTACGTTGCTAGGAAACACCTTCAATCTTCTCCCCAAGTGGAGATTGCTACTCAGGAGCCTCCCTCAAGAATGTGGCTGCTACCTGGAGAAAGACAGAATTTAAAGTTGAAAACACACCACACACACACACCTTACACAGATGGGGTTTGTATATAATTTATTGTTTTCTATGTTTTATTGCCTTGAATGATAACTATCTTCTCATGGTAAAAATAACTTTAAGTGAATCTCATGAGAATCCTAACTGGGATCAGGAAAGATCAAGTTAGCTTTAGCTGAATAAATCCCATTTTTATATGCGAGAGATAAAACAGAGCTACCCGAAGGAAGATAGGGTAACTTCCTTGGGTTATAGTAAATAAGAAAAATAATGCTTAACATTTTCTTCATGTTTAGCTTGAACCCACATTAGTTAACACAGTTTCTGAGAATTCATGACCTGAATTCTTACAATGACCCACAGGTGCCATTACTCCAACTTTACAGATGAGGGAATCCAGGCACAGAAACCTGTCTACGTTGAAGTAGCCAGGACAGGTCAGAGGTGAGATTCAAACCCAGGCAGCCTGATTTTGCAGTTGTCTCCACCATCAATTTTTTTTTGAATTAGAGTTTCACTGTGTAGCTAAAACTGACCCCAAACTTGAGAGTCTCCTACCTCTATCTCCTACGTATAGGGTTACAGCCAGTGTCACCCTGTAGGCTTCCTAAAGAAATTCTTACTTCATTTTTCTGCCTGTGCACTTGGGATGTGGAACAGAGGAGCCTTCAGGAATAAGACCTGGATTTCTAACTGGTTTAATTTGTTAAAAAAATTTTTTTAGCTCTAGTTTTCTGCCAGCCTTTACTGTAGACACCAGGGAAATAGGGTGAGCTTTCAATGGAGGGAACCCCCTAAATATTTACGTATGTATTTCTTTTTATTCCTTTGGGTTTTATTAAAAAGTTTCTGTTTGGATAGAATCCTTTGAAGGATCATTTAATACACTATGACACTTTCTAGAGGTTTCAAATAAACCCAGCATTTATTTCCTTTGGAACAGCAAATACTGGTTCTCAATGTTTTCCACCTATCCCTACCAGCCCTGTTCACTTCAATAATTCCATCTTGATTGCCTTCCCTCCCCAGTCATTATAAATACAGCTCCTGGTTTAAATTGTCACTCAGTGAAGACGAGTACATACAAACCAGCAATTTAGGTAATGTTTATTTCCTAAAATGATTCTTTATAAAGTATTTACCCTTCTCCCCAGATAAGAATTTGCATAAAGATATAAAGAGGATATAGGTCAAGTATGCTTAAGAGGGTATTGATTAGGTAAAATGATTTATACCTGGGTAGGCAAAATGAAGTTTCCTTGAGTTTTGTTACATATGCTGTTTAATTTTCTGTCTTAATAAGGTTATTAAATTGTGCATTTTCCTTAAGTTGAAACTGTTCTGAGAAGAAGCCATCACATTTTCACTTTCGAATTCTTCAGGCTACTGATGTAGAATAGGCTTGCGTTTGTGTGCAGCATTCTGAACAGCAACCCTACACTTCAAACACTTCAGATATACTTTTCCTGAGCTCAGCGGCCCTTTACATTTGAACTTTTAAAATATTTTGTTTATACCTTATAATCTCTAATTATGCAAAATTTTGATACTGTTTTAAATAGCTCTGAAGACTGCGACATAGAGAGCCTTGCCTTATATGTGGAGATGGCTCAAGAATTAGACCATCGTTGATATTAGGTCTGGACTCTTAGAGAACCGAGCTCCCAGGCAGATGGGTACTTCTTACTTCAGTTTTGGTCCCTGGCATAGCAGGTGAGTAGCAATTGTGCTTATGGGCTGTAACTTCTTTGACTCAAGGAGAATGAGCACTGAGCTGATTTATTATCCACAGTGCTTGGGAAGTGATTTAGTTCCTTGGGACTTAGTTCTTTACATGTAAAACCACATAAATAATATCTGTCTTAAAAGATGGTTTTGCAGAATAAATGGGATAATAAATGGAAAATGATGATTTGTCAAAGGGCTATTCCAGACAGGATAAAAAAGTCTGTAACCATTTATTTTCTGTCCCCAAGAAACATATCTTACCACCAAAGTCAGACATTACTGTAGTGGTATATAATTTGTGTTTTAATAAACAAAAATTGCTGGAGGATCAGAGTGCAAAGCAGTTACACTAGTTAGAAATGGAGGCCAGGCAGTGGTGGTACACACCTTTAATTCCAGCCTTAGAGAGAAACAGTCTCAGTCTGAGGATTACTGGAGGCAGAACGCCCATTTTGGTTTGAGGTACAGATAAGAGCTAGTGGCTGGCTGCTTTGCTTTTCTGATCTTCAGTTTGAACCCCAACATCTGTCTCTGGGTTTTTATTATTCGAGTTAAACACTATCTTAGAATTAAAGGATGGAAAAGGTAGAACTACTCTAAAATATGAAAAAAAAATTTTTTTTTTCAAGACAGAGTTTCTCTGTGTAGCCTTGACTGTCCTGGAACTCGCTCTGTAGACCAAGCTGGCCTCAAACACACAAAGATTCACCAATCTCTGCCTCCCCAATGCTGGGATTAAAGGTGTGTGCGGCCACCACCACCTGGCTGAAGTTTTTTAATTCAAAAATGGAAAGAAAAGATAAGGAGGGGTACTTCATAACAATTAATGGACAGATCCATTAAAAGAACATTCCTATTTAAATGTATATGCACTGAACACAGGTGTGCCCGATCATGTAAAATGCATACTAATAGATGTAAATCACAGATTAAATCTAGTACGGTACAGTGGACACTTCAATATCTTACTCTGATTAATTAACAGATCTTCCTGACAGAAATTAAACAGTGAAATGTGTGAATTATATGACACCATAGATCAAAGAGACTCTACGGAATGTCCCCTTCAAATGTTACAGAATATATGTTCTTCTAAGCAGCCCACGGAACATTCTCTAGAATAGGTCATATACCAGGGTACAAAGCAAGTCTCAACAGATATAGGAAAGCTGAAATAATTCCTTTTATTCTACCTGATCACAGCAGAAAAAGACTACAAATCAATAGCAAAAAAAAATCCTTAAAATCAAAGCAGAAATCAATGAAATAGAAACAAGATAGTAAATACAGACAATACAGAGAATTAAACAAAGAGCTGTTTCTCTGAAAAGATAAATAAGATCAACAAACCCTAGACAAAAGAGAAGGTGCAAATTAATATAACTAGAGGTGAAAAGGGAACCATTACAATAGATATCAATAAAATTCAGAAAATCTAAATAATATGCTCTACTGAACTGGAGAATTTAAAAGAAACTGATGGATTTCTGGATATATATGACCTACTAACATTAAACCAAAATGAGATAATATATAAAGATTTTACTTATCTATTTTTTTATGTGTGTGAGTATTTTGCTTGTATGTATCTGTAAATCACATCTGGCAGAGCTGATGGAAGCCAGAAGAGAGTGTCGAATCCCCCAGAACAGGATTTATAAATGGCGGTGCGACATCCTAAAAGTACTGGGGACCTAATGCAGGGTCTCTGCAAAAGCAGCAAATTTTCTTAAGCACTGAGCAGTCTCTTTATCCCTCAGATAAACAATGTAAACAGATCCATAGCAAACAGTTAAGATTGAAGGAGTAGCCAGGAGTGGTGGTACACACCTTTAATCTTAGCATTTGGGAGGCAGAGGAAGGTGGTTCTCTGAGTTTAAAGCCAGCCTGCTCTACAAAGCAAGTTCCAGGACAGCCAGGACTGTTACAAAGAGAAACCCTGTCTCGGAAAACACAAAACAAAACAAATTCACAAATTGAGGAAGTAATTAAAAATTTCACTAGTAAAAAAAAACCAAGGCTCGAATGGATTCACTGGTGAAAGTTTCCCAGACCATACTGGAAGTCTTAACTATAGTAAGATGAAGAAGAAGATAGAAGGATACAATCAGGCAATGAAGAAATAAAAGTGTCTTTATTTACAGACATGTTTTTATACATGAGGGACCCTACAGCCTGTCGGGCAGCTTTTAGAACTCAACTGAAAAACAGTTTTAACAAAGTGGCAGGATACAAAATTAATATACAAACCCAGTAGATTATTAGATTATCTATATGTCAATGCAAACATACTAAGATAATCACGGTAACAATTCTGTTCAGTAGCTTCAAAATACATTAGACCTCAGAATAAACCAAAGATATGAAAGACCAGTAAGCCAAGGACGTGAAACACCTCCTCTACAACGAAAACTTAAAAACAGGAGAGAGAAATTGAGGAAGACCCTAGGAGATGGAAAGACCAGTGTGTTCATGGATCAGAAGGATCAATATTGGGAAAACACTATCCTATCAAAAGTAATCTATAGATTCAATGCAAGTCTCATCAAAAGTCCAGTGATTTTCTTCACAGAAAGAGAAAGAAATTGTAAAATTCACACAGAAGCACAAAAGATCCTGGCTATATGAACAATCCTGAGTGAGAAGAGCTATTATTTCTTCTTGAAGGTGTCACCATGCACAATTCCAAATTGTACTGCAAAGCCTTAGTATCAAAACATTGAGATGCTGGTACGAAAACAGAAATGTAGATCAGTGAAACGGAATAGAGGAGCCAGATACAAGGCCTTACAGTTACAGCCACTTGATTTTTGACAAAAATATACATTTGAGAAAAGATACTACCTTGAGTAATATTGCTGGAAAACACTTCAAGATATAGGCATAGGTAAATACTTTATGAATAATTCTCTGATTGCTCAGGAAATAGAACCAGTAATTAACAAGTGAGATTTCATGAGATTAAAGGCTTTTATATAAAAAAAGAAACTGTGGTTCAAGTAAAAAAAAAATCACCCTACAGAATGGGAGAAATATCTCTGCCAGCTTTGTATTTGATAGAAGACCAGTTTCTAGAATATACAAAGAACTCCAGAAAATGGGTATCAAAGAAACACTTTAAAAAACCGACCACAGAACTGAACAGAGAGTTCTCAAAGGAAAAGATACAATTGTCTAACAACATTTTAAAAAGTGCTCAACATCATTATCCACAAAGGAAATACAAAATTCAACTCCTTTGCGAATGCTTAGAATTGGTGTCATCCTGTGACCCAATGTCAGCAAATGCTGGTGAGGACGTGGGGAAAGAAATCCCCGCCCCCTAGTGGTGGGACTGCACACGGGTGCAGTTACCAGGGAAGGCAAAGTGGTCTCTTTGCTCCCATTAGCTCAGAGCAGCTGCACAGCCTTTGCATAAAATTAATCCTGCCAATTTCCAAGCGTGATTGGGAGAAGGGCTCCAGCGGTTCTCCTCCCAGCTGAAGAGCGGGTGTCGAGTACTTACTGGAAGGGGAAGGGGAGTTTTTCTTCAGTGTTCTGGTTGTGAGGACCTGAAGTTAGGAGCGGGAAATGTTGGGGAGATCTGGGAGGATAATGGGGAGTTTAGGCTGGATATGATAAAGATATATTAATATATGAAATTGTCAAATAATAAATGAAGTATTCTAAGAAAGCACTATGCAAAGAATTTTTAGTGTTTTATATATATACTCTTGATAATAACTATTATCAAATTAATAATCATAATTTAATAAATATGCCAGCCAATTGGTGATGTTTTGCATGTAGAACATTCCCAGTTGGACCATCATTACAGGGTTTTCTGTGATCAATGTGAATGACTGGCTGCTATAAACTCTCCACAAAATGATACTACAAGATGAAGAGAAATTCTGAGTATTAAGTCCAGATGGTCCTTAAGTTTCCTAGGGCTTATGCATGTCAGAACTGCCAATTTATATTAGGAGTGGTTCTCTGACAGAATATGAGGTGTCAATCAAATCTACCATTTGGCTTTCTTCTCAGCTTCTTTCTTGAGTGAGCTGAAGTTTGCCAAGGTTAAGATAAACACCAGAGGAGGTAAAGCTGTTACCGTGCGAGAGTTTGAATGCAGATGGAGGCACTATGTTCAGACTTTAAAACGATATTGTTTTTAGGAACATAATTTTGGAGGTGCATTTATCTGGGTTGCTTAGCTTGTGAACACTGGGAATTCTCCATATGAGCCACAGCCACCTCTATTTAGACGACTTCTCTGGCAACATCCTCAAGGCTGTCTGGTCCAAGAGGACATGTAGGTTAGATGTCCTATGGTGGCCCCTGGTTGCAAGCAGCCAATGGAACTGCTTAATCTGTCCTGGTGACCAGTCAGGCTGTGTTCACTGGTCACGGTGGGGTGACAGTTCTTCAAGAACTTCAGACCCCTTCTCTCACTATTGGCTTTCCTGAGAGATCTGGGCTTCTCCATTACCTGAGCCCCTTCATTTACTCCTTCCTGGGGCTAGAGATAACAAGAGGTGGGCACTAAATGTTGGTTTGATTATCCCCTTATTAACCGGGCTCTGTTGTTTTCCCGGGGAAACTCTACTCACTATGAAGAAATGTTTCTGCTTTTGACTTTAGAGCTAGGAATTAGTCTTTTGTGGACCAAAGTCATATAACAACCTCACAAAGTCAGGAATTTAAATGTGCACTCAGTCTGTTTGGTGATAGATGCGCCAAGAGTTTCTATGAACATTGCCCCCATGTCCTTAGGTTCCCAACAATATATACAAGTAGAAAGGATGAATGGACTTATATGGTTTATGATTGATGATATTGTAAAGTGCTCTGTGTTTCTGTTTTTAAACATCTGTTTAAATAAATGTGCTCTCTTTGTTGTGCCCTTTCTGCAGTACAAGAAGCCAATCCTTTACCAGCCCCTTGTTTGTTTGCAGAAAGCTGTGGAAAAGTGTTCCCGATGTACGCACAATAGGCAAAGTAGAGAAATATAATGGATGCGAGACTGAGAATAAAATAAAAATTCTTACTCTTGGGCTGATTATTTGTGATATGTCAAAAGGAATTTGTTTTTACAGCTATGTGAATAAAATTTCTGCTATTACCACCAAGGTACTATAGAAGCCTATGCCTCGGGGTTCTGGGATATTTTGTGGAATTATTGCATTGGTTTTCTCCCTTTTATTCTCTTTTACTCATTCTGTCTCTTCCTTTGGGTGCCATGCAACGCAATGGCCATATGTGATGTGTTTTCACTAAAGCTTAACATTACAAAAGTGAGCCTTTGATTCTTCTCAGGTTTGCTATGACAATCTCCAGTCTCCTTGTCTCAAGAGCCCAAGGTCTCAGCATCCAATATGCATTTGCTTATTTAGTCTCCTGTCCCCAGCCTCCTTTCGGAACTGTATCCCAGCCTGCTTTTAGCATCTGGTCCTCCATACCAGAAAATCTGTTTTGGCTTCTTCAGAGAATAAGTCTTTTATTTTCAATTGGAGAGGGTTTTTCAGAGTGGGGGAAGACATGGCATTCTGACTGCATCTTAAAAAAGACTTAACAAATTCTTTCCTATTTTTCCTCCCAAAGCTTTCCTTTTGAATTTCTGATTGTCCCAAATTCTGGGACTTTTGGGCACCACCAAGTGTAAATCAACTTGATGCTAGCTTAGAATTCCGTTTTCTTTTCCGGTCTGCTATTTTTCGTTTCTCCCCCCGCCACCCCCCCCCCCCGCCCCCGCGTCTGCTCTCATCTTCCAGGTATAGAAATCGCATACCTCAGTCCTAGTCTCGTCTCATTGGTTATAACATAGTCACGTGATCCTAACATTTCTACAAAATAATCTGAGGTATTTAGTTTCCATCCTTAGAGAGAGTGATCAGTACAGGAAGCATGAACCTAATGCTTCTGACCTAATGCCTTTAATTAAGACCTTGCTGTCTTGCTCTAGATGTGTTTATTAGCAAGTCATGGTAGACCCTTGGTTCAGCTGCTACATTCGTCAGTCTCTCTGGGTTTTGTCATGTACCAAAAAAACTGTAGTAGTCATTGACTAACCTAAAAAACATGAATTTGGGGCACTGTTTAATATCTGGTTCTGGACATTGATCTTAGTATGCAGAACAAGTGTGAATGACTCAGGGAATCTAGACTTATGTTCAGAGTCTACCAACTTCTAGCTGTGAGATCTTGACCAAAAGCTCAGGTTTTTTCTGTTTCCCAGTGTCCCTAATGGTCCTTTACCTGTAGCCATCTTGTGAAGATGAAGTTATTTAATACTCAGAAATGTGGTCACTTATGTATTAGTTGTGATTGTTATATGCTAATTGTATTATTGTTATTGCCATGGGTAGTGGAATACAAAGACTTAGATTGAGGGTTTTAGGGCCTTAACTGGGTGCTCATTGCATTTAACTCTGTTGTGCCAGAGAGGCAACTGTGCCCTCCAGGAGAGTAACCTGTGCACTCCAAGGAACCCTGAGTCTAAGAGTTCAGCTAGAGTTTCCATTTATATACCGTTGTAGATATGATATGTAGGTGGCTTCATACACTCATCTCCCCCATTCAGTCTCTCAACTCTAGAATCCATCCGTGTTTGGTCAGCTTCCTCCACTCTTTCCTGGCTCCTAGAAATGCCCTCCCCATTCCCAGAACACTCCATCATTATGTGTGTAGTTTTGACATAAGTTCTTCTCATCCTCCAAGCCCCGATTCCTGAGTTTGATGCACCCAGGAGCTGAGTTATCTTCTCTTCCCTCAAAAGGAATGTTTTTGCTTCAGTAAGTCTGTTTCGGTTCAAGACCTCTTTGTCTATCCTTGAGTACTTTTGTCAACGAGGTTAGGAACTTCTGGGACTACAGAGTCAAGTGACACCGTCATTATTTTTATTATTTGTATATTCCGCCAGTCCATATGATCATATAATCGAGGCAGTGGCTGACTGTACAATTGATGCTGATCCACAGTTCTCAACTAAGTCAAGAAAGAAAAGGCATGACTCCTTAACTCTGTTGGGAAGTCACAGCAATGAGTTCTCCACTAGTGGAGAGCTGTTCAGCAGTGTGGATTTGCAGTAAACTTTCCTGGGCCACGTCAGAGCCTTGCATGTTTTGGTTGTTTGAGTGAGGAGGATCCTCATAGGCTCAAATATTTGAGTGCTTGGTCTGTAGCTTGAGGAACTGTTTGGGAAGAATTAGAAGACAAGGCCTTTTTGGAGGAAGTATGTCACTCAAGATTGGTTTTGATCTCTCTCTCTCTCTCTCTCTCTCTCTCTCTCTCTCTCTCTCTCTCTCTCTCCTTGTGGATTAGGTATGAATTGTTAGCTACTGTCCAGTGCTGTGCCTGCTGACAGACTCCATGCCATGATGGTCATGGACTCTACTAGCCTCTGGAACTATAAGCCTCCAAACAAATGCTTTCTTTTATAAGTTTTCTTGGTCAATGGTGTCTCTTCTCCGCAATGAGAAAGTAACTAAGACAAACACGTTTCAAAGTAAAAGGATGTTTAGTTTCTGAGGAAGAAGTGAGAGTCTGCTACATTAGTATTTAGAAATGGCCACATGGTGCTAAACAAAGCATAATAGACCCGGGTTTATCTGGCCCTGATTCCATTTCTCTTTCAACCAAGTCAAGGCACAGAGCAGTTGCACCTGGAGTAAGAAGTAGAAACTAGGGAGGCACTGCTCTGTTTGAAAAGAGACAGTGTATTTCACTCTTAGAGGGAGGTATGAAAAGACAGCAAGCAATGTGAGCAGGAGTGTTGGGAACTTGAGAGATGCTGGTATCCAGGGAAGTCACACGGACAGGCCACAGGGAGTCTGTGTAAAGTACCCAAGAATGTCAAGCTTAGAGATGCTGTTTATTTTGGGGTCACTTGCATTATTAGCAAATAAACCTCTTTTTTATCCACGATAGTTTCTAGAAAACTCTACAGTTTATTAAACATCCTGTAACGTAAGTTTCATTTTCCTGTTCATTTTGAAGTTGACTTCTTTGATGAAGAAAAGAAATAACACATGGAATTAAAAACTAGAAGGCAGTACTGAGCAAGAGAATGGAAGGAAGTTTTCCCACTATCCTTAGAGTGTGTTGTATTTGTTGGTCATTGACCTGAGAGTATAGAGCCCTCCCCAATGACCTTCACAGGTAAGAGTACCATAGCTTACACCTGGGCTGTTTATATGACTTTGGTTAGTGATTTATTGATATAGGAAATAACTTCATTTCTATTAATAAGTAGTATTTATTAAATTCCTGCTGTTTGTGATCAAATTTTGCTGGATGGTGAGGAGAGGATACATACAGCATTCAGGCACATGAGCAGAATCCCTTTTTTCTGGAAACATGGTTACCAGGACTTTTGTAGCCAGGGCACTAATATTCTGACTTGCCATCCTGGTTTATTACAGCTCTACCAGCATCGTTAACAATTCCTCCCACTTTCATGCCCCCCCATGCCTGTTTGGAGATAAATTATCTGATACTCATTCCAAAGAGCTGTGAAGATTAAATGACAAAATTGCTGTGAAAAATTTGCTGTGAATTACAAAGTTTTATCCAAATGAAATGGATTAAAGTATTTGAATTCTTTTATTGCATTCTCTGGTGGATACAGACAGTACTGTCTGAACTTACTATCTACCTTAGGCACTGTTGTTGCTCTGAGATCTGCTCAATTTTACATGGGAATAAGCTTGCCATAAGTTAATTTTTTGTTTGTTTGTTTGTTTTTGAGACAGGGTTTCTCTGTGTAGCTTTGGAGCCTGTCCTGGCAATTGTTGTGTAGACCAGGTTGGCCTCAAACTCACAGAGATTCATCTGCCTATGCCTCCTGAGTGCTAGGATTAAAGGCGTTTGACGCCACTGCCTGACCATAAGTAAATTTTTATTTGAAAGCAAAATAGCATGTGCTTCACCATTTTTTTGGGGTTTGATTTCTTTGTACTGTATTCAGGATTCTTATCTATATACTAGATATTTTCTGTATTTCACCTTAAATGAACACTTTAACATTTATGGAGCCTTT
Organism: Chionomys nivalis; assembly: GCF_950005125.1. Lineage (NCBI taxonomy): Eukaryota > Metazoa > Chordata > Mammalia > Rodentia > Cricetidae > Chionomys > Chionomys nivalis. Next base: position 35,468,896 of record NC_080093.1, read on the forward strand.
CATATTTAGCATATCATAATTCTGATGGGTTTTGAACATGGAGGGTGTCTCAGTAGCCTAGGAATTTTTAAAGCCTGCTTTCGAATGGAAACGACTATGTGGTAAATGTGAATCATGAAGGAAGGCAGGGAGTCAGCCTCAGGGAGCACCCAGAGCAGCCTCCTCAGGTGTCCTTTGCACACAAGAAAGGTGCCACGAGGCCAGCAAACACATATTTCCGTCCTCCTATGTGGTGGGAATTGGGTACTCCTGTACACTGCATGTGTAGACAGATACGGCCCCTTTTGCCCAGTTTGCCATCATCATCTTCATCTCCAGCCAGACCACCGTGTTTTAGAGAGATCTCTCCTGGTACTACACCAAGGGCTTTACTGCCATTATCAGTTAAGATGCTCACCACGACAACAAAAGAATGGCCCATTATTATCTCAGACTCATAGAGGAGGAGACTGGGGTTCAGTGAGGTCAAACAAATTTCTAGTCAAGAAAAAGCAGTGTTTGAATGTGGTCACAAGTCTTGCTGCTCGAAGGTGTCACACCCTTGGACTATGGCTTCCCTGTAGTAAGTGTCATATAGAGGGGTTAGTAGTGGGGATAGAGGTGGGAGGAGTAAGTAAGACCTATATAGGATAGTTTTTTTTTTTTCAAAGTAATAAACTTTGGTCTTAGGGGGAAAAGATGGTAAGCACATAATTTTCTTCAAAAATATTAGAAATGACCAAGTAGAGACTATTAAAACTGGACTATAGTAATGATAATGGTAGAAAAGTAATCAGTGGCACAGTTAGGTATATCGGCTATGAGCTTTGGGAAGATGTTTAATCCTTGAACCCTGCCTGGCTAGTATTGTTTTGACCTTGTTCCTGGTTGTGTCTGATAAAAGAAACATTGTATTTTGGAGCACACCACGCATTGGCACTGAACAAAGAATGCAATCACAGTGTGTTTATCCTAGGATGTGGATTTCTGATATTTGCATTTGATGACGTTTGATACTTTTTGACCCTCAGTACTTCTTTTAAAACAATGTGTGGAGATTTGCGGTTTCTAAGTCTTTTGGGCTTCCTTTCTTTTCCCCTTTCTGTCTACAGAACTTCTGTTCCATGGGTTGCTCAGACTTGGGGTTTGGCAAGATGGCTCAGCAGGGAGAGGCGCTTGCTGCCAAACCTGCTGACTTGAACTCAAGCTCTGGGACCTACGTGGTGGGAGAGAACTGGCTTCTGACCTTCCTATGTGTCCCCCACCCTCCCCAGATAAAGGTAATAACTCTGGCCATGGATAAGCTGCCCCATGTCCCATTTCACAGGTCCAGAATTTCTTTGACTCCTTTGTCACCTTTGTGACAGTGACTGATTCAAGAGATGGACACTTACAGAATTAAGCAAGTCCCCACTCTTCTTGGAACCTCTCCGCTGTGGTTCCCAGGAAAGATGTATCTTTCTGACTGGCATTTTCTGAGCTGCTTGGGTGTTAGCCTGTGACTGATGAGGTTTCTTTGGTGACCCAGGTACAGGCTAACGGCTCCTGGCTAGAGGGCTACTTTGATGACATCAGTTGAGTCCTAGCTCTCATTTTGTCTGAACTATGTCTGTCCTTAGAGTGTCTGGCCAGGTGAATCTACAAATCCATCCATTTCTGCTTTAGCTGATTTAAATTGTATTTCTGGTACTTAGATAATTTCTAATTGTATAGATAGTTCACTGATTACAGTTAAATAAAGCAAGTTTCAGTTTAGACTTAATATACTTTTTATATTAGGTGAATACATGCTGATTCTTTGCTCTTTTATTAAAACGGCTTATTTGGCACCTGAAGCATTGTGATGCAGCTGGATCTGCTGCATATATGGTTTCTCCATGTGTGAGTGGTGGGGAGGGAAGAGTGGGTAAGCGGAGGGCACACAGCCCGTGGCAGGGACCCTCACTTTCAATGTAAAGGGCAATGTAATGTCACTTCTTGTCAAAAGTACCCACATTACTATCTGAAGCCACCCCAGGTTTCCTGGCTCTCTGGAGCATCATTCCTTGTACCCTTTCTTTCTTCACTGCATTCATTTGAAAATGAAAATAGGAAAGACATCTGTCTAAGGTGTGGGGAAATTCACCTTTATCATTTACTTTATTGCTTCCCAGTAAAGAAGAGTGAAATTCACTAATATAAATTCAAATATGAGAAAATTAAACAGCTCAAAAACAAGGGAAGCAAAGACATATTTTCCCCATGGCCACCTGGTTTCCCATCTGCCTTGCCTTTCCCCCCAGTGGCCTTATGAAGCAACGGTTTGCTTCCTGTCTCTCCTCCAGTCTATCTACTGGTTTTCTCAGAAATGTCTTAGAATAAAAATTGGACTCTACAAATAATCCCTGTGCATTACATAATTGAAAATTAAATATAATTGTGAAAATTAAGTATTAAACCTGTTATTCGTCTTGGCTAAACACACAGGAGGAATATAATAAACTTAAGAATCTAAAATGGATGTAATTACGTATATATGCTTGATCATCAAAGATGTCATCCAAAACTGTGCCGGATTCCCTTTCCAAATGAAGTAGGTCAGTGTCGGGGGCATTCAGGAATCTTTGCAAAATAGAGTTGACACACTGTAATCATTTAATGACACAAATTCCCTCAGCATAACGGCTGCATAAACAGTGTTCATTATAGTGATTAGAAACATCAATTTCTTAGAGCAATCAAAATTTTCTTTCATCTCCTATTGCAGTACTTTTTTAAGCTGTAGGTTTATGACCCATGAAATCAATTTAGTAGGTACAATCAGCATCTGGGAAAGTAGATTAAAAGAGAAAATATTCAATTTTATTGCATATTGTCCACGTAAGTTTATCTGAGATACATTTCAAATTTTAAAGAGCAATATGTCTAACTCTTTGACTATGACACAAACTGTATTTCATTTTTTAAAGTATCACACTAAAAAGCTAGAAAACAAGTAAGTATTCTACAATATGCCAAATACGTTGTAGAGCTGACCTGAATAAGACACTTAATTTCTAGTTTCACAGATTGCTGGAGACAAGTGTTTTCACTGAACAGTCACAGTCACTGTGGTTTATTTTCTTTCTGAGACTTAGATTCCCCTTCCCATTTGCTATGAAATTTGTTGATGGCATTTGTTGATGTCAATGGAGTGGGGGATATCTTGGCTGTACGTATGAGCTCTCAGTTTTGGACTGAACCATTGACTAGCCAGCTCCTGTGAGCACACTCTCACCGGCTCTGTACCTCAGGTTCCTTATGTGTAAGTGAGGTTCATGATGAACTGCAGAATCAATGAAGGAATGCAATAAATGTTCTTTACAGTGTTGGGCACATAGTAAGTCTTCAACAAACATTGCTTATTGATATTATTACTTTTATCTTTATATGAGAATAGAAAACATCAGACTTTTCTTGCAAAGAAGTTTCACCTTTGCTTCCGATAGAGGCAGCATAAAGCCCAGAGTGTATCTTGTGGCTCAACCTATTCATACCCGCCTCAGGCCCTTAATTCTCCTTCCCAGCATTTATATTTGTAGTTGAAATGAAACATCTTACAGAAATGTCCAACCTAGGATACACCACACACTGTGTGGGAATGGAAATCTCCTGAAATGCGATCGGGAGTCTAGTGAATGCATATAGACACTCAGGGAATGAGCAGGGAAGCCTGATAATCACGTTTGTCTAAGGGTCTCATGAGGTCCAGGGAGAAGTCAGATATGTTGGTCCTAAGTTCAGGCGTAATCATGAGTTTGAATTGTACAGCAGGTTACTTCACCTGTCTAGCTTTTCTTACTCCGCTGGCAAAGCGAGATTCAATTAGTTCCTGCATCGCATAGCTGTTGTTGTGATTAATGTTTACCGTAGTTGTAAGGAGCTTGGCACAGCTACTGCCACTTAATAAGTTTTCAAGAAAATAGCAGTAGTGAAACAAGAGTAATGTTCTAGAAACAGCACATGAAGTAACTGTCCTTTTAACTCTGAAATATAGAATGCCCATTCTCTCACTAGATCCCTGAGCAATCCATTCACTTCTTCATCCAAGAAAAACTGAAGCTGCATGAATTGGGGATTAAATTCCATGATGAGAAGGTGAATAAGACAGCTGTTTTGCTCTCATTGAGTTTATAGTCTATGGAGGTCACGGGCACGCAAGGACGAGCTGGGCGATAAGGGCCGCTGCAGATGCGTTAATAGCGCTAAGTGAGAACATAGCTGTTTGCGACTGACAACCACACTCAGAAACATTTATAGTTTGTTTTCCTTATACTCCCAGCCTGAATTTTAGATCTGAACAGGCCTAATGTTCTTCTGTTTATATTAATTTCTTAAAAGTTTTGAAGTGTAGCTTGCTCACTAAGGTATACGAAAGTGGAGGCTTCATCTATAGAACCTGGAGGAAATTGGCCTGTACATGGCTACGGCTCCAAGGGTGAGGGCAGGTAATGAGATATCTTTGAAGGACTGAGTCTAGAGAGTAGGACAAATATCCACCTTATAAATTAAAATCCAATAATCCAAGCGTGCCTGTGCTTACTATGTTAAACAGGGAAGTTAAAGTTCTGTCTAATGCTCAGTTATAACAAGGAGTATTGTCTACGTTTTCATTTCTCTATCTTCTGAATGATATTTGATTTTTAATTTTAATATATACATCTATGCTCATATCCATTTAGATAGCTTTGAAAATAAAGTAATAATAATTATTAAATAACTTTAGATAGCATTTTACATATTCCGTTAACATTTTTCATTTAAATTTTTATGATTAAATTTTTATTTAAATTTAAATGGACATGAGTAATATTCTATTCAAACTTATAAAATCAAGTCAATGCAACATATGTCGGCATTAAAAGGCTTCAATAGTGGTAGCACTGTCTTACATGATGGGCCAATGGGCTGTCAGTAATTAGATGTGACATAAATCATTAGGGGTTAAGTCCATTAATAGGAGACTTAAGGTGTCTATGTTAATCCATTTAAATTACTTTTTGTGTTATGTGGATAGAGGAACTCTTACCTTTGAGTAATGCTGTCAGGATAGCTAAATCAATGTCCTGGTGGCCTTCTGATCCCATTCGAAATACTGTGATCTGTAATTTGAGACAAGGAGATGGTTAACAACACATTTGTCCTCCAGAGAGAAATCAAATCAATGAAACCACTTCTGAGCAGTGACAGTTTTACTGTCCCTGAAGTAGGTTCTTAACTTTAGGGCAAGTGTACATAATGAGTGAGGATCAGAGGAATGGGCTCCACCGTTTGATGGAGGAAGGTCATTAGTTAAATAATAAAGAAACTGCCTAGGCTCATTTGATAGGCCAACTCTTAGGTGGGTGGAGTAAACAGAAGAGAATGCTGGGAGAAAGAAGCCGAGTCGGGAGTCGCCATGATTTTCCCACTCCAGACAGACGCAGGTTAAGATCTTTCCTGGTAAGCCAGCTCGTGGTACTACACAGAATATTAGAAATGGGTTAGATCAATATGTAAGAGCTAGCCAATAAGAGGCCGGAACTAATGGGCCAGGCAGTGATTAAAAGAATACAGTTTCCGTGTAATTATTTCGGGGCATAAGCTAGCCATGTGGGCGGCCGGGTGTCGGGGACGCAGCCCCGCCGCTCCTATTTCAACAACCGTTCTTTAAGAGGGAGATGTATCAATAGTCTCCAAGTGGGGACCATCTTACATTACTGTATTGATAGTGGCTATCAAGCAGGGCTTTTAGGATTTGTAACATATGTAAATTGTAGCACAGACCATGAGTGAGGAACTGTGTTTAAAGATAGCTGGCCACTATGTTCTGTAGAAAATGGCCCACTGCATGTGCACAAATGCGCACTGTAACCACATCTGCACTTATTCCTTAACAATAGTCATCTGTGTTGGCTGGTTTTTGTCAACTTGACACAGCCTAGACGTCTCTGGGAAAAAGGATTCTTCACTGAGAAAGTGCCTCCGTAGGACTGTCCTATAGACTAGTTTGTAGGAAATTTTCTTGATTAACAATCGATGTGGAAGGGCACAGTACACTCCTGGGCAGATAGTCCTGGGTATACAATGAAGTAGGCTTCTGGAGCTGGATAGATGGGTCAACAGTTAAAAATTCTGGATGCTTTTCCAGAGGGTCCCGTTTCAACTCCCAGAACCCACATGGCAGTACTGTCTGTAACTCCAGTTCTGGAATCTGACAATATCTCTGGTCTCTGCAGGCACCAAGCACGTGTTGCACAGAAATACCCATACTTGCAAAATAAAACACCCATATATGTAAAACAAAATAATAGAAAAGAAGAAGAAACTAGGTTGAGAAGCAAGCCAGGAGGAGAAAGTCAGAATTCCTCTGTGATCTTTGCTTCAGTTCCTGCCTTATGTACCTGTTTTGAATTCCTGCCCTTACTTTCCTCAGTGATGGAGCATGATCTGGGGGTTTTAACCTGAAATAAACTCTTTCCTCACCAAGTTGCTTTTGGTCATGGTATTTTTATCATAGCAATAAAAACCTTAACTAAGACACATTCAAGGGTTTTGACACTGGGATGCGCATCACTGTTTAGCCCTCTCAATGAGTGCATATCCTTTAGAATAATCTAGCAGTATATCCAGATGGTAGGAATGGACAGAAGGCAGTAAAGTAACATCTTTTCCGTGGTAATATAGGAGAGAAACAACGTCTCTGGGGAAGAATAGCAGGAAGGAGAGGGAAGAAGCATCAGCGAGGAATTAATTCTTCCCTGAGACTTGACTGTTGACAGGAGAAAGAGGGAGTTGGGAGACTCATTCTAGAGGAGATGTTTTTACTAACAATTGTTACTGCAAGCACAAACTAGCAATTGGGGATAATCTCTACTTTTATGGCACTGAAGAATTCCCCTCATAATCTTAAACTTTGCTGACATTAAAAGAAAGTCCCAAGAAATGTTATTTGTATGCGTCCTCTATGCTCACCAAAGGCCCAGGTGCCTGTTTTGGAGGGAATCTTTTATGGGTGTGCAGGAAACACTGGCATCCACAGTGATGGGCAGCACCGGATTTGTTTCTACTGTGCGCCCTGAGAAGCTTTCATTTTCTCTTGTAGAGTGCTGACTACACAGAGCAAGTTTCCCAGCTTAAAAGGCAAAGACAAGCAGTGGCTAAGTATTGGTTTCTAGCCGGGATGAGGTAAAGAATGGTTTTGGAGCAAAAATTTGCATGAAAAACTTAGAGAAGGATTTTTGTAACAGAGCAAGGTTTAATCTATTTTCAGGAATCTTCTTGCCAACTCCATGAAGAGTTAGTAAAGATCATAATGGGAAAGTATAAACTTGGCTGAAGGGCAGGGAAGGTTGCTAATGATGCATACCCTTAGCTAACCAATCAGAAAGCACAATTCAAAAATAAGCCGTTGTTTACTAAGTGAGTTTACAGTTGAAATTTCAGTAAAACCCCGAGAGTGTTTCTGTGCCTTTGACGGACGGATTCTAGGACTCAAATAGTCACAATCACACAATTGTCGTAGAATTAGTTACCAAATCAAAGAATTTAAAAGCATATGTTGTTGGCATTGGAAACAATGAGTAAATTATGAAATAGAATATAACCCAGAGATATTCCTACACGTATGTGAGCATTTAAAACCAGACAAAGGGTCATTGGAAGTCAGTGGGGAGAAGATGCTTGTTTTCTCTTTTCTTTCCTTTCCTTCCCATCTTCTTTCTCTCCCTCCTCTCTTTCCATTAATAAAAGGGTTGTGCTATGTCACTGATCTCAAAGTTACAATCTATGGCCTCAGCTCCCCTTAGGATTGTGGACATGAGTCACCACCCTGAGCAATAAGTGATGTGGGGACAACTGTACCTTTCCACTTAAAAAATCTGAATTCCTTTTCTACCTCCCAAACCACACAGATAAAATTCCAAATGGATTCGATATGTAAAAACGTATAAAATTTTTATAAAATACAGGAGAATATAATTTGTAAAGATTTTTTTTTCTCATGTAATGGAATTCTTAGATTCATTCCCAAATACAAAATAAAAGTACAGATCATATAATCAATGTATTATTTTTGTGTTACATGTTCTTTAAAAACAGTTTTTAAAATATGACACATTTAAAATTTGTATTTTTTGAGATTGTATTTTAATTATAAGATTTCTCCTGATGTGGGATTCCCCTCTGTATGTTGTGAATACAACTGGTGAATAAAAACATTGTCTTGGGTCTGCACAGGGAATAGAGGTAGGCAGAGAAAACTAAATTGAATGCTGGGAGGAAGAAGGTGGAGTCAGGGAGAAGCCATGGACCTGCCACCAGAGACAGGCATGCTGAAACCTTGCCAGTAAGCCATGAACCTTGTGGTAAAATATAAAATAATGGAGATGGGTTAGTTCTAGATGTAAGAGCTAGCTAGCAATACTCATAAGTGGTTGGCCAAGCAGTAATTTAAATAATATAGATTCTGTGTGATTATTTTGGGAGTCTGGGAAGCTGGGAAAGGAACAAGCAGAGGGTGGCTGGGAACACACTAGCAGCCTCCACATAACATTCTCCCTTCCATTTCTTTCCTCCAAACCCTCCCAGATACTCTTCCCTGTTCTCCAAAATTCCTGGCTCATTTTTCACTAATTGTTATTGCATTTTGTAAATGTATAGACATATACATTCCTAAATACTGTCTCATGGTAGTATCAGAAACTACACCCATAAAATATCTCCAACATGACTGCCCAATCATGTGCTAAAAATAGTTATTTTAGAACTACTGATTCTAACCATTATATGCTTTGATTAAATAATCTTCTTCGACTTTCGTGCCTGGAGTCTACTAAAATATGATATGTCCTCTTTATGCAGCTTGGCACTTCAGTTAGGCTTTATTTTTACCTAAATGTGCTATATAACAACCCTTCATGTGTCCCATCCATGGTTTTATTGATCGTCTTATCTAAATCCTTATGTTGAAGCCTAAGGCCAGGGTGATGGTTATAGGATATAGGGCAATTAAGGGGGTGCTATGTCTTGATTAATGAGGGCTATAAATTAGTATCATTATAAGAGAGCCCATAGAGAATGGCCTCATTCCTTTTGCTATCTGAAGACACAGCCAGAAGGAGCCACTTAGGAGCCCGAAAGAGCCCTTTACATCTGTAACTCCTTCATTCTGGCCTTTATGCACTCAGAGCTCTGGGGAGTAAATCTACATTATATATTAGAATCCTGGGCTATAGCATTCTGTTACAGCAGTCTGGGTGCACCATAGCCTTCTTCCCAGTTAGAAAAAGTCCTGTCTGGGGGGAACATTTTCTTTGTGTCAGGAAAAGTGATATTTATTTTCAAATATATGATCTTCAACTCCTCATTTTATGTAATAAAATAAATGTGTGCATCTACATAAAAGTGAACATATAAAGTACACAATCAACAAATCATTGCTATGAATATTTAGATTAGATGAGGAAATTATTAAGACCTTGATATTATGCCTATAACTCCTAAATAGTTATTCAAACTGATCATAGAGTCTTTTAATAAATCAGAAGATAGCCTTGCACAAAGCAAATGATAAAAGCCCATTTCAGTGCTGATAGAGTACAGCTGACTGTGGATTTGACACTAGGAATGTGTGTCGCGCAGTCTTACATGGACAGACACTTGGCATATGAACACTTTAGCATTCAGATCCTCCATGTGACTTTGGGCATATCGTGCAGATTCTGGGAGACAGGAAACATTCTGAAGAGCGTTTAGCAAATAAGGAGACACTGAATTTCCAGGAAGAGAAAGCTGTGTTAGTCACCCAAAAGATTCTGAATGTCCACAGTGAGTTACCATTGCATTCTACTGTACAGAACAATCTCCTCTGTTCATAAGGTGGGATGATAATGTTTGCCTATTTCCACTTAGATAGGAAATAAACCATATAGGGTTTCCTAGCAAATAGTCTTAAGTTTTGTCACTGCCTCAGAGAGAATAGATGGATCCATAGATTGCTACATTACCAATTGCCTCAGACATCTGCTTGTTTAATCAGAGACAAAGCTTGGCTAAGGTCACACAAAAGTTAGAACTCTGAAGTTGAGCAGCGCCTTTCCTTACCCCCATCCCATCTAGACAGTAGTACGTGAAGGAGGAAAGAACACAGTATTACCAGCTGAGCTACCTCTTTTGTTCCAGCTCATATGTGGAGGTCAGAGTCTGGGACGGCTACGAGACAGAGGTTGTGAACGGAATGCCCTTCTGTTTTGGTGTGAGTTTGAGATGTTCTTCCATAGGCTCATGTGTTGAAGGCTTGGTTCTCTGGCATTATTCTGTGGTGTTTTAGGAACATTGGTGGATGGGGCCTAGTTTGAGGAAGTAGGTCACTGGGGAGTGCATCTTGGGTGCTGTCCTGTTCTATGGCCGCTCTCTTTGCTCCCTGGCTGCCATGAGGTGATCAGATTCTACCACAACACCGCCATGGTGTTCTCTCCTTGGCTCACAACAGTAGAGCCAGCCGACCATGGACTGAAACAATGAGATAAAGTAATTCTCTCATTTAATTTCTCCCACTCAGGTATTTATCACAGAGATAAAAGACTAACACACCTTCATAGACATTTGAAATAAAAAATAAGAAAATGACCAAACAAAACCCATCTATATAGTGTATTTGAGTTGTGGTCACAGCTGGGTCTCTGGTAAGGGCTTCCAGGTGGCAGTGTGTGCTGACTTAGGTTTTCATAGGGCATCTCCTTCTGCATACCCATGGGGATATTGTACCTAGCATTATTGATGACCTCATAGATTCCAGGTGGGAGATGAGAAGAGGCTGTATCTTGATCTGAACTCAAGAAGAGATGCTGGAGAGGTAACCTGAGGTTAGAAGTGGTAATTTGACTAATTGCTTAAGTTAACTCTTTTCTCCAGGGCTGGATGACCTGAAAGATATGCAAAAAGCATTTAACTTATGGCAAGATGAAGGAATCCAGGGTCGTATTTGAGCCCATTATTTAAAAGATCAAGACAATTGCAATATGAAATGGGCTTCTTTGCACACCTGACCCGTTCAGCTCTCCAATGCCTAAACCTCACTGCACAATTAGAGATCACATTTCCGATGGAAATCCTCCTGATACACATGTTAAATTTACTCTAAAATGTAAGATTATCGGGCTTTCATAGTAACAGATGTGGATGGGGGCAACGAGTGGGGAGTTCCTAAGGGATTTATAGGGGTGCTTGTAGAGGTGCATGGCATTGTTATCAAGGAGCTTGAGATGGTGCTGGCATGCAAGGGCTTTGTGGGACTTTTATTTTTGAAAACTGAAGTGCGGGCATGGTTGCCTTCTTGTCCATGTGCCTTCCCAAATGCTGCTGTTGAAGAACTCAAGGACCTGTGCTGACGCTGTGAGCAAGGGAACCTTCAGAAGAACCAAAGGAGCTCCAAGGAGAGCTGGGGACACCAAAGACAAGTTTTATATTATAAGCTCCCCTGACTGACCCGAGATGTTATATTGCTATCACTATTCTAAAACTGCTAAAATTTGAAATGAAAATGTTGCGAAAATTAGCTGCATAGAGCCTCCTTCTACCTCTTCCAGGGTTGACAGCTTTCTAGGCTGTTCTATCTTTTCCTTTCCGCATGACAGTTTGTTCTGAAGAGCAGGGATCTCCGCTTACAGACGTGGGCGTCGTTTATTTGTCATTGGCCTGATGTCCACTATCTACGTGTGCTGTAGTGAATTTAGCCGCTATGACAAGGCAGGCTTCCCTCGTCTGTCTTTGTAAACATTGCTGCAGTGACTACCCTCATGTGCACATGGGGAGGGTTATGTATCTGTAGGAGAAAGCTTGGCCCTGCTGCTCTGAGGGAGAGCTCCTTCACCTGCCCTCTCTGCTGTCTACGGTGCCTTCACTCTTTCCTTCGCAGATTCTGATTCTCAGGATGTCTGAAAAGAACAGTTAAGTTTACAATATGCACTTTTTGTCCTGTAGTTTGGAACTCTAGTTTATCCACCTGCTTCTGCCTCCCAAATACTGGGATTAAAGGCTTGTGCCAACATGCCCAGCCTTGTTTCTTGTTTTTAATTCAGAAATTATGGAAAAAAATTCTTGTTCCTTCCCATAGTATCCTTTTCTTTCTACTACATTTTAAGCATAAAAGAAAAAAATATTTTAAGAATTCATTTTTTCTCTTTTTGTCATTTGAGGGGTAGAAAAGGAGATATCCATGTGTCTCATTTTATCAAATATCATAAACAAGTGTAATAAAAATGTAAACTAAATAGAATGCTAACCTAATTGTTTCATAGATAGTTTAGTATAGGCTGATTTTTTTTTTTTTTTAGCACTGAGATTTTCAACGTGAACGCTAGCTCTAAGACTTGTCTGACAAGGCTGGTTATATTTACAAAGTTACATTATGGGATACAGGAAGATTAACTCAGTTTTCCAGATACAAAAGAATAAACGTGGAAACCATTTCATTAAAAAAGTTTCCCCCCAAATTCAGCTTAGATAAAATTATGGCTTTCATAAGGAAGGGAAGTGGAGTTTAAAATTCACAGCCTTCCCTTATTTTCTACCCCTTCCGCCTGACTGCCAACCAGCTTCACTGTCTTTATTTTTATTTTGTGTCCCCTTATAAAAGTCAGAAATTTGGTCACCGTGCTTGTCACTCCCAAGTTGTGTATGGTTCTTATTTACTGAGCTGCTTTCCCGGGCCTTTCTGCCCAGTCTGCTGAGTGTGGAGGGCGCAGTACCAAAGTGGGCAGATAAGATGCATGCTCTCCCACGCTGCCATCCTGAGAAGGGGAAATGAGGGAGCAGGTGTGGTATGCGGTACCATGTTGTGTAATGTTCTGTACAGCATTGCTTCTGCCTCCTCTACCCCTTTCTCTCTGTGCCTGCTCTCACAGCCTTGTTCCGCCTGTAACAGCATCAGTTTTGTGGTGATTCTGGTCCTTTTGTGAGTGGCAGCTTGTTTGTTCTGGGCTGCTCAGCCCCAACATAACCATACAGAAACCATATTATTGCAGTACTGTTTGGTCAATAGCTTAAGCATAATTCTGGCTAACTCTTATATCTTAATTTAACCCATTTCCATTAATCTGTGTATCGCCACAAGGCTGTGGCTTACTGGATAAAGTTCCGATGTCTGTCTCTGGTGGGGCTACATGCTTCTCTTTAGTCTCTGCCTTCCTTCTCCCAGCATTCACTTTAGTTTTCCCTGCCTAACTAAGTTCTGCCTTGCTATAGGCCAAAGCAGTTTCTTTATTCATTAACCAATAAAAGCATCACATAGACAGAAGGACCTCCCACATCATGGTCCTGTCTCTCATATTCTTTCCCCTTAGGCTAGTCATGCAAACATCTGTATCAACTTTTTTAGTGGCTTCCATCCCTATATAAGGCAGAGAGATTCCTAGCAGGGCATTCAAAGATGGCTGGTGTGTGCTCCCAGCTGTTCTTTAACCCCATCTGTTGCTGATTGCACACTTGTCGTCCATGCCTCTGGCTGCCATTTCTCCCTGTCACAGCCACAACCCAAGTCTGCATACCAGGCATCCAGCCCGCTGTGTGGAGCAACGTATTCCTTTTTCGAGACCCTGAGTTTTTTGGTTTCTCAGCTTTTGTCCATTCAGAGGATTCCTAGCTGAATTTCCTTCCTTTACTTGGTGAACTAACCATGGGGTCTTCCTCTACACATGAGCCATTTAAAGAAATTTACACACTTTCTTTATGCTCCTATCATTCTATAAGGCTTTCTGAGACTCTGCTTTCCACCTTTATGACTCCTGTATGCACACTTTGTATAAAGGAGAGATTAGCTTGCAGAAAGGATTCCCAGTCCCAGCTCTGTAAACATTTGTTGAGTGGATAAACTACCTCCAAACGGCTGTGTTTAAAACACTGATTTAAAGAAAATAAAACATTTAAAAAGAAGTAGGATATACTCCCCAAGTGCCAAGAATCAATTTCAGTACAAGAGTCTTCCCGATACTGTGTTGTTGTTGCGAGATTGAACAAGTCTTATATGAAGGAGGGTAGGGTATAGCTTAAAAGCATTATTTACTGGGATTTCATATACACAAGAAAATTTGGGGACTACAGAAGCATAAGATACTCCAAAATATGTTTCACCAAGGTGTCAGAATCCTTGCTTCCATGTATTCTAAACTACACTCCATATAGGAAAAAAGACTCAAAGTAAAAATATACCCCAAGGAAATGCAGCAGAAACTTAAAATGACTTAGGGGGCAGCCTAATTCATTTTTTCTTGGAAATAAATGAGTCTTTTCTCACCATGAAAACAATGAAATAGAATAGAGGGCATGCCCTGAATTAATCATGGACATTCCATTTTAAAACTTAGTAAGTCTTGGGTGAAACAGGAAGAAGGTATGGAAGAATATACAGGGGAAATTAAACTGACTCACTTTCAAAGTACCTATTTATCAGCTTAATTTGTGACATATTTCTGTCACAGTGGGCATCGAATCTGTGAAAGCAGGCATGGATATTGAGTAGAGCTTTTGAAAATGAAAATAACTGTGATATTGCACTGAAAACCAGGCATAAGCTGCAAGGACATTCTGGCTCAATCGATTAGAAATAGAAAGGAACATTCCACACTCGTATCCTGCTGCTCGCTGTTTGGGAGATGACATCTGAGTTTGACAAATGGTTTGGAGCATGTCTGAGAAGTTTACAGAAATGCTATAGCTACACATAGATGATCAACAAAGGAAATTCTTGCAATTTCAAAAAGTTCACCTATAATAACATTAACCCGTAGATTCAAGGACACTAAAATGCTGACTGAGTGTTTCCAGAGAAGAAAAATGTTGACCTGGATATGGTGGCTCATGCCAGAATCCCAGTATCAGGAAGCTAAGGTGCGAAGTTCTAGGTGCCAACCTGAGCTACAGAATAAAACATTGTCTCAAAAAATAAATAGCAGATATCCCTACCTCCCCACCCAGGACAGGATACATTTCTGATGTGTTCCCTGTTTGGATGATCACTAAATTCTGTAGAGGCTTCAGAAGAAAGGAAGGATTAGATCCAAAAATTCAGTCATCACAATGCCGTGCTTTTTATTTTATTTTTAATTTTTTTTTACAGTGCTGGGGATCAAATTGAGGGCCTTGCACATGCTGGATTGATTAGTGGTCTACCACTGAGCAACATTCCCAGTCCCAGGGCCTTTTAAAGTCCACAAGCTTATCATGGCATTTGCCCTAGTATCACTAGCATTTCCCCTATGAATCACTAGTATTTAAAATAACTTGAGACAATTGAATAAAAATGCAAAATACATGCTCATTAAGATATGGAATGATAAAAGGCTATTGACAGGGAAAACAGGAATCTCGGTGGCAATCAAAGGCTTCTGAGCACACAATGACTTTAGGTTTCTTTCTGGCCTTATCAGAAGGGACTTGGTATGGGGGAGAATAATGAACCTTCAGGAACAGAATGCTGGGAATCTGAAACTTCTTACTGTTTACTAGCTGTTTTGATGAACTTTTGGATGAAATTGTTAAAATGTCACTTTGTCAATGTTATTGACTCTAGCAAGGGACATATATACTAATATATAAGAAGGAAGGAAACAAGAGGAAATTCAAGTATAATTTCAGATAAGAAAACAAAACAGCATTGGAGACAGAAATGCAAATTTAAAATTAAAATATTAATATCAGATTCAATTACTTGTCCTAAGTTCCATATGACCCTTTAGTACCCATGGGGACTGACCCCAGTACCTCCCATGAGCATCACACTCAGAGGTTGCACAGGGCCCCTTGGTTTAACAAAATTTTGACATCTAGACTATGAATAACCTTCCATACAGGTTATGTCAACTCTAAATGAATACCTACTGCATTGTAAATGCTTGTGAATAGCCATTTGGTTGTATTATTATTCAGTGAACTATAAGGAGAAATGCATGTACATGTTCATCACAGATACAGTTCCTTTTAAATATTTTTGGTATGCGTCTGGTTGAGCAGGTGGTTGTGGGACCTGTGGATACTGAAGGGATACTGGCCTAACTCTTTATGGAATATTTTTGAACAAGCCTCACATTTTGCACTGAGCTAGTTGAATAAAAAGTGCTGCAGAGACAGAAATTGGGTGACATTAATAAAATTCCAGCATGTTCTATAAAGTTTTTGTGTATAAATTTGCATATTATATAAGTAAGTTTTTTTTTTAACTTTGAAAAAGGATGTGTTGTTACACCATGGGCTTGTTAGTTTATTTTCATCATTTGACTTTTATACATAATTTGACTTAGGTTGATTTTGGTGGAGAATTGTCTTATAGAATGAGTCACGTTTACACCATTGTTCAGCTCTGTGTTACCCCAAGGGACCCTAAAGACAACTTGGCAGTTAATGAATGGAGCTGCAGAAAGATGGGTACACTTTGTACTCTAATCTTAGATTCCCCTTTTACCTTTTTAATCCTGCCATAATTTCAAGATACTAGAAGTTTCCCCACCAAGAACTGTAGTTAAGAGGCCAGAGATGTAGTTTTCATCCTATAAAGGTAATACGCTTGCACACCTGGGTGCTTTCTTTTCTCCCCTTCTCTCTCCTTCCCTTCTCTGCCCTTCCATTCCCTCCCCTTTATCACTTCTTTCTCTTCAACCTCTTCCCTTCCCTCTCCTTCTTTCCCCTTTCTCTTCATGGAAGAGAAACAGGAGCATATTTTAAAATATTATTTTGCATGCCATGTTCTCAATTAACATAATATTTGTGAACTGTTGAGAACTCTTCAAGAATATACTTTTGATATTTGCAGGGTATTTTATCTGATAGGCATATTATAGTTCTCTTAATTAGTGTCCTGTAGTTAATCAATTGCATTGCTTCTAACTCTTTGCTGTGAATAGAGATAGGATGAAGGTTTGGAGTGGGGATCTTGTTCTGTGCTTAGCACATAGTCCTTACAATAAGTCTTAGACATGTGGAGCTTTTGCCACAACCTTTGCCATAGCTAGAGAGGAGTCTTAGCATCAGGGTGAGCTGAAGTCAGAGGAAGCTTGGGTTGTCTTTGAACCTGATTTGCTGGCTAACCCTCTAAATCCATTAATAAATGCCCGAGGGAGAGCTGGTTCCAAAACAGTATCAGAGAACAGACACCTGTCTCAGTTGAGAAGCGAGCTGGGTCAGAGCTTGTCTTCACGACTACTAGCCACCAGGTGGAGCTTCAGTTCAAGTTTCTCTCCCGGTTTGACCTGCCTGATTTTTCCTCCAGCTCTTTGAAGACCGCTTAGGGTCTCTAGGCCATTCTGGCTTATATAACTGGGCATGTGCAAGAGAAATCATTCAGTGAACATAATGCATGGGGATTGATTTTTACAGCACGTAAGTCATATCACAGTAAGAAGAATTTAAAATATGGGTCAGTAATTCACCCAAGGTTTCCTAAACTCGTGACTGGCGTATCATTCATCATGGAAAGAGTGCTCCCATCCTAAGATGACACAGAGGAAGGCAGAACAAAACTCCTCAGCTGCTTCTGTGATGAGGGGAAAATATAAAGTGGGTGCAACCCTTCATGTAGTTCGCACCTTCTAGAAGGCAGAGACGAGACGGCAGTCTGTCATCTACTGTCTCCCCCTCTCAGTTCTTTTCCTGATAACTGGTATTTCCGTGTTCACTTATCATATACATGTGTGATGTGCCCTGCAGTCACATTTCCAGAAACTTCTCTGTAAATCTCATGACAGAGAATAAAAAATAGAGACTAAAGAAATAATTGTTATTTATATCTTGTCAGCCAATCAAATGGGTGAAAATTAATGTGACTCAAGGTAGCATTTCCTTTTTTAGGAAAAGAGTATTGCTGTGTTCGTGTGCAGTTCTTTCATATATGTTTAAAAATAAGTCTAAGTATCTCTTGGGAGTAATACCCAGGACCACAGATATGCTTCCAGTCTAACACCATATGTGCTTCTCATTGAGTTATAACAATTTTTTCTGCTTTTTTTGGTAGCTGTTTTTTCCTACCCTTTTCATCACCACCAGTCAGAACTGCATCCTTATCCCCTTGCTTTTCTGTCATGTTTACCACGACATCACACGTCTCTTTATTAAAAGCACTTCCATGAGACACTGTCGCTTGGCGAGAGAAATGACAAAGGTACCATAAAGGGCTCCAGACAGAAAAGGTTCTCATTTCCCTCTTCAAGGTAGTCCAGATCCCTGGTAACAGCACTACTGACAGTTTAAAAGTTGGGTATACCAGATGTCCTTAATTTGCCTCTCTGGGAATCTACCCACCTGTTACTGGACCAACCCCACTTTTCAGACTTGGGCAGTACAACCTTACAACTGAGCAACTGAGGGAGCTTTGAAACTATGGAGAATAAGAATATCAATTAATATAAATTTCTTTATATACTCCATTTCTTCTTCTGTGTCAAGTGATAACCCCAGAGACAAATGTCTCGGAGGCATAGCATGGCAGGTTCTCTGAGGGCATGGTCTTTGGTTTTCATCAGGCAGGCTTTTAGTACCATATCCAGTGAAACACTGAAGAAGAGAGCTGCTTAAATTCCCACTAGAGCCGAAAAGATTGTGGCCAGGTGAAATGTTTAAGAAGAAAAAACTTACTTAAACCTGAGTTCATGGTTTTCTTTCTATGGTTTGCAGGATGAGGTTAGTTTAGTTTGGCAAATGTCCAGGGCTGAAGGACTTCTGGTGTAATGTTCTTACGTCTCAGAGTCAAATAAGTTTGACTGATGGTCACTGGGGCTCTCTTTCCCCCTAAAGGCTATGCCTCTTTGTTTGCTCTCAGAATGGCAGAAAATAAACACCAGGATGTCGTAGTCCAACCTCCTAGGTGATCCACTAATTCTCCATCAAAACTGAAAGAAGCAATCTTGGTTTTTATGGGTGGTACCAACTGAAAAAATCACATTTGCTGTCTTTTGTAATCTGTCCAATGATTTAGGGGAAATTTGTACTGTAAGCATCCCCTTACCCCTTACGGTGCTGTGTGATGATTCCATAATCTGGTTCTCTGTTATAAAACCCCATTGTTGACAGTAGCCCTTACTGGCATATGACAATCCTTTTTCCACTCCAGAGAGTCTGTCACTCTTCAATTTATACTACTCCACCTGTGCCCAGGGACAAGGACTCCCCACTGTGAAAACTGCCATGTGCACAGTCTGTCTCTGGACTGGTCTCTACTCCTTCCCAGTACCTAGACACATTCTGTGTTGTCTTGAAGATGACTGACCATAAACAGAGCATGGACTTTGAACAAGGTGTGCCAAAGAGGGGATGATGCTACCTATTAGAAGCATACCCTTATGCCACCCATGGTCCCTTTCTGTACCTCCCCATGTGAGTGAAATGGGGACGACTCTTCATCTCAGGATTATAGTGGCATTTCATTCATATTTTAATAAATAAAGCTTGTCTTAATACCAGAAAAGCAAAACAGTCACACTGACCATCCTTACAGACCAGGCAGCAAGGACACACACCTTTAATCCCAGTAGCCACACTAGCTTGCCATAGAAACCAGGAGGTAGTGGTACACGCCTTTAATCCCAGAACTAGAGAGGATTATAAGACGGGAGGAGACAGCTCTCAGTCTCAGTCTCATTCTGAGGTTTCCTGGAGGCAGAATGACCCATTTTTGAACTGAGGTTGAGTTAAGAGCCAGTGGCTCTCTCTCTCTCTCTCTCTCTCTCTCTCTCTCTCTCTCTCTCTCTCTCTCTCTCCTCTCTCTCCTCTCTCTCCTCTCTGCTGGTCTGCTCCATTAAAAAACTCCACCAAGCTTTTAGCTTTTTGCTCTTTGAGACAGGATTCAAGCATCACTTCTTACGTGCCCCTCTTGGTGGCTGTGACTATTTCCCTATCAGGCATCACTTCTTACGTGCCTCTCTTGGTGGCTGTGACTATTTCCCTATCTCAGCACAGAGACACTGACAGCATTACATTGGTACTACCGATGATTGCTCACTGTGCATTTGCTGTGTCTCAGACACTGCATGCATCACGACTTCAACCAGTCTTACAAAAACCCATCACTATTTCCCATCACCGACCCCACTTCACAGCTTGGTGAAAGGCCATGCAGTTAGGAAAGACTGAGGTACACCAGAGACCATACTCTTAGGACCTTGCTACAGTAAAATGCCAGACTGAACGCTTGTATTGCTTTTGATTAACCTTCCAATCTACAAGCAAAGTGAGTCCAGAGTTACTGAGGCATAAGCTCCTCTAAAGTGGAACACTGAGCCTGGCAGGTATGACTGGGGATGCTGGGAGGGAACTGTACCTAGCCTCTGGATGAGAAACACTGCAAAGACACATCCACGCTGTGACCAGATGTGAATCATAAGATCCTGGTCAGCCCTGCCTGAACCCAATCAGGTCATCTGTGACTGTGTATGGGCTATCTGAAAAGTCTATGTCATAAGAAATAGTATTCCTGGAAAGAGAGATAGTAAAAAGCAAGCCTTTCTGGCCTTGTGGATAAACAGAAGCCCACTGGTGATGGATGTGCGAGGCTAGTGCCCAGACTTTATGGAGTGTGTATTTGCTCCAAGATAATCCCAAGTTTTGCTTGCTTGAGTTAATATGTTTGAAAGCATTTGCAAATGAAGCTATAAGATTATATCATCACATGATTTTATTGTCTTAAACAAAGACAAATAACAGAGAGCAAATAAATGAGAAAATCACAAAGGCCAGTCACTGGAATCAAATCTAACTAGACTCTCCCCTGCCTCGAATTGGTCCTATGTGCCTGGCTTTGGTCCCATGGGCAGAAACTGTCCCTTGTTTATTTACACAATGCTGAGCCTGGGGACACTGTCATTTTTCTCTTCCTTTCTTGCAGCTTTTTTTTTTCAAGTTGGCTTCCTCCACAGCTTTTTTTCTAGAGCCACTGGAGAAGAATGAGAAGCCAGCGGGCGTTGTTTGTGTGTGTGGGGGTCCTTTCTCACATGACTGAATGGAAATACAAAAGGAAACAAAGTGTAGCCCCAGTTGGCTTTCCCCCGAAACCAGCTTGGCAAATCCAAAAGGAAGCTGGTGGGAGAACGAAGCTTTCACACAAAACTGCATTTTCTGACCCGACAAAGGAAGAGTGTGACTTTAGTTCAGTGGTGAAAGGAGCTATTAGTCTAGGGCCACATTATCCTGACCTACGGTGAACCTTG
Source organism: Chionomys nivalis (assembly GCF_950005125.1). Classification (NCBI taxonomy): domain Eukaryota; kingdom Metazoa; phylum Chordata; class Mammalia; order Rodentia; family Cricetidae; genus Chionomys; species Chionomys nivalis. The sequence goes on from NC_080093.1 coordinate 35,490,060, forward strand.
TTTTGAAAAGTTTTCTATTCTTTCAAGCTCAGATGGAATTGATTCAAAGGAAGAACAATTCAGTCTATCTGCTGTATTGTTTCTCTGGAAGCCGGAGTGACCTCTCTCCCTTCCTAGTGCCAATACACACACAGCCCTGCATCCTCCTGCTCCCAGGGCTGCTTTTCTTTTCTATGCCACATGTAAAACATTAACTGGACCTCCATGATAGCTCGTTAGGAAGTCTCAAGAATATTTGCTACTATCATCAGCAGTGGATACTGTTCATGGTTCTGGTACCTCCTGTATACTGAATCCAGGATTTGACCAATGCCCCACTATCGCCAGGTGCAAACTCCAGTCCTCTCTCCTACATTAACATTATTCCAGCAGCCCCATTGAGCAGCGTCCTTGCTTCCTTCCTTGTCTCTTCATCAAACCCATTCTCTGAATAACAGCAGAGCACTGAAGTCAGCTGTCTCTGGGATCAACTCTGTTATGCTTCTCATTGGCTATACCCTGAGCAAGTTCACTTCCATCTGGAAACCTCCACTTGGTCATCTGGAAAATGGGAGTCATTGCCATTCCCCTTATAGTCATTTTCTATGGAATGTCAAAAGAGGTAACTGCATGCTAAGTTCTTGGCACAGGCCTACTATGTGTGAACATTATTACTGAATTGTAAAAGGGGTCTGTTTTGACATGATGAAAAGGTCTAGAGCAAGATCTATAAGGAAACTATCTAGACCCCATGTGCAGAAGCAACATTCCACTATTGTGGAATATTAGTGGAAGATGTGTTACATTCATTTATGCAGCAGAATATTTGTTTAATGATGCAAAGATGTGTCGCTTTATTTTATGCTGCATTTATTTAAATCTGTGAATCTGTGTTACTTTGCTTGCCTAAAACACCTGATTCGTGTAAAAAAGATATGAATGTCCAATAGCTAGGCAGGAGAGGGATAGGTGGGGCTTCCAGGCAGAGAGAATAAATAGAAGGAAAGAACGAGAAGAAGGAGGAGTGAGAAGGGGAGAAGGAGAGGAGGATGCCAGGGTCCAGCCACCAAGACACCCAGTCAGCAGTGGAGTAAGAAGTAAAGAAAGACATAGAATACAGAAAGGTAAAAGCCTAGATGCAAAAGTAGAGGGGCTAGTTTAAGTTAAGAAAAGATGGCTAGAAACAAGCCAAGCTAAGGTCAGGCAGTCTTAAGCAAGAATAAGTCTCCATGTACTTATTTGGGAACTGGATGGCAGACCCTCCCAAAGAGTAAAGAGTAAAAAAACATCAGATACATACTGTGGTGTAGATTACTGTTAGAACAATTGCCTAGCATGAGTGAGGACCTGGGTTTGATACCCAGTACAGAAAGAACCAAACCAAGCCAAACATAAGCCCACAACTTCAATTCTCAATGGTTCAAAGACTTGGAGACTTTATAGAAAGACAAGGGGTGAGATATGTAAAGGACACCAGGGAAATGGCATGGCTCATTCTGTCGCTTCCTCAGTGGAAGCCCTGCTGAACGGTGAATAGCGTTGTAAACCCCCACATACACCAAAGGTTTTAAAATATATTGGCATACACTCACTGGGCAGAATGATGGGTTTCATAAAGACATCTTCTTTCAAGCATATCATGTTCTTTGAGCACATTCAGCACCCTACTTTTCTCCCCTTCCTCCCTCCCACTTCTAGTCACCTGGGCACAATGTTGGCTAACATGGCCTCTTCCGTTAAAAATGTATGGAGAGGAATAAATACTCAAATACTGTGATGCATTACTAATAATAGACTACATCACAAGGCACCTCCATCACTGCTGCAAGCCTTCTAGAGTGTGCGGACAAAGCTACGTCACCTGATGTCTGTACACAGCTTCTTAAGTTATCATATATCTTTTAGTGGAGATTGACCCTAGGGCCTCACACATACTGAGAAGTATTCTACTGCTAAGCTGTGTCCTTAGGGTTTTTTTTTTAATGACTTTTGATTATTGAGATAGGATTACACACACCCTAAGCTCACTCTGTAGTCCAGGCAAGCATTGGACAAACTTATAATCCTCCTGCCTTAGCCTTGAGAGTAGCTGGCACTACAGGCCTGCAGCACTTGACTTGGACCTTTGATGCAGTTAAAGGATACAGTGAACTCAAGAGGAAGGAGGCTACTGTCAGCGTATCACAGCGGGCTATTTTACAGCTAACATTTTCATGGGACTGAATATCCTCAAATATTGATAAAAGTCTACATACATGAACCAGTAGCACAGTGGTCCATCACATTATCGAGTGTGATGTTCCATATGCTATACTTTTATACAAGTGGCCCCCACACACTAGGCCTTTACATCAATGTCAGTGAAAACAGCAAGCAGTGTGTGCTCTGATACCGTGCTGTCAGTCATGTTCCTAAGGAGAGCGGAATTTCTCACTCCTGTTATAATCTTGTGGCCTTGGTGTCATCTGCTGCTCAGCACTGCTGGTGACATTGTTATGTGGCAAATAACTGTATAATCAAAATCAGGACACACTGACAAACACCATAGGGGAATTCTAGTTAGAGAGGTACATGCCTCAGAGGAACTTGCCTGGGCTTACAGAGAAGGCTAAGATGTGATTGGCCATTGTAGGCTGTATTAGAGCTTCGATGCGGGAATTTTCTTGAGGGTGGGAATCTTATGTCTAAATGTGAACTTGGCTGAGGCTATGAGTGGAGAAAAGGCCATTAGTGATGAAAGGCTGGAAAGCAAGGTTGGGGTCAAACTGCAGGTGATCTTCAGTGTCACAGCGTTTGGGCACACTATGCCTTGTGCCATATATACATATACATACACACACACACATATATATACACATATATACACACATATACATACACACATACATATATACATACACACATATTATATATACATCACACACACACACACACACACACACACACACACACACACACACACACCTCTATCAACCCACACATCAATTTTGCTAGGCTTGGAGAGTAAGTTCACTGCCCAAGATCACTTATGTGATGAAAGAGAGGCAGAGTCAAGACCTGGTCTCGAATCCATCTAGTTCACACAAAGATCTTTTGCTAAAGTCAAACAGAGTCAGAGGTAGCTGAAGCTTTGAGGTGTGAGGGGGGACTTCAGGCAGGACCTGGCTTCAGGATACTATACAAATGTCTGTCACAGAGGGATGTATACAAACTCAGGAGGAAGACAGAACCTCTGACCAATTCCCTGGAGAGTAAATCTACAGGGTTGGTTTTATACTCACCAACTTGTACCCTGGCTAAAGGAGGTATGCCTGCGTGTACAAACAATGTTTCTGTGAGACCCTGGGCTGTGTTAAACATGGAACATGTTGCATTTGCCAGATGTTGTTCCAGATGTGTGGATTTGACTGTGTGTGATTTGACTGTGGTTCTCTGTAAGCAAGAGAACTACAGTCTCTGCAGAGACTGTAACTTTGTGTTTACCACTTCAGTCGAATGCCAGAACCTTCCCTACATCTCTCTATCACATTGGCTGGGTTACATGATGACACCTGACTTATTTACACATATAAAAGAATGAAGTAAACATTCACATAGAAGCATTTTTTTTAGTTAAGTGCGAATTATTCACTAATGTAAATAAAAACATGTTAATTCTCATATATGGAAATGCAATAGATATTTGGGCTAACTATTCCTTGTGCCTCTATCTGTCTGTCTGTCTTGTCCATCCATCCATCCATCCATCCATCCATCCATCCATCCATCCAATCATCCATCCGACTTTCTAAAATTCTCTTAATACACACAACATTTTGTGTTTTGAAGTGTAAATTAGTTGTCCAAGATCATTTATCTCAACACTATTTCCATTTTAGTTCCGATGAGGCTCCATTATCTTCTTTTGTAATGATTCTGTGAACTTCTTTCTCATTGACCGCCAGGGGTGGTAGTGGGTACTGGAACATGTCTAAATGACCCCATACTGTTCACATGTAAAGTTCATGTCACACACACACACACACACACACACACACACACACACACACACACACACACCAGAGAAGGGCTGATGATGATCAAACCCAGGGTTTTTTGTATGCTAACCAAAATAATGTTCTAGCACTAAGCTAAAACCTGACCCCTAAACATTTCTTACTTATTTTTAGTATTTCGTGGTGCTAGAATTAAACCCAGGGCCTCACATATGCCAGGCAATCATTCTACTGCCAAGCCATAGCCCAGTACTACATGCCTGCTGTTTCAGTGTCTTGTCTCTGTGGTTTAACAGTTTTCCTTCCCTCAGTCATGTGGTTCCTGAGTCCTAACTGAAACAAGTGGGGGTGCTAGCTTAAAACTGAGCAGAGAGTCATGGTTCTGGGGGCATTTGATAACCAGGACTGTGTATGATCTGGTGTGTGGGTTGTCTGATAGTGTCAAAATTCAAATTAAAGTTTTTATCTTATTTTATTATTTCATGCATCTTGCATGTATTCTAGGTTGTTCAGGACATTATATACTTTATATAAATTGGATATTGCCGTATTACTTTTTTTTTTTTTTTTTTTTGGTTTTTTGAGACAGGGTTTCTCTGTGGCTTTGGAGCCTGTCCTGGAACTAGCTCTGTAGACCAGGCTGGTCTCGAACTCACAGAGATCCGCCTGCCTCTGCCTCCCAAGTGCTGGGATTAAAGGCGCGCGCCACCATCGCCCTGTATTTTTCTGTTTGACTGCATGTGTGTACAGTTCTCACAGAAGCCAGAAGAGGGAGATAGAGTCCCTGGCGTTGGAGTTACAGGCAGTTGTGAACCATCTGACGTGGGTATTAGGGACCAGATTGAGTGTGCTGCACAAGCTGCAAGTCCTCTCAACTGCTGCACCCTCTCTCCAGCCCTTCTGATTTTAGCTGAGTTCTTTTCTTCCAGTATTTATGAGTAAGTGGAGGGTTGAACATATCCATACTCTGAAGGCAGAGAGTTGCTAAGTGAAGCCGTGTCTGTCTGTTAGTGGGAACAGCCAAGCGCTCATGGTCATGCTGCGGCACTTCTTGAAGCTTTGTGCCCCAGTAAGTCTCACTCCCCTCCCCGCAACAGCACTGAGTGTTAGCATTCGTATTTCTCTAGTGGAACGAAGGGCGACTTAAAAACACTCCTCGACAGTCAGGGAGGTGGAATTCCCTTAGTGCGAGCACATAGTTGGAGGCTTTGCTGCTCCTGCCGGATGACTCATCATGGTTTTATGGATTCTAGGGAGAAACAGCTTGATGCCTTTGTTGTTGGTAACCAGTGCTTCACAGCAAAGAACCTGCTAAGAGAAGGGGTTAGAGGGCTGTAGTGCCTGGCTGATCGCCTGGGTGGTCAGGCTGCTCTGCCGCCACATTGAGAAGTCGTTCTGCTATTGAAGCCCCTCCCTGATTTCATAGTCTCTCCCTTCCCACTTAATAGGTCTTTGAAAGAAAACCCATTATCTATGGGGAGAAAGAATCATGCTTGCTAAACCTTCGTTTGCACAGAATTTGCTCGCTCTCTCTTCCCCCCTCTCTCTCTTGCCCCGCCCCCCCCCTTCCTGAAACACCATCAGCTAACCACCCAGGGTAAAAAGAACCTTAGTTGGAAAGAAAAACACAGGGCTACTGAACCACCACCTCTCCATGGTTTTGGCAATAGTGACTCCTGCTTGGTCTAATTATCCAAATGTATTTCATCAGTGACGTTGGATCATTGTATGTTGTGTTTCTTAAGTAGAGAATTCCTTGTACACCTACAAAAAGCTGTAGTATAAAAGAAAGAAAGATGCTAAAGAAAATGTTGAGTTACAAAAACTGGCGTGGTAAATGGCATGCAGTCATGGTAAATGGCATGCGGCATGGTAATGGCATGAAAAGATGTGCATTTGAAGTTAGTAATCACAAGTATAAGAGCTGTATAAAATAAAATCTAACGATTTTCTGTCCATTACTTGGTATTCGTTTCTGAATTTCAGGGACAGAAATTGCTTTCTGTTGAATTTCTCCATTGTGTGACAATCGCAACAAAATGCCCGCCAGCTTCAGAGTTATGTACAGATAGTCATAACATTTGTTGATAGACATTTGTTGGAGGGGGATCCCTGTCTCATGCAACCCTACATTTCTTCTGGTTAGATTTCAGCCTGCTCTTCTCTTTCCTCCCTCATTCCTTCTATTTCTCTTTGCAAAGCTATTAGCTAGAAGTCTTAGAAGGCCACCAATCTGGTACATCTCCACCATGCTATCTTAAAGACAGCATGAACGGTACAGATCGAAGCTAGTGCGATACACTAATATGTAGGATGCGTATTATGAAGGATATGTACATATTGCACGTGTGTGTGTGTCTGCAATACTTCCTTTATGATCACTCTCAGCATTTATCTCACGGTTTAGATGTTGAGTAGAAAGGGCCAGAGAGGAGTTAGTTAATTCTTTGATCACTGCATTTTAAGGACACTGTCATTCTGAGTTTCTACACAGAGGAACTGAAATTTCGTAGACTTAATCAACACTTTTAGTTTCAAAAATGTCATCGGAAGAGCAGTTTGAGCTTCTAAAAGAACGAATGTAGTTGTTAGATAACGAACAAAATGTGCCTTTTGCGATCATAATTTCTAAAATAAAATATCCTATATTAACTGATAAATGAACCTAGATTTATCAGCGGGGAATATTAAAAGATTATACACTATAGAGCAGGCTCCTGAAGTCTTAAATAAAAGGAAAATGTTAGTTTCCTGAGGAGGAATCGGGTGTTATTTTCATCCACTCTAGAAATGGAAGGTCTGATTTCTGTAAGGAAGTAGAGTCTTACAACAGCATTACTGGCTCCTTACAGCTAGGAGCCACTCTGAAAGAGGAGCTAACGCCATATTCCAGCAACCATGAAGACAGACCATAGCCTTATGGTCTCCAGGCTTGATGGAATCAAGGCAATCTCTAAAGAAAACGGACTGGAAGTCTCTTCTGTCTAAAAAGTATGTATGATATGTTCTTTAACTATCAAAATATTACTCACTTTATTTCAGCATATGTCACTTGCTATGGTGATGACATTTGGAGTCCCAGCACTGAGAAGGCTGAGAGGCAGGGGGATCATGAGTTCAATCAAGACCAACCTGGGCTGCAGAGTGAGAATTATCTCAAAAACAAAAGACAAATCTAGTTATGCCCACGTATCTCATTCTCTTTCTTAGAAGGCCGCCTAGAACACACCTTCCATGTTACACGGGTCCATCAGGGAAGACCATCCTCCACCTAGAGCTTCCAGGGAGGGAAGACTCAGGTCATTTTCCCAGTTGCTCGAGTTTCAGAGCCTGTCTGTCTGTCAAGCCTGGTTCAGTCCCACAAGAACTCCCAGATGTGACAGGCCGTCAACAGCTTTGCCGGGCATGACAAGTTTCATTTCAGGCAGTTCAGTTTGTAATTTCAAGGGGACCGGCTGCTGTTCTGGGCCCAGTCAACTGCAGGTTTCAGTTGCTCTTCAAGCACTGCTTCAATGAACATACTCAGCAGTCACAGTGTGGCCTGGGCCAGTGGCAAGGACAGAAAGACCTCACAGACCCTTAATAAAAAACACAGTTTGCTGGCCTTCTAATACAGTCCTCATAATGTACACAATAAAATTTCCCCCCCGTGAAAGCCTAAAAGTAATTTGGTCATTGCATCACAATTGTACCTCTTTATGGGGTGTGATCTATACACATTGTGCAATGGCTTAGATCAGGATAACCCTGTCTCAACTTTCCAAATATTATATATCAAAACACAAGTTTATATCTGTTAACTATTACTCATTATGCATTATCTATCCATACTATTGTGCTATGCTATATCATATAAGTACTTCAGATAAGATTATTTAGTTTATTAGTCTTGTTACTTGAAAATCAGTCATCTTAATTCTTGTTTTATAGATAGTGTGCTAACAGTATTTCCATCAGAAGCCATGAAGGAAGTGAATTAACAGCTATGAAATAATGGAAAGATCATGCTGTATTCTTGAGGAACCTGGGCTGATTGACATTCATGGTGCCAAGCTCTAGCAGACACTCAGCAAAGGCTGCTGCTATTGGTAAGAGTCCACTGTCCTCAAGGGCTGGGTCAGCTGGCTCACCCTGCAGCTTCCATCCTGTCGTGGATATTCTGCAGAGTGCATTTGAACTTCTGCCAGTGTGATCAGCATCACATATAAGGATAATGTTTAGTACAAAAGGGAGTTTACCCTACAGTGTTGGGAGACCATAGTGTGTTTTGTCTTGCTCCATGCAAGTAGGGTTTATGGGTTTGTTCTTTTTTATACTGTTGGAATAAAGAAATGATAATAAGTAGGTTATTTCCCTTAGGAGTGGGAAAACTTGGTCTGGCTTCACATGTTTTGGGACCCAGAAGGAGAGACTCAGGTCAGCTTTAACAGGGAGAAGAACAGCTTGTCAATTAGTTGTCTGAGCCTCCTGGAGGCTCATTCCAGTAAGGTAATTTCATGTTATATATCTGGGAGAATGTTTGGACAGGCTGAGGGCCAGTTGTTTCAGTAACTGCTGCTATAAATCCTCCATTCCCCTGACAGTGGTTCTCTCTCTCAGATACCTTACCGGGCAGAGTAAATGCCAGTCATGGGGGCTGTAGTCCATGTAAAACTAGGCTTGGGGCTAGTGAGAATGTCTGTTCCCCTCAAAAAAATTAATCTATACATTTCTTTGCATTTTGGTTCTACCCAGGGCCAGGGGCTATCTTCCTTATTATCAAACGCATGGAAAAGTATTTTTAAATGAAAAAAAGTGGAAGCCTGGAGGAGCCACAAAGATACAGTTTTTCCATGTATCCACAGTCTAGTTACAAAGTCAGCTATTTCTCAGACCCAGCACTTGTCAACCATTCCAAAGGAGAAAAGGGACAGAGATGAGCATTCTTCAGTGGAGCATGAACAGGGATTCACTTTGGTGGTTCTGATCTACTTATAATGTGTGTGGATGCAGCATACCTCGTGGGGCTGGTACAGTGACCTATGACCCTGCAGAAGTGGGTCATTGCTTTATAAATCGGCAGCGGTAAGGAAGCAGTCTTGCTGGTGGTAACACACTAGGAAATGGGACTTACATGGAGACCTTGCCGGAGCTACTCTGAAAGCACATTGATGGGAAACACAAATTCAAAGGCAGGCAGGCGGGGCTGGCAGCTCGTTTGGGAAAAACCTGCATTCATCACAGCCAGGACAGGCTAGGTCTTCATATTTCTTATTGCCATGCAATTACTTCTTATCCCGTGGCCCCTTCACTGGGGCTGTGTTCTCGGAACAAAGGTTCTTTGGTAGGCTTCCAGGAAGGTCAAAACCCACAATGTCTGAGAGCCAGTGCCACTCACCAACTCAGGAAGTTGCCCAACTAAAGTGTGTGGACATTAACTCCATTAAAATTCACTGTATTATATGAAATTCATGAGTGGGAAGGGCAAGTAGGAAGGGTCATCTCTGTGTTATAAGGTTTAACAATGCCCCCTATTCAAATGTTATAGTCACAGGCGATCTTTAGTAGTCTCCTAAGCAGCACTCCCACACAATTGGTGGGGTGGGGGTGTCTCTGTTAGGCAGATGTGGGATTAGCATACAAGTCAATCCTAGGGTTTAGATAGACTCCGTAGGTTTGTGGCCTTGATGTCCGGAGGACCCCAATGGTCATTTACCCCTGCCACACAGATGCCCTGCAGAGAGTTTTCATAGTGTGGTGAAGATGGAGGTAGATGTTAAGACCACTGAACGGGGACTCCTCACAATCTGACGTACATCCTTCAAAACTGACAGCCACTAGGGCTAAGTGCTACTGGTGCTTTAGTTTTAAACTCAGCTTAACGTTTTCAGAGGGGGGTGCTACTCTGAAATGGAATGATCCTGCCTTATTTTTCAGATGTGTGTTTCTGTAGATTGTATGTGTATGTATGTGTGTTTGTGTGTCTGTGTATTGGTAGGTGTGCACGCATATGCCTGTGGGGCCCAAAGTTGATGTTGGATGTCTTAATGATTTTCCACCTTAGGTTTTTGAGGGAGTCTCTCACTGAACTTGAAGCTGACTGATTGAGCTATATTTGCTGGCCAGTGAGCCCATGGGAGCCTTCTGTCTTTGCCTTCCCAGTGCTGGTGTGACAGACACATGACATGGGCACCTGGTTTTTCTGTGGATGCTGGGGACCAAAGCTCAGCTCTGCATACTCGCATGGCAAACATTTTATCCACTGAGCCATCTTCCCAGCTCCTAGAAGATCTAATTTAAACAATGTTTATGAAGAGTGTTCAAAGATATGGAATTTAATTGCTAAATGAAACCTGTACTGTATAAATATCCACTACACGACTACAACTATGTTTAAAAACAAAGAGAATAGCCTAAGAAATCATATGTATAAAGAACAGCCATTGTGGAAGAAAACTCCAGCTTGGGGCACCCTAGATGATACTGTCCCTTCTTTTTATGATGGTAGTTCTAACCTTTTTATAATCAACATATTTTCATCAGTATCTGTTACACAATTAAAGAAATCAAATCAAAGTTGTATTCAACTGTAAGTTTCACGTTCACTAAGAAATGTGAAATTAGTTTCATACATGAAAAGAAACTCTTACTATAGAAATCCCTAAAGACCAGATGAATGGGACTGGGCCTTGCAGACAGGCATTCTGTCTCACCAGCTCACTTGACGGTGAGACTTCTAGGCTAGAAAGTTAGAGTGATGTGTGCAGAGAGTCTGGGCTTTTTATTAAGTAAGCCTACATTCAGGTTTTCATGATCCCCTCGATTCTTGGGAGAAAATATTTAGCCTATCTGTGCTTTAGAGGTGGAGGTGACATTAATATCTCTTTAAAGGTAATTTTCAGTTTAAGACGGGGAGAATAAGCACACACACACACACACAAACACACACACACGAATGCATGCATGCATACATGTGTGTATATATAATTGTCCAATACCAAACGTGTACCGGATACAACATCCTTGTTATTTTTATTACATCTACTTATTTACTTGTAGTTGAGGAAGACAATGAACTCTGCATCCTGTTGCATCGACTTCCCAAGTGCAGTGGTTGCAAGGGACTGCAACCAATACTACACCATACCTGGTGGCATCTGTGCCTCCTCCTCCTCACAGTGTTGCTCTTCTTATTAGTTGAACTCTGACTTCTCAATGGACTTGGAATATTTTGCGTGTGCCACATGCATATGTAGCATGTGCATATGAATGTGCTGGTGTGCATATCTGTGCACACTTGAGGAGGCTAGAGCAGGGTGCTGGGTGGGTGGCTTCCTTTGTCACTTACTGATGTGTTTGCCCTGACACTGTCCTAGAAGCTCATTTTTTTTACCTAGACTTGCCGGCTGGTGAGATCTTGGGATCTGTTTGTATCTTCAACCTAAGGCCAGGTACTTATCAATACTGGTCATCATGCCCAGCTCTTCATGTGGGTGCTGGGATTTGAACTCGGGATGTCATGCTTGCACAGCAGATATTCCTACCACCTGAGATATTTCTCTAGTCTCCGCCTGCAACATTTTAATGCCTTTAATTTGGGTTTATAAAAAAAATGAAGATTTACTGTCTCTTTTTGTTTAATTGTGGTAAAAATACCCAGAACTTGAAGTGTAGAATATGACGTCACTAACAACACTAAGCATGTCACTAGCTAGGTATAACAGCACTGGGAGTTGGCCCCTCTCTGCTTCTCATTACTTGTGCTGTCAAGCAACCTTGCTCTCTGCTTCTGAATCTGACTTTCTTAGATTCTCCAAAGCCGCTGTCTTCCAGCATTGGGTAGAATGAGTAGTTAAGATCATGACATATTTTTCTAATGGACAAGTTATCTCTCAGTTTCCATAATTCTCCAATTTTGTCCTCATTTTTCTGCCTTTACTGAACTTCCTCAGGGGCATTTTGTTTTCTTGCTGTCTCTTCTCCCCTCCCCTCAAGAACCCTGTGGGGTGTACATACAGGATTTTTCTTCCAAAACTATAGAAATTTTACTCACTCAGGGCACCAATGAGCTCTGTTTTCTAAATCTGTTGGCCGATTTTAATATTCGCAGCGTGGAGTGCATCAGAAAAGAGCGCGCCTCCCTGGAAATTCTTTCTTCACTTGGCTCCAGCACAGACCTTTCTTTGTGGGTTTTTTCCCTTTTCCTGTGTCACTGACCTTTTCGCTGGTCTCCTTTGGAGCTTCCCTTCTCTGCTGGGTATCTAAACGTCATGGTGACCCAGGTCTCAGCCTTGGCTCCCATGTCTCTCTGTGTTCCTTCCTCAGTAACTCATTCTGTTCCATGGTGCAAATACAGTAAGCATTGCCAGTCACACACCTCCCACTCTAACTGTTCCTGGAGCCCAAGTTCATAAATCACTACTTTATGGCAATGCCCCTAAGCTGTCCAATAAGATGCTTCAAATAATCTTTTCCAAAATAAAGTCCACTTCTTTTTTAAATTCTTCTCTCACCTTATTAGATGGGCATGCAATTCTCATTATAGGGCCAGGAATCAGAAAGTAGCCATTGCCTCGTCTTTGTCCATGATGTCTCATCTGGTTTGCCAGACAAGTTCTGCTAGTTCTAGGTTCAAGCAAGACTCCCAACCCAGCTATGCCTGTTTCACTGTCTCTCATTCCAGTACATATCACCATCCCCTTTGTTGAGATTCCTAGGGACATTCCTTGTTGCTCTGCCTGCTATCATGCTGGCCACAGACCAAGGTGTTCTTTTGAAGGCCCCAAAAGATCATGTTACTGCAGGGCTCATAACCAGACAGGTTCCCGTCTGACTCAAAGCACACACTCTGCTGTGTTTGGTTGGTACCTTCACTCCCCACCCCAAGGCTGCTTCTGCAACAACGTCTATCACCTCAGCTCTTACCAATTTACTTCCGGGTACTCTAACCTTCTTGTTATATCTCTAATGCTGTAGGGACCACTGGTACCTTTGCACCCATGCCTCAATCTTCTTGGAATATTCTGTCTTTAGATCTTTGACAGTGAGCCCGCCCTTCATTGTTTTCCAACAGCACGTTCAGTGGTAGACACTGAAGGAGGGCTTCTCTATTCTCCCTTTGTATACACTCATCAAATCCATGCTGGGCGGAAGTGGTCAGAGACAATACAAAACACCCCCCACATCAGGAGTTTGGTGCTAGAATAATATCTGGCAGATAGTAGACATGCTATGTATGTTTCTGGAGAAACCAAAAAATGGTTTGGGGAACAGAAGACTATCACAGGAACTTTCCCTTGCCCTGTGTGACTTGGAAAGGGCTCAGCTCTGGGAGAAATGTGAATGGATGTTCCAAGCTGAAGCCTACTCCATGGGCTCCAAGCTGAAGCCTGCTCCATGGGTTCCAAGCTGAAGCCTGCTCCATGGGTTCCAAGCTGAAGCCTGCTCCATGAATACTTTCAGTAATTCCTGAGTCCCTTGTTTATTTATATACAGTGTGTTATGTGCCTGGCAGCTGTTCTGTGTCCAGCCCTCTGTGTGCCTGGATCCAAGGGGTATTGGGAATTTGAAGGCATGTTACAAGATATATGGAATATCCTTCTTTTGGAGCCTTCTGTCTTGTCCCATTAGGTTTCAGAAAGCTATAGAGTATTGCTAAACTGGAGAAATGACAATCAGTCCACACACAAGGATACAAGGCAGCTGCAGTGGACCTTGGCCAGAAAGTTAACAAAATTCTGAGAAGACCAATGAGTAAGGCAAAAAGAGTGAGCATGCTCCTTACCGTGAAGGAGACAAAGCATTTCAGTTCCCCTCCAAGGAGAGGTTGGCTAAGGTGAAACAGGTAAACCCCAGGATAGATGAGGCAGGACTATGGGAGTAGCAACAGCCTCGGGGCAGTGTGTACTTGCTCCCCCATTGGGGTGCTTTCATCAGGGTTTGGATTTGATGAAGGCAGATAATGAATTAGGAGAGTGTTACATGTGCCCAGCATCAGGACCACTGGCCCTGGCTGCACCTTTGAAATCTGAAGAATGCCCTCCTTTATTGAGCTTCACCATGAATAAGAGGCACTGGTGGCATGTCAGTGGTGACATGAAGCTCTGTGGCCAAGCTCCCACCACAGGAGTGTTTTATGTGTATTAATTAGCATGGGAGAGAAATGGTGAGTATCTTGTTTTCAAATCCTAGGTTGACCGATGACCTGTAGATGTAGTGACCTCTGTAGTTCATTTTCAATCCCCTTCCGTTTTCTACTCGCTCCAATCCTACTGGATCAAAAACATCTCCGCAATTGTAAAAGCACAAATTTCAATCACAGTTGGAGAAAATGACAGTGGAAGATGGCAAAAAGCCTGGAAATATCTATTCTGAAGCAGTCGGTTCCTAGCTTGAATCCTATGGCTTTAGTCAATGGCGGGATTACCGGAAAAGTATTAGAGAATCAAAATTAATCTGATTATTTTTGGGGGCCCGGAACTGAAATCAGACCTTGCACTTGCTAGATAAGTGGCCAACCATTGGGCAACATCCCAGTTCCCCCAATAATTAAATAATTAAGCTGAAAGTGACCAGAGTTTTATTTTCAACATTTATTTTCTCCCTGCTATTGGATATGCTTAGAAATTAGAGTTTGGAAATCATTTGCATATAAGAGTTGAGATCAGAAGGAGATGTCTGGGAAGAATAAATTGAGGTGGCATCTTGCCCCGCCGTGGCCTTCCCCATCTGCATCTCTCACCTTTCTGTCACCCGACCTGAAACACTAACTAGCCAGTGCATTTGGATCAGAATGTGTCCTCTGTTGAAAGCTCACAGACGTTGCAAAGTTAAAATGCCACCCTCCTTCATACACGGAACTCTGTAAACCCTGGCTCCAGGTTCCCAGGGTAACAGTACAGAAGAGGAGTCTGTGTCAGGGGAGGTGAGGACCTGTGGTGAACACGGTAAAAGAAGATGAGAAATTCTTTTCTGCCATTAAAAGGAACTTGGAAGGGGGCTCATGGCAGCAATCCTGCAGAGGAGAGAGTGGAAGCTACAGACTTGGCTTCTTTCTTTATATTTAAAATGCTAGTTATGTGTATAGAGATATATAATAATGTGTACATATATGTGTTTTGTGTCTACTCACAGTGGTTGCACATCTCTGGGCACAGTGTGACATCTCTGTGTTCCATGACCTGATACGCAGTTGTCTACGCTTGCCCCAGACCCTCCGACCATTCTTCTACTCCCAACTTACATGGGGCAACGTTTTAGTTTCCACATGGAAACAAAAGCACGTGGTGTTTACAACTACTTTCCCAGGTCGGGTGTCTTCCAAGGAAGGGGTACCCTCTTTTCTTCCTTCCCCCTTTCCTCCTTGATTTCTTATTCTTAATCTCCGCAAAAATGAGAAATTAGTTAAAATATTTAGCTTGTTTTCTGAGAAAACAGGTTCTGCTCTATAAGTAGAATATTGCCCATAGATAAGTTGATGACTTTCTGAAATGCATGATTGATGATTTCACACAAAAAGGTTACCTTGGCAAACATGGCCAATGATAAAGGTGAGGTTTACATTCTTGCTCAGAGACTGCTAAATATTTATCAGCACCTTTAAAGGCAACAGGGTGCTTAAGGGCCTTTTTCCAAAAAGGATTTTAAGTAATTAATTGATCAATTAGTGTGTGTATGTGAGGGGGTGACAGAAGAAGGCCTGAGATATACCCTAGAACTGGAGTTACAGGCAGTTGTGGGCCACTTGACATGGGTGCTAACAACTGAGCTCTTTTGTGTTTTATAAGACAGTGAGTTCTCTAAAACATGGATGCATCTTTCCAGCCCATTAAGGAACACTTGTGGTTTCATGGTCTTTATATGTCACAGTGCAGAGCTCTCGATTGCAGTCACTCTTAACTCTTGGAGTCACTGCTACCTTGGGAAATGGGAAACCTATGTATATTTTCCCCCCATGAGATCATGCACACTAAATCATGCATTTGTTTTCAGAGGGTTCACAGGACTCTCTACAGACTGAATTGTTTAGGGATTTTAGGCTAGGGATTGACGCTTTAGTGAATGGAGGGAAAACACAAGGCTATGAATGAAAGAACATTCCTGTTAGCAGTAGCTGTGGAGTAGGGCTGAGGATCTATATGGGACTTAGTGCATTTAAGATCTTAGCAAAGTCTGGAAATCATTTGAATACAAGAGTTGGCATCAGAAGGAGATGACTGAGAAGAATTAATTGATGTGGCATCTTAACCCTATGTACCCTCTCCCACCTTTATTTCTTGTCTCGATGTCATTCTACCTGGGACACTAACCAGTAATTTCCTTTGGATCAGTATGTATCCTCTGAGGAGGTTCACATACATTGCAAGGTTAAAAAGCCACCTCCCTCATACATGGGATAAACTCAGCGAGAACCTCATGTCAAGCAAGAACCTGAAGGTCCTGATTCTCCTGTATCCTCCTTTGGAGTGGCAGGGATGACATTATAAACCTTCACCACCCCATTTTTAGGGTGTCCTGGGGATCTGACCTGGGGCTTCTGATAGACCAGTGCCTTCCCCTCTGAACTACATCCCCAGAACCCATATTAAATATTTGAGTAAGACTTTGTCATTCAAAGACTTTTGTTCCTCCTGCATTACACAAATACGAAAGCTAGAGAGCCTGTAATCTGCCCTGTAGGCCCATCACATGCGATGTCCAGGAAGGCTCCACAGTCCTATAAAACAAGAAGACGGGTCACCCCATAGGAATGTTGCCAGATTTTAGAAAAATACTAAAATGTATCTTTGTCTGGGTCTCTGTCAAATGATTCAAAATTTTTGGTCTGAATAAAATCAAGTTTGTTTATATAAGAAGAAAAAGAAGAAGAAGTGTTGCCGGAAGACAAGAAACAATGATTTCTTTTGATTTGTTCTCAGGTACTCAACACTAATTACGTGAAGGGACCCTGTGCTAGACCTTTAGGGGACACAGACATGTAGAAGGCTGTCTTTTTCATTGAGCTGCAAGCTGTCTTGCAGCAGGCAAACTTTGCATCCTGGTGAGGTGGGGCTGAAGAGAGCGCTTTCTGGCCTGTGTTCTGCTTAGGTTCACATCCACACTTTCCGTCAGTTGTGCAAAGCTGGGGATGGGACGACGCCTTTGTTTGTTTACTTGTCTGTAAAACACAGACTGTTCTCAGGGTGACCCTTCAGTTAGTGTTCTAAGTTTGTTTATCTTTTGGGACTGGGTCTCCTGTAGCCCACACTGACCGTGTAGCAAAGGATGACCTAGAACTTCAGGTTCTCCTGCATCTACCTCCCCAGGGCTGGTATAAGTGTGCACGATGGTGCCCACTTTTCAATTTGAATTCTTTTGGTGTCCAAGTTCATGAGAGGGATAAGCTTGCCCATGCATTCACATGTGGTGGTCAGAGGCCAAAACAAGTCTCCTCCTCCATTACTCCCACTTGATTTTTCAAGGCAGGGCCTCTCTTCTGCAGTATCCAAGACAAACTGATATGTCCACAACATTACCCCTTTACCTAAGGCCCAGGGAACAAGGTGGAAGAGGGGCCAGAAGATTGTGAAGCCAGAGTACCAGGACGTCTTCTGGGAGATAGTGCCTTCTGCATGTGACAGGGAAGCTGTACCTGTGAAATCCCAACCACATGGCCGCCTGAACAAGACCAACACAATGACAACATCAGCTGACAAACCAATGGGAATAAAGGAACTCTTATAAGGCTTGTCACGAGATGAAGAACTGGAGGCAGCCAATGGCTGCTGAGAGAAGAATTAGCTTTCTCCAGTGATAAGCTTCCTGATAGGTTATCAGTATCCCAAGTGGTCAGCCCCAAACACACACACACACACACACACACACACACACACACACACACACCCAAAACACTGAATGGGCTCAGCATGTTGTATTTACATTTGTGTGTGTAACAATGACAATTGAAGAAGGGGTCATAAATTTGAGAAGGAATAGTAGGGATACAAGAGAAGTAGGGATACAAAAGCAGGGTCTTGGACTGGATCTACAGTTCATTGTTTAGGCTACAAGAGCCGGTCAGCAAACCCTTTCCATCTGCCTGGGTCTGTTTTTCAGCACTAGGGTTTCTATTTCTGGATTTTATGTGGCTACTCTGGATCTGAACTTACACGGACAGCATTCCGTAACCTTCAATCTGGGATATTTGACTAAAGCTCTATTAGACAATTTTGTTATTTAAAGTTCTAATGATTTTCTGGCTCTTAAAAACAGATTTCTGAAAAACATTTATTATAATCACATTTTTGAAGTCATGAAAATATCATGCATATAGTTAAATTTAAAAATCCTTGGGTGTAAACAATTATCTCAATTACGTAAAAACTATTAATAGAAAGATGCACTAATGTAATAATGATATTTATTTAAAGTTCTCACTTATTATTACCTTTGTCCCATATATTTCTATGGTTGAATATATTTTTTTTTTGATTTTTCTAGACAGGGTTTCTCCGTAGCCTTTGGTTCCTGTCCAATATTTTTATAACTAGAAAAACAATGCAATTATTATTGTCAATATTATTAGCTTATGAAAGCCATAGACTCATGTCCTAGCTTTGTTGCCCAGAACCATACACAACTGTTAGGCACATCTCTTAGACAGGTTACAGGTCAAATATTTCTTTGTGTGTGTGTGTTTGTTTCTTTTTGAGACAGGGTTTCTCTGTGTAACAGCCCTAGCTGTACTGGAACTGGCTTTATAAACCAGGCTGGCCTCCAACTCACCTAACTTACACAAGCCAGTGCCCAGAGACAGGACCTTGCTTAACAGACTGTGTTCTCAGCTTTCGCAGCTTTAAAGGGACAACCATTCAGTGATCGGTTGGTGCAATTAAACTCACCCACACTCTGCTCCCTTAAACAGTGTGCTAGTTTCTGCTCATGCTCTCTCTTTTTCTCTGCCTTGCTCTTCTCATGTACCACAGAATGGAGGACTATTTCTAGATTTATCACATGCTCCTTGCCCATGATTTGTAAGTAAAAAATATTTGAATTACTTTTCTATCCTCATACCACACAAAGACACACATGCATACACATAATTAATATTTCTGCAGCACTGTGTTGAGTTTGTGCCTTGTGTGCAAAGAAAGATGGCTGTTCCTGGGCGTGGTTTTCCCTGGGATGCCAGGTGGAGTAAGGTAGGAAAGTCGCAAGATCTGGTTCCTAGTATCAGATCCAAGTCAGGCAGCAGCCACCAAGCATATCTTCCCAATGTGAATACTTTCTTTCGTAGAAGAGACTCTACATGAGCTATCAACAGCATCTTTCTGCATAGACTGCTTGTTTTAGGCTAGGTAGCTCCTCTGATATTGGAAGCCCGATTTAGCAAGGGGTTTTTCAAACATCCTCTAACTCATTGAAAGTGTTTGAACTTAAGTTATTAAGATGAAGTTCAAATAAAGTTGAAGTAGTTCAGGGATAGCTCATTATCTATCTCTAAAATATTTCCCATTTCTTTCCAAACATTGTGCTACATAGTGTCGGTATGATCCATTCCTGAACACTCTTGTCTCAGAGATGAAAGGTTTCTCCTCCTGGCCATAAGAAGCTTATGGAGTGTGCCTGGTCATGGGAGTTATGTAAAACTTGCAGAAGGCCATCTACTTGGGTTGAATGTTTTTGAATGGGGCTTCAAAGACAAAATCATGAGTTTAATTACAGCAAGTAAGTTTTGCCTGGTTTCAGGAGGCCCTATAGCTGATGAACTAAGTAAGACATAATTAGTTGTTCATCGAGCTGTAATCAGTCGACTGGCTGATTGGCCAAGGTGTAGTCAATTATGTTTTCTGTGCCTGATGTCTGCTAGCCTACAGATTGTGAGCAGATGTGTTAAAGCATGTTCTCAGAACCCAATATAGTCTGTGATTTTCCCTATTGGTGAGACCTTCTTTGTTTTTCTCTACTTAAGCACTACTAAGTTTAATTAGTCTAAGGAACTTTCTCTTCTGCTATCATTTAGTAGAAGGTGCAGAGGAGGAACTTGAGTGATAGCCTACCCTAGCATCAGGTGGCCAGACACAGTCATTTCCCCCCTCCCCCAAGCCCTGCTCTGAGTCCTCCACGCTTCTACATTTTTGCTACACCTGAGGACAGTGGATAAGTACTCTCAATTTTTATGGATTTGTGTACGGAGTTCCTGATTATTATTGAGCATAGCTTTACTCTAGATGATGTTTGGAAGTCACAACAAGCTGGCTTGCTCTCTGTAGGAGAGGCCCCAGGTTTCTGGGTCAGACAGTGAAAGTGTGAGGTAACCAAGTAATAGGAAGTCACAGGTGTTCTGAATTCCAAGGAGTCTAGGACTCCATTACCTGGAATTTTACTGCAGGGTAGTTTGTGCTGGGGAGGAACTTGCCATCTCCTGGGGTTTGGTGATGTTGCTTAGGTAAGACAGAAACTACACTGAGTCCAGCATCTGGAACCTTCCACTTTGGAATTTCAGTAAATGGGAATTGCTAGAACCTGTACTTTATTTTGTTAGAGAACCGGGAAGAAATAGAGAACCAGAAATATTTTGGAATTTCAGTGGCTACAATTTAAAAAATTTAATTCGTGTTAATGATTGTGCAAAGGTGATGGGATGGTTTGAATGGGGTGGGGAGAGGTGATGGGGGGCGAAGGCAAGTGTTTCACTATACAGTCCAGGCTGGCCCTACAATCTTCCCTCGGTTTCCATGTGTTGGGATGGGATGATCTAACTAAAAGGCACAGAGAAGTTTTGAGAGGACTCGATGAGGAAAACACATTATAGAAATGCATCCTTCGGGTCACTTAAACCTTCAACTGGGAAGTGGGGAGAGGTATCCCAGCGTGGAATGGAAGATGCTTAGCCTGACCTACCTGGTTCAGAAGACAAGACTGGGCAGGGAAGGGGTCTCATCTACTTTTACCATTTTAAGTTCTATTTTAGTGTAACATGGTTGCATCATCTATGTACAGCACAGCTGTGTGAGCCCTTGCACACATGCGTGAGCTCCATCATCTGCATATGACATACTCATGTCAACCCCCTGTTCACATGTGCCAGGCAGCTTTGAAAAGCTGGAAGCGCCATCTTCAGCTCTCTCTCTCTCTCTGCACACCAACCTCCATCAGGGCTATATACACACCCTCAAATAAACTAAGCAGGTTTGTTGCGTGTTCTGTGTTTCTTTCTCACTCGTGCCAGGTAATTTCACTGTTAATGGCTTGTTTTTCTGTGGCTGAGAAGTTCAGAATGGCTTTAGTTTTACAGGGTTGTTGGAGAGCAAAAATATACAGAGTATGCCTGGTATAAATGCTTTCTACTCTTTATGGAAATCTGTCAGTCCATGGAGTGTACAGGTGGGGATAGTGGATCACCAGGGCAGGCTTAGTCAGAGCAAGGCAGAAGGAGGGTGTGAGCGAGGGTGTAGAATGCAGATGATGAGACGTTCACACCTAGTCCTAAAGCCGAAGTTCTAATAGCAAACCAAAGGAAAAGCATCACACATCAATCTTTGATAAACATCAGCTTATGGAGCTGGGAAGG
Source organism: Chionomys nivalis (assembly GCF_950005125.1). Lineage (NCBI taxonomy): Eukaryota > Metazoa > Chordata > Mammalia > Rodentia > Cricetidae > Chionomys > Chionomys nivalis. The sequence continues at coordinate 35,511,564 of NC_080093.1, forward strand.
AGAGGGAGGAAGATGGAAAGCGAAAGTGAATTTAAGAAGTACAAAGAAAATGGAAAGTTGAGACTCTAAATTAGATCTGTAGAAAAGTCTCAGCAGGAAGAGAAAATGGAATGCCCAGTACTTCAAAGAAAGGTCTGGAAAGGAGACAAAATGGTGATCTAATGTCCTTGCTTCCATTACTCCATTAGCACATTGTTTTTAGCTTGATTTTTTTTTTTTGAGAACTTCATACATGAACCCCACAGCTCGCCACTCTTGACCCTCCTCCCTGCCTCTTATCAGCACATGTTGTATTTCCTGGCCTTACTTCTGTGTCCTACCCAAGGGAGACTATGATCCTAATGAAGTGACACAGCTTCAGATACTATGAGGAGATTATATCAACCAGCCTTATCAATCAGTGGAGCGTACTGATTGTGTATCCATTATGGTCTAAGTTAAGAGGAGATATAATGTGCCCTTCCCCAGCCCCATCCTGCTCTTTTTCATGTTTCCTAGCAGATGTTGCTATGATTGCTGTGCTCTGAATATTTGTGACCGGCCCTCCACATTTGCATACATTAAATCTTAATCAGAGTCATGATGGTGTCACCAAGCGGGGTGCTTACTTGGTCATAGAGGCTTCACCCTCATGAATGGGATTAGCATCTTCAGAAAAGTGTTCTGAAGAAGCCTGCTTGCCCCTTCCATCCTGTGGAGGCTCAGAAAGAAACCATCTTTTATGAGAAAGTCCCTACCAGATGTCTAGTCTTTTGGTACCTTGCTCTGAAATTTACCATCTTCTAGAACGTTGGGCAATAAACTTTGTTTATAAGACACTTACTCAGGGGAAGTCCAAATTGACCAGAATTGGACAGTAGTCCTTATATGCTTCTTATCTGATAAAGTTTAAGGAAAAATGGGTTCATTTTCATTCCTGTCCATTCTAATTTGCTAAGTTGGATAAATGCTGCTAATACCATTTCAGTGCTTATTGGTTTTAGAACCATTGTTGCAAACGAGAATTGGCTCTAAGGAAGTAAGTAGGAAAGCCATGCTCCTAAGTCATAAAGGCTATAAAAGTGCATTACACAGTCTCTCAAATATTCTGAAAAAACAATATTAAATTAATTTTATCATAAACTGTAATTAAGAAATTTCCACTCCCCCTTTTCAAACCACCAGATCTCCAATAAATTCTCAATATACAACTGAAAGTCAAAACAAACCACTGGGCAGATACATCATTCTCGCAACTGTAGGTTAGGAGTAAGAAATAATAGTGGCATAATTACTATAATTCTTGAAGCTTTCAACCAAAATCATGTGATGAAGTAGGAAAATTGCAATCTTCTAAATTTCAAGTTAAGAATACAATTCAGATCCCCCCTCCTGTAATATCTCCTAATCAAGTAGTACTAGGAAGCCATCTTGAACAAAGCAATAAATGTGTGTGAAGTCATTAGTATTTTATTTAATTTTTATTTTCCAACATAAATGTGAAGTAGCATTTTGCCTTTATGGGGAAAATCTGGTGTATGAATACTTTGAGGGAAATATCATGAACAAAATGCACTTATTGCTGGTGTTGACTCAATGGGTCATTGTCAAAATCAACCTCAAAGGCTCACTCTCCTGCCACTGACTTAATTTTTGCAGGATCCCATTAAAAGAACATCGCCTTCATGACAGTGGGAAGCAATTCTAGAAGACGACACACCCTATCCCAAAAAAGTTTGTCCATAGAGTTGGGAACACTGTTTAGAATTTGTTGATTATTACTTGTACTAGATAGAGAGTTGGGGTGAAAACTATGCTTGTTCAAAAAGGAGGGGGGAGATAGTAATAGTGGGCAATAGAGTGAATATTTGTGAGCTATTATATATTTGTTACTTTTGTTTACATTATTTGTACATATATACAAAGTTATTTTGTCAGATTGTTTATATGCATATTTCTACCTCGGTTTAGGACATTTTGTATATTGATACAACTTTTAGGGTATATTTTCATATTATTATAGGTTAATAGTTGTTCCTATTTGTTGTATATACAGTTAGATCAATTAGGTTCTTTAGATACATAGAGATTGTATTCTGTCTAGATAGGTATTCTTCAACCATTTCAAGGATCTGTGGAACATAGCATTTAAATAACTTAGGGTTCTGTTGACATGAGACATGATTGCTTTTGAAAGCACCAGTTTATTCCTGAGAGAATGTTGAGCTTGTTTTCTTCTTGGCAAAACTGGCCTTTGGGCAAGGAACTGACAATGCCTCAACCACTGACAAGTTACATACTATCCGGAAATGGATAAGCAGAGCTGTCAAATCCTGCCAAGATAGGGTAAAATGGTTTTGAAAAATTTCCTGCCTCTGAGAATGGTCTGTCAGTTGCAGTAGGCCTTAGCCAAAGTTGGTTGGTTCAACGTTGCAAAATGAGACTTTGGGTGATTGTCTCTGTCATATATTGCTCGCTTTGGAAGTAACTTGATTGTACTTCCTGCCTGCTTAAGTAATATTATCTCCCTTCTCAGGTCTTTGATTGGGTTGAATATTAGATAGTAGTAGTTACTGTACTCTTATGATCTAGTCAAGCCATTTCCTATACAAGACTTAGACTCCATAGGATAGAATCTTTATTAAAACATTTAACATATGTTCCTTGCTTAATATTATTTATGCTGATTGCAATTCTAATCTTATACTTGATATCTGTTCCTAGTGTATATTGTTTTGTATTGGGTTTGTAACTCTCTTACTTAAACAAAAAGGGGGAGGTGCTGTGGGAACTCCTTCTATTCCTTCAGCCAATAGCCTTTAAGATACCAGCCCACTGGGGTGTGGTCTCTTATACTTTAAAAAGCAGTGGGAACTGGTGATCTTTCTCTTGCTTCTGGCTCCCTTTCTGGCAGCTAGACTTTCTGTTTCCTGTTTGCGACGAGAGGACTGTTGTTTGGGATAGTGATCTATAAGTTTTTCCCCTTAAATAAAGAACCCCTTTTATTATCCATAATTCTTAACTGGTGTGGGATTGTTTTGAGGCATCAACACTGTTGTCAAGTATCTGGCTGTCATGGGCTATCACAAAGACAGTTAGAGGGTACGCACAGCAAACTGTGTAAGAGACCCAGTGTGAACGGCTTCCACCATGAGCATCTTAGAAACAGGCTACACGGAAACTGTAATTAATCTATTCCCTGATCTTTCAGGTTGGAATTATACTCAGTGGTTATGAGATGTCTCAACCGGATGCCCTTAGCTGCATGATTTGAACAGGTGGAAACAGCAGCAGAAAGATGGTTTGTTTTGACTAAGAGCAGGGAACTTGGGAGCCTGAATTACTGGATGGAAGGAAGGGTGATAAAGGGAAGCGATCACGTGGTAACCACATGCCCAGCTGCACCTAGAATCAAAAGGTCCATTAGTTTGGCCATAATGAGGATTGCCAAGGAAGCAGGTGACAAACTCTGAACTGGGCTCCCAAAAGGTGAAGGCAGGAGCAGTATGTAGAAAGCATGAAGTAGGGAAAGGGTTTTCCTCCCAAGGTCAGGGGAAACAATCCACAGAGTCCTAATGAAGAAAGATGAGAATGGTGGCAATTGGAACCAGGCAAAGCAGGCAGACACCAGAGACAGTTCCAAAAAACACCAAGACAGCTTGGCAATGATTTGCTGGGGTGGCGGTGTTGGTAGAAAACGTGAGGAGCGAAGCACAGGACCGAGAAAATGATGTGAGAGCAGGAAGGAAGGTGGCGTGTTATGGTGGTGTGTAGGGGTGGGCCTTTGGGGGAATTGGGGAAACTGATGTTTCTAGACATTAAAAATTTGAATTAACAATGGGAAACCAAGCAAGGCATTCCAAGCAAGTTTCAATTATGCTTGTGGAGACAAGGTGAGAGGTTAAGGCCAGAAATATAGTTTTATGAATAACATCCAAACAGGTTATTGCTGAAGCCAGCAAGAGGTGTGAGTTACTATCAAGAAAATGGGGTACTATATTAAAATACTTTAGAAAGCTCAGCAGGCGAGACTGTCTCATTGACTGAATAAAATCTAAAAGAAGTTTATTTAGGGCAAACAGCTCAGAAACACATGTAGTTAGGCCAAGCTTATGATATTAGCTCTATTTAAATGATATTAAAGAGGAAAGCTATATATCTTGAGAAATGCACCTAACAATAAGGTATACAAAGATTGGAAATGAAAAAAGAAAGACATGGAAGCTTTCATTACCAGGAAAGTATGAACTGAGAGAAGCTGATGTAATTGTATTAATACCAGATGAGCTGAAATACAAGGCAGAGACATTGCCAGGAACAAATAAGGCTGTTGAAGAATGGCAGACAATGATTCACTAGGAAATACAGCCAATTGTAAAGTCTTATGAGCCCAGGGACATAATCTCAGAACACATAAAGGAAAAATTTGACAGAATTTCAAGGAGAAATGGATGCAATCTCCCCCGGTAGAAGATTTTAAATTCTCTTAAAAATGACACAAAGGAAAAATAACAAAGCTTCACATGGTGTGGCTCCAATGGGCAAAAACTACGAGAAAGGGAAGGAAAAGAGGAGAGGATGTGGGAGTTTGAGGATGGGAGGAAAACGGTGCCACTGAGGGACTGGCAAAGAGGGAATAAAGGCGGACCCCTCAGGCGGAGTAACAAAGAAGGTTGCTGTTGAAAAGAAAAAGCAAGCACCCTTCCTAGGGCAAGACCACAGAGGAAGTATGGAGTGTGGGGGGGTATATGGCCCACGTTAGGTGAACCCTCTTAGAATACCCTTTCCTCTGATACCAGAGAAAAAGGATGAAACCTAGATCAGGATATTTTGTGATGGGGGAAGCAAGTGGACAAGTGTATGGGCTTTGGTTTCTCTCAAAGGCAGCCTCTGTTGAATACGAGGGGAAGAGTCATAAATGCATTTGCTGTTTCTATCTGGTAGTGTTCATGCGTGCAGATTTGGCAATACAACTTTAAAATTCACGTGTGAATAGAGGGGGAAATGCTTGACCAGCCTGGAGACTGCTGATTTCTTGGAGGTACGATGTGGCAGGCTTTGCATAAGCAGTGGAGAAATGAATTTTAAGAACCATATGAAGCTAGTAGAATGCACAGGGCTGCTTCCCCTGCCGGAAACATTGAGAGAGCCATCTAAATACGTATTTCTAGTGATGTTGTTTACTGTGTGAGCTAACTGGCTGTGGTCAGGGGAATGATACTACATCAGCTGTAGAACTTGGAGCTTTAGTTGAATTAGTTAGATTTGCAGTAGAAAATTATATCTCATCGAGCTTGGAAAGGAAATCAAAGAACAGCTGAAGTGTAAGAAGGAAGAGGGATTTCACCTTATAGTGTCCTGTTTATTCTGTATTCGGTGTGCTACAGTCTGGTGAGTGCAGATCAGTTTACACCAAGACCCTCCCAACTGGCTCTTTTGGATTGTATGTGGGTGCCTTACCTCTAAGGGAGGTGATGCCCCAATTTGCTCTTCTGCTTCCCCCCAAAGAGAAACTACTACCTTGTGTTCCCCTCATTTGTAAAGCATCGAGTACTGTCCACACTGTCCCTCAGAAATGGAAATCATTGAAATTAAGTACAACCTTATCAGCCCTTATCATTTCTGCCCTGAAAATGCACTCAACCTTTTCCTCAGGGTTCGTGATGAAATGATAATTATCTCGCAGAATCGTATAGGACAGTCTCATAAAACACTCTGGCAAGTTCATCCAATATCATTTAGTTTTATAACCTCTAACGGCTCCTGGAATTTTTTCTGGAATTGCCTTACTGGGAAATTTCAAGGCTACTTGAAAAGATCACCTATGTTAATAGACAGGAAGACTCAACTCTGCCTGGTGTATATTAAAGGTTCCTTGGTGTTAGCTTGCATTGTTTCTCTTCCCCCTGCCAGAGTGTCTCTTCTGGTTACTCCACATCTGGAGTACACTTCTAACTGATGTAAGAAACATTTGAGCAGCATCTAGATAGCACTACAGAAACTTTACACAGATGTTCCAGGGCTTCTACAGTACTCAATTCATTTTCCATCTGTACTACTGAGCATATTAACTTAGATACTATATCAGTAAATCTGTGGTGACTAGAAACACCCAGTGACTCTCAGTTTACAAGCGAAGTGGAACCCCACCCCCACGAGAGGCTCCACGGAACATTCCCAGAGGAAACCAATTTTATATTCTCCTTGGCTCATTTGGTTGAGATATTCTGAAGTATTGGGGTGAACCCAAACCAGGAAAACTGTGAAAAACCTGGCTACACACATGTCATTCAAGCCAACACTAAAAAAATTCATGAGTTCTGGGGCCAGTGGCACCTCTGGAGGACTGTGAAAGCAAAACCCGGAAGAGAAAGGGGCACAAGATGGAAGCAAACATTTGGCAGCATGGAGAGTGCCTTGCCCCTACAGGGGTGACATACCAGTTCCTTCTTCTTCATGCATTCCATGAGGATGATGAAGAGGTGCTGAGCTTGGGTGCGAGTGTATGTAAAAGTCTTCTGTATTGTCACCAACAGCTGGTCCCTCAAGGATTCATTGATAAGTCTGCAACGAAAACCAAGATCAGTCAGTTCAGCACAACTCCTATTCTGTGTGTGTGTGTGTGCGTGTGTGTGTATTATTGTAGTTTATCTTAATTTACACATTGCTCATAGTTGATAGGGTAATGTTTTAATATATTAGGGACTATGGAATAATAAAATCAAGGTATTTACCATATCCAGCACCTTATGTTTTTATCATTTTTTGCAGTGATAACACTCAAACCCCTCCATTCTAGCTACTTCAAAATACTAGTGTTCTTTAGCATGGTCACCCTACAGCGCAGCTGGAACATTGCAGAACACAGGAGAACACTGAGGATTTATTTTTAATCAGAGTCACTTCTGCCTATGTTTTCCAACAATAGCTCTTTTAACGTGTCAGTTTCCAAAGCATTCGTGTCTCAGAACCTCACAGGGCGAAGTAGGGAGTGGACTTAGTCATCTGCTGCCATTTGCCTTTTCCATAGTCACGTGTTTAATGACTGCTACCTCAAATTCTGTTATTAAGGATGCCTTCAATTGCATTGTCTACATCTTGGAAAGGATTTGCTGTGTCATTTCCTCACAAACTGAAATGTTATAACTATTTACGGGGACAAAAATTACATCTCAGCAACACATTTTTCAGCATCAATATAAGATGTGGACATTAGTAAAATGCTTATTGTACAAACGTGAAGACAGGAGTTTGATCCCCAGCACCTTGTAAAAGTCAGATGTGGCATACACCTTGCAATCTCAGCACTGGGGAGGCAGACAAGGAAGAATCTCTGGGGTTCCCTGGCTAGCTAGGTAGCCTAATCAGCAAGTCCCAGGTCCCAATGTGAGACTGTCTAAAAACTGAAGGTGGGCGGCTCCTGAGAAGTAACACTCCAGGTTGATCTCTAGCTTCCACATACATATATACACAGACACATATATGTACATGTGTTCCCCACAGAAACAGACAGAAACAGGCACCCCCAAGTGGAAATAAGAATTAGGTTACTACTTTAAGCTAAAGGGTTTTTTAAACTTTAAAAAAGGTTTTACTTTTTTTTCTAGTGAGCCAAAAGTTTGATTCATAGGAAGCAGCATTTCCAAAGCAAAGCACTGTTTACTTCAGCATGCCCAATCAATCAATGCACACTTAGGCCTCAGCTACTAAATTTTAACTCCTCCCACTAGCCTGGAGAGAAAGGTATCTGACAGTCACCAAATGACAAGGGTGTGAAAACATATTTTTTATACGTAACTGTTCTAACTGTTTAAAATCGTGAAGATAGACACTCTTCTCTGGGACAGTGGTAATCATATTTTCTGTCTATCATGTGTACATTTTATATGGCACACATCACTTTCATTATTGAAGTATCAGCAGCTCCTAGATAAGATAGAAAGAATATTATTTCATTTGATGCTGGCAGGAACCCTGTTGGCAAGAGATTTGCTTAATTTTATGAGCATGGATTTTAGCCAGATGGAGTCAAAAACTTAGATCCGCACAGCCAACAAGCAATGGCAGAGCAGGGTACTGCCCGGTGCTCTTCCATGTCACCGCCTCTCTGCAGTGAGGACCCCACACCATTACCCCCTTCAATGTTGTGCCCCTACAGCAGGTAGTTGTGAGAATTCCTTTCACAGGAAAGCAGGGCATGAATCTTGAAATGCCTTTCTATCAGTGACCTGCTATGGCTTGGATATGTGGGGTTCCCATGAGCACAGAGGGCTGCTCATTGTGGTACCTTTACTTTGAAAAAAAAAGTGTAAATCTAAGGATCCTGAAAGTCCTTCGTCTGAGGATCAGAAGGTAGGGTCACCTCCATTCGCACCTTCTTCAGGAAGGATAGTGTCAAAGGATGTACATGCTTAGAGGAAAGGAGGTGCAGATGAGGACGAGAAAGGATACCCCAAATGTTCTCTCGATAGTGATTCTGGTTGACTCCATGGTCTTGGCATCAAATCAGCTAGAAATCATCTGTCTGCCTGTCCATCCATCCATTCATCCATCCATCCATTCATCCACCCACTCATCTGTCATTCACTCATTTAGAAAATTCATGTGGATGTCTACTTGGTGGTAGGCGCTGTGGTATGCGTCAGGGATAGATGGATATAAGGATATATGGATGCAGTATGGTCACCCCCTGCCTCCAGTGGAGTAGAAGGACATGGATTAGACATTCAGCCACAATTGTCAGTGGTAGAGAAGTAGAGGAGCTGGTGAGAGGTGACCTCGGGAAAACCCAGGAGATGGAGCTTTCCCTGACACTTGCAGAAGAGTGAGCATTAGAAAGGGTTGGACCTGGTAAGGGTGGGAAAGGACAGACAGAATGGCATGGTTAGGCCTGGTTTGGAGAAGGGAGAAGAGGGCAGAATGGCTGGAGCATGTGAGCACTGTAGTTTAGACACAAAAGAACCCCTACAGGTCTCTCTGATAAAGGTGTGGCCTCAGCTTGATGCTAGTGGGAGGGGTGGAAGTGGTTTGAATGTCAACATCCGTTACAGGATCAGCTGTTGGAGCACTTGGTCCCCAGTCAGTGGTACCTGTGTGGGTAGGTTTAGGGATTGCGCACTTGCCAGAGGAAGTAAGCTACTGGGGCTGGATTTTGTGGTGTCAAAGCCACATGCCACATGCTCTCTCTGCTTCCTGCTTGCGACTTAAGATGTGAACTTTCAGCTTCAGCTCCGGCTGCCATGTCTACTGTCTGCTCCCTCATCCCTGCCATGATGGACTCTTAGCCATCTGGACTTGTAAGCCCCAAATAAACCCTGTCTTCTGGAAGTTGCCTTGGCCCTGGCGCTTTATTGCAGCAACAGAAAAGTGACTGACTGATACAGAAGCGCCACCTAACAGAAGGGTTTCAGATGCTGGGACTGCACCCTCAAAGGGATCCAGGCTGCTTTGCGTGTCCCAGTCACATGGTTGGATGGTGTTGTTCTGCTCCATGTTTCCAGCTAAGATCTGTCACCACACCAATGAGTCAGCTATTCATACATTCAGATGTACAAAACCGTGACTCCCCAAACCTTTCTGCTTCTATGAAATGATTATTTCAGTTGTTACAATAACTAAAAGCTATTGTGGGGAACAAATTAAAAAAGTAAGAAAAGATGAGGCTATAGTGAGGGTTAGCCAGGACAAGATCACGGGGGCCTTTGGAGACTATGTTAGAGTTTATTTGGTTTTTGACACACAGTCTTACTGTACACCCAGGCTAGCCTCAAATTCATAATTCTCCTGCTTTTACCTTCAAAGTGCTAGAATTGCGGACAAGTGCCACCATGTCTTGTGAGATCTGTGGCTTTGTCCCCACAGTGGTAAGAAGTGTTTCAGCAGGAGAAAGAGACCCATTTCTACTTGTGGTGCTAATTAACTCTCCTAAGACTCAGTCATACCTGGTCATAAGTCTACTTGACAGGCAACCCAGGAGGGTAATTCCAGAGAGTTCTGCAGCAACAGAAGTGTAGAATGCAGCACATGTCTGACTACAGGAGGGATTCTTCTGATTTGCCACTTGATAGGTCCAATCATTCATGGGCAGGTGTTTAATTTTGATAACAGCTCAGAATTTGTTCTCTACTGCCAGCCATCTGTAATGAACTCCGAATTCCCTGAAGTCATTAACTGTTTGCGAGCACTGTCTGTCACTTCCATCCAGTCTGTCAGTTTGGGAATTAGAGAATGACGTATAATTGACTTAGTCACAGCGTTCAGAACTAGGCGAGCCTAAAGACTCGCCCAAGAGTTCTATAGTTTGGAGTCTCTGTTTCATATCTCTTCAAGGTGGTGGCTTTGGATCAATCAGTTAGCAAGAAGAACCTTACAATGGATTGGAGCTACAAAGTGGACAGGCTCATTGCTGGTAAAATAGAAAATATGGAGAAGAGAGCCATTACATATGGAACGGACAAGGCTGGGGAAGCAAAGGAGACTTGGTCCATCTGAAGCATTATGTTATATTTACTGAACTCCAATTCTGCTTTATTTTTTCCCCCACATCTTTCTGATTACATCAAAATGAAAATATTTTTGGTGTGCCTCTGCTGTTTGAAGTGTCCCATTAGCAGTCACTCCTCTTAACAGAGAACTAGCACATCTAAAGCTCATGTGCCTTTGGTTGAAGAGGTTTAGTGACACTTCTTCTTTAAGAGCAATCCCATAGTATGCATTTCCCGTGTTCCTAGCACCTCCTGGTTTATCAATCCATGGCAGAAATGGGAGAAGAGTCTTTGAGGCAGGCAGGTGGCCTGTTTTGTAGGGGAAGAAACTGGTAAAGGTACTGGAGAGATCTGTGATGTCTCATAGCCTGGTGACCTCAGACTGGGCTGAGTTTCTTCATTTCACTCTTGAGCCATGGTTCCAGTTTTCCTGTGTCTTATAGCACTCTGTCACTCAGTTTCCTAGTCATGTGCATCACAGGGAGAAATATAAGTTATTAGGAAAATGCTTTTCCTTTATATATATATGTGTGTATGTATGTATGATTGTATGTATGTATGTATAATGAATGTATGTACAGAGAGAGACAAAGACAGACTGGCAGACAAATGGGGAGAGGAGACAGAATGAGAAAACAAGAATGTTGGAAGTGTTCTGACCGGCTTAGGGGAGAGGAGTCTAAGTGGGGGTTGGTAAATGAAGACACCAGACAGAGCACTCAGCAGCTTGAAGATTTGTCGACTTTAGACCCTCATCTGTGATTCACTTTGTTTCCCTGTCTTATTTTGTGGACACACATTTTCGTGTCTTTGAGAAGCCCGCTTTCTTGAAACTCTGATTTTATTTTTAGTTCTTCCCATTTTTTTTCCCACTCCACAGCCCTGGAGAGGAGAAATTGATAGCTTTTTAAAATTTTTACCATGATATTCGAACATCAATGGATTTAGAGACAACCCCTTGTTAGGAGTCTTTTTATGGCACTAGAGTAGTGATTGAAAACTTCTTGACACCAAAACATGGTTGTAACATTCCATGAAACTGTAGCTTTAGAACCAGGTCTGTGACAGTGACTTATTTATGGAAACCGCTAATTGGGGGCTCCATATGTATCAGTGTTATTTTGGGTCCACCTCAAATTAGAGGGTTTTTGCGACTAAGGAAAATCTCTGCACTGTGGTATTTGTGGTTCCATTTAAATGCTGCATGTATGGCCTGTAGTTTTCAGATTCGTCACCGAGTAATTTAAAATAGGTCAGTGTTTACCCAGGGCTCAGGATAGCCAGAAACACGCCCCACACTTTGCAATTAGTGTTCTATTCAAACGCTGCAAATGCAGCCCACATGTAAAAATAGTTCTCCCAGAATAAATTTAATTATCTGCAATATCAGATTTTTGTTCCTAGATTTGAAAACTTAAAAAAAAAAGCATCTAGAATTCAGTGCGACTCCAGGAGCTAATCTCAGGTTAATTAACAGCTTTTGAGGAGAATGGTCCTCCCGAGACCCCTGCAGATGCTTTGAGATGCCGCACACACAGGGTGAGGAATTTTACTTATATAAATAAAACTGTGAATACCCATACTTGGTACTTCAAAGACATCATTTCCAATGGTATCTCTAGTTTACTAAAGAAAACAGAAATTTTCGTCATTTATTTGAAGCCAAAGCAAATGCCTAAATGTTACACAAAGGACACCCAAAGGTGTCCTTGAATGAGGTCATAGAGAGTGACAATCTCTGTGATTCCTTCTCTTCCCTTCAACCTTACTCTCCCCTTCTTTTCCAGAAAAGCTACCACTTTCTTTCAAATGCTGTACCTCTGCTGCCGACAGCCTTTAATAAGTTCTCACCCACTGGCTGTGTGATTTTAAGACTTACTTAGCTCTTATTTATCCCCTTTGTATATGTTACATGGAGGTGATAAAGTATTTTCATAGACACGTGAATTAAGTAAGTCCATCCTCACAAAGGTTCTGGTGTGTGGCATGCCTCTCGCGAAAATTGGCTGTGATGGCAGCTGGCCTTGAATTATAATTTCTCAAGAGAAATAATTTTCCCATTTGAGACAGATTAAAGAGCTGTGGTGATTTCTTACTTTGGGGGAAATTGAGATATTTAGATCTAGGGGAAGCTTAATTAAAATGGAGCTTTGCGGTCACCCCATGCAGACATCGCATGTTCATTCTCTGATTCATTCGCTCATTCAGCAAATCATACTTAACACCTGTTACCGTCATGCACTGTCTTCAGAGTCGGTTGGGAGATGAGACTCTCCAGTCTTAGCATCTAGGAATTAGTAGTATTATTCCCTCTTGAGTAGTTAATGTGGTTAAGAACCATGTATCCTTAAAAGTGGCCACCTAATCACTCACACACATCTCTAAAACACTGCCACTTAGGTCTGTGCATAGAGCCTACAACGCTTTCCCTTTGGTATAGGTGATTCTCTACATTTACTCGGGACTCACGGTATACCGGGTATTTCTTTTCGACTTTGTCACTTGACCTGCATCCATTCTCTATGGCTACCGTTCTCATCCTTTTATCCCTGTCAAAAGCTGTATGTAATGGGCAGTAGCAGTAACATATGTGCATGCATGGGCCAGTTCTACATGACCAAGGGAAGTCAGCACCAAACACTCGATTGTTTCCCTCAGGGTCTTTCTTTCACATCGAGGTCTGCTTGGGGTGGTGAGGCAACAGTACGCCTGCAGGTTTTAGCAACCCCTGTTAGAAACACCAGCACATAGAGATCTGAATTCTGGAAATATTGTCCTGACTCAGCTCCTTCTCCATGAACCTTGGCTTGGGCTTGTCTTTATCTTTCTCAGTCGGAATAGAAAGACTGCTAATTGGCTTCTTGCCTATCCTCCTCCAGTCCACCCTCCACCGCATTGATTAAATGGCTCTTTTGTAGCGGGATCATGTTCTAGAACACTGTTAAAATTCTGCAATAGCTCCCCATCACCAGTCAGATGGCATCTTAGTTTGCATATGTAATTTAAGATTATCTGTGGTCTCTCGCCTAACCTAGGCTCTCTTCTGCTACCCTTATATACTTCCTATAAATACAGGATCTCTGCATTTATTGTATACCTCTCTGCCCTTGAATGTGCTCTGTCTACTGCATGGAATGGTTTCTGCTCCTAAACTCTCTACTCAAAGCCTATTTAAATCTCAGTTGAAACTATCTCCTGGGTGAAAATCTCCGATTCCTACTTACAAGATGCTCTGGGAGAATATCATTTTATTCTCATAATGTGTAGGGCAGTCATTCACAAAAATGCGCACCATCTGAAGATATTCAGCATTTCAGTGATACAAAGATAAGTTCCTCCACATAGGGCTTAGTGATTTGGCAACTGGAAGTAATTTTATCACACGAATGTCAACACAACAAACATATATAATAAATGATCAGTAGAAGATGTAGGGATGTAATTAAAGCACTCTGCTATGGTGCCTCTCATTGGAAACCATCCCTTCTTTTTCTACTGAGGACTCTGTATAGTTTATTTAGCTCTTTCAGTCTTTATCTCCTCATTTGATAACAGATCTAGAATAGTCCTTAAGAATGATGTTTTTAGGTCAAATGATCATGTGAGAAAAACACCTGGAACTACCTCTGATGAAGAGATATTAAACAAGGATTATTTATGTACCTGAGAATTTTTTACACCTTCAGAGGAGTGCTAGTGAAACCCAGCTCAGAGTTGAAATAAGATAACCAGCATGCAAAGCATGCACACTGTGAAGAGAAAGGGGAATAGTGCCTTGGTTGTTGGATGAGACAAGCCTTTGAATGAGAAGGCAAAGCACCATTGAAAACCAATTAACTCAGTGGTTTCAATGGGAGAAGCCCAGAATCGCACTCACTCATCAGGTGAGGTGGAAATAGGCTGGTGATGAGGAGGTCCCCAGAACTAATCTTATATCACTTCACAGTCAAACAGGAGGAAATCAAAGCTCATAAAGCTCTACACTTCCTGATTTTCCAATTTTGATCCTTTGAAAATCTGTATTTACCAGGAAGGGCCCTACCTGGAAGATTCTGCTGGAGAGATTTGAACTTGGAATAAAGGAATGATTCACCTTTAATAATTTTTTGCAAGGAAAAAAATGTGAGGTCTGTAGAGGTGAATTGACTTCCTTAACAGGATGTGGCTTGTGAGAGCCAGCTTAGCAGGGAGACAAGAGAGTGAGAAAGGAAGACTCTGATAATGATGTATGCCAGCCTCCATGTACAGGCTCACTTCGGTGTATGATGAACCGTTATGATTTGTTTAAAGGGCTCGATGCAAGTGTTATCTTCTACTATATACACGAGGATGTTCTGTAGTCGACATATGAGAAGATTCAGTAATGTGACTCCAGGCATCCACTGTGTTCCCAGGGGAATTCTTTTTTTTTTTTTTTAATCAGCTGCTCAAAGTTCCTTTAATTAATTGAAAGATACACATAAATATTCAACAATTAGAATCCCCTAAGAGCAACTCTGATGCTCTTTTTCAGAAAAGGATGGCTAGATAGAAAGTTGGTACAGATTGACTAGAACACAGATGTAGGTTAGCTAGATTATTTTGTCACTGAATATCGAAACCAGCGACAAAACAGCCCCTATCAATTAAGACAAACAGCAGTTCTGTGTCTTAATGTCTATTCTAGAAGAAATTGTTCACCTAGACTATTCCTGAGGGTTCTATCTACTACTGAGGTGGATCTTAGAGAAAATGCCTGTTATAGGTCATGACATATATCAGTGGAACAGGATGCTCTCTGACAAATTTCATTTTTGATATCCATAGAGGGACCGTTCCCATTTAACTCTCGCTCTTGAATTCCAAAATCTGGATCCATATATAGTAACATAGAAGGTATAGGCATATGTACCAAAGGAAACACAAGTGAGGTTGAGAGTGGCAAGTGAGCACTTGGTACTTGTGATAAGAACAAGCTCTGTGGTCTGTGTTTTACTGGTGGCTTTTCGTAAGACGACCTAGACTCTAAGCTCCTTGGCTGCTTGGATGGCAAGTTTTATTACCTATGTATCTGTATTTTCTCTGGAGTGCCAACTTAATAATCCTAAAAGACTTTTCCACTTTGTCTTTGTGTTGATCACATAACTCTGTAGTTTTCCTGCATGCACCTTCTAAAGTACTGTTTATTATTATTTTTAATTATTACTATTATTATTATCATCCAACTTTGCTAGACTCTAAGCTTCACGAGGGTAGAGAATTTTGTTCTTTTGGCTTCCTTGTGTGTTTTTGCCAGTATCTGGGCTAGGGCTTAGATCATAATAGTTATTCAATGTATTTCTCAAATGAATAAGTAATATTGAATGAAATATCAAATAACGTGGGAAATCTATCAGAATTCAAGCATTTCTAGTTTGGTGAAAACCCACTGTAGAAATGAAGAACTGTGGTGTTCAATGTGATTGTCATTAGCAATGAGGGATCATTTAAGTTTAATTGTAGTGTAAGTCAACTTCATAGCCATAACCCAAGTACTCAGGGACTGTCTGATGGATGACAAAGAGGCAAATTCTATCATCCCCCAAAGTTCTGTTGGCCAGCATTGCTCTTGAGGTTTATGGCACAGGCAAATGCTCCACCTTGGACTAGAGCTAGGGCTATGGCTAGCAGGATATTTAAGTACAAATTTCTAAATAGTACTGGCTTTTTGTATGTCATTTCCCCTCTTCCCTTTGCCTGTGGCTATTCGTGTGCCCAAGAGTGAAAAGGAAGCTTTCCAAGGAATATAGCAACTGCCACATGGTCAGGCAGATTTTCTGCCAAAACTGTAAGTTAAGCAATATACTCAGAGTTCATTCCAAGTAAAACCGATTAGTGAACGCCACCCATAACCAGGCTAGGGGGATGGTCAGGATTTCATTATTTTGGGCCTTGCATGAAAGTCAGAATCAGAGGTGACTTAAGGAGTATATGGAACCTCTGGGGAGGCCAAGCTATGGAATGCCTTCAATGAATATACATTAAATGTTGGCTAGAGATTTATTCAGAGGAGAAGCTAAGTAGCATGTGAGAGAAGAAGAAAGCTGGATGCATTCTACTTTCTTGTCTGAAATAACTCTGGAATAAGCAAGACATGCCTCCCGCAGTTACTGGGCCATCTTCCTAGGATACAATATGGCACGGGTGTTAAGAGCACAGTTCCAGTTCCAGCCTGCCTGGGAAGACCATGGTGCTACTAGGAGAAAGTTAGCAAATGACATGACCTTTTCATCCTACATTTTCTTATTTCTACAGTGGGATCAATATCGTAATTATCTCATATTACAAAGTAATATATTTAGACCAAGTTTTTGCATGTAAAAGTTTTGCAATAATATATAAGAGATATATTCATATTTATAAACAGAAAACTCCAGTGTGCCAAGGATGTTGTTGGAGATAGGGGTAGAGGGTTGGGGAAGAGTAACACCATATTATGTCTCTAAGTAGTTTGTCCAATTATTCCTTATTACCGTATTTTCTTTCAGATACTGGGATGATGAAAGTTTCTCTATTTTTGTTACATATTCTATGATGGATTATTCTTTGCTTAAGAAATTTCAAACAACTTATTTTATTTTATGTATATGTTTTTCCTGGATATATGTACCATGTGCACTCCTGGCACCAGGAGAGAATAGAAGAGGGCATCAGATCCCTTGGAACTGGAATCAAAGATAGCTGGAAGCCACCACATGGATGCTGAGAGCTCAAACTGGGCCTCTGCAAGAGCCACAGTGCTCTTAACTCCAACGCCATCTCCCCAGCCCCTAATTCCTACTTAAACATTATTATTTCGTATATATTATCAACAGTAAGTTGTGTTGTCAACCTGTCCCTCTTTCCATTTCCAACTGATTCCCAGTGGTAAGGAGTTTCTGTTCCTTCATCTCTCATGCCTTATCCTTGTATGGACATTCTTATGTGGCCAGATAATTGAAACATTGATATGTTTTGCCATATTGATCAAGAAGCAACTGCTTCCTCTATCCCACATACCTTTGTGGTAATTTGGGCTTTTTCTCTTTGTTTAGATAAATTGCTGTACTACTTGTTACTCATCTGGCGGTCTTATAGATATGAGCGCACTTATAAGGGTGCCATTTTATTCAAGTGCCAGAGTAGATGTTCACAACACATTGTCTGTTTGTGAGATCCTCTCTTTGCGTTTCATTGTTAATCTATCCTACCAGGTCCTTTCATCTGAGCCCAGATGAAGCCTTAAAGTCGTTCTCAGTGCATTTCAGGAGACTATCACTGACTGATGTGAGTTCTCACTCAAGAGGAAAATGGCTTGTGATTCTTGTACCAGAAATAATGAAACTGAAACACACTATCAAATGATGAACACTAAGGTGATCACAGTCTTACAGACATCCAAATCTTAGGACTGTTCCCGAAATACTGAATTATGACTGCCATGGCCTTAAAGGAACAGATTCTTTAATGCTTATCCAAGACCTATAGGAGCTTCTCTTTGTGATGAAGAGTTGTGTGACACAAACTATCCAAAGACTGTATAATAAACGTGGATATCCACCCAGTAATATAGGAATCAAATTGAGAGGCTTTTGTTTCACGTTTCTTTTGGCAAGATTAGTACATGTATCATTGGATCCTGCTTTCAATGTGTTTTCTCCTTTTCTGTCAAAAAGGGCTTTCCAGCAGGTTGTCGGTGCTGTAACTAGTGTATGAAAATGTTGTGGTCTATGATCAATTTGAGAATTTCATGTGGGTTCTGGAAAATCTGTTAAGAACATTCCAGACATTTATTATTAGTGGTACCACTGGTGGCAAGTTAAACCAGTGTAGCAACAGTTGCAGGGTCAAATGTCCGTTAAGATACTTCAGAATTAGCTTCTGAAGGACAGGAAATAAATTCAAGGTCATTTCATTTCGGTGCTGTTTATTTCCTTATTCCACGTGTATGGCTGTTTTGCCTGCATGTACATCTGTGTACCACTTGTGTGCTTGGTAACCATGAAGGCTAGAAGGACACAAAATTGGAGGAGTAGGGATGTAAGGGTAGATCTGGAAATAATTAGGGGAGAATTTGGGGGTGAATTTGATCAAGATATACTGAATTAAATTTTCAAAGAATTAATAAAAATATTTATTTTTAAAAAGTGAAAATCTTTATCATGAAGGGGTGTTGGATTTTGTAGAAGGCTTTTGTAGCGTCTAATGAGATGATCATGTGATTTTTTTTCTTTCTGTTTATTTATATGGTGGATTACATTGACAGATGTTCTGTATGTTGAACAAACCCTACATCTCTGGGATGAAGCCTACTTGGTCATGGTGGATACTTTTTTTGATGTGTTCTTTGGAAGGAATAGATGAGGGATGGGCTGGGGGGAGGGGAGGGAGCGGGAAGAGGGCTGAGAGAGAGAGAACTATAGTTGGGATGTAAAACGAAATTTAAAAAAAAATAAATAAACATAAAAAAGTGAAAACCAAGCATATGGAAGGTTGGGACTGTAGTGTCTCTCTCCTATAACTATCATGTCAATGACAAGTGAGGTTGGATGGCATCCATGCTAATCTAATGCTTTTCCTACTGCCGGAGCATTTCCTCCTCAAATACTGCTTTCTCATCTTTCCCATTTGTCTACCTTTTAAAATTGACTGTGTGTTTTCACTAGTCAGAATATACTTGGAAGGGAACAATCAGAGTTCAGACAGTAAGTCAAAGGGAAGACAGCAGGAGGGGAGATGAATTATAACAAATTGCACATACATATGAAAATGCTATGAATACCAACTTAAAAAATAAAAATCCCCAATAATTTGCAAAAGACAAGAAATGAAGGACACTGATGTTCTTAAGAAATCTATTCAAATAACAGTACTAAGAGCTAAAAGTTCTATCAAGATGAGCACTTTATCAGTAAAATTGTCCTGTAGAGGAGGATTTTACAAATCTGATCAGAACTAGGCACAGCTGGGGCAGGCGGAGATTCAAGGTCAATACACTTTTTGATTCAACTGGGTTCTAAAGACCAACTGTGGCAGCAGGTGCAGAGACCTGCAGCAATGGTCTAGTGACTCGAGGAGAATACTCACCAGGTACAGAGACCAGAGAAGCAACTTTGGAAAACAGTAGATGTATCAGAGAAATTTAATCTTCACATAATATAAATTATCTAAGTGAAGTGGGGCTCATAGATTATTCTCATCGGGATTAAGTGGGGGTACCTGCATTATTATCATTGGGATTATAGATAAAAACTCTGGTTTTAAAGAGTTTGTTGAGTTCTGCTTTCAGTCCATCTAAATCAGTACATAAAACTGTGTGGTTAGTATGCACCTTTGAAATCTTTCCCTGGGTTTTCTGGCAACTCCAGTCAAGAGTTCTCAATAATGGTTTGCCCAGATGCCTTCTGGGGATGGCGGCTCTTCATGTTCAATGACACATTTTCCCAGTGAGCCAAGAGTGGAGCAATTTTAATAAAGCATATTTAATGTAGAGAGTTGACTGGCTAACGTAGGTCAATAAAACCTTTCTCCTTCCTGGTATTTTCTCTATTCTTGAGATAATTCTTTATAAAATCAATGCTTTATCCTCCCCATGTTGACACGTTATGGAGAGATTTAACAGTAACTTGTCAGATGAAAGTTTTATATAACTTGTGTTGAAATGAACAATTTTTCTGGCCACGTAGAATGTGGGCACTATGACGAGGTTGTGTATTTATACTCCTCTGAGAAAACCAACAGTGATACTTCTCTCTGTGGTGCCTTCTGCCACCTCAAGACTCAGTAATTTAACATTGAAAACTATTTGTTATATTTGTTTACATGAGACTGCATACATGTTTCTGGAGGAAAATAATGCTTTCCATAATACCCTTGGTACCTAAAGTGATTTCTAGAAAATACCTAGTGATTTATTAATTTGAAGAGTCGTGCTATCAGTCTTTTGTTTAAGTCTTCAACTAAATCATTTGGATGTACACATAAAGATATGGGTACTTATATAATTATATGTGAGTAAATATTATGTTAGTTATTTTGCTATATTTTATTACACTTAATGCATTGAATTTAAATATAGACATAAAATTTAATTACACACGTGTGTGAGAACGCACATACATGAGCACGCAGAAATGCTAGCCTGCCATCTTAAAGAATTCCTCTCCTTGACCACTTACAGTAGTGCATGCTTAAAATCCCAGCTCTCAGGAGACGGAAGTAGGAGGATTTAGAGCTTATCAATGTCAAAAATAACATCAATAACAAAAAATAGTCTCCTCTACCAGTTCCTTTCATTTTGTTTGGGTTGACTCTTTCTTTGGGGTTGTTACACAGAGAGCACTATTTTTCTTCTTCTACCATCTAGGGTGATCCTCGTTAAACACAGATTTGATGGAAAGAGGGAAAAAGGAGTAGATTGATTATATTGGCATTTATGGATAACTGACATACTATAGAAGTCTTGCTGGAGATGCCCTACTCAGTATTTTATATTGTACTGTTTAAGCATTTTAGCCCATGTGACCCTATAGTCATGTGTTTGAATATTCGTTACAGTGTCTCTGAGAGCCAGTTCCAACAGTTCTATGCACACAGGAGGTACCCCTTAAACAACGCTTACAGAAGTGACAGGAGAACCATTTCTAGTCTTTGTTTTTGATGTCTTTTTCTATGATTTCATTCAAGAAAATTGAAAAAGAATCAGCTTGACACGTCTTACAAAAAGTTCTAGAAAAGGGATGAGGCTAGGTGAGATTAACAAAAACTAAAATTGATGCTTGAAATCAGCTTAGTTGCCATTGGTTTCTTTTTCTTACTTGACATTCCAATTATGTCTCTCTCATGCTGGGGTGCAGACCATCCAGATCAGTTACTTTCTGCAGAAAGCAATTCAGAAAAATGCTAGGGTTTTGACATCCTTCAGTGTGAGCTGAATCTCTGAAGCAGTAGGAGTAAACACTTGTGATTATTGCACAGAATGACATGCCCCAGGGAATGCTGACTACTCCCAGCTTCCTGATACACCTGATTTTCTGATGGTTTTCTCTTGTCTTTGGATACATGATAGGTATTTGGAGAGAAACAAATATTTTTCAAGAAATTTGCAGCTATAAATTGGAAACCATGCAATGTAGTTTTCCCTTTTCATAGTTAGTTGATGTTCTCAGGCCTTCATCCTAGCTGACCCCCCAAAATCTATTTTCAATAAAAAGGCTAACATCAAGGAAAATGAAAATAAATAAACAAAAAACTCATGAGAATTCTTATTAAGTTATTTTTAAGTAGAAAAATCTCAGAATATTTTTAATACACACACCCCCCAAAATCTCTCCCATACCACGCTCACCCCATATCACCCCTGTCCTATACCACATATACTTTCCCCATTCATCACATCCCCACTTCTATTGTCTCCCCACACCACCCCTCTACCATTTCACACATAGCACGCAAACACACAAACACACACACCCGTCACCACCCAACTCTCTCATCTCTCTCTTCACACAAACATCCCATACAACATAACACACTACATTCTTTTTTTCTTCTAGTCCCAAGAGTAAGATTTCTCATGGCTGAGCAGTGGTGGCAAATACCTTTAGTCCCATCATTTGGGAAGCAGAAATAGGTGTATCTCTGTGAGTTCAAGGCCAGCCTTGGTCTGCGGAGTGAGTTCCAGGACAGCCAAAGCTACACAGAGGAACCCTGTCTCAAAAAAAAAAAAAAAAAAAACCAAAAACAAAACAAAACAAAAAAAAACAAACAACAAAACAACTGCTGACATGCCCTTCACAGTCAATCCCTAATTAAAATGCTACTAGAACATAGAATAGGAGTGGTATATGCCTCACTGATAATTTGATAATTTCCCAATAGTCATGAACAAATTATTAAAAATCCTTTAAGGCATGTTTTTCTATTTGGATGCTAGCTGGCTGGTTCTGCCACTTTTCTAGATCTAAACTGTGGTAAATCCAGGAGGTAAGTTTTGAACAAAAATTCTAAAGTAAATATAAGCATTGCTAATAAAACCGTGACTCAGAGCACACGTGGGCTCAGACGACGTTCTCATGCTGACACTGTCCATTGTCAGGCACTTGTTCCCTGTGTGACAAATGAAGGGATGAGATCCCATTTCTCTGCAGCTTGAGACTCGAGGTTGACAGTTATCAGGTAAAGAAAGGCCTGATGATTTCAGCATCAAGAAGCTGCACACTGAAAGGTGCTCCAGACACCAGGCAATGCTGTTTATCTGCTTAGTCAAACACAAGAAAGTCTTTGTGTTTAGCACTGGGCAATTAAATCTAACAGTTCCTGGTAACATTAATATTTGTATTTATGGGGTTTAGTCATTTGCCATTAGGAAGAAAGCTTTGATCATATTTCTGGAGCAAGAGAATTAATTATGGAAAGTGCTTACTGCTTCACTCTGAACTATGACAGGTAAACAGAAAACCCATTACGGTGATAAGGAAATGGACTTTGGCCATTTCTTCCAGGTACCACATGTCACAGAACAGATAGGGAGGAAAAAGACAAAACATAGAATTTAATTTTAACCTCAGCACCACACACAGAAAAAGCATTTCATTGTGATTGTCTCCTAATGTATCCATGCCCATTTGCGCTGTGATAGACACAGTCTGTCTGTTTCTATCTCAAGCAATCTCATTCAGAGGAGATAATCAGTTTTGCCAATTATAATTCACTTCCAAAGTAATTCTTTTCCAATTCATATTCTCTTTCCAATTCATATTCTCTTTCCAATTCATATTCTTGGAAAGGAACTCAATGACAGACTAGAAAGGTCACAATGTAAGGGGAAAAATGTCGTTTCTTTAAGATTTTAAAATGTAAGGTTACATAGCTGAACACATACACCCATAGTCCTTATAGCTATGTCATTTAACAATCCATAAATTAAATTAACTTTATTCCCAAATAAAAAAATCATCAGAAATATTAATTTATTTATAAATGAAAGCTTTTTAATTAGGATGTGTATGCTCCCTATATCCAATTTTATTTGGACAGTGATGCATTTACTTATACAGGTTTGTTTCTATAAATATGTATGCACATATGTTATGTAGTAGAATATTCAATTCTATTGGAATTTGAAAAATTAAAGAAATCCTTCCTGGTCAATGAAGGCTAGCTGGATCATGCTTTCCTTCCTTCCTTCCTTCCTTCCTTTCTTCCTTCCTTCCTTCCTTCCTTCCTTCCTTCCTTCCTTCCTTCCTTCCTTTCGTACATGTAAAGAAAGTACACTGCCACAAAATAATGTTCATTGGAAATGACTTTAAATTGCATGCACATGTGTGGTAAAGAATTTCTTGTCAAACTGAATAGGCACAACTAATCCTGGCAGTTATTCCAATGGCATACAGAAACATTGTGACTGGTATTTTATCAGGATAAATTTACCATTGATTTCCTAAGAGTGTAGACTTTCATCATAGCAGTATGTATAATATCTCTCTGTGTGTGAGTACATGTATTGACAAACACGTACACAAAACTTCCCTTCAGGTTTCTATTTAAGTATTAAAAATATCTTGGAATAATTTTTAAGCTTTGAAGACCCACTGAAATAAATAGCCTTATTTATTTTTATTTTAATTTTTGCCTCTGTATTAATTATGTGAGTGACTTCAGATTCTTTGATAACTGCCCATGGTTCATATGTTTGTGTAGAGGCTATATAGATTGGGAATTTTGCATACTTAGATTATAAAATAGTTAGAAATAAGAATTCCAAGTGAAGTTAGACGTTCACAGTCCTTTTGAGTTTTAAATTGGAGATGGGTGTATGATGGTCTAGGTGAGGATGGGGGTAGGTTTATGATGGTCTAGGTGAGGTCAGAGATGGGTAGATGATGGTCTAGGTGGGGATGGGGGTGCATGTATGATGGCCTAGGTGAGGTTAGAGATGGGTAGATGATGGTCTAGGTGGGGATGGGGGTGCATGTATGATGGTCTAGGTGAGGTCAGAGATGGGTAGATAATGGTCTAGGTGGGGATGGATGTATGATGGTCTAGGTGAGGGTAGAGATGGGTAGATGAGGGTCTAGGTGAGGTTGGAGATTGGTGTTGGGTGTATGGTCCAGTTGAGGATGTGGATGGGTAGATGAAGTCTAGGTGAAGACAGGGATGGGTATATGATGGTCTAGGTGTGAGGTTGGAGATGGGTAGATGATGGTATAGGTGGGGATGAGGATCAGTGTATGATAGTCGAGGTGGATATGGGGATGGGTGGATGATGGTCTAGGTGAGGATGAGAAAGGATCAAAACTTGGACACAAGATCATAACCAGGACTGCACTATTTTTGTATGTTATGAATACATATGCTAATAATAATATTAAATATAAATTATTAAAAAAACTGGATAACTTTTGTGCACTTAAAGTTTAAAGGAGTCTGAGGAGGTGAGGTAGGAGGAAGGTGGAGGAAGTATGAAGAGGGGAGGGAGTGGGAACAGAAATAGCTATGCAAAATGAGAAAAGATTGTATTAAAATATATTAAGAAAAAAAAGTTTAAAGAAGTCATCAAGACCCTTCCTGAGTAGGACAGAAACATTCATCATGAAACATACTTCAGTGAATTTTGCTAATAACCCAGATGGATGAGCTCATAGACTGTGCAGACTTGGACAAAGCATTTACCTTCTTGTCCACTAGATTAAGCTGCCCACTGCCCCTTCCAATTCTAAAACTCACATTTTTTCTTACATATTTTAAATAATAATAATCAGAGACTTTTTTTTGGTTTTTCGAGATAGAGTTTTTCTGTAGCTTTGGGATCTGTCCTGGAGCTAGCTCTTGTAAACCAGGCTGGTTTTGAACTCACAGAGATCCGCCTGCCTCTGCCTCCTGAGTGCTGGGATTAAACATGTGTGCCACCACTTCGCGGCTCAATTAGAGAGATTTTTAATATGTTCAAGACACACAGCCTAAAAAATAATAAATAATAGGCACCAGACTCTGACTGTCACTTGGGTGATCCAAGATAGCAGAGACATTGGAGAATGCCTTCCTGTTTTTTTTTTTTTTGTTTGTTTGTTTTTTTTTTGGTTTTGTAGGAAAGAAAAGGAAACCTGCATTCCAAATGCAAACCCATATCTGCTTTGTGGAGATATGACAAAAACAATCAGCAAACTCAATGGGTCAACAAACAATCAAGAGCTAAGAGCTGTTTTCAGATGAGAGGACTATATTGCTATATTGAAAGAAATAAGGACTATGGCAAAATTTAATTAAAAAACAGTTAAGGTTATCAGTTAGTCAATATAAAGATCATTGGGCAAATGTCCTCTCTTTAGGTCCTCAGTAATAAGATGGGTCAGTACTTACTCTCCCAAAGAAGAATGATGATGGCAATTTAAATAAATTTGGCAGTGACTAAGCTTTAACTCCGATGAGGATGTTTTTAGAACCATCAGATCTCTAGGTATCAGGTCACTATCATGGCATTCACGGGTGGCATAGAAGCCCTCAGCCTTCTGACAGTCTCCACTTCACACGTATTGGTTCCAGTATAAACCAGGCAAACATACTGTCTTAGTGGCTGCCAAAACAGGGATTAAGAAAGGGAAAGGAGAGGAGGTAGTGGCTGACATGTGGAATCTCTTTACTGGCGAGAGAGAGGTAGAAAGGGAGTGCCCTCCACCGGGCTAGCAGTAATTTCATTACTGTAGTTGCATACTGGTCTGCCCACTAGCCGTACTATGGTTTTTGAGGGTGGCAACTCCAGGCTCTTCTTTGTTTATATCTCAATGTTTTGCACAGTTCATGTACCCTTGGACAGCTACTCTATATTTATAAGAGGCCTTATCTCCTGTGGGACTCGTTTGTCACCCTAACCATATGCTAGAAAAATTGGGTAATTAGTGTTTTGCTTTTTTGTTTGACTTAATGTTTTGTGTGTGTGTGTGTGTATGTGTGTGGGTATGCATTAAGAGTTGATCACTATGGATTTGGTAACCTATCAGAGACCTTGTCTATAGAGAAGAATGATTCTCTTTCTCTCAGCAGCCTTTGATTGTCTGTCTATAGCTCTTCACATCAAATTCTCAAAAACAAATAAACAAAAAACCAAAAAAAAAAAAAAACCCAAACAAAAACCCAGAAACAACATTAACCAAAAGAAGCAAAAGTTAAGTGATTTCCCCTGGTTGTGTTCCTTAAACTCATTCACACCTTGTTTCAAATTACTTCCATGACCTGAAGGAGTGTCTTATTAGGTCACTGTGGAGAGACTTCCTCCCAGGAAAGTTGGAGCTTTTTTTTTTTTTTTTTTTTTTTTGGTTTTTCGAGACAGGGTTTCTTTGTGGTTTTGGAGCCTGTCCTGGAACTAGCTCATGTAGACCAGGCTGGTCTCGAACTCACAGAGATCCGCCTGCCTCTGCCTCCCAAGTGCTGGGATTAAAGGCGTGCGCCACCACCGCCCAGCGAAAGTTGGAGCTTTGGACTTTAGACAGCAGCATCAAAAAGCTGATACTCCAACCAAAATATATAGGGCTGAGGAGTTTTGGGAGTAATTCACAATTATAGAGGTTTTATCTTCCAGGACAATAGAGAAGTATTTAATAATAGTCTTCCGAAAGTGTTTACAGCAGCTTGACCATGATGGTTCTTAGACTCACGCCCCAAACTCAGCTTATCTTGGAGGCTACCCTGCACTGTTACCCATATTCTGTTTGCTTCATTTCTCATAGCCCAGTGCCTGCCTCTCCTTCCTTGAGGGAGAAGAGGGAAGGAGAAACTGAGATAAAAGAACACACCCTTTAAGTTCCTCCCTCCCCATCCTCAGGTGGTCTCAAGGTAGCCTTCAGGGATTCCCCACTCCAGGGGCATTTGAGATGTTGTCCTCTGTTCTCTACCACCCCACAGTCAATGTTTAGATAATTGTTCATAGCTGTTTAGGATATGAGGTCTTGACTGAACTGCAGAGAACATGCTCTGATGCCCTCTTTTCCATACTTTAAACACCAGCTTTGTACTCAGGAGTCTACCCTGGGGCCTGATAATTCACCTACCCGCCTTCTTCTGAATATTTATGCCCAAATGCCAGGATGTCGGATGCCCGTCCACTCCCATCACAGACCACGACTGGTACAGGAGGGGTGTCTCGAAGGTACTCCAAAACAATCGAGATCACGTTGGGTCCTCCTTCCACTATGAGTGCCACCACTGGAACCCCTTGGCCGATTCCTGCATCAAAAAAGGAAAAGAAAGGGAAAAAAGGAGAAAAGAACACAAAGCCAGCAAACCAAATAAACAAAAAGAGAACAAAAAAGCAGAAACTAAAATTACTGAGCATGGGGGAGGTAATGAGATACGAAAGGATAAAACACTGAATGACATTTGTAGAAAACTCGTTAGTAGAATTTCCACCCCCAGAAAGTACACATGATCCTGCCCAATCCCCATAACTCACAAGAGGGATATTATTCCACTTCACATCGGACAATCTGATACATCAAGAAGGGAAGTGACTCACAGAGAAAGACTGGGCCGTTTGTCAAAATGTTGGAAGCCACATTCTGATTGTTAGAAGTGTCTTATCTATCTAGCAGTTCAGTTTTCTGTGTAAAATTTGGAAGTTAGAAATTCCAACTTCCTGGTTTCCAAAGAAGTGTTTAAATAGCTCTTTTCATTAAAAAAAATAAAGTCGCAGGGCCTTGTTGGATCCCATGCTGGCTGCAATATAGGTCTATGTGTTCTAAGCACAGCTGATTGTCTGACGGGCAGCTCCCAGCAACACCAGCATCATAAAAGGTCACCATTTTGGATACATGGGTTTCTGCATAATTGCACCCTGCACTATTGAGCAAAGTGCCAGGTGTATGATGATACTCACTACACATCTGTTGCATTCAGTTGAATTAAGGGGATTCAAAGGTACTTCCCAATGCATTTAAGATTTATATCAAGCCACAAACCCCTGTAATTTTCATGTAACAATTTCTGTAAGGTAAGCATTGTATGTGTGATTCAACCTAACATGTTAAAGAGAAGCACTGAAAACCAGTGTCCACGAGAAAAACCATGAGGACAGATTTAATTTATTTTATAGTGACATTTTAAGTATCATTAGGTGTCACTGAATAATGTACTTTGTTCAATTTTATAGTACATGAGTCAAACTGAACACCATAAAAAACGAGCTGGTTTTACGATGTACCCAAAAGTGCTCTTACAAAAGACATAATTGAAATTTTGTGCTACCTCTGTAAATATGAATTTACATAAAACAAAACAAAAATAAAATCAAAACTTGGTCATCTGTGTTTTCTGGCTGTCCTTTTGCTGACAATTTATCTTGTATCAGGAAACTGCTTCCCAGTGACAAGCAACTACTTGGGATTTGGTTTTTGCCCTGTTGGTAGGAGATTTTACAGGGCTACTATGACTGTTTTCCTTCTAAAATCTGAGCGTACCAGTCTCACAGGGTCTTATCAACTCTATGTTACAGAGGATAGATTTTTTTTGCAATTTGATTTTAATCTTAAAGGAAAGGTCCAAAATGCTGGTTGCACATGAATAGGTATTATTTTAAATCTCCATCAAAAACATGTGGCAAAGCTGGGCAGGGGTCGAGGGGCAGAGGCAGGCCGATCTCCGTGAGTTTGTAGCCAGCCTGGTCTATAAAAACTAGTTCCAGAACAACAGGACAGGCTCCAAAGCTACAGAGAAACCGTCTCAAAAAATAAATAAATAAATAAAAATAAAAAAAAACCAAAAACCAACCAAACAAGAAAATCCCCAAAACTCAAAACCAAACCAAAACAAACCAAAACAAAAAATAAAACATGTCACAAAAAGAACACCTGTTCGTTAAGGTAGAAGCCTGTGAGATCTTTGTGTTCTCTAAGGAGAACTGGGGAGAGATGAAACCTGGGTCCCACTAGTTTTTGGAAAGAGGGTAGGATTTGAAGATTATTTTGAAAATATAACGAGAAGACAGTGAAATATTCTGCGGCTCTACTTTCCAGGAGCCCCTTCCAACCCTGACACCAGATGCCTGAAGAAGTCTGTTATGGTGTCTGTGAAGGAAGAGGCTTCCCAGTGCTGCATGCTGGGACTACTGAGCGAGGTCTTGAAGGGTTTGGGGGAGAGAAAAGATGAACTGGAGACCTTCAGACAGCACATTATTTTTAGGGGAGAATTTGCTGCCATAAAACACTCACGAGATGGGGGATTTATACATTAACGTGCCTTGAGAAACACAGCCTCTTTTCCGAGGATAATAGACTCATTCTGATCTGGGGATGTAGCCTAGTGGTATACCTCAAGACTCTGGATTCAGCCTCAAATATAGAAAGGGAAAATCATTTACGGAAATTTCTAAATTCTCACTCTTGAGCAAAGCTTCTGTCAGTGTGCCTTCAACTCAAGCTAACAGACCAAGTGGCTTTCGTTTGAAATCCACTCAGTGTCGTCTTGCGGGGTAGGGGGTGGAGGGGTGGGGTGGGGGATGTTCTAAACTGGGCCTCTAGAATGTTCCAGTGTTTTAAGGCCTGGTGGAAGGCAGACAAGAGAACCAGTAACCATTTTTCCAAAAGGATAGCCAATTACAAGGGATCAG
Source organism: Chionomys nivalis (assembly GCF_950005125.1). Classification (NCBI taxonomy): domain Eukaryota; kingdom Metazoa; phylum Chordata; class Mammalia; order Rodentia; family Cricetidae; genus Chionomys; species Chionomys nivalis. Next base: position 35,541,621 of record NC_080093.1, read on the forward strand.
TTTTTATGGACTAATTTCAGGGTAGGTAATACATTTCAATTATTTCCTGAAAACATAGTTGTCAATATATCAGTGTTATAATCTCTAAAGAAACAGAAATATGCTCAGGATGGTAATATTTCCTATATTTGTAATGAACTTGGTAATTGAATAGTTCAATTAAGTTCAGTGCTAGAAAAAATGGATAGAGCAAAAATATTTGTCTCCCTTTTTATAAACATTCTATATATATCTATACCCCAAACTCTCTTTTCTTTGGTGACAAAACATGAAGTTTACCCAGTGGTTAAAAAATGCTTAATACTTAAAATAAAAATTTTATTTTTTACTTTAATTTCTTATTGGGAGAGACAATTGTTATGCTTAACACAAACAGAACTTGCCAAGATCTGGCAACATTAAGCTTTTTTTTTTTTGGATGCACATACATGCACATTGGTTTTGAATCGGAGAGGGGGAAAGTATATTAAATATTACATCATGAGCTAAGCTGTGAGTGTTAGTCTATTGGTGGTGCATGCTTTCGAGAATACCTGTGAGAATGTGAAGAACGTGAGAAACTCTTGCTCTACAAAGGAAGTGCATGTCTGGACAGAGGCAAAGATGTTTCTAGGCAAATTACTGGGGTTCTAGGATCCCTGAAGCTCATCATTGAATATGTACATAAAGAATTTTATTTAGCCACATTGAAACATTCACGCATTAGCTTGCTATTTTATGATCCTCACTGAGACAAGTTCTTTGATGGCTTTTCAAGCTAAATTCTACATCTGAGGAAATTATATTCCATTTTATTGCTCTTTTATGTTGATTGGATAAACCTTCCCCAGTAAAACACTGTAGAACACATCCCTTCTCTTATTCCATCTGCTCTTTCTCTCATTCTTTAATTTTTTCCACCCACACTTCATTTTCTTAACCACATTTTGAGCATAACACATCTAGGAAAATCTCTAGAAAAATTAACAGATTACAAACTGTAGGCTGTTGCCACATAGTATGAAATGGCTTTTTACAAGTCAAGCATAGTACATTTTTATTAGTGACAGAAAGGAAACATTCTGGAAATTCCTTTTATCTGTAGCTGACCTAGATTTGCTCAACTCATTGCTTTTTCTTTATGTCTGTCAGAAATTAGTTTAAGTTCCTTTAAAGATCCATTTAAAACTATGTCTTGCTCAGCTGAAACTGTTGGTTGTTTGCCTCCCAGTCCCTTTCCCAAAAGTTACTCAGATTTATACTGAAAAAAAAAAAACTATTTCTTAGGAAAAAGATTATGTCGCTTATTGAGGATCTCTGGATTATTATTCTTTTGGTTTGGGGAGAAATTAATTTAATTCCTTAGCTGAGCACAATCATCTGACAAGTTCTTCTGTATCTGAAGCCTTGTAGTGGTCCTTAGGAGATTTCTACTAGAACATAAGTTGCTTTAACAAGAAGATGTGTAACACACCCGCCACACACTTCAACCTTAGCATTTTGTTACATGTAACAAAAATATGAGCTCAGGGAATGGACATGAGTTCAGCAGGGTCCAGTTTACCTAGACTCTCTCATTACATTTAGAGTCCCAGTTCTTTCTGCACAGCCTAACATATTTGACTTTTGTCAAATCTTTGTGTGACTGGTATGCCATTCAGAAATGGGGGCATTCCTTACCCCTATGTGGGCAGCATTTATGTTGGGATAAATTAAGATTGAGTTGAGTTGGGCATTGTTCAGGACGTAGGAGGCAGGAAGACTTAAAATGCCAACTCATTATTTTTCTATTTTATTTTTGTTATTTTGTATGTATGGATAAGTCTTGCCTGTCTGGGAGTCTGTGTAGCACATGTGTGCCTGGTGTCTGCAGAGGCCAGAAAAGAGCACTGGATCTTCTGGAACTGGAGTTCCAGATGTTTGTGACTGTCATGTGGGTGCAGGGAACCAAACCCAGGTCCTCAGGAAGAGTAGCCAAGCAATCTTAAATTAGCCATCCTTCTAGTCCCTTAAAAAAAGCTTCTCTTTCTACCCGTCTATCCCCTTCCCCACCTCTCTGGCATGCATCTATATTCTATAATCAGTTAAGGTAATTATAGAAGCACTTGGTGTGTTGGACAGAAATGGCTGACTCACTGAGATGACTTAGTTCACACTAATACTCTGGTTCTATGTCAAGACGATCAGATAGAATTTAAAGTACTTAGGAGTCTACAGAGTCATTTATTTTCTGTTGAAAAGTGGTTTATATTTCCATGAAGGTCAAACAGACAAGATTGACCTTGATCTAAGTCTCAATGACCACAGGCCAAGCTTACAATCTTTTAGTCTGTATCATTCAGAAAGGAGATTCCTGCTCCTTGTATGAGATGACTTCCTAAAGAGAGTGGCCAGTTCAAGACCAGTTCTGCCACTGGTGGGAAACCAATCGAAGACTGTGGCAATAACATTGATGTAGTTAATTTTTGGCTTTGTCAGCTCTGGGAGTATGCAATTCTTAGTGATTTAAAAGTTTGCTTGGAGCGAGAATTTCTGTGTTTTGAAATACTGCATATTGTCAGAATTTATCAATATGCTTCATGTTGCACAGATTTAAATTTGCATAATTACAATTATAATTAAAAGGCTTCACCCACCCACTAACTCAAATACCCTGGGCTCTAATTTAGCAGTTTATTCTGCCGATAAACACATGGTCATCATCTCCTATATTTATATGAGTGGCCAGCGAAACCAAGTAACCTTCTAGATTATTGCACGTTTCAAACAGAATCTCCCACACATTTGAGAGGCATTAACAATTATTGTAGTGATGGAAGCTATACAGTACCATAGCTTTTTTTTTCAGATTAGATTCTAAGTACTTGTAACTAGATATGACCTATCTTCTGTGGTCTGCAAGTGTGAAATGGATGTAAGAAAATTAGGTAAAGCTATAATCAAGCCAATGAGATGGATCAGCGGACACGTTTGCTTTCAGGAACCCACATGGTGAAAAGAGAGAAAAATTGCCCTCTGGCCTCCACATGCATGTTGTGGTACATGGGTGTACACACTCACATCCACACACACAACCACACACAGCTGTTGATTGGTTGTGTCTAAGAAAAATCTAATTTTTTTCTCTCTAGCTTTGAGATACTTCTTGCAAGTTTCTCTGTCATAGATAGGTAAGTATTCAGATAGAGTTATGGAAATGCTGTGTACAAAGATGGTGCTGCAGTTAAACTTCCTTCAGAATGAGACATTAGGGATCTCAGAAGTGCTTCAAAGAAGAGGGAGCCCAGAAAATGCATTCCCATTTCCTTCACTGGTCCTCAGAAAGTATCTCTGTTTCTAGTGTATCCCTGCCCTGACTGCCACTGCTAGACCCCCTGTCCGCATGGCTAGACTTCATAAAGCATGTTAGCTCCACCTAATTGTCTTAGAAGGCAACTTGATAGACATAGATGTATTGAAACCAAATTTTGCTATTTTGCACAGTATGTAGCACAAAGAGTAGATCCCTAATTTGTGAGATCATCACACCGATAAAGGAGTTATCATTTATAAAGCCTCTTAAAATAGAGCTTGGCACTAAGGGCTTTCTTGTTAAGTAAACACACATATAAAGATGCCTATTTATATTTATTAAGCTTATAGAAGGTTTCTTCTTTAAATATATAAATGATTCATGAAGATAGAAGAAATGAATGCAATTTATCTATTTAAGTCAAACACATGTTCTGACAGTAAAGTACTGGGAAACATGCCTCCCTGAAAATGTGCCTAGTTTCTAGAGCAGACCAACAATATGCTAAAACCATATGCATTTATGTTGCATCCAAAACCCAAAACCTCCTGGTTTGAGGTAGATGGCCTTTAAAATTAAATTATTTTTTTTCCTAGTTCTCAATTATTTTTCTTGGTGCCTCAATCAGTTGATTAAGTCTTTTGAGTGGGTTAAAAAAGATGCAAATACTAAATAATAAAACCAATAAGCCAAATCCAAGTATTTTATATGCTTTCAAACTCACTTAACTTTTGACTTAATGGGAAAAGTTATTCCCTTATGGCCAGACAGCTCTGATTGAAATATGCTGCTATTAATGTCAGTGTGCTCCTATGCAAGTAGAATCACTGTGGGTAATTTCAATAGAAAGGGACACCCAGTCCCATGGGCTATAAAGCGGATATTACTTTCCAAAAGGGGAAATCCAACATTGTTTTCTTTGGGGTCATTGTTTGAAGACTGAATGTTTTAACGTAATTGATCTAAGACAACAAGAAAACTCATCCAAACAAAGCTATAATCTTCGTCTCTGCACTGTTCAAAACCCACATCAAAAGACTGACCTTGCCTTCTCACATGTGGGGTAACTGGAGAAGTTCGGAACTCATTTTACTTTAAAATATTTTGCCAACACTTTTCTCCCAGTGTCCTGAGATCCAAATATACAGCCCATGCAAGTGCTGTATATTTGGAATAAAGAACAGCAGTTAAAACAACTGTGGGCTGTGAACCCAGGGAAGGACCTGGCCTGTCATGCAGGGAAGAGCTGATGGAGATGGGCGCGGTGTTACTGCCAATGTGTATGAACAGGTCATCTTCAAATTGTACATATGTTTTGATTTGCATCTGTTATAAGAGAATGCAATTATTTCCAAGAGTTCTTTCTTCAAGTAGTGTTTTATTCCTCTCCATCCCTTTCTGTTTTCAAGTTCAAAGTCTTCTTGAACATTTTCCCCTTCACTAGGAGACAGAATTAAACATTTTGCTGTGTTCTTTTTATAGTTAAAAAAGAAGTCTCTGTTATGACTATGCCCTATAAATTTGTCAGTCAGCCACAACAATCTAAAGAGGAAGGTTCTCATGGCCCCCCTGTGACTCTTGAAATTTTATTTCCTTGTTTATGTATCCCAGCATCTCTTTTCCCTACCTGGCAGATGTACCTTAGTAATTCAAGCATGTCACACAGAGTTCTTTATGTAGTGGTTGACCACTAAGGTTTGGGATACAGAAGAGCAGGAAGGCAGAGTCATTTTGTTTTTGTTATTGTTGTTGTTGTTTTTTGAGACTGGGTTTCTCTGTGTAGCTCTGGAACCTGTCCTAGAACTCACTCCATAGCCACGGCTGGCCTCGAACTCATTGAGCTCTACCTGCCTCAGCCTCCCCAGGGCTCCCCCCCTTCTGCTCCAGTTCTGTCCTGATGATTGTAATAAAAATGTACTTCTTCCCCAGACATTTTTAAAATATTTTTACAACAATTTGTAAATTTTGTAAATTTGAGCAATTTGTCCTCAGTTAACTGAGAGATGATTTCCATTGCCCCCAAATCAGAAATGCAAATACCCCATGTGTATGTTCCCTGGTTTTCCTGTGGATTATTGAAGGTCCCTTTGGTAACTTTCAGGCCTTTCTAGAAGTATTTATGTAGCAGTTAGCCATTATTCACAGCTATTATCTTTCTTTGAAAATCTAGTGTGGTTTCACGGCTTATAGGAAAAATCTGAAATCCTTCTCTGTCGTATAAAGGCTCGTCTTCTCCCAGACTCAGATCACAGCTTCAGCTTCAGCTTTCTCGGTTTTTCACTCTGTATTCTCACACAGCATCCTCAGGGTCCTCCATGTGCGATTATTTTTAAGCTCCTCCTTTAGCCACCCTCGACTTCAGAGAGGGATCTCTCTCTCTCTCTCTCTCTCTCTCTCTCTCTCTCTCTCTCTCTGTGTGTGTGTGTGTGTCTGTCTCTGTCTCTCTCTCTCTCTTCCTGCAGCTGTCTCCAGGAGGAGGTATTTTAGCTAAGCAGTTCCATGGACTTTTCTCTCCCCCTGGTAAATTTAAAAAGAACATTTAAGTTTGGTCGGCCAAGCCCAATACTTTTTCCTTCCTCTTGCCTGCTCGGAGCAGAGGTGGGATGGGGTGGAGTGGGGCTCTCCCAGGTCCTCCAGATGCCCTGCCCAGGAGGTGGGTATGATGTGAGGGGGTGCAGCACGGTGTTGGATTCTGCTCAACTCTGGGATTCATACAGCTTATTCAGTTAATGGTCCTAAAGTCATCTTCCCCCACTTTCCCCTATAAGCAATACAAGTGGTATTTTGGATTCTATATACCCTAACTACTTTTATTTATTAATATTGTTTGAAACTTGGATAAAGAAGAGGGACACTTTATTTTGCCCCCTCTGCCCCCCTCCATTTCAATTGTCAAAGCCTGGTTCCAATGTTATCAGTTCTTAAGCCCTACCCAAGTCCCTAGGCAGTATTAATTTTCTATGCCTTTGTGGTCCCATTGTTCACTTAAAAAATTGTCTTTGGGTAGTTACTCTGCCTTGGTTTAATGGAAGTTGTTTTCCCCCACTACACTGTAAGCTCCTTGACAGTAATTCCCTCATCTCAATACACTGGCTCCCAAATGCTTCATGCTCAGAAGATGGTTCAAACAAGTGCTTGAAACAGAAAACAAAACTAAAATGCATAACACCTCGGGACAGTACAGATGAAGGGATAGGAACACATCAAGAGTTGCAAAGAGACTATTACACACATCAATGCTACTGAGGCATCCTGCTGAAAGTGCATATGGAAGCCATTTAGGTGGTTCTGTGGCATCCTTTTCCAGATCTTTACTACAGGGCTTCAGCAGTGGTCAGAGATCAGTGGGTGTGTCTCCGACTGTAGCAGTCCACCTGGATTACATTGGAAAAGCTCTGATGTTTAGAGACGGAATACTGTCTGCACTTTTAAGTGGAGGCTGTGCTGTTTCTCAGGATTGGACCTAGCTACGAGGACAAAGCATCTCGGCCACTGGGGAGAAAGATGTAAGCAAAGGTTTACATTCTTCTCCTTGCTAAAAGGATGCCCGTGAAGCTATTGTTTCCTTTGGTTGCAATGAATAGAGGCTATGTGACTGAAATTGAAGCCAAAATTTCTTCCCACTGAGCTGATTGATATGTTTTAGCAGTAGGCTAGGGATGACCTTCACCAACAAGGTATCAAAACAACGAAAATAGCAGACTGCCATTGTTAGACACAAGACTAAGGGAAAAGGCATTGGTTATCTTGGATCAATTATTATTTGGATCATTTTGGATCCCAAATTGTGGGTCTAATTTTGGACCCAAAGCACAAAATTAGATAAGTGTTTTTATATGGTTATCTGTCCATCTATAAGTTATATCTAGTCCCCACAGTCTTTGATGAACCTTCAGGAGAAATTATGAGACTATATTATATTGCAGGAAACTGTTTTCCTGGCTTCATGTTTTCCTGTTCAGGGAGTTCATCCCCATTGCTGTAGTGTTCCACCCCTGATCACCCTGTCTGTTTCCTTGCTTAGGATAAGTTCTTACTGGGTGGATGAGAATGACTTCAAATTCACGATTCTCTTGTCTCAGGCTCTTGGCTTCCAGAATTACAGAAGTGCACCATCATGCCTGGCTCTATGGTCAGCTTGACTGGTGAGGGCTAGTTTCTGAGGGTCCTTTGATGAGTGTTTTCAGCCTTTTCCCTATTTTTCCTCAGGGGATGAATGCCAGTCAGCTATCTAGGTAAAAATGCCTGTTGTGGAATTACCTCAGTATCTTTAACAGTGTTATCAATGAAATTGGCATTCTCCTCTCCATCTACCTGGCTGTGGTGTCCAACTCTCAGTATGGTCCCTGTCAAGGGTGTGGTGTGGTGTGGTGGGCTTCCAGCTCTAACACTGTGAGCTACAATACAGCTTCAGCTCTAGAATCTACTATGCAGCAGCACCAAGACAACCTGAGCCTCTGATTCCAAGTTGGGAGTGTAAATCTATTTTTAAGTGGAAAAACCACAATTTTCCTTACGTAAGATTTGTTTTTCTTGATGTCATCACAGCTCTTCACAAGCAAATGATGGTAATGTGGTTTTTAAAGAAGGTGATTACAAATGGGTCAAAACAAGGCTGCTCGTGAACTGCGTGGTTGTAGTGAAGTGTTGTCTCAAACTAAGGAAATCATTTCATTTACCATCCAATCAGAGCACATTTACAAGTATGTGTAGGTGTCCTTATTGATAATGACTTCAGTATTTCAACTAGAAACCCAAACAGCTTAATTCTGGACAAACCATCAAGTTCAGTAGCTCTGCCAGACTTACGATCTCAAGGTCATCTCTGGCAGTTCTTAAAAGTAGCTAGCAATTCTGGGGTGTTTAAAGGAGGCCCGGGTTTGTTCGGGGTTGAGGGCCCTGTTTCATGGGTTCAGTTTTCTGCTTCTTCTAAATACAGCTATTCATTGTCAGAGCTGTTCCCCTGTCTCCACGAGGGGAGATGAGGCTCTAGAGAAGGACTGAATCTTTAAGCAAAGGAACAGAGCAATAATACAGAGGCACCCGTGTCAATCTCTTAGTGGGAGGATATCAGTTCAAAACTTTTCTCATGGTCTAGCAAATCCTTGGTGATGCCGGGGATAAATCCCAGCTACTTCTCTTCCGGAGATGAATGCTGCACCGCACCCTCGTTTAAACTCATTTGGCAGATGATGAGAAGCTGGAGACAGCTATGGCCCAGAGATATGCAGCAGGTTCTCTGAGCCCTCAATCATGAGAGTATTTAATCCTGTTATCTTATTCTGTATGTCTGTGGGAAATGGCCTTTTGTAGCTGCTGGCACCAAAAGTCTGGGTGGCTGCAATAATAACTCATGACCTTATTATCTAAAAGAGGGCTCTCTTAAGATTATTAAGTAAGAACGTGGTCCTTCAAGGTTTGCCTTAAAAATCGCACCGCTCATGTACAAAAGTCATTCGCCCAGTTGAGAAGGATCCGTAGAAAGGATGTGTGGAAATCTCACGCCAGTGTCTGTGCTAGGATGGAGGCTTATTTTAGATCCATCAGAATCACCCGTGGAGGCCACAGCTTGCAAGCATAGCCTGGCCCATCCCTGAGAGTTTCCAGTCAGTGAGAATCGGTGTTTCAGGGCAGTTTCCAGGTGATGCTGCAGCAGCTGTTGTTCTGGGGACCACACTTTGAGAGCCAGTGGTTTAGCCTAAGCTGCAGGGGGAGGCAGCAAAAGAAACAAACAAAAAACAAACAAACAAACAAACAAACATAAAAACCAGCTGACATCTAAACTGTGCTCCACTCAAGCAAGTAAAGGAAAAGTTCATGGGGCGAGACTGGAGCCACCCACAGGGTTCCTAGGAGTCTCCTTTAAAGCAGGAACCACCAGCAGACTTCTTCCTTAAAGGGCCAGACAGGCGAGTGTTTTTAGCTCTGCAGACCCGATGGACTCTGCTAAAGGACTCTGCTTTGCGACTGTGACACAGAGCATTCCAGGGATACTTTATTTAGAATAGCATGTGTGCTGCAGTAAATCCTCATTTACAAAAATAGATGGCATGCTGGATTTGGTTTCTGGGCTACAGTTTGCTCACCCATGGGCCTAGATAATGTGCTAAAGAAATTCAGAGGAGGAAAAATCTGTTAGTTCATTTATCTTGAGGGTCCAACGGGTAATGACCAAGTTGGGAACATGGATGTGTAAGCCCAGTGTTGATGCACCTTCCGTTGTACCAGTGGCAAACTGCTTTCACTGGCAGAGAAATCCCCTAACAATTCAGCTCCTAGACCTGGCTGCTTGGGACAGTGTAAGAATCCTTTCCCCCATCCCAGAAGGAGTTTCACCATGCTAGTGAAATTTCTCATGTGTACCTGCACTTTCTTCTTGGTGGTTTGCTTTTATAGGTAAAGAAAATACTTATTAACATGTTTTTATGATTTAAGAGAATTTGTGGATTTCTGAATTAGATTTTGGTTCCCGTTTGTTTTTTCCTCTGCTCATTTCACACGGAGTCATCCGGGTGCATTTTTCCCCACTTCATGGCAGGTTCGTGTTGCTTGCTAGAGCTGCTAAAAGCAAAATGACTTGAAGACAAACTTTCTAGACGGCTTTTGTGTAAAAGCAAACTCCTGCCCTGAAAAGGGTAAGAGAAAGGGGTGTATCTTTGACAGGGACAAGTGTGACCAGGTGGTATGGAAAGAAGCATCTAATACTGGAACCAGGATAAGAGATTCAACTCCCTGGTTTGGTTCTCAGGCCTTCTTACTTGGCTATGAGCATCATGAGCCCAGGGGCCATCCTGCTGATGGAAATGTATTCCTTGCTTGACTTCTGTCAGTCCACCACCCTGGATTGCTCTCGGCTCAGTAGCTGCTCCTCCCTCTCTCCATCTTTTTTACTATTTTTTTTATTTAGCTGATATCTGGTATTAGGGCTGTTTTAAGCCCATTTTATATTCTTCTTTCATTTTTCAATTTCCACATCCTCTTCATGGGTTCCCTATGCCTCTATCTAAAATTATGGGATTCCCCATAGATGTTATTTGGCACGGGAGTGCCAGAGTTGCCTGCTTTGGAGTGAGGGAACAGATGTGGACAACTTTGGCATCGCGGGTGACCTTGAGTGAGGGAAGTCGAGAGCCCCTCCCCGATTTTCTAAGTTGTCTTGTCTGTGAACAGGAGAGTGCAAGTCAGGGGGCATGTAGGGGTGCTACAGCTGTGATTCCCCTAAGCATGTGTTAAAGGCTCGGCCTCCAAGAAGGGCACTAACAGGGATATGGGAAATAATAAGTAGGACCTACTAGGAGCTCTTTAGATCTTTGCAGGCTTGCCCTTGAAAGGGATTGTGGGAGCCTTATCTTCTCTCTCTCTCTCTCACTTCTTAGTCATGAGATGAGCGGTTTTGCTTGATCGTGACTCCTACAATAATGTACCACCTCATCATGGGGCCCAAAGCAACACAGCTCATCACTCAGGAAACAGGTATTCAAAATTAGGTGAATTTGAAGTTGATTTTCTGTTTTGTTGTGTCTCTGAAATGGGGTCTTTCTCTGTATCCTGGGCTGTCATTAGTCCTGAGATCCTGCTGTCTTGGTCTTCCCAGAAAGACCTAGAAGTGCAGGTGTGTGCCACCATGTTCAGCCCAAGTGCTTCTTACAGCGATATGAAACTCAATAGTGCAGTGTTAGGGCTGGTGCGGAGACTAATGTGGATGGCCAGTTTGAACTTAAACAAAGTACATGGAGAGGATGTCGGAATTTATTATAATCAAGGAAAATGTTATTGTGGCATTTCCCAGGAATCTAAGTTTATGAACAACAATTCATACTGCAGCAGTTCTTTGGATTTGACTAATGGGAGCATAAAAATCGACAGAACAAAACAAATGCTATGTCCCAACGGGCCAGGTTCTGAGGCTGAAAAACAAGGGTGCAGGGAACGGCTGCCTTGACTTTTCAGGCAGGCGTGCTGTGCTCAGTTGCTGCTTGCTTCACAGCCTCCCCCAGGATTTCACAACAAACCCTACTGTGCAGCACAGACGGTGCACACTTCCTGTGTTCTCCCTCTGGGTGGAAGAAACGCAACTCCGCCGCTAATGAGGCAGGGCTCAGCTCCGATTTGTTTGATGACCGGGAAAGCTGACTCTTCAGCCCTCCCTCTCCCCGTTTTGGCATAGGCATGCCAATTTTTTTTTCACTCTGCTTCTTTGCAGCAGGAATTGCCCACAGCTCCCCATGTGGACCCAGCGACGCCAAGGCTTGTTAGGGTCCTGCATTCCCTTGCCCGTGTTGTAGGACTTGAGTGTTTGCCTGCTGGACTGTGGCATGTAGACCTTTGCTGAGCTTGGAAATCTGGCCTCCAGTGTGGAACAGGAACAGCCTGTTCAGTGCCGGGAAGAGTGCTGTTTTATCTCAGCCAGGGGTGCCAAAAGAGAAGGGAAAATCTGCTGCTTGCCTGTTTGGCTATTATTCAGGCATGAAATCTCTTAATTTCCTCACTTTTTTAGGGGCTAATGAGCTGAGAGTTTAAGGTTAAAACATGTTTTTTATCGTTAAAACAATGATAGCTTCATTAGTGATGCCCAGGACCCTTATTTTATTCTTCAGAAGTATATAAATTACATGATGATTTCTACATTCTTTTGTTTCAGGAGCTTGAAATGTTCCAAACAACATTTTGTGTGGATTAAACAAATTATTAACAATCCTCAAAAGGGGCGTTGGAGGGCTTGTACTGAATTCTTCAGCTCTAACCATCTTCAGCAAATGAGAGTTTAAATCCACGTTTCTTTGATACCCCTCGGGAATAAGATGCCATCTTTTCTCTATAAGTCACTGTGAGTTGATGATGATGGCAGAACAGCACCCAGTCAGCACAAGTCCTCTCATTTATCCCCCTTTTGTCTAACTTTCTAAAGTTTGCCTTGCGTTGCTACCAAATGAATTGATCCTGATCTGGTCCAAAGATTAGGTGGTGACATGGGTGACTATTACTTTGGCTCAGTGAGGAGAAATCAATAAATACTTCTACTTCTGTATAAACAGAAATTCTGAAGCTATGACGGCATTGGCTAATGCAATTTTTTTTTTTTTGTCTTCTAAATGCATTAGTTGGAAATGGTTAACAATAATTGCCACGGAATAGGAACACACTAAAATTTCCCAGACTGAATGTTCTTCTGCATGAGCCATGGTGGTCACGGTGATTGAGCCTATACACCTTCCTGTTCAGTTTTCTTCCTTGAGTCTCTCTATCATGTCACTACCTCATTGGTCTTTTCCTTTCTGGATTACATTGTCTAAAGCCCCGTACTCCTCTCCATGTCAGGCTGGAAACCAAAGCTGAAAACAAGGCTAGGAAGAAGCATTGCCCTTTACAAAAGTGATCTACCGGGCGGCTATTTGCACTCAGTTCTTAGGATGATTAAATGCTTAAGACATGAGCTCTGCTTTCTACAGTCACAGAGCTTGCAGGTGATAGGCAGTTGAGCAGGGAAATGGGCACACCATCACTAATGAGGGAGAAGGGCTACCACAGAGTTTCAGAGAGTAAAGTGTGAATGTGGACGGTGTGAGGAGTGTGGGTCTATGAGGCTCATCAAGGAAGGGAAATGCGTGGATGGAAGGTAAATTGTTAGGCGGAGAGATGAAAGGAATGTTGCCGTCAGTAATAAAAGAGGACTGGATTCCAGCAGGTTTCAAAGAGAGACAAAACATACCCAATAGTGTATATTACTTCAAGAAAACTGTAAGCATCTTGGAATGAGTGGATTAAAATGTCCATGTGGCATTACGGGAAAAAGAAGCTAGGAAAGAAACAGGAATAATATGGAGGGTCCTTCACTTAGCAATGAAATAAGAAAAGGACCAGGTCCCTCCCACCAGGCAGGTCCTGTTATCATGAAAATAATCTACTTTAACTGGCCAGAAGAAGTAAATTTGACTGATTTTGAAAACAAAAATATCAATTATTTCCAACTTAAAGTCTTCCTAATATATAAAGATTTCTGACCATTCTTTTCTCCGTGGAGAAGTGCCTAGGGGATCCCATTCGGATGCTGGGTGAATTACCTGGTCAAAGTTGTTTAAAAGAATGGTCCCATCCCCAAATAAGTAAGTCAAAAGTGAAAATGTTTCTTTTCACAAAAAGAGAAGGATCCTAGCTTGATTAGGGAAGGGTCAGATGGGCAAGATAGACAAACACTAAGACATCATTTTCCTTAAAATTTCTTCTATTCTCCAGAGTTGTTTTGACTTCATTGTTTTGATTTTTAAAGTGGCATTTAATTAGCAAGGATGGCTAATGTTTTACACAACCAACTTGTGCCAAGTCATTTTGCCAAACAGAGAGGAGTGAGGCTGAGATTGCTGTTGTTTCACTGCGCCCCCCACCACACAAATTATCCCTTAGCTAAAAGGTCCTCTAAAAGACAGAGGAAATTTTGAATAACCTAGACCACTGAGAACATTTGGAAAATAGCATAGTCATCACAGATACCAGTAACTGCCCATGACTTTGGTACTTAAAACTGTACTCAGCCTTAGTCTTTGGTTGAGACAGAAGAAAGTCTGTATGATTGGTCTGAACAGACCAGAGCATCTACAGAAGGTGCTAGGATGTCCTTGATGTGATATGACTGCTTAGAGGAAGCTCAGCTTCCTTTGCCAGTTAGAGTTTGAACTTGGGGTTGATAATATGTGAGTGTCTCATCCACTCTTTCTCACTTCTTAACTTCCCTGGGCAAGGTTCTATGATGTACAGAGTTGTTACCCCTATCGTGGGAAAGTTATGGGCTCAGTGATGGAAAATTTCATGTTATGGTTATCTTAATGCATTGGATGATGGTGCAATGATCAAAAAAGATGCCAGTGATGACAATTGAACGTCCCTTTGCCTTCCCAGCCTCCTTCATATATTCTCAGGCATAGGATGACAAAGGGAAGTCCACGAGTCACATGAAGAAGGACTGTTGTAGCCATGGTATAGGTCAGGAGCTCCTTTGCTTGCCTGTGTCTGCCTGTCCCCTCTTAGCCATCCTCTCTATTTCCTGCTCGCGCTATTTCTCCAGCATCTTAGCCACTGACCGGAAATCTCTCCCCACCTAAGTCCTGATTGATGACTCATTCAAAGCAATGATTAACCAGTCCTGGACACAGTGAGTCCTCAACTAGGTGCTGAATGAAACAATGCTTTCAAAGGGAGACAAATTTTAGGGAGCCTCTTCTTAAGTGAGCTAATGTTTCGCATGTTGAAGAACAGGGCAATAAAGATTTGGGAATCACAGCAGTCTAGGTATACACGCAGGTACCCAAGTAGCTGGGCATAAGAGTAAAGGTATAACCTATCTGAGATATCATTTTATAACTATAAAACGTCATGTAATTTCTACCTTGGATGGATTTGTCAAGTATTAGGAGAGACAGTACATAGGGCGATGTCTTATATAGTCTCGGGAACTTGAATAAATGCTTCCTTCCTTTTACTCATATCTTAGAATGCTGCTAAGCTGTCCTAAGTGGCATCTTCAAGGTAACATGTTAAAAGGAATCACTAAGCCCCGGTGGGGATGGATGTCTTAGAAGAGATGAGCAGTAGTCAGGAGAGTGATGTGGTTAGAAATTTTTAAGGAAATGATAGCTTCTAAGGTTAATTTTCTTGCTTGGGGTTTAAGAGGAAATTCAAGGTTCTTGTTAATTATACTTACCAATTGGGTCTAATTGGCAACTACCCCAAAATGAATAAAACAAGCGGGAGTCAAGAGAGAAAAACGGCAGGCATCCTGTCAAAAAACAAAAGCTTTGAAATTTCTACAACCCAATGGTCGGATACACATTTCATTAAAGCAGATGGACCACCCAATTTGTGTGAGTCTCTGTGTGTGCAATCCTGCACATGCAGAGCTGGGCAAAGTATCATACGATTTCTCAAAACCAAACACTAGCAGATTCATATCAACATGCCTTCTGCTGGTAGAAACATATTTTTGACCTGTTCCCATCGGGATTAGTTATGGGAGGTGAAGAGATTGCTTTACACTCATATTACATCTTAGTATTGGCGAAACCCAGTGTTGGTGGCTGGTGTATCAGGTAAGATGATAATTATGACTCTTTCAGTTCTGTCTTCCAGGACAGGACAAGAAGCAGAATCATGCCTATATTGTTTCTTGCTTTTAGAAACATTTCTGCGTTTTTTTTGTTGTTTTTTTTTTTAAAGAAAAATGTTCCATTGCCAAACATTATCTACATATGAATTATACCAGCTGATCACATGTTAATCTTCTTGATTTGTTACTAAGCATGAGCAATGTTATTTACTAAGGATTCTCCTTCTGCTCTTTCTCTTTCATTGGCTAGTCAGAGGGTTGTCTGTGTCTCCAATGCCTTCTCTCACTTCAGTATGTCAGGCTTCCTTCTGAGCTGGCTTTTCTCCCTCTCATCCAGGAAAGATAGTCAATGGCAAATCCTTTCTGGGGAGATCTCACTGGTTAAGTTAGCCTGTTTTTGGCTAGGTGGCTCAAACAGCATCTGCTGTCAAATCTGGGCCTAAGGGAGCCAGCCTGCCTTTGCCTTCCTTGAGTCTCTTGCCCTAGAATAACATATAGAGGAATTCCAGACCTCAGCCTCTTAGGTCTGAGCTAGACTTCTAGAGAAGCCTTAGGTTGTAGCAGTTGCTGGGAATATTGGAAAGGGACGGATGGTTGGTGAAAGGCACTGGGCCCCTTTTCATGGGTCATCATTGAGCCATTCCTCAGGTCCACAAGCAGATAAAACCGTGTTGTTAGAACAGTGAATACATGGACAAAACCATAAAGCAGTATCCCCTGAAGCACAGGACATGGGTTGCTCCCTTTAGATTCTCCTCTGTTCATAAAATAACAATGTTACATTTCCCAGTGCATCCTTAATCAGTGTGTTTCTGAGGACATAAATTCAGCTAACAATTGTGTGTAGGAATCAGACCACTTGTTAATACTATAAGCAAAGCTACTAATAGATGGCAACTACACCCACCCTCTTCCAGATATTTAGTGTAAGTATTATGAATGAAACTGAGCAATTCATAAATATATATTAAATTAAATAAACCTGGCTTTGTTACATCTTTCCTGAAGAGTGAACCACCGGTTGGTATTTTCAATCTATTCTTTCTCTCTCTCTCTAAACTCCTGATGAAGAAAAATATCAAAGGCTGCTATGCTAAAGGGCAGGGAAAAGAGTGAGACTATAGTTAAAAACTGGAGTGTCGAGGCAAAGGGATCATGTCCCTGGTTGTCTTGAACCCTCTCCCCCAAAGACACAGTAGAGAGATGATGAATGAGAAGATGGGGAACGAAAGACTAGAGATTTTGTACTAAACAAGATCGATTCCACAAGTGCTGTGTTGGTGGATGTTGCTGAACTTCACAGAGAGGTTTATTTTTTACCTCTGAATTCCTAGGACATTGTACCAAGCAGAGACCATCCCTCAAACTAAGATAGCAACATGCTGCAGAACAGGGAATGGCAGGCTGCGTGTAGCTTAGGTTCAGGCAGAAGCTCTGTCAAGTCAATTCACTGTGAATTCAAAAAAAACCTTAAGGTTTCTCCAAGTGACTTTTATATAAAGAATGAAAGTAGTGATGTAGATGAGATCTACAGATCATCTATATGTCTGTGCACACACCACACACACACACACACACATATACACACACACTCTCATACTATATTATTTATGTTCTGGTTCTATATTCTACTTTAGTGTTTCCCTAAGACTCTCTGTTAGTAAAAAAAGGAGTAAAACATGCATGCTTCTCCTTATGGATTTAATAATTTATATGTTCTAAAATATAACTTGAGGTCACATGTCCTCATTCATGTTTACCCCAGAAAACTTCCCTGTGCCATTAGAGGATACAATTTAAGAAAAATGAGACAAGGTTCAACTCTCTGTACTGCACCAAATTTCTGCCTATTGAAAGCATTTTACCTGTGTGGCATGTAAATGTTCTGGCCCCATTGTGCCTGTCAAATCTTGCTTGTCAGGCATCTGCATGAATATTCTATCCAGAAATGTTTTTGTCTGAACTGCCACTGTACTTTGTATAACAAAGAGCACGGGTACTTGCTGTTCTATAGTGCAGCCTCTGTACACATAGCCAGCCCTTCAGAACAGGCTGGTACAGGCGTGGGCTCAGATCTAGACTTCCTGGGTCTGCCACTTAGTAGCAGCCTGACCTGGGGTCCATTCCTTGGCCTCTGTGCTTTAGTTTGCTTACTAAAGAACCGATGAAGAACTCTTGTAGAGATTAGATCAGCTATTCCCTGTAAATGATGTAGAGTAGGACTCGATCAACACAAGGTTTTGTTGACTTCTTTGGAAGACTAAGTTCTGCAAACACAAAGCTGTGCCTTGTGTACCTTGCCGCCTCCACAGTGCTTTCTGTAGTGCAGGCACTCAGGCAAACTTGTAGAGCAAAAGTCCCAAAGAAGCATTGCCATGGGAAAATGGAACAGCGCAATTGCTGTTTATTTTAAACCATAGGAGGTTCTGCCACACTTTAAAAAAAAAAAAGTGAAGAAATTCAATATATATTTTGCGTGCATAGGAAATATCTTAACATTATAGTGAGGTAAAGAGTATATTGGAGACACTTTGCTACGGTGAGCATATGGGCACTATTCAACATGAAACAGCTGTTGAATGAGCTGCAACTTAATGGGGAGAGAGGGAAGTGGACTTTGGGGCCCCCAGGAGTGTGATGAAAGAGAAATGATTAGCTATTGGACTGCCATATTCCCCTCTTGGTAGGGACACAGATGCAGGGTGCTTCCAGTCTCCCCACTGCGACAGGACACCTATTTATATTTTAGTCCTGGGACCATGTTTAGACTGTGCTGTAATCTGCCAAGTCCAAAGCAGAAACACGTCGTGTGATCTGATTTTAGTTATTATTAAATACAAGCATGACATTGGTTACACTGGTATCCTAATTTTTATATAACTTTCATATGTGACTTGAGAATATTGTTCCTGTGTCTGTAGCCAGCCTCTCTTCCCTTCAGCTTCCAGACTAGATTCTTTGCTGATTCTTTATTCCTAAGACACAACCAAGACTGCGTGGATCAGGGAAGAGGTATTTTGAATGCAGTGATGCAGGTTCCCATTTACTGGTCGGGTATGATGGGGGTCACCCTAGAGCTGGGGTAGGATAACAAGGAGAGGAGAGCTAAAGGATGCGACAGTTGAAAGGACAATTTAAAAATAACACACAACATGAGAACTACAGTGGACAGTGGTGTGCTGTAGTTAGGATGTTTGCCAAATGAGTATGTTATGGCTATCCATCCTAAGGAGGAGACAGGGAACTATGTGAGATGGTTTTACTTTAGATGTGTCTAATAATTCTACTTTGTACTCCTTAATTACACATAATATCTATTTTAAAACATGATATATATATATGTATATATATGTTCAGGGAAGGAAGGTGTCAAACTCCTGTGTTAAAGGGATAGGGGAACTACTTCCAAAGACTTATTCATATACTCTTTTGCAAAAATTGTCTCTGTTTACTATAAAATTCAGCATCAGGCTGCCTAGTTTTATGCCAGCTTGAAACAAGCTAGAGTCACCTGAAAAGAGGGAACCCCAATTAAGAAAATGCTTCCAGGAGATCCCACTGGAGGGCATTTTCTTAATTAGTGATTGATAGGGAGGGCCCAGCCTATTGAGGGTGGTACCATTCCTGTGCTGGTGATTCTGGGTTCTATAAGAAAGCAGGCTGAGTAAGTCATGGGGAGCAAGCCAGTAAGCAACACTCCTCCACAGCCTCTGCATCGGCTCCTGTCTCCAGGTTCCTGCTCTGTTTGAGTTCCCATCCTGACTTCCTTCAAGTGTTATGGAAACAAAAGCCAAATAAACACTTTCCTCTCCAAGTTGCTTTGGTCATGGTTTTTCATCATAGTATTAAACTTAGACAAACATCAAGAAGTTTTAAGAACAAAAGGTGTAGGTATCATTTCCTGCCTTTTGTCTTCTACCTGGTTCACTGTAAGTACCGTTTACCTACGATTCTACGTATCCTAGAATACTTAGGGCTATTGTACAAGCATATGAGTATAAAATATCAAGATGTAATTATAGTAAACAAACAATTACATTATAGAATAGACTTTAAATTAAAGATTAACTTTAGATATCTTAAAAGATACCTCTAGACAACTTTCTATATGAGCCCAAACAGAACTATTTCACTATCTATAATAATTTGAGTATTTTACTACATGTCTCTATAATTTTTTGTATCATTGAGTAATGGTTAGGTTATTTCTGTTTTGTTACTGTGAGCAATATTATAGTAAGTATATACAGAGTAAATTCCTAGTAGTGAAATTGTAGACTCAAAGGTTTTGTACGCATAAAAGGGATGGTAGAACATCGCTAAGTAGGGTTTCCACATTTACACATAACAAAGATATTATCAGTTCATATTTACGTAGTATTTATTGACATAAGTTTACCTTGAGCTTTGATTTTGCCAGTTTGATTGATATAACTTTTTCATTGATGAATGATGTTAAATCTTTATCTCCTTCCCCATGACCTTCCTATGAATATGTCTTGATCAATTTCCATAGGGTGTTACACATTTTTCTTTTTGATTTATAAATACTTTGCATATTATGGAAATTGGCTCATTGTCACAGCTGCAAATATAGTCTTCATTTGGCTGTCTTTTGAAATTGTTTTTCTAATGGAATTTCTAAGCATTTGTTTTCTGTAAAACCCTGTCTTATGTGAATGTAAAAGTCACAATACTTATCATTTTTTGGCATCAATCAAACATCCCTAATCTGAAAATTTGGTAGCCCCAATTTTCTGAAATCTATAACACAGACTCTCAAGCATTTTTAGATAAGGAAAACTCAAGCTATTTTATAAAATGACAGTGGGAAATGATGCCCAGCCAGAAGTGGGACCAAGAAATTGTTGTGAACAATGGAGTATAAGGGAGAAAAGAGAATGTTTATTTTCAAAGTTCTTGCTGTGACCTCCTTAAATGTGCAAGGTCACACACACACACACACACACACACCCTGAATTTGCTCACTCTCTAAGCTAGAACAGAAACCACATCTACACATAGCTCTAGCACTTAAGTTGGACTGAAAATGCAAATTAAAAATCAAAGGAAAGCCGGGCGGTGGTGGTGCACGCCTTTAATCCCAGCACTTGGGAGGCAGAGGCAGGCGGATCTCTGTGAGTTCGAGACCAGCCTGGTCTACAAGAGCTAGTTCCAGGACAGGCTCCAAAACCACAGAGAAACCCTGTCTCGAAAAACAAAAACAAAAACAAACAAACAAAAATATCAAAGGAAAAAATAGGGTTAAATTGATAATGACATGTGTATGATCTCTAAAACAAGGAACCTGATGAACTTACTTATAAAGATTAATTATAGTCATATATTTTCTTATAACTTTCATTAGCAGACATACCAATTCATATGTTTATTAGTCATTTAATGGCTTCATCGGCACCCTATCCCTCCAGGCTTTATTCTGTACAATGACTAGTTATCACTTCAGGATCATTCAAGTGTAAGAAGCCAGACTGGAGACTGACATAAGCTGTTAGCACCCCTCCTCACTTTCTCTTCCGTCTCCACAGAGATTCCCTCCCTCAGACCTCTTTTATGCAATGTAGTCCCAGAGGAATAAGACAAGAGAAAGCCACTAAAGTGATAAAGCTAGGGAAGGAAGGAGTCAAACTATGCCTGTTTGCAAACAACAGTTTTGTATTTAAAAGATCCTGCATACCCTATCAGAAAACTCTTAGATCTAATAAACGGATTGCAAAATCAATGCAAAAAAGTCAGTAGCTCTCATATATAACAACGGTAAACTCAGAGTTCTATCTTATTCATAACAGTAAAGAAATTTCCTAGGAATAAACCTAGCCAAGGCAGTGAATGATCTCTACAGTGAGGACTTCAAGACACTGAAAAAAAGAATCTAAAGAAGATACAGATGATGGTAAGACTTTCCACGTTTCTGTAATGGCTAGATTAACAAAATAAAAATAATACTGTACTGAAAAAAGTAATCTATAGATTCCATGCAGTTTTCATCAAAATTCCAATGTCATTCTTCAGAGAATTAGGGAAAAAAATCAGACATTTGTAGTTTTCACATTTCTTGTAATAATATAGCTGGGCAGGTTACTAACTGTCCTTCATCTCCAAGTGGTCTCTACGGCTTAGCACTGCTGCCCCTCAGGGATAGTGATGTTGATAAGTGTATTGATGAATGCAACAGGTTCTTTGATTGATGTCAATCCTTTGGGAAGACTTGGCTCCATGGTTTAATAATATGAATATGTATATATATATATATATATATATATATATATATATGATCTACTATAGTCTAGGGATGTGAAATATATATGCTACTTGCCAGATATACAATGTAAATTTTTTAGAAAAATTACCTCATGGTGCTCGCTTCATGAATTACTCATTCGCTCAAGATTTATGTTACTTCCTTGCCTCTAACTTCTAGAATAATTCTAAGTAATTTATAGATAAAATTAGCATTTTTGCCTATTCACATCTGATATCTATTTTGGCAGAACCCTGATTTATTAGAATGTTCCCTGGGCAATGTCATGTAAAGAGTGAGCTTGCCAGGGCCTCAGAGGTAAAGCAATTGCCTCTCTGGGTTTTGTCTCATCCTCATGTTAGCTGACAACTGTAAACTGTGGGATTTCTCTGGACACCAAAGGCTACGACAGGAGAGTTCCCAGCCTGGAGCAGGTAGATCACCAGGCTTGAAACATCTAAAGCAGTAGGCTAGGAGCCGGTGCTGCTGAATTGCAAATTCTTATTTGATTTACTTCATGGGCTGGTTTTGCCTGTTAGGCAAGTCAGTGTGTCTCTTCAAATAAAGACTAGCTTTTATACAACCACAACGGCACAGCGGTCAACTCCATTCCCTGACTCCCAATACATGAAGGGTTTGAATACAGAGATGCTATTGGGCATCTCTAGGAGAGAATAGGCTTCATTTTCAGCACCAATAAAGTTCGATATTACAGAAAATTTCCTACAGTGATATTAGGATGTATTAGAGCTGGCATTTTATATTACGGATTTAAAGGCACTAAAGTCCTTACAGACTGTTAAATATTTTTAATATCACCACTATTCCTGAGCGATGTTTCTTCTATATGTATTCAAATAGCAAGCGCATCCAAAGGGATGCCGTTGTTGGATACCAGGAGTTCATATGAAGCTGTCTTACATATTGTAGGAGGTTAGTATTCTTGCCCCTCTCCCATGTCAATAATTAAGTACCAGAGATTGGGGCAACTCCAAATTTGCTCTCTCATTTGTCTGTTAAGGGAGGCTGTTCCACCATAGCTGAAACCTCACTGTCATAAATTGCTTTAAATTGGTATGTACATCATAGGCACATACTAAACTTCAAATACAATTTAATTTTGATTTTAATCAATTGAACTTCCATAATCTCTTTTAACCAACTTCCTTTTTAAAAAGCTTTGACTTATCTTGTGGCCCAGTGTGGTCATAAGACCCATTTCAGTGGAAAGGGGAAAGGCTCTCCACAAAAATCTGGGATGTATTACAGATGTCATTCTGTCCTACTGGGACACACCACTCTCATCACTGTTCTTTTTGTAAACTGTGTAAATAAGTACAAAGTCATATATGAACAGGTGTATTGCAACAAGAACTTTATATATAAAAAAATTCCCCCAGCGGGTTCTAAATTCCAATATCATTTGATTGTATTTTAGGAATTCTGCAATCATTTTTGTCCTTGTTTACTTAAAAAAATAAATGTCAAACTCATTTTAATCTGCTCCTTTAGAGAAAAGTGCTCTGGGTGGCCTCATCAGGCAGGGCCACCGTTAAATGTCAGATGTTATTCTGGGGCTAACAGCATCAAATTATCTTTCTAGCAAACTGGCAGAGTGGAAACCTCAGTGCACGCAATGACACCTCCATTAACTAACCCTCAAAGCACATGTGTTTGTAGTGGGCTGCCATGAGAGGCTTTCTAAGATTGAATTCAGCCTGATGGAGAGTTCTCATTTAAGCAGAGAGGAAAAGCTGGGGAATTCTAGCTTCATAAAGATGTCCTAGACTGACGTGCACAATATAATGATAAACCCAAGCCAGATGAAATTTCCATTTGGTGAAATCTAAAGTATAAAGTGATGAGCCACCTCCACCACTTTTAATCAATTGAATCCCAAAGACAACTTGAATTTGGTCTTTTTCTTACAATGTCCTTTAGGCAAATGATCAGAAGAAAAATCTAAGATTCTCGACATTCTGGGTTGATTTGCATCAGCCCAAGTTCTTGCCCCGGCAGAGGCAGGATACATTTCAGCCTTACCGACATTTGTGATCTCTCAAACACAGGGAAGCAGCTTCAGCGTTTTCTTTTTTTGTACTATAGACTCAGGCCCTAGTGACACTAGATTTTCAACTCTTCAGGGAAAGCTAGTGATTTTTGGTTATCACTTTAGAGACCAAGAAATTCTGTCAATTACCACTTAATAATTAGTGATAATAGACACTTGATGATACATGCCAGATATAATTTTGGTGACTTTTCTATCTTTGGACCCTCTCTATAACTGAAGGGGGAGGTAGACTCTTAATCAGCAGAGTCAGGCTAGAAGTAGTAAAGCTATTCTAATAAACATCCTGGCTCTGATGGGCTGCTGAGCAGAAGCTCAGGGTCACGGTTGGACCTAAGGCAGTGGGGATATATAAACATGGTCCATGGTTCCTACTGAGAGGGCCAGAAGGGGACCAAAGGTCTGAACTGCCACATGGCACAGTTCTTTTATGTGTTCAGCCGTTTAGTCACAACTTTGTGAACGATCATCCTGGGCTCACAGATTCAGAATCATTACTAAGAGAAAACTGGCAAATGGCCGAACGTTCTAAGACTATAATAATCTGCTCTCCCATGTCTACCTGCCATTGCCCTTCCTAGCACTTGTAACAGGCAAAGACTTCCTCTTCTCCCCAAAACAACATCCCTTCTTTCAAACTTAAAAAAAAGTTATAGCTTCTGGAAATTTTATAACTTTAGTTACTGAGAACAATAATGCCAGTATTGGATTTTTGGTAAGCTGAGGGTAGAATCTCGCATCAGAAGAGAGGATTGTTCAACTTTTAAGATACATTTTTAACAATAAAATAATATATCTTAAGCACTATTTATTCTTTAAAAATTTTTATGCGTGTATCCAATGTGTCTAGAGCATTTTGACGGCTGTGGTTGTGGTCAAAAGCTCAACCAATGGACAAGGAACTAGTGTAGTTTGCCTGAGAGTATTAGTCATTGTGGAGTACATGGTTGCCAGTCAACACAGGTACTCAGTAAACAAAGCAGAGTAACAAGGATTTTCGTATCTTCCATTAGTCATTTCTCTGTGTGAGGACTTTTAAATGCCTCTTTCAGTCACTTACAGGCATATGGTAAGAAGTGTTGACCAAGAATTGCCTTACTGGGCTACAGCAAACCAGAATGAGTTCTCCCCCTCTCTGTTTTAGTGCCCTCTAATCTATTGTCATTCTTAACCTTTAGTTTTTCAAGAAAGAAGTGAATTTTGAAGGGTTCCTAGATCACTATTTACCACTCAGTTCTAGCCCATGACTGGCTAATATAAGACAGAAATATTTTGGTACTGAAGTATTTCTGGGTGGGATTGTGTGCTGTTTGGACTTGTTTTCCCATTTTCCAGAGATCCAACAGGTGGGACATGCCCTGAGAAAACAGGAGTGGGCTTGAGTTGGTAAATGCAGATAATATGTAGTATGTAATGTCTGTGCTATCAAAACATGCTCTAATTTTGCACGTTTGGAACTTTATCCTGAGTTGTATCATGAAGACACTTGGATCCTGGAACAGCCTATCTGTGTCTTACAACCTGCATCTGACAAGGCTTACTACCTTTTCAGCTGCTCACCCAAAGAACACTGTGTCTGCCCTACATTCCTGTGAGATCCTTATAAATGCATCGCTGGCTTTTAACCTTGTTCATCACTCCAGTCTGATCTCTACCTGCCATCGGAGCAATGTTGTAAAGCACAGGGGGCGATCATCTGTAAGTTCTTAGATCCAAACTCCTTGTAATTATATCAGAGTCTTTGCTAAGTTTTTCATGTCTTCACTGAAGGTCCTGGGATTCTGTACCTGCTTGCTACCCAGAAAGGTCCTTCCACAGCCGTCCCTCTCTTCATTCAAGTCCCTGCTTCAGTGTCCTCCTCCTAAAGGCCACACCTGACTAATACAAATAGCCCTCCTGACATGTACATGCGTGTGCCCACAGATGCCTTCCTCAGCTTTATTTTTCCTAATAGCACTCGTTACCACCAGATAACACATATTCAATTATTTTCCTCTTACCCTCTTTGTCTTTGAATTAAACTCAATGAATTTTTTTCTGCTTTTCCAGATCTTAACCAAAGCAGATCTATATTAAGAGTTTAAAAGATATTTATTCAGTAAAGAAATAATTGGCATTGCCCCTGGTAGGTTAAATTTGCAGTTTAAAAAATTGAGGCTGGTTGACTAGTCTAAAGCAGGGAACTTCTCATGTCTAAAATAATTCTCTTCTTTAAATAGAGCCCTCGGTAATCCCTGACAAGGCTTTCCTACTGACTGGTAGAGAGGGCTGTGGATGGGATGATGGATGTCAGAGTGCACATCAAATGTAAAGACAGCCAGTGCTTCTGTTACTAAGAATTGGCCTGCTGATGAGAAAGGGTTTAAGGGTCTCCTGAAGAGGATATACTTTATGTTTAAAGACGTGTACTCCATAAGTTGATGCCATTTGTGCAGGTAAACAGGCTCGTGGGTAGGTTACTGCTTTGAAAGCTCTCTCCTCTGATTGATGAGGCTTGATGTTTCAGTAGGAGACTGTTGGATGTGTCCCGATAGTCCTAGAACCACCATGGGTATAAGAAGGGGTGGGTAGGATGGCTACCATTGAATGTCTAATTTTCAGGCAATTGAGTTCTTGTGATTTCCATTTTGGAACAGGAAATGCAAACACAAGAGAAGTTTTTAGAATTTGTAGAATAAGGCTTAATTATATAAAAGGATGAATCACTAATTTCCAATTATGATACAAAGCAAATGTATGCTCAGATAAGAAGGTAGAATTGCTGTTTCGAACACTGAGCAAGGTTGTCACGAATGTTGATATTCTTAGGCTGATACATGTTATGAACAGGTCTGCTCCCCCTCCCAGGTCTGTTCTTGGGGCTACTGTGGTTGTCATGGGCAATTGCTCATGCTGCTAAGTGAATGGAACCTTTTCAGGGGGCCTGATCACTTTTCCCATCTGAGGAGCTTGCTGCTTTTTTACCCCTTTGGGTCTGAACACAGTAAAGAATGAAGTCTGTCTTATAACTTAGGGATTACTCACTCATCTAGTGACTTCCCATCTCAGGTTTTCATAGACCCAGGGGGACCAAGGACAATGCCAGGAAATCTTTAGTGAGTTTAATGGCAGAACGGTAGGCTCTAACTCATGACATCTACTGCCCCCACAGATATATTCTTCTTAGCTTCCTGTGACTTCTGGAGTCTGTTGGGCTTCTGTAATCCATTTCTTGCTACTGCTCATACTAGCAGAGTGAGAGGCTGTGGGTTTCTATGCTGCCTCAGAATCCATCACCAAAATAAACCCTTTAACAATTGCCTCTGTGCTCCTGCTCTGTATCCACATTCCTTGTATGGGTTCCCATTTATGAGTACAAACTCAAACTGCTGCCTTTTGTGACAGTAAAGCAATGGTCCAATGTCTCCACAAGTATGATATGATGGGTCCATGAGTTATCACTCCAGAGACTGCCTCTTGTTGGCTATCCCCTAATGTCCCTAACCATCTGCCATGGTCATCCTCATCTTCTAGGTGTCTGGACTCTGCTGCTCACTGGCTTGAGGAGATTGATTGGTCAGGATCCTCTATGCCTGTCCCTTGCTCAGTCCCTCCTTTCCTGGAAGGCAAGTTGTACATTCAGCACTTTGAACCCCTTTGGAGAAAGACATTCTTCCAGATACATAAATTAAATACCAAAAGGTGTCTCTTTGGAATGAAGAAAATGCACCCTATTGCCAGGGCAGCTGTCAAGCATAAGGCTCAGCTAACAGCCCTGGCCCCTCTAACGCTGGCTTGCGTATCCTCAGCTGGTATCTAACTCACCTAACCACACATCCACCTCCCTTTATACATTACAGCATGGCTGGCTCAGGAGCCACCAGGACCTGCACAGGGATGGGCTTTGCTGGTCTAGCAAGTGTTTCCCATTGACCTGTACTCAACTTAATCTTGAGTTTTTTCTTGTGTCCTTGTTGCTCTCCTGTCTTTCAGTTTCAGGCTCATTTCTCATTAAACTCTCATGTCTAACCCAATAGCAGGAGAAAAATTACCACTGCTGCCTAAAATAGTGTAAAATAATCCTAATTATATAGCATCTCCCCGTTCATTCTCTCGAATTCCCAGATGAAGTGTTTTCAACAAAGCTTACCATCTGACTGATGTACCCTTCCCCAATAAAGGCTCCCCTTGGGTTCCAGCTGCAAAGATTCAAGAAAGGAGTTTCCTAACATAATTTTTATTTCAGATGAGCCAAATTTATTATTTGAGATTTCACTCTGAATAGAATGAAAGAATAAAGCTTGGCTAAGTTAGTAGCAGGAGGGAAAATGAGAGAGGGGAGCCTAGGAAGAAAAGTCAAGGCCAGAGAGGCCTGACATCCCAGCTCTGTGAGGAAGGTGGCTATAGGAAGTATGATCCTTTTGGGGCAAAAGCAGAGTAGAGAGATGGGATTTGCACCAGCTGAACCACATGGCACTGAGCTTTTGAACAGTAGCCGAAGAGAATTTCTTGGAATTACAGGCTTTGGAATTGTAATCAACCATATCTAAGCTTCTGTGATACGGACAATTACACAGTCTGAACTGCCCAGTCCCTGAAGCCTCGTATGTCTCTTTGTGAAAACAGAAGATTCTTCTTCTGAGGGAAACTTTAGTAGGTGGTGGGGGAGCATCCTTTCTTTTCACAGGCAAATGTTTATGTGACAACTTCAGTACAGAGCTCCCCAGTCCTTAGGAGAAATGACCACAGCCATCAGATATGTAGCGTGTGGCTTACACACGTGCTCCCATCCATCAAAGTGCACACGTAGCTGGAGACAGCGAATGTATACACACATAAATATAGAAACAGTGGTCAAGTTTGAGCAAGAAGTCTGCCCTGGATGCTTTAGTTTAGAAAAACATTCAACCCTCCTGAGACTCCTCTGTGCTAAGATCAAAGCCTGATTTGTTTTTGCCTTTTTCAGTCACAAAAAGGGGGGGGGGGCTTAATAAATAGCAGCCATTTCTCTGGGGTGCCCTTCTTCTGTGGGTACTCTGAAAAGGATGTCAGAAAAGTTTGAGAGAAGGCTTATCTGCATTCCTGAACCCCAGATGGGGCTGACTTTTGGATGTGTAAAATACTGAGCTTGAGCCCAGTCATTGTGTGAATGTTCTCAGGTTTCTGCTTGTTTTCTCCTGGATAAGTTCCTTCACTCCATTTACTGGCTCAGGAAGAGCCATGGCTGGTGCATTACTGTTTCCTTGAATTTCCCTATCATCACTGCACAGGATGCTTAATTACTTAGCATATTCCCTAGGAGGCATGGGAGTGGAAATAGAGGCTTGCTTACTTGTGTTTATCTTCTGGAGTGAAATGTGCTTTTCCAGTTGTCTGCGGAGTTTCACCTCTGCTCCATATTTTCCCGTGGTCCCGTTATCAGCCAGGATGAAGTGGGAATGCATGCTGTTGAGGACGGTGAGCTTGCTCATGGGGTTGGACATGGTCTGGTATGGCCGGACTACCTGCAGGCAGCAAAACGAAGCCGATGTCAGAGAGGAGAAAAGAAGACGTGAGACAGAGGATGAGAGAGATTGAAAGAAAGCTCAGTGGTTCTCTGGTACAGTGAGGTGCAGCTGACACCCTCTCTCTGGAGCGAGAATAGAAGAAGGATTAATGGTAAAATCCCATTAGAAGGAAGACTGTTCCTAGAGAAGTGTTTCTTACTAGATCTACAGTTTGTTCCTTCATTGTGTTAGAGTCATGCTCTGACGACTGTTTCATTCAAAAATGATATCTTGTTAATGAGCCAAATATCC
The DNA here is from genome assembly GCF_950005125.1 of Chionomys nivalis. Lineage (NCBI taxonomy): Eukaryota > Metazoa > Chordata > Mammalia > Rodentia > Cricetidae > Chionomys > Chionomys nivalis. The sequence continues at coordinate 35,571,099 of NC_080093.1, forward strand.
TTTCTAAATTAACTCATGTATTTCTTTCTTCCCTCCTTCTGTCATGTCCATGGTTTAATAGGTAGAAGTCATTATTATGGAGAACGGGGTCAGTTTCAGGAGTTGGGGAAGGGGCAATATTTTGCTGTTGTTGTGTTTGTTTGTTTTGTTGTTGTTCAATCTCAATTAGCAACCAGGAACTCTGTTTTTTAAAATCAACAATATCCTTAATAACACTCCTTAAGTACAAAAGAGCTTGACTATAAAATAACCCTCTCAAGAGATGAAATTGAATCAGGCCTAAAAAGTTCATCTCTATTCTATTCTCTTTATCTCTCTCTCTCTCTCTCTTACTTTTATTTTAATTTCAAAACGATTTTTACTCTGTAAAATAATTTCAACACAGTCTTTGACATCTTTGCTATCAAAAGTCGTATCTTTTTCAACCTGTTGCTTTTCATATAGGATCTGCATTCCACGTTACAATCCTATCTGTCATGCGATATTTATTTTGTAGACGCAAAAGTAAAGAAGTAGATATATGAGTTACCCAAAAATTTAGACAAATAATCAGACTTTACATTCAATGCCTGATTCAAAACTCTGAGCTTATGATTTTTTTGCCATGCTGCTTAGAGCAAATCAGACATACATTGTATTGGCAAACGATTGCTAAAATATCTAGGTTAGAGCTTCAGCTGGAGAGGGAGAAAAGAGGCCATTCAATAGGCTCTCTGCTGCACATTCTCAGCATGGTTACATCTGCACAAAATCACTGAAATTGACAGAACAGGAATAGATGCGACTGGGCTCTGATTTTTGTGTCTTTGTGCAGTGCATCCATTAATTATACAGAGGAGATGTACTTGTTTCTTCCGGCATGTAATAACTCAGCATGCAATGCTGGCGTAAGATTGAGTCGTGTGTTAAAGGCATTACAGAGTGATTTAGTGAGGGCAGTTTTCAATAGCAAAGAGCTCATGTAAGTCATTTTTTAGACCCTGATCTTGATTGAAAACCTACAGTGCAATGGGCCCAGAAGATGAAATGTACTCAATAAACGGAATGAATAGGCAAACCCGAGACAGTCATGCTTTTGTTCAAACCTGGGAAGGCAATGGATCTCCTCTTTTCAGAATTGTTAGGGAGCTGATCTGATTTAAATTTAAAATGCGTCTATTATTATGAAATGGTCTCCAGTCCTGTTATATGTGTCCTAGATTTTAAAATAGCATTAATATAATGCCAGTGCCCAGTTTCATTTTAATTGCTCCTTGTTGATTTTTAAAGCTGATAACCTTGATTGTGGCCTCGAAAAACCTCATGGGCAGTAGTCAATTGCTGTCTTGTCCAGAACAGTGAGTGGGATTCTTCCAGAATGAAGAGGCCTGCATTGGGAAGCTAGTCCTGCACGCTGCAGCACTGGGAGAGTGGGTGGCTTGTGGTTGAAATTTCCATTTGTTGCCACTCATATTTGATCATAAAACATTCATCCTACAGGGGAGTGCATGCTAATAAATATTAATGCTTTGCTGGAAGGCTTAGCAGAAAGACTTTTCCCCTGTTCTGAAAGTGCCTCTCCAGTGCACATTGGACAAAGGCAAATGCTTTAGTTACGGTGCTGGACTTCAGTGGCAGGTCCCGAGGACTCAATGCCGAGGGGATGCAGAGGGGCAGCTCTATAAGAGGCAGAGGAAAATGGAGTTCTGGAGGTTAAACAATGTGGGATAGTCATTTGTGCTATTTCTCTCCCTCTCCCCCTCCACTTTAAGTTCTAAATCTACTTAAAGACTATTAGTAAAAGTAAAAATTTCAAGTGGAATAAAAAAGGAATAAAGATTATTGTGAATTCAGCTGAGTACCACATCACAAAATAAAAGGCAATTACACAGTCTTCCTGTGACCGTCACATCTCTTTCCTCCCTTATGGAATCCTATGTCCACTGGTGCTTCAGTCTTTGGGTGTGTGACAACCTTCTCTTAGGAAATATAGCACAGGAGTACTTAGGGAATTCTATACACCTGCAGATTCTGATTTCTTCATTATCCAAATCACCCTTTCTTTTGTTCTCATGTGTAACAATATAGGTTGTCATGTTTTGGCAGAGACCTTGTCTGCCAAACAGAGAATATAAATCTGAAAAATGAGTAAAATTCCCCCGTATTTCTCTCTTCTTTGGAGGAAGCTTTACAGGATCCTGGAGCATCCCCAACAACATAAATCAAGGGAGGAACTGCAGTTCCGTTCATGGCTGTTGAAACCCGAGTCTCCTCATTTGCAAAAAGAAAATAATAACACTGCTGACCTCAGGGGGACTGCTTTAGATCACACATGTGAAGTACCAGCCTCACTGCCCAGCTCCTACCAGGCTTTCTAGAAGTATGTATTCCTTAGCTAGCTGTCTTATCTCTTCTCCTAAGTTCCCTCTTACCAACTATATGCTTCTAGTTGTAAACTAGTGATCAAAACATAATATGGGATAAGTCACTCACTTTTTATTTAGATCAGTGAAAGAAGAGGAAGAAAATCAACCATCTGTTGGCAAAATATGCAAAATATGTTTTAATTTTCACATCCCCTAAGGCATCTAAGAGGGTGATGGCACGCAACTATTTGTAATTATCTCCAAACTTTCAGTACTTTAGAGAAATGTATTTTGGTCTAACTTGCCTACAAAATCCATTTAATAGTTTTCATTACAAACATGTCTGTAGTCTCTTCTTATTAGAGTTACAGTCTGCGTATCTACAAATATTTCCTGATCATTCTTGTGTGTTTTCCAAATAGAACAAATATTGCTTTTTTCATAACAGGAATACAAATGTACTTCTTCTTCTGACATGTTTTAGAGGCAGCACAGCAGTTTCATCACCAAGAACTCATACAGAGAGGACGGCTGTCTTTGGAAGTGGTATTGCTATGATGGTGATGTATTCATTGTACACTGGGTGATTGTGGATGCTTCTCAGTGGGGACTTTGTGAGAGGTTACATCAAAAAGATCCATAACCTGTATGGGGTAAAATGTCCCCTTTCGCTCCTAAGAAGTTAGGAGAACTGAAGCCATGTATTTATTCCTCCTTGGAAGAATTGAGAAGGCAGGCACCCAAATAATTTTCTGCATTTTATTCTTGAGATCATAGCCTACATCGAGGAATGTTGAGCAGTGTCTGAAAGGCTTTTTAATCAGTCTTCATGATTGGCAAGTAAGTCGACTTAGAAGTGGACCTTAAACCTTTCTACTCTCTGGCCATCACTGATCACAGTTGTATAAGTAATAACTTTTTTTTCTTGTCCATCAAGAAAAAGTGAACACATCTTTACTTGTTCATTCATTGCATACCATTTAGTACTGCACTGTGCATTTGATAGAATTCTGCCTCATGCCTCTATGTACGCCTTCGTTCTAAAAGAGATCGCCTTTGAGGAGTGAGATCTTCCAAGAGATTATGCAAGGCATTAATAGGACATGTCCTTTATGTGTTGATCATAGACTGTATTCTGAACCTGGCCTTACATCAGTCATTTGCAGATAAGTGCTGGAGCTTTTCTAAGTATGTTCAGGCATGTCATGGTCTCATATAAGAATAGTTACAAGAAATCAATGTATAAGAACTATAGTTAACTATAGCTACTACCTTGTAACCTTGGGCAGATATCTGAATTCATGGCTCATTACTTCATAAATTTCTTGAGGACAAGCAGCCTGTGATGTGATGGCACTATGCTGAGCTGAGGACATACATGGTCATATGTCAAGATAATATCTCCTAATAAATGTTCAGGATATGCTAAGTTTTCTTATCTGTCAATGACAGGACTCATAACTTCTGGAATCTTCCTCCCTCTAACACTCGAGGCTATATACACTTTGCTAGAAAACACGCTTCCTGATCCAAGGCAGTGGAGAACAATGGTCTAAAATGAGTGCTGGCTACAAAAGTAAAGTCGCATCCTCTCTCATGCTTTGCAACCTCGTCTCTCTTCTGGCACTCTGTGCAGTGCAATGGAAATTTGGCTACCCAAGATGCCTTTTCCTAACAGAATTGAGCTGGGATAAATTGGGTTTTTCTCTCATCAATCAGAGGCCCTCTGCAGTTCCAAGTCCATTTCTTAGTGACTTGTATACCAACATGACCCAAACAAACAGCAGAGTTGGGGACAAATGGCCTAAAGAGTCACCTTCTCCTAATAGCAACATGGCTTTAATGTAGGCCAGAAGAAAATAAGCATTCATTGACCACATCTAGCTTGCGTGCACTGAGGACAAGAGCCCATGGAGTAACGCTTCATCTTTATTTTATCCAGGGCTCTGTAAGGTTCTGAGATGCGAGGTGTCTTGGCCAAACGCGTTCCACCGCTCATTCAAATCTAGATCTGAAGTTCCTTTTTAAGCCAGCACGCATTAGGAAGGAAACACAGGACTGTCTCATTTTAAATTTGTAGAGGATGCAGTTGACTTTGCTACTGGGCATTTTGGTTACTGACTTATCTGGGTTTGGAATCCTTCCGACAGCTGGGCACACTGTTTCCTGTAGAGCCATCTAGAACAGTTATTTAGGAGGTCAGGGAAGGGACCAGCAGGGAGCCAGATGGGATTGTATTTTGGTGGGAGAGCAATGAAAGGTGAGATTCTCTGAGGATTCTGGCATCCCCGTGACTGCTGGGGAAAGGGGGCACTGCTGAGAAGCGGGAAGCAACCTTTGTGTCAGAGATACAGTAGCGTGGGGACTGAGGGAAAGAAATGAGAAAAGGAAAGGCTTTCTCTACGCCTTCACCCTCAGAGAGGCGACAGCCAGCGGGGCCCTGGCTGCTCATTTCATGTTCAGCCAGTGCTGCTGCTAAGGGTAGGCATAAAGCAAACGACCCGAAGCTCAGCTGCTGCCCATTGGCTCAGCAGTCCACACGGGAGTCAGTCAACCCAAGGACCCATTTTCAAAGAATGCTCAGATCCCTGAGCAGTGGGAGTAGCACTAAACGCTACAGGTGCATCAATGCCATCTTTCTGCAACTCTTTGAAAACGCGTCCCTCAGGGTGTGTCGCACAGAGTTCTGTGACGCTCATTCTATACGGTATGCTGGGATGGAATCACCTCCCTTTGGCCAGGCCATCCTGAGGGGAGCCATGTGCCACTCACTACTGGTGGTGAAAAAAGGCCCGGAGGAGGGATTCCTTTCTCCAGCAGTCACCGTGGCCCTAATGGGGGCGAATTTAAAGAGTGTTCAGAAAGTCCTTGGAACTCTTCTCTCGGTCTGTGTCGGATGCAACGACTCACCACTAAGGGATAAAGCAAAAACTGATAGTGTATAACCAGAAAAGGCTTCCCCTTAGCTTTCCTTCTGTCAGATCATGTACTCGGGAGAAAGCTGGTACCATGTTGGGAAGATGGTTTCGCAGCTCTTTGAAGAGGTACACCCCGTGACCAGGAACAATAAACAGCAACAGCCTAGTGAGTGAGCTGTGCAGAATCTCAGACTGTAGTGCTGCACAGTTGCCATGTGATCATTGCCTCAAGAGACCTGCATCCAGAGCTTTACAGGAAGCCGCTCGCAAATTCCTTCCCCAGTAACTGATAAACCAGTGTTTTGTTACTTAAGCCATTACGTTTGAAGGCCGTTTTAATGCTTCCACAGATAAAACTACCCTGTATTACTATTGTCTTTCTTTAAGACTTCAAAATATGTCTTCTTCTTCGGACTAGTTGTTGTAAATAATTTCATGACTGCTGTTACCCTCTGCCCCTAGGCATGAGTCCTCATTGCCTAGAGTTCCTGCCCTGTGCTTTTGGTCAGTTATGATGTGTGCTCCTTTGGTGACCAGCATCCTCCAGTCTCTTCATACTGCTGAACAAATTCCTCCCCTTTGTATTAGGCAGATGGTCTGACTTCTGTTCTTGCTAGTTGATTAGGGTAACTCTACGAATTGTATGTTTTCTATGTCTCCATATATAAATTGAGGCTAGTATTACAATCACCTTATTGAGATATCCCCCCCCCCAATGCAATGGTTCACCTTGTGATTTTTCAACTTTATGAAGATATGAAAAGCAATAAACAGTCAATAGAAACTACCAAGTTTTTCTGGGTTAGTGATTTTCTATCATAATGTTTTGTAGCGGCAGCAAACCATAGCATCCAGGTATGCATATGGTTAGAAAGGTAAAGGATTGATTTGGTACTCTACAGTGTCCCATGGCCACTAAACCATATGAACTATTCAACACTCCACTTCAAAACAGACTCAACCGTAGGTCGATCTAAGTATCCTGAGCAGTTCAAGGCTGACTGACCTAATAATGCCCATTAGGTTAGGCATATTAAATGGATTTCAATTTATACTCTTCATGGCTCACAGTGGGATTATGGCACATAACCTCACCACAATATACCCTAAAGAGTAACTGAGAAGCAAACCTTAAAGAATGATGCACTCAAATCAATTAAGGGTACAGTATGGTAGCACTGGCTAAAAATCCCAGCCGCATCCTTCACTGCTCATGGAACACCTGGAAGTTGACTCAATCTCTTTTTTTGAAAAAAAAAGTTTTGAGATTTTATTTGTTCTTATTTTATGTGTATGGTTTTTTGCCTGCACAGATGTCTGGGTTCCATGTATGCAGTGTCTTGGTGGCTAGAAGAGGGTAACAAATCTCCTGAGACTAGAGTTATAGATGGCTGTGAGCTGCCATGTGGGTACTGGGATTCAAACCCCAGTTCTCTGGAAGAGGAGCCAGTACTCTTAACCACTGAACCATCTTTGGAGCCCCAACTGATTTAGGTTTGCCACCAACAAAATGAGCATAATGAATGATAATTATTTCTGAGCACCCTGTGGAGAACTAAATGAGTTTTTATGCAAGGAGCTAGGTATCTGGTGGTTCTTAGTACAAAACTGTTAGTATAATAACTGATAATGATAAATTTCCATTCTAAAGCCCTTTTAATATCTTGACAGAACCTTCCAAGTGTAACTTCTTCCCTCTTCTTCAGTTACAGATGGTTTCTTTTTTTTCTGTCTCCTAAGCTTTGGACTCTTTACCACCTCATGACCCTTCTAGGATAATTTTTGCAGAAGTATCATCTGTCTTTCCATAAACCTTTTTCCATAACCACTATGTGATGAAGCTCAAATCCATCTTGTCTCAAGGAAGAGTCCCTCACAGTGTGACTCCCATGGGCTACCCCATCTATTACCCTTATACCCCAAGCACCAATGGCACACATTGTTTTTAATCCCTTACATTAGAACTGCATAGACAACCCCACCTCTCTCCTGTTCCCTGGAACATCAGCACCTTCTCTGCTGCTTAAATCCCTCACCCTGGGACTCCTGTAGATGACCTGTCTCTCCTTGGTGATGCTGCCTTTCTTCTTCTGCCTGTGCTTGCCTTTTTGTCACGCCACTAAAGCAGTTTGGATCAATGTGCCAGTGATGTCTAAACAACAGTTCTGATTCCAGGCCATCCTTAGTCTGTCATTAGCACTTGGCTCCCTTTGCTCTGCCTTTCTGAAGCACCGCCTTCCCCTCGCCATAACTTACGGTTCAGTCCCTACATCTCAGCCCTTCATAAGTTCCTTTTGTTGGCTCTTTTCCCTCCGTTTGGCCACTAAATTGCAGAGATCATCAGGATCCAGGCTTTCTTTCCCTCCCTGTCCACCCTCTCATGGTGATGCCAACCACCAGGATGGCCTGATTGCCATCATCTGAGATGACTTCCAAATCCAAGCTTGTAGACAAATCTTTCTGCTTTTGCCTCACACACCATGTAGCTTGCCAGAAATCCTCCTGGAAATGTCTCAAGGAAACCTCAAAGTGAACATGCTCAAATCCAAATTCATCATTACCTTCACCAAAACTTTGCTTCTGACACAAGTGATCCTTACTATTGCCTTGGCAGTTTGCCCAGAATCTGTGTGGTCCAGGCTCAGCAATCTCTGACTCCGCCCTGTATCACTAACAGATGTCGCTGGGTTTCCTTGCCTCTGACTCTTTCCTTGCACATCCTCTGGGTACATCCTGTCTTACCCAGTCATAGAAGTACAAAAAAATCTCATGCTGAGACCACTGTCGGGATGCCTTTTCAATTTATGGTGTGAAGTCATATTTGGCTTGCCCCCGGATAACTGACAAGTGTACTGAGTTGATAACCACATCCAATCCAGCAATCAATTGTGTTATGGACCTTGGTAGTTCTTGGTTTAAAATGCAAAGATAGCATTGAAAGGACCCTTTTCACAAGAATTCTCGAAGGCTATAAAAACTCAAGGAGATAAACTTGTAATTTATTGAAGTACAACTCTGAATAGATAGTTTAATAATTTGATATGTCAGAAAAATCGGCCAGACATAATGTTCATCCTTAAGTTCAAACAAAAACACAGCTTTGCTTCTGGTTATAATTTTTAATTTGGGATGTGTCTGGTTAATGTGGTTGGTGAGAGATAAAGATTTCAAAAAAATTTTAGTTGCCTCCTATAATTCTTGTCGAGCTATTTTCTAAAGGAATATAAATTTAAAATGTGTTAAGTGAGAACTGGAATTTGCTAGAAATTGTTTCCTGACTTCACACTGGAGGCACTTTTATAAGTTAACTGTGTAAGCCAAGATTTTTTCAGATCTCTTGATATGATAAATATTATAAGAGCTGAACATAGTGGACAATGAGGACTACTGAGAACTCAAGAACAATGGCAATGGGTTTTTGATCCTACTGCACGTACTGGCTTTGTGGGAGCCTAGGCAGTTTGGATGCTCACCTTACTAGACCTGGATGGAGGTGGGTGGTCCTTGGACTTCCCACAGGGCAGGGAACCCTGATTGCTCTTCGGGCTGATGAGGGAGGGGGACTTGATCGGAGGAGGGGGAGGGAAATGGGAGGCGGTGGTAGGGAGGAGGCAGAAATCTTTAATAAATAAATAAATAAATAAAAATTAACAACAACAAAAAAAGAGTTGTCTCAGGAAAGAGTTGGATTTTGGGTTCTAGTTCATGGTTCATTTACTTAACCCCTGAAATGCTGTTCTATTACAGGGTATATTCAGTAAATTATAATTAGCTCCTCTAGATATGATCATAATGATACTATATAGCAACAGAAAAACCATTCTTACAATTCATTTAGGGATGAAGACATTAAGTGTACGAATGCCCTACAATGACTGACATTCTCATGCAAAGTGTTATACTAATGTTTAATATTCCAGGCACTCTAACACTGGTGAAACGAACTAAAAGTTTATGTCCCCTCTCACCCCAATTCTAAACTGAAAACCCAATGTACAAGGTGATGGTGTTAGGAAGTGAGATCTCTAGGAGGTATTTATGTCATGAGAGTCGAACCCCCAAATATGGAGACCACTTGGATTAAGATCCTAATAAAGAGGGACCCGGGAGAGATGAAACTGTCATAAAGGAGAGAAGGGAGAAAGATACATCATTATATTTTATTTATTCTCTGATAAAGTCTAGATTCCATCATGCCCAATTTACCTTAATTATGAAATATTTATTAAAATTGAGGCTTTAAATTGAGTTCTGATAATCCTGCCCCTGATATATATTGCCCATACTATTCTCAAATTGGAGATTCCCCAGGCCCAGCCTCTTGGCTGGTGTGTACAGGCATGGGTCACTATGTCTGGCTTTGTCTTTTTATAAGATTGTTACTTTTATTCTAATGTGAAACTTGAAAAAAGAAACCACTATTACCACAAAAGAGCCTAACAAATTCTATGTACCTTCAAGATCATCAGTGTTGGGAGAAAAAAGCAGCAGAATGGTCAAAATTCAATAAGCCTTGGTCACAAATTTTTTGAAAAACTAGACTATCATTATATTTTAAGTGCATGGTATAACCTGCCATTTTAATTTCCATTCAAAAAAGAAATTTTGACTATATCCTTTTAAAAATGCAATTGAATCATGTGAACTGATTATGCATACTAGTGGGTTCAACATGAATTTCTCTATGTGCACATAACACAGCCTGATCAAATTCAACTTCCTCCTTTACAATCACATATTCTTCCTAGTCTTTAGTGAGTATTCTGATATCAACATTTTTAAAGCTTCTAAATATAAGAAAGACCATGGTGTCCTTGCTTTCCTGTGTCTAGCTTATATCACTCGATGCCACCAATCCCATTTTACTGCAAATCACAGTCCCTCATTCTTCTTTATGGCCAGGTAATATTTAATCATACATACGATATATGACATATACAGTATATTATCAGCTATATGGAATAATATATATGATAGTATATCTGATAACATACATATATGTGTGTATGTATATATGTTCAATCATTTGCTGCTGGGCATTTAGACTAATTCCTTATCTGTATCTGTTATGAACTATACTGCAGGCTTTGGTGTACTGACTTCCCTTCCTTTGAATATATGCCTAGAAGTGGGATAGCTGGATCCTCTGGTATAGCTATTTTTAGTTTTTGAGGAACCTCTATACTGTTCTGAATAATGATTGGGCTAATCTATATTACCATCACCAGTACATGAGGTCCATTTTTGCACATCTTTGCCAGAATTTTTTATTTATTTTATAATACCTGTTTTCATTGTAGTTAGGATTTACATGTCCCTGATAGCTAATACTATTCAGTGTTTCAATATGTTAAGAACCTTGGTTATTTTTCCATTTTAAAGTTAGATGATTTGCTTAAGTCTCTTTTAGTTGCTATGTATTCTAGCTATTACCCCTTTGTCAGAGAAGTAATGGCAATTATTTTCTCTCATTTTGTAGGCTGCTTATTTATCTTGTTGCTTCTCATACTATGGAGATGTTTTGGGTTTGATTTCATCTCAACTAGTCAAGTTTTGCTTTTGTTTTCTGCCATTGCAGGTCCCCTGTAGAAAGTCACGGCCCCTATGGGGCCTCAAAAGCCTCCTTCTTTTTCAGATTCTGGTGGCTTCAGACCTCATTAAGCCTTTGATCCCCACTCCTCATTTCAGTGATTTTTTTTCCTTTTATTGAAACTAGATTGTTTCACATAATATGTTCTGGTTATGGTTTCCCCTCCCTATACAGCTCCCAGCTTCTCCCCACCCCACCCCCAATCTGGTTCTATCTCGAATAGAGAGTGAGAGGTAAGGATCCAATCTGAATCCTTTGGGGATCTGCACCCTTCTCAGCACCACTTCTACAGTGAGCCCCTTTGAGGCTCTGCTAAGTATCGGGTACGTGTGCACGCATGGCATCTCTGCTCAGTTTCATTGTGCCACTTGTTTCTTTTGCCAATGCCCTGCTGTCTAGGACACTGCTGCTCCATAGCAGATCTTGACATCAGATTTTGTGGGGCTGCCAGCTGTTATGCCCTCAGGAATCTTTTGGCTATCTGGGGCACTGTGGTTCCATACAGACCTTAAGGTCATTATTTCCTGTTCTGTGAAGAATGTCATTGACATTTTAATAGGCCTTCCATTGAGTGGAAGGTATATTTAAAGAACATTAATTCTTCCAGTCCACCAACATGAGAAAATTTTCCATTTTTAATGTCTTCTTAAATATATTTCATCAGTGTCTTATAATTATTATTGAGTCCTTTCACTCTCTTGAGTGTTTATTCCCCAGTATTCATTGCACTGTTCATAATCCAGGCAGTAAGTGCAGGTCAGGTTCTTTCTGTGTTGAATACTAATCCTTTAAAGGACATCGAGTGCATTTAGGTCACAGTCTCGAATGTTGTAGACCTCCTGCATGGACTTTATAACCCTAAAAGCTGACTCAAAGCAGAGCTTAGCAACTTTGGTATTTGTGGGGAGAAGACCTGGTTGTTCATTAAGAAGGAAGGAAGTGCTGGAAACTTCTTTTTTTGTTGTTTTTTTTATTTTATTTAATTAATACTTTCTTCCTACCCCCTCCCCCTGCAGAGGGCTTCTGTGTCTTTCTTAGCTTCCTCAGGCACCTCACTACCTCAGAAAGAAGCATCCCCAAGGCATAATGTTCTCTGTGTATCTGTGTGCGTGTTCGTGTGTGTGTGTACATGTTTGTGTGTGTGGTGCTGGGAACTTCTTATCAAATGTCTTGGATCTCATGCTACTTTTTATTTTACCTTTCTTCCAGCTCTCCTAGTTCTCTGTGAGGTGTGGCTTGTTTTTGTTAGCTCTCTGGGTGCATGAAGGATGAAAGCACACAATTTATCGGGTATATGAGCACCTTTCCCTATCCTCTGGGCTAGCACCAAGACCATTTTAATTGGGACACCATAAAACATCTCTCGGTCCTACTAGCATGTGTATATTCTTATTTGCATATGATGGAGATGTGATAAGAAGAGGAGAATAAATTGGGACTGAGTTTTCCAACTCACAAGGGAGAAATCGCTAACAGAAGTCTTGCTTCCCGTCATCCTATGGCGGTCACAAGGTCAACAAATATGGAATAGGATAAGCCAGCATTCTTTGCCTGTACTAGGCTAATGAAGTTATTATTTTGTTACTGAGCCTTTAAAAAATGCTTTGACTTATTCATAGTTTATATGGATGAGAAAATTCTAGAACTGCAACCCAAGTTGAATAATAACGCTTATGATGGAAATATTTAAGTCATGAACCTTCCAAAATGACTTCTGAGTCATCCTAACATTTGAAATAATTAATTTATGCCTTCATATTTAGTCTAATTAAAACATCAGGATTTACTTAAAATCCAGCTTGGAGTTTGAGGCTAGTTTATTCTGGGAAAAGTAGTCTCAGATACTCTGAAAGGATAGAAAGGCTCTTTCCCAGTCAGAGCTGCCTGCCTCACAGTTTGGGGATTACCAGCTGGATGAAGCATCCAGGAAACTTTAGTTAAGAAACCCCTTTCCTATCTTGCTTTCTCTCTCCTCCATCCAATGTCTTCCTGCATTTACGTATGATATTTGGTAGTGTTGGCCATGCGTGCACATTGGGTATCACCTCTAGAATCTGCATTTCTGTTTCATGGCATCCTCTCTTGGGTTGCATAAAAAAAATGTCTGTATGGTATGAGAATGACAAGACTGTGCTGCAGTCTCAATAAAAGTATCAGTTTTGAACCAGTTGGTCCCCAGCACTTAGTATCCTATTTTGGCTCCAACAGATCTCTTAATAGAAAATTATTTAACATAAATGTTTTACTCTCTGTGGGACTTTAATTAAAGGAGAGTGAATTGCTTTAATGTACATAATAATGATAAAAATTTTATAGAGTTATTAGAGAAATAAACTATAGTTACCTGCTCACTAGTTTATCGATTCTGGTTGATGGACTTTTGAGAAGTTATATAGAAAGGAATATCCCTGAGAAGGTGGTAATACTGTTTATATTTTGCAAGCGGATTCCCCAGAAAAACAAACAGAAATGAAATCATAACCTAGAGAAAAATGGGGAAAAATGCTCTAGACTTCTACTGTTGGTTAGTGTGTAGTCCTGGACATAGAAAGAGAAACAGAGACTGGCACTCTTTTATATTACCAAAGGAGGGGCCAACAAGGGAAGTCATGATGTTGAATGGAAGGCACTCCCTTTGGCTTTCCTCAATTGGGCAATGAGCATGCTAATGCTATAAAAGCCAGAGCCTTGCAGCGGGAGAGCCCTACTCTGATGGAGCACAGTTCTGATGGAGCACAGCTCGGATGGAGCACAGCTCTGATGCAGCACAGCTCAGAGGACTACTGCTCTGAGGGACTACCACTCTGATGGAGTTCAGCTCTGATGGAGCACAGCTCGGATGGAGCACAGCTCTGATGCAGCACAGCTCAGAGGACTACTGCTCTGAGGGACTACCACTCTGATGGAGCACAGTTCTGATGGAGCACAGTTCGGATGGAGCACAGCTCTGATGCAGCACAGCTCTGATGCAGCACAGCTCAGAGGACTACTGCTCTGAGGGACTACCACTCTGATGGAGTTCAGTTCTGATGGAGCACAGCTCGGATGGAGGACAGTTCAGCTGACTGTGCGCTGACGGACTACCACTCTGTTGGAGCACAGCTATGATGGAGCACAGCTCAGATGGAGGACTACTGCTCTGAGGGACTACCACTCTGGTGGAGCACAGCTCTGACAGAGCACATCTCAGAGGACTACCATTCTGATGGTGCACAGCTCAGACTTCATCTTTCATAGACTACTGTCCTGATGAACCAGCCAGTTCATGTTGCCCGATGTTACATCGGATGAATGCAGGTTGGTGTTGTCATGCCAAGAATATGTTGTTTGAGCAGAGGCAGAGCAGTTGGTCTATCTTATATTTGACTTTTCTTGGTTGGGATAATTGACAGGGAACTTTGGAAACCAAGAAATTATTTAGTAAACTTTTCATAATATGAGTTTGACTTTGCGAGTTGGACTCAAAAGTATCATCCTGATGTATTACAGCTACTAGGAGAAGTCAAATAATAGAACATTCCTCAGGACTTACATCTCTTCCAATCAGGTCCTCCTGGTTTTCCACAATTCCCCAGGGGGCGATACCTATGGTACATATCTTCCCTCGAGACTTAGAGGCATGGTCCTTCAAGGCATCTCCAACATGACGAATGACTCCTAGGAGCAGAGAGAGAGGGATTAACCTTGTCTTTTAAGGGCAGTGACCTTCCTACCATTCTGCAGAAATTGATGAGTGCCTGTAACTTGGGGGAGCGTGTTGGATATACAATTCTGACACATTTCTATAATAGCTACATTTAGAAAAGACTTCATAAGAGTGGCTATAATGCAGATATATTTATCAGATTTAATAAAAATTTAAACAATGCATTTCTTTAACTCACATGGAAAAAGAGAATATGTAATGTCAGCAAAGAATAAATAAAATTATAGTATAATTAGAGGACCCTTTTCTTGTAAGCATAGTGATTTATTAGTATCCTTGCATCCTTGGAATAAAAAGCACAAAAGTTAATTTATTCCACAGTCCGTGAAAGAATTAGGGTCATTTCTGTAGTTATTTACCTAAGATTTTATTAACTTCAATTTCCTCTTTCTATTTATATCACATAATGTGGAAAGCCTAGTAATAATGCTGTCTTATTCAATGGCAAATTTATGCTAAAATGTGTGAGCACACCTTTAATATTCACCATTCTCCTTGTTTCCTCCTGTTAATGATTGCCTCACAGTTAAAAGCAAGGAAATTCAGATTGCAGCAGTAGGGAACCTGATCTTATTTTAAGAAAGCATTTAAAGGATAGGCAGTATCTAATCCTTTAGCTCCCTTCTTGAACAATTGTTTCTATATATGACTTGTAAGATATATTTTCTAAGAATTTATGCTCATCAACATTCTCCCCATTCCCCAAGAAGCATTCATCCCCTGTGCCCTCCCTTCTACAAATACTAAGTCGATTATGATTCCTTGCACATAGAGCAGCCTGTGAGTCCCCAAAGGCTCCAGATTGCACTGTTGCATTTTCTAGTGATGCATAGCAGCATGTGAGATGTGCCCTCTGACGTCAACTTGTGGGCCTTGAGGGACTGGCTGACTCTCGGAAACCATGCCCTGACCAGGGAGAACAAGCCCAGCAGTGTCACTGTGGAGACGTCATACATGTTTCAATAGCTCAGTTGTGAAGTAGACGTGAGATCAGACAAAATGAGTTTCTTTTTAGGAATCAACTAAACCTCCTTGAGCACTAATCCACAGTGTGCTGTACTGCGAGTCTGGGAGAGGCCCTTCTCACCTGTTAGCTTGCCAATGTGTCATCTAAGTAAAAATATTTCTGAACACAACTTTTGGACAAAAAACAGGAAATCCATAAATATTAACATAATATGCATAACACATCAGGGCTGGGTTGGAAAAGAAATCTAACTTTACGGCGTGCTTCTTTGCCTTGGTTTTCTCTTCCTGCCACCACGTATAACAACTATCATTAAAGTCCCGTACTCTGAACCAGAGATTAGTTGTTTGGTTTCTAGTATTTAGGATGTAATCCCCCACCTCTGCTTTTGAATACATTTCATAAAAGAAGAAACCCAACTAGCAATCCAACCTTCTAAATATAGAAAATTGGTTGAAATTTTTTCTGAGCCTTTTGAGTCTTCCATTGGGCGGGTCTCTCTATACCAGGAAAGCAAAAGACAAAATAATTACAAGCAAGCACTTTTTACTTAGTGAATCAAAAATGTGGGGGCTAATATCTGAATAGTCACTAAAATTTTTCTTTACAGGATCAACAGTAAGAGCTGACTGAGCAGGTCAGCCAATGATGCTGCCAGCTGATGGGCCGGGCTGGGCTTTATAAGACATTACTGGGTGTGGACCATCTGTACAGCTGACTGCCAAGACATGCCTGTTTAGCTGTGTGCTGACTGCTCACAAATTCTAGCTGTGTAAGAGATTTCAATTTTGGTATCACTCAAGTGTCATCCAAGCTAAAACTCAATTATTGTTTAATAAGAGCACATTAGTTGGTCTAGAGTTATATACTCTAGATGTCCCACTAACTTCAAATGTGCCCATGTGTACAGGCTTTGAGCCCTATGACACATTTGTATTTGCTTATTACAAAGTTACTAGGATAGTTTTTCTATTGTTTTGGGGGTCTCTTCCTAGCCCCCTCTCAAGCCCTAGCTATCCTGGAACTCATCGTTATAGACAAGGCTGGCCTCAAACTCACAGAGATCCACCTGCCTCTCATTGCTGAGTTTCGGCGTTAAGGGCATGCAGTACCACACCTGGCATTGGTGTGCTTTTAATAGAGAATCTCTGACTTAGGGTCTCTGGCAAAACAGTTTACTCCATTTTCTGTTGCATACTAATCATGTTCTGCAGACAAGAACCTAACTTTAAGTGGTTATTAGAATTGATTTAATTACGTGCCTGTATCATACTATGGAAATTTATGTGGCAGACAGGAAAAGGTATTTGGAATCCAAGGATGTTTTGAATTAATCATCTGTTGATGTAGAATATTTTAAGAAACATTTAACATTATAAACACACATGGGTCTGGAGAGATGTTCAGTGGTTAGGAGCATGTGCTGCTTTTGCAGAGGATCCGAGTTTGGTTTCAAGTACCAACGGTGGGCAGTAAGCAACTGCCTGTAACTCCAGATCCAAGAAGCATCCAATACTTCCAGCTTCTGAGGGCACTACCCTAATGCGCACAAATCCACTCAGACATGCACACATACATATAAATAAAAGTAAAATATCTTAAATAAGCATGCAGTAATCTAGACTTACCCTTAGAATTCATGCCCCAGATAGAAATGGTATTTCAAAAGTAGGGCTAGAAAGATGCCCGGTAGATAAAGCAACTGTCATACAAGTGTAAAGACCTGAGTTCGAACCACCAGAACCCATGTAAAAGCCAGATACAGTAGTATTTTGAGCATCTGTAGCATGCCCATAGAGAGATGAGTGGCAGAGAATAGAGAGTCGTGAGAGGCTCACTGGACAACTAGTCTGGTGTACACAGCAGTGAACTACAGAGAAACCCTGCCTCAAGAAGGGGAAAGGCAAGGACTGACAGACACATGTAGATCTCTCTCTCTCTCTCTCTCTCTCTCTCTCTCTCTCTCTCTCTCTCTCTCTCTCTCTCTTTCTCTCTCTCTCTCACACACACACACTTAAAAAGTTATTAAATACCAAGATGGAAATTACATAAATTATGAAGGCAGACATTCCAATTTAAAACAAAAAGTTATTTCTTAGAGCGCTAGTGGATACCGATGATCATTTGACCTACTGAAAACATCCTGCAAATTTCCATTAGTCGTGTATTCAAATCCTTTAAGTCATTAAATAGTAAAGCCATTTCTCATATGCAGTTCTTCTTAGCTGAAAATCATCTGTATAGCCATGACTTAGGCAAGGAAAGAAGGGAAAGTAGAGGAATGAGCAGGAGGTGAACATGTCTGGTAGAGACAATGTAGAGAAATATGGATATTTTCAATGAGGTGAAATTATTCTAGACACAATATTATCACAGTTTCCTTTCTTCATTCCACTCTGATTACCTGTGTTGACCCCTCCCGTGAAGATCCATGCTCCGGTTGTCATGGCCGCTTTGATGAGCCCTTTCCCGAAGACTTGCTTGAGTTTGGGCTGGAGTTCAAAGTTCTGTAGCCCTCCGTGCACAGAGATGAGAAGTTTGGGAAGCTCCAGTTGCCATTCCTTGGTCATCAGGTGTAGCAAGAGATCAGGTTTTGTATCAAAAGATACTCGAACATACTAGAATAAAGATGGACAATTAGGAAGATGGGTAGGGCTGCCTGGGGCTGCTGAACTTTGTGATAGTTAGATGTGCTCTGCTTGAAGAAAATGGTGTTTATGTGAAATTAGACATTTTAAAGAGAAGGGATCATTTCCTTTACCAAAAGGGGCTTCAGGAGACAAAGGGCTCCCTACTTTTAAAGGTTTTGTCGAAATTGAGTTATTGCCAACTAAAATATTACCTGATTTTTATAAAATACAGTTTAAACACAATTTTCCTGGTAAGCTTTTTGTCTAAAACAAATCATGTTGATTTTTTTCAATGTTCATATTTGTATACTTCAAACACTCCTAATATTTTCAACATGATCAATTCCTTTAAATAAACTAGATATAGATATAGCTATGTCTTTGTGTTTTTATGATCTTGTCATTTTGAGGTTCTAGAAGACTCAAAAGTTCTACAGAATACAATGAAAAATTTAAAATCAAGCTATAGTAGGTTATATATAACTGTAAATGTATCTCAGATAGCCTGTCTATTGTCTACCTACCTATGTAAAATCTATGTATCTCTGACTTATCTATCATTTACCTATGTATCTATCTGTCATCAGTCAATCAATCAATCAACCATTTGTATTTATTTAATTTTTATGAGACACTATGTAGCTATGACTGGTCTGGAACATGCTATTAAAATCAGTTTGACTTCAAACTCCCAGTGATCCTCCTGTTTCTGTCTTCAAAGTGCTGAGATAAGAGATATGTGGCACCACATGCAGTTCAAATATTTTAATTCTAAAAGATCAGTGACAGAAGACATGCCAGCTATTTCTTTTTTTTTTTTAAGTATTTATTTATTTATTATGTATACAATGTTCTGTTTGTGTTGTATGCCTGCAGGCCAGAAGAGGGCACCAGATCTCATTACAGATGGTTGTGAGCCACCATGTGGTTGCTGGGAATTGAACTCAGGACCTCTGGAAGAGCAGGCAATGCTCTTAACCGCTGAGCCATCTATAGTTGAAAATGAAAATATATAACAGAAATCAGGGGTTTACTAGAAATCAGGGTTTTACTGGACACAACAGGAAATCCTAAGTATGTATAACAAATGCTATAAGTATAATGATAATATATAGGATCATATACAGGGACGCACAGGTTTTAGTTCAACTGCATAGTTGATATACTAGGCAATTAGAGAAAAATCTTGTGAAATGTACTATTGACATGGCATGAAATACAGACACTCAATTCCGAAAGAAAGTCTGCTTGGATGCACGAAGCAGGGCTGGATCTGAGAGGCTCTCCCAAAATTTGCAGCCCCTCAACATCTGTCCTTATGACTCTCTGAAGTCTGGGGGAGTTTTTGTGGAAAACTTGTACGCATCAAAGTCCTCAACTCTGAAACATTAAGAGGAAAAGCTAAGGAATTATATGAAAGAAAGCTGTAGGGACATTTGCATGCTTCAACCATGGCATGCTGAGGTAGGCAATGGGTGAACTGACAAAAGAATTCCCATTCTATCATTTCTAAACACAAGTTCGCCATCAGTACTTAGTGTGGTTTGAGATGTAGAAAGTGGTATATTAATGTCAATTTTGGTGGAGTGATGGCTCTGGTAAGCAGTGGAAACAAACACAGACCCTCTGTGGAGAAATGTGTAATAAATCCAGACCAGGAATAACTGCATACCAACAGATAGCTGATCTAGACCCTCCAAGACAGGGAGATGGTCATAGAATACAGAACAGACACATTCAGCATCTAATATATGGATATCACAACAAGGAAGAAGTTGTAATGACCATAGCCATTTGAAACCTAGAACAATGTGAAGAAATTAAGGTGAATACTGTAAGTGAAAATTAGCAAGGAAAAGGAACATATTGACGATGGTTCCTAAAAATTAGCCATGGACCTGGAAAGATGAAGGTTTGAAGAAAGACACAGAAAAACTAAAACAACTAAAGATGCTCAGGAGAGTTAAAGATGCTCAGGAGAGTGGGTTAAAAATTCCAGACAAACTTGAAAGAGGCACTGCTTGAGGAGGCATTGGTGAAATATGTCTCAGAAATACTGAAGGATACCAACTCTCAGATCCTGGAGCTCAATGGATCCTAGGCAGGATAAACAACAGGAAACTTCAGTCATGATATGTCACAGAAAGCACCCCCTCAAAACGGTTCGGAGAAAGCGTCATCTGTGAAGGCTCTAGACTGGAAGGAAACCCACTCCTCAACTTCAGCAATGGAAATTAAAGCCAGGAGAAATGGTCAGTCGGTCTAGAGCTCAGGAAAAAGGTGGAATCCATTTTATGGATGCCAACCCTGAGTTCCCATCTGAGAGTTTTCACTGAAGTAAAATTGAAGCTTATATGATCCAGAATGATGACCTCAAACACAAGGTGGGATGTAACTAGTTAACTCACACATGATAAATACAAAGTCATGTTATTACACAATATAAAACAATAATCATGCCTAATTTATAGTGTAAAGGGATAGAGATAAAGCATTAGGCAATACATTAGTAATCAAAATTATAGTATTCTTATGTGCATATTACATGGGGGATATATATCTCAGTTGTAGAAGCATGCCTTGGAAACCCTTGGTTTGATACCTCGCCACACATAAACAGGATGTGATAGTGCCTGCCTGTAATCCCAAGATTTGAGGGGTGGAGGCAGGAGCATCAGAAGTTTGGGACCATCCTGAACTACATGAGATGCTGTCTCAAAAGTAAAAAATAACAAGAACCAAAGTAAATTCTGGGCCCTTGAGATGGTTCAGCGAGGAAAGGCACTTCCTTGATACCAAGCTTGAGGACCTGAGTTCAATCCCCGGGACCACATGGTAGAAGGAGAGTACCATCTCCCAAAAGTTTTCTCTGACCTCTGTGTGCTCACTATGGCTCACATACATATGCACATATGCACACATATATACACACAGAAAATTAATTAAAATGTTTTAGATTTTGAAAGTGTTGTACCCGAAGAGAAAATAATTGATTAACTAGGTTTGTGGCGCGTTGCTGTAATCAGCACTTGTAAGGTGGAGGCAGGATGTTAAGGGGTTCAAAGGCTAGCCTTGGATACATAGTGAATTTGAGGCTAGCCTGGACTTCATAAAATCCTATCTCAAAAAACTCCAAATTATTCACTACCTTTGGGCCAATTACATCCAAACAAAATGAGCTGCCTTTTACATTTATGCTCCCCTCATGCCACTAAGGGGTGGTAAGTTTTAAGCTCCATTGTACATACATGAGCCCAGCATCCTACATATGGTCCAGTGTTAGTGAAAAGGTCACTCTGTGGGGCCTGAATTCTGCATTCCAGGTACATGTTTTCTAAGTTCCATCTCATAGTCTCCCTTACCATTTCCAATGAGGTGGAAAGGATCCATGCTGTTTCCAAGCACACACTACTAGTGGGTCACAAGAGGTCCTGTAACCTAGCTTTGAGAATCTACAACCTTTTCCTGACCTTAAAGATGTAACTGCCTCTTACTCCTTTTCCCTTACATAAACCAACTAGTCTCCAAGTCCTAAGGAGGCATTTTTCAAAATACTCCTTTCACGCAGGCCTGGTCTTAGCTCTTTCCACAGTTGTGTTAGCAGTCTATTCCCTTAAAGGATGTCAGTTTGGGTTCCGGAACAGCCTCCTTGTGGCCTTTCCATACCTCAGATTGCTATGAGACAGCAGCAGGTTATTGGGCTGACTTCTTCCTTGGATCATACTATTTCTTATTTTAAATCATTGCATCCTTTCAAATTCTCTGTTCGGGAAAGCGAACTTCCCCTTATTTTGGCCTTACACTCACTACTGACAGCTTTCCCCAGTTTTCTGTGCATTTGACTAATAATAATCTCCAAGTTCTAAGGTAATGCACTCTGCCCTGTTACTCACAGAAACTAAACTCATCTTTCAAAGGTTCGCTTCAGTCCCAGTGACTGCCCAAGACTGCAAGCCCATGCTGACACAATGTGATTCTTGCTGGAGTCCAGTGTGACAGTTCTTTCTGGATGATTCCTTTATGTGCCATTTCATACCTGTGCTACAGGCTGCCTTTAGGCTGTCCATGGCTTTTGGTAAACTTTGTCAATATTGCTGTGAAATAGGCACAGGATTATAAGAGATGATTATGTAATCATGGGGTTCTGGAGATCATCTTCTTCAACTATTCTGCTTATAGCCCCAGAAAGGAGGCACAAAGACTGTCTCACAGGGATATCATATCTAGCTATCCAACCGTCATTTACTCCATTATTATAGCCATATTGTTAAAGTTACAGTGAACCCTGACAGTTGTAGATGGGCTTGGCCTTTACATGTAAAAATGTAAAAATGTAAAAATTCTTTAAAGTGTAAAAATCATAGGATAGGTAAGCTAGTAAAAAGTGGAGGTTCTGATTTAATAGGTCTAGGTTCGATCTTGGCTATCTTTATTTCTAAAAGCTCTCTGGGGTCTGCACGTGCACAACTCCTGCCCAGATAAATAAGACCTAAACAGTGTGTATATGGTTTGAGTGTGTTCTTAAAGTTTTATGTTGAAGATGCTATCTTTAGTGTAGCCATTTGGAGAGATGGGGCCTTTAAGAGATAGTTAGGTCACGGGGACACTGTCCTCCTGAATAGATTACACAGGAACGAGGTCCTGAGAAAAGGATGTGTTTGCTCTCATTCCTGCTGGTGATGGTCTTGTGTGCACACAGACATGAGTTCTTGCCTTGGCACTGACTTCAGGAAGATGACACTGAACCATGGGCCACACTGGCAACAAGCCCCTAACTCTGAACTTCCCATTTTCCAGAACTGTGAAAAATAAGAGTCTATTCTTTATATGTTTCTCAATCTCAGATACTCTTCTACAGAAGCACAAGGAAGGACTAAGGCAGCATGTCTGGTGTTTGGTTTGGAGCCAATGGAAAGTAAAATACACTGAAATTTTCTGTGGAAAACAAAGAGATGATGGGGAAGAAACTGGCTACAGTAAGTGAGAAGGTACAACATTGGCAAGCGACTCAAGGCATCTCACTAATGGTACCCATCTTGGCTAGGACCAGCAGAGAAAGTTGAGATTCTGTACAGACCACAGCTAACTCTCCAGAACCTGGTAAAGACCACAAACATCCACTTCCTTGACTTTTACCTATTGCCCATAATCTATGACTTATTCTGCTCCTCTCCTGCAAAACAAAAGGCAAATATTTAAGTAAATCACTATGCTACTTTTTTTTAAAAAAAAATAATTTTGGTATAAAGAAATTTGTTATAAAAATAATTTTGTTTAGAAAATAGAATAAATGGTTTGGGAGGTAAAACTCTTAACATTGGGTTAAGCATCATTTTAAGGTTACCTAGAAATTTCAATTAAATAGAAACTATTAAGATACTATTCCTAAACCGGGTGGTGGTGGCACACGCCTTTAATCCCAGCACTTGGGAGGCAGAGGCAGGCGGATCTCTGTGAGTTCGAGACCAGCCTGGTCTACAAGAGCTAGGTCCAGGACAGGCTCCAAAACCACAGAGAAACCCTGTCTCGAAAAACCAAAAAAAAAAAAAAAAAAAAAATGAGATAGTTAAGATGCTATTCCTATGAATGTAGAGACCACACCTCTCAGGTGTATAGAACAATGACCTCACTTGCTCACTCAGCAGCTTCACACTAATTGTGCCCAGAGAAATTGAACAATTCCTATTAAATTGTTAATGTGATTTGAAATTAGGAGCTATTGGGTCATCGTGAGAAGCAATTCATTTTTTTTTTTTTTTTTTGATTTTGGGTTGGGGATGGCATATGTGTAGAAGTGAGAGGGCAGCTTGTGAGAGTCAGTGCTCTCCTTTCACCGTGTAAGTCCCGGGGGTTGAACTCAGGTTATCAGCCTTGGCTGCAAGTGCCTTTTATTCACTGAGCCATCCCACCAGCCTATGATGAACTATTTTCCCATTATGAGTCATTAATTGCTAAGGGATCATAATGCAAATGATCACACATCTCCCTAACAGGTGTTTCAAATGTGGTCACCTAGGCATTACTCCGGCTTGGTGCTGTTTAGCAACTTCCGACTCCATTATCAGATGCTGACAGCATTGATCATTTGCACAATGTGAGTATCTGACCTGCTAAAGGAGACCAACCCTGACCACTGCACAGGCTACTGTATGGGTTAAATCGTAGATGATGTAATGGCCAAGAAGCTCCAGTAAGTCCAAAGCGGGTAAAGATTCCTTACACTCAACATAGACATAGTGTGCCTGCATTTAACTGATTCAAGTCACATGCTTTTCAAAATAGTTTTTATTTTCCACTCTAGTGTTGTGGGGGTAGGAGGAGACCTACAGACCTTTACAACAGACCTTGAGGTCTCCAGTTTATCGAAAGAGAAGCTGAGATCTGGTGTGCATCTATGTAATGATCTGTCCTTTTCTCTTCCTGCTGTTAGGTCTTCTGTCTGACATTGGGAGGCCTGTGCACATCAAGTAGGTGGATGACTTTTGGAATGTTCTGTGTAAGACAGAAGCTAGATTTTTGTTGAAATTGTCTAGTTTTATGTTCCTGAGTTCTGTGGAGGTCAATGAATTCAGCATTATTTTCACATGAAGATATATATACTTTGATTTCCAGACAACAAACTGGAAATTACCTTTTGTGAGACTATAGGCAATGAGAGCTTCTCTTTGTTAATGACCTCTGCAGAGGGTCAGCTATGCCTGTACTGAGCAGGTGATTTTCCTACTGAATTGGCTATTACGACGTCATCAATCCTAATGCTTCTGCTCACTTATCAATGCGATGAAGCTCACGGGGTGTCATTAGGCAGTGTTCATATCCCCTTCAATCATATCCACAGGGACAAAGGCTGGATGGAGTGAGGATGCAGTCATTTCTACTGAGAGCAGATGGAGAGATGGAAACTGTCTCCTTCAACCAACCAACCAACCAACCAACCAACCAACCAACCAACCAAAAAACAAACAAACAAAACAAACAAACAAACAAAAAATCAAAGACAAAACTCCATGAACTTCTATCAGCTGTCTCGAGCTTCATAGAGCATTTGGTTGTGTTAATTCATCAGTTGCCTCTTTAGTCCTAGATTTTTATCCATGTAACATTGCCCAGTTGTTTTAATGAAAATGAAAATGGGCCGCAGTACAATAAATCTGGATAGACTCTTGGAAATGTTCAATGACAAATCCTCTCCCCTTCACTGCAAAGCCATCATTAATTCTTATAAAGAACCACTTGGTACTTCTTAAGCAGTGTTTGTTCTGATTAATGGACCTAGCATTGTGAAATCTGTTTTAACGGTCTCCACAATGCCTTTCTTTCAAGCTCATAGTGGGAAATGGGGCCCATTCTCTCTGTTGAGAAATGTGACAAGCGTCATTTCATTTCTCAATAGTTGTACCACATATAAAGGGGGTACTTATAATTAAAGCTGCAGTCAAACGCAATATGTCACACCAGAGAGAAATCTGCCATTAGCAGCTTCCCAAGTCCATGGAGACTTTGCATCCAGTTTAATGGTTATGGTGGTTCAGTAGACAGAGGAATCTCACTAGAAAGAAAATATTTGGAATTGCATTCAATGCATTTAAATTTCCAGTTTGATGACCCTCAATACTTTGGAAGTAAAAGTGTCATTATTTTTGCAGTTTCCCAGTGTTAGATATCAGGTATTTGTAGGATTAATATCGATAATGGGAAGCTCAGTAGTGAGAAAGAACATAAAATGCCACTAAGCACATACAGGGATCATGGGGGTTAGTCTATGGGGTTTCTATCAGAAATATTTAGTATAGCATTTTCTAGAAGGAAGGAAGTGGACGATTTCCTGAGCAGATTCAGCTTCCCATATTTTACATACCTATAATTAGGATGGGAATTATCAATCATATATTCTACCTTAATTTTTTTTGTTGTTGTTGTTTTTGTTTTTTAACAACTGTGTAACAGTCCCGGCTGTCCTGGAACTTTCTATGTAGACCAGGATGGTCTCTCACTAACAGATATCCTCCTGCCTCTGCCTTCTTAGTGCTAGGATTAATTTACGCCCTGCTTCTACCTTAATTTTTAATTTCAGACAGACCATCTGGTCCTGTTGCTAGCTCTGCAGCCTTCAACCACAATGTGCAAACTGGAAATCAGTGGAGCAATCACAAGGTTTCTCCACAGCCCCATCAAGCTGTAGGAAGCTCGTGTTAGCCATAGGGCAGTGATTAGTTGTTCATGTGTGTGAAGAAAGAACCATTTAACCATTTCCTATGCAGAAGAATATTAGTCAAGGGTTTCCAGACTAAATCCGCAGAATGCAAAGAGAGACAGTTTGTAAACCTCAAATTCAATCTCTAAAACTCTCTAAGAGTACATGGTTACAGATGCTATGCTACCAGGGACAACCTTGCTACTATGTGGTCCCCTCCCCCAGAGCTCAGAGAGCAAGACTTTCACCTCTGTAGGCTCAATAGTTATAGCCTTCAGTGCGAAAAAAAGGGCTAGGCATAATTTTCTAAATTATATGAAAACTGTTCTAAGGGGCTCCACATGATCGAATAGGCAGGGTAAATAGCAGAGGAGAGCCAGAAGAGAATCATGTGGCTGGCTTGAGAGGTTTAACTGCAGTCCCTTAATTAGGTTCAGCCTTACCTGGCCCACAAGCCAGTTCTGTGTTAATTAGAAGAGATGATCTGTAAACAAGTGAGTCTATAGTCTGCTCGTTTTGTAAATCATGTCGGAGCCCTCAATAGACAAGTCTCCAAGAAACCTCACTATGTCTGCTGACAGGGTGATCTTATTGTGGCTCTCAGGTGATTTGCAAGTTATGAGATGTCCCTATGAGAGATCTGGTCTTTAGAGCACTCAGGATGGTTTAGAGCTTGTCATCTGGTAGGATGCATCTTGGGAATGGGCAGGAAGCCAAGTTCCTTCCCTCACTGTCAGCTTGGATTGGCTCCTTCCCACGTCATAGTTTCTCTCTGCAAAGCGTGGACTTTATCTGGGGCTTGGATAAGCTTGGACACTGCGTTCTGAACACCACCAAACACTTAAAAGAACTTGGCAAATGAGTCTAATGATCTAAGATGTAATTTTACAAAGACTTCCCTTCTTCTCAAGGCTTTCAAGTTTAATGAACCTCATTAAATATTAGTGATTTAAAAATTCTGCTACAAAAAATTCTAAGAACCCCTATGAAAAAGGTAGAGGCACAATGGTAATTAGTTTCCTTTCAATCATCTCCAAACAACTTCAAATAAAACAGTGGCTGTCATCTGTCCTGGGTACATGTGACAAAGAAAATAAGAGAATGGAAAGGGGGTCATTAGGAAGCTGGGTTCAAGAACTTTCTCTGGTAAAAGAAGTTACTTTTTTGGGGAGGGAGGACTTCAATTATCCTACCTATAATGTAGGTAGAAGGGATGGAGATTAATTTTCCCAAGGCCCATTGCACAGTGGAATAACTGCTCTGTATATATCCAAAGATCTTTGGATGCCCATGTGCTCATCAAAGCCAATGAATGAGCCATATGTCAATCTTAGATACTGCTATCTGTGATGTCCTCCCTTGTTATTTGGTGCCAAGTCAAGAACCACCGAATGGGACCCTCAAGTGCTTTTGATGCTTAAGGGTCTGTGGTACCCTGCTGTCCTACACGTGTGGTAGGACCAACACCTAGCTTCAGCTCGGCTCTCAAGTAATGGGAGGCATCTTAGTAATGAGTCTGGTCCTCCTGCCTCACTGTGCGCAGTCCACCTTGGCATGTGGACAGTGCTAGAGCTGTATCCTGGACTGCCTTGAAAAAAAAAGTTAATGTTATATCTTACCCTTAATTTAAAAAAATAAAAAATAAAAGTCGTTCCTGCCCCTGGCAAGTGTTTTGATGACTTTGCTAAAAAAATCACTTCAAGGACTCCTTTCAGAAACGATGGCCCATAGACACATTAAGTGTACTGGCTTGCCCAACCGCAGTTCTGGAGAATAATTAACCCTACGGTGTTCTCACGAAGACTGGCCTCTTTCACAGGAAGTGGGTGTCAGGTCTGTCTGTCCAAACTCCCTACTGCTTTGCTCGAGAGGCTGGGAAGCAAGAGAGGCTCGGGTTGGCAAGCAGCCATTCCCCTACCTCGGAAGAGGAGGCCAGAAGCACCACTTCTTTGTTTAGATAGGAGCAGCCGAATAACTCTGAGGCGAGCTTTCAAAGTGCACAAGATGCTCATTTGTGTCTGAATGAATGCCGGGGATTTCCACTCGCTAAATACCCAACAGTAATGAAGAGAAAAACTGGTCTTCATTAGGCTAATTAGGGTTGGGGAGAAAGAAAGGGTGGCCCTCAGAGAGACTGCCCTTCGGCCACCTAGGGCCACTCTAACCTCAGGGTCAACAGCACAGTATGTGTAAAACAGTGCCCAGAAGGGCAGTGCTTAGAGCTCGCGTCCCTGAGTTTTTGTCTTGAAATTCTTAATATCTGAGGGCTGGGACCATGCATGAGGATCAGGGTTCGATCACAGCTCTGAAAAGCATTCATCAGTATGTGTTGGGGAGATGAGCTCTGAGGAGATTGCAGAATAGTTAGTTGCTCATTTATGATCATGACTATTATTCCTTATAGGTTATGAAAGAAATTGCTGAAGTACTTTCTGGAACATTTTGTTGAAGGGCATATGCTAATAAAGTCATTTTGAGTTTAGCTTCCCAGGCTTCTAGGGGGTCTTTCAGATTCACCAGAAATTTTCAGGGGATGAAAAAAATTGCCTGTAGAGGAAATTTATACAACAAAAGGGCTCTTGCTGTGCTCATCCTAACACCACGCCCACAGCAGGTTAGCTACAGACAGTGACCCAGGTAATGGAACTCGTTCTGATTTGCTGGGATGAGTGACTGCCAGGGCCAGAGAGAATGTGGACATCAGCTTACAAACCTCTATCCTGCTTTCCTGATGGTGACTGTCACTAAAGCTGTTCTTCACAGAACAAAGACTCAACTGTGGGCAAAAGAAAGCTGATGTCCCTGTGGAAATATTCTAAGGGGTTGTTGAGCTTCTAGGAAGTACAGGAAGCTGTTTTCCTGACCCATCTCTATCATTTCCCCATGTATATTGAGCGTTAGCTTTGTATCAGGTGTCTTTATGCTCATGAACCTCATGGAAGGCAACGTTACCAGCTTTCTAGGAAGAACCCTTGAGGCGCATGTAAATTTAAATGGCTTAACTAAGAATTTCCAATCAGACAGTGAGAATGTATCTAGCTCTGTGACTTCAGGAGAACACATCTATTTTGATTGATCACAAAGTTTCCCTCAGAGTAAAACCTTCTGTAGCTTTTGCACCAGGCACCATCCAAAGTCCTTAATCTACAGAGGCGCTATAAAACCTTGAAATGGTCCTGGGAAGTAGAAGTTACTATCCCACTTTTCACACAAGGAAACTAAGGCACTAGGCTTAAATAGAACAGTCACACAACCAGCAACCAGCAACAGGCTATGAATAAACAGCCAATGGATTCCTACTCAAAAGTCAGCCAGTAAGCTACAAGGTCTGATCTTTCAGAGTTAAACGTAAGCATTGCCTGAAATTATAAATTAAAGTATATGAACTAATAGAGGCATAGATAAAAGGCACATTCTTTAAAGGATGATTTAAATATTTTTCCAAGTTCTTTTAGAGACTGGGTAAAATAAGACTATTAATAATGCCAGCTAGAGCCAGGCAGTGGTGGAGCACGCTTTTAATCCCAGCACTTGGGAGGCAGAGGTAGGTGGGATTTCTGTGAGTTCAAGGCCAGTTTGGTCTATAGAGCTAGTTCCAGGACAGCTAGGGCTTTTACACAGAGAAAACATGTCTCAAAAATCCAACAAATAAATAAATAAATAAATAATTAAAAATAAAATAATAACACAGCTAAATTAATTCATGCCCGTAGACACGTCCAGCATTGTGCTCGTATCTTACACCTATTGCCTCTTTCAGCCTCCAGAAGCCAGCCTACTGAATTACAAAACTTCCAGAATTTTCAGACTACAATGCTATACTTTTTATTTTTTGAAAAGTCTGTGAGCCATATTAAGTGCAGTCCGCGGGAACTATAGTTCAGACAGGACAAAATTTCTATATATGTCCCAATTCCTCGCTAAAGATATTGTTCTTTCCCATTGAGAATATTCCTAACCCAGCTACTTGGAGAAAAGGTACTTGATATGGATTACAAGATCTCTGTCAAGACCATGAAGGAAACAGCTGGGAAATGCTGCCTATAAAAACAAAATAGAAACCTAAAGGAAACATTTTTTATTCTTTCTCCAAACCTGGGATAAATGATTTAGGAAAAGGCTAAATAGATGAGACATAGAAAATAATATTTCAAACTGTGACTGGCTGCAGAAAACAAACCAGAGTCAGAAAGACAAGTACCACCTTTGCTTTCATACGTGAAGGGCAGAGAGCAGCGGATCTGATTATAAGAGTGATTGACAGAAGATAATACAGGTGCTTGTGTTGGGAGATGAATAAAGAGGTGATGGATTTGGGCAATGAGTGTGAATACACATACAGAAACAACATTGAACTGCAAGATCATATACAATAGTGCATGCTAACCAAAGTAAAAATCAGCTCACCATCTGATCTCATCCTAATGATTTAAAAAGTCCTGGGGAAGGGTTTACATCCCCTACTGGGAAGCGACAGAGGCCAGGCTAGCCTGAAACCTACAGCTTCGCTCTTAGCTGTTCCCTTACAGGATGGGAAATCGTGTCTGGGAGAATGTGACTGTTTTTTTTTCTTTTATTAC
Organism: Chionomys nivalis; assembly: GCF_950005125.1. Taxonomy (NCBI): domain Eukaryota; kingdom Metazoa; phylum Chordata; class Mammalia; order Rodentia; family Cricetidae; genus Chionomys; species Chionomys nivalis. Next base: position 35,602,029 of record NC_080093.1, read on the forward strand.
CATGGCTTTGTTGGAATGGCCACCTCCTTGGAACTCAATGGTCCCAAAAGCATCTGTTGGGCTGAGCTGAGTGTGCTTGCTGATGGACCACTTCTCAGACTGGACGTCATTTCGGGAGAGGCGACTCTCATTTTTCTCGTTCTGAAGCACAGAGATACTGGGAGTGAGCCCGACATGCTGGCCTATTAGGCGCCCACAGCAACACCTATAATATGAGAGGTTAAAGTGAACCCCTTGCATCAGCCATTACTAGAATGCATGTGCAAGCAGCCTGTTAGAGAAACCCACAGATCATGCTGACCCACTCCAGTTCAGTGGTAGGTGAAATCCCAGAATGCAGTTTTATCAGGAAAATGATGGAGAGAGGCTCCCCATAACACCCCATCGACTGTTCTTCCCCACCACCCAGCTTATCCATACTTACTGTCCTCAACACCCACACCTTTAAGTACTTGGCCTATTATTTGTACAGGGCAATTGTGAACAGAAGTTCTCTAGGTGTTTCCACTTCTAACTGCTCCCATCTATCAAACCTCACATACAAGATGCTAAAGACCTTGGGGGGAAGACTTCTAACATGTACATTTAAATGAGGAATCTCAGTTATGTGTGGGCTACAACCTAACTCATCTCTCCAATTGAGATTTCCCGTCCAATATTCAGTTCTGAGAATAAAAATCTATAGGTTTTTTTGAAGAAGAAATGAGAAAAACTGGCCGAGCGGTGGTGGCGCATGCCTTTAATCCCAGCACTTGGGAGGCAGAGGCAGGCGGATCTCTGTGAGTTCGAGACCAGCCTGGTCTACAAGAGCTAGTTCCAGGACAGGCTCCAAAACCACAGAGAAACCCTGTCTCGAAAAACCAAAAAAAAAAAAAAGAAAAAGAAAAAAAAAGAAAAAAAGAAATGAGAAAAACTGGAAACTTAAAATTTGTTTCCTTTGTCATCAAAATGTCCTTCGAATGTTATAACATTACAATTACTAGTAATGATAGTTACATAGCATTCTCTTACACACTAACCATTGAAGATACACTGATGACAAACTATTGTAGTGCTGAAGCTTAAGAAATGTATCCAAGGTTATGTATCTAGTCTGTGGCTGGAAGATCTGTGTTTTCAGCCACCTTTTAAAAACTTCCCATTCAAAAGGCATTTCCAGATGACGATGTATTTATTACTATTGTAGCTTCCGGCTGTACATACTGTTGATTTCCAGAAAGGTAATTACAGAATTACAGTGCCAAAAAGTGCAGAGCGATCTGAAGGTCTAAACCCTAATGAATCTTCTAGGAGTGTTTCATTCAATACTGTGTTTTGTTTTGCTTATTTTAGCAGGGCATGTTAGCACCAATGAAACAATTTGACAAAATGCTAAGATGGAAAAATAAGTACTTGTTACAAAAATATAGTATATTGTTATATACAGGGACCAGTCTTTCTACAATAGCGAATCTGTTACTCTGTGTACAGACACTTAGTTGAAGATTAACTTTAGCCTTGCATATTAAGCAGTGCAGTATATATTTGCTTCAAAATATATTTAATTTGGCAGGGGTTCCCTTGCAGTGGTAGTAATTACTATTGGGCTCTATCCCTATAATTACGACTTTAAATTCTTAATGCATTAAAGATCACAGGATTACCTATGGGGGTCTTTGGTGCTGGGTATGATGTGAACACATTCTCTTTTATAAAATGCTCGTTCAATCCAGGATTTCTGAGCCTGAAAAAGAGGGAGAGAAAGAAGAATGATGAGCATAAATTTTATTTTATTTTATTTTTTTTTTTTTTGGTTTTTCGAGACAGGGTTTCTCTGTAGCTTTGATGCCTGTCCTGGAACTAGCTCTTGTAGACCAGGCTGGCCTCGAACTCCCAGAGATCCACCTGCCTCTGCCTCCCGAGTGCTGGGATTAAAGGCGTGCACCACCACCGCCCGGCGAGCATAAATTTTAAATCTTTTTGACTAGATAACAACACATGTAATACAACACATGATATACTAGTATGCCATAAATGGATTCCATGCTGTATATCATCCAATCAGCCATTCTCAGAACCTGCTGCCTGTTTTAACATTATAATATTGAGAAGAATGGAAATAGCCAGGCTGGAAAAAGTATTAGTAAAGGGACTGTAGACATGTTCATTATGGTTTCTAAATGACAGAAACACAAGGCTATTCATAGAGAAAATGAAATTGAAGGAACAGAACATGACATTTATAATCTTACAGGAAAAGTGAAATTCAGAAGTCAGAGGAAACACACCTAGTTCAGTATCAGGTTTTCACGGTTGAAGCTTCTATTAGATTTTTCTTACAGAAGGAAAGGAAGATGGCTGAGGGGGTGCATAACTCCAAATCCCTGCTACATCACTAAGGTTCTTTAAAACCAAGTTTGTGATACAGAAGAACAGAGAGGGAGAAAAGGAAATGGGAAGACAAAGAGGATAGGTGTCAGCACAGCCTCCAGGCTCCCGGGTAATGCTTGGGAAGGGAATGGGCACACTTCCCCTATATCCTACATACATGCCAAAAAGTATGGCTTCTTACACTCAGACACCCTGGCATCGAGATGGTGTTCCTAAATGGGCAAGGATAATCTGTCCATCAAAAGGGTATTCCCCCCCCCCCAGCATCATCTAACATTCATGTACAAGTTATGGGCCGTAGACTGCATTATCCAACCATAACTATGCATGAAGCTCTGCACATCTGTAGATGAAAACACCATGCCACAATTCCAAAAACTTGGATACCCTGGATCCCTTTCTTCAAAAGCATTTGAAACAGAAGAGAAGTCTCCATGAAACCTGCTAAACTTCTTAGGAGATTCCTATCCTAAGTATTTAAGATGGAAGTTACTGGAGCAAACCTTAGGTATTTCACATGGCATTATTTTACTGTCACACCTAAAATCATATTCTTAAAATATCCTGGCCCGATGCACAATTGAGCTGTTCGCTTGACCTGTGTCAATCACTGGTGGGAACTGTTACCAGCTTCTACTTGCTATGTGTAATTAGTCCCGATTCCCTGGGCACACAGTGCTATCTGAGCCTTGTGCCTTCTGGTGTACACTTATTCCCTTGATCTCATACAATGGAGGTCTGTGTATGTGACATCCATACTGGTAGTTATTTAATACTTACAGTAATGCATATTCTACACATGGCCACACGGAGAATGGTTGAGGACCATCAAGACACTGTATTCTCTTTCAGTAATGGTCACAGTGGGGCCACTTAATTTCTGGTTTCCCTACATTGTCTTCATTTAAAGCCGCAGCCCACACTGCCTCAAAGGTCTCTAGGTTCTGATGCACCTCTCTACCTTCATGCATACAGAAGGCATTTGTAATTTTGTTTGTAGCAGGACATGAAAAAAAAAAATCTCTTCTCAAAGAGTTTCCTTCTTTGAGAAGAAAGCTACTGACTTCATCTTTGCAACAGAAAGGAGCTCAGCAGCAGAGATAACCGTCTTTATCTTTGTAAAAAGCCTGTAAATTAAACTATTCATAGCCCGTGGTGCTGAAACACTGAATACTTTTGTTGATGTTATCTGACGTTCCTCACTGGACATTTGAAACCCACTCTCCCTACACCTTGGGGAACAGTGAAGAAAGAATGTACTTCTGTTGCCGGTCTTGGCAAGCCTTCAAACAAATCTTTTGGGGCATCATCTGCCTGCTCTAGTGAGTGCTGGTCCATGTTCCAGGAGAGGAATTTGGAAAGGCAGCATGCTTGGGACATAAAATCTACAGCTGAGAAAGGAGAAAGGAAGGGCTCTCGTAGATGAGAAGAGTTAGGAATTCTTCTAGCTTCAGTTTTCCCCATCTGTATATTGGGTACAATAATAAAGCTTGACATACTGGGTTGTTGTTACTTGGGGAATACCATGCTTGGCTTCAAGAAGAGAGAATGACCTTGGCTTTTATTTGTTTATTGAGACAGGTTCTCACTCTAGTCCCAGTTATCCCGGTAATAATTTGTAAATCTAGCTGACCTTAAACTTGAGCAGTCACTATCCCGAACCTCCCAGGCACTGAGAGTAAGGTATGCACCATCATGCCAGACTTCTGGACTGATTCTCAAACTATACATTCACATGGAAGGTCATATAAGGGTCTATAAAATACTGGTAGAAATGACCACCCCTCTGTTTGGCTCATAAAACATTAGACCGACAACTAACAAGATAAGAAAAAAAGTTACTGACTTTCTCTGAGCCTCATGTATAGTATAGAGATTCTAAATTAGTATGGAGGGTTTTATGATAAACAGACCAAGAGGTTCATTTTGCACAGCTAGCACATAGTAGGAGCTCAGCGAGGTTGCACAGTAGCTAACATTTGTTAAGGGTCCATTATGTCCTTGGATACATAGAACAGCACTGATGGGGAGGGATCCTCTACAATACGACATCGATTTTATCAATGAAAAACAATGGAGCCAGAGAGAGTTGGCAAGTAAGTTCCAAAGCCACAGTTTGACCTTGAGCATCTTTGCCCAAGGATCTTTCCTTTTACCCCTTGGATACATTGCTTTGCCAGAGGAGACTGTACTGCTTCTGAATGTCCTTTATGTGTGCAGTACCATCTGAGATGCCTGGGACTATTTTGTGTTTGAACCACACTGAACTCCTAGTGGCATGCTGAGAACTGGTTCAGACTTGTTTCTTCCCCTTCCACCTCCACAGTCTAGCATTCACCCACGGTGGGGGTGAACTCGCTGCCACCTGTTTTTTCTCTCCATTTAGGGTAATGGATGGGATGCCACTTTAGGGAGAGCCCAATATGTAAGGCAGAAATTAAAGAAGGGGAGAAATGTTATTATTTCTGTGGCAGCAAGGAAATGGAATGATAACTAGACTTTAAATTTGAGAATATGGGGGCCGTGCCAAACGAATCAGATTCTTCGAGGACACTGTTATTATTAGCTTCAATTTGGGAGGTCCTGCGAGCTTTAGTAAGATAAGATGGTATGTAGAAAAATTACTGCATAGGGATTGTCAATTTGTTTGTAAGTCTTTGAGAGGAAGGTGATTTGGCTTGTGTGCGGTCCAGCAACTTAATTACATTCACCAAGAAAAGCAACCTCTATGCGGGTGAATGGATGAGAAATCACTTCTGTTCCTTGGTATTAGCAGATTAATCAGTTCCTCTGCCATGGCACAATTGGGAAGAGAAGAAAGGTGAGGTAAAAAGGTCTTTCCGTCATTCGTAATGAACTTTGACTCTTTGTTTATGAGGCAAGAATAATTTATCCTAGGAAGTGGGTGTGCATAAGAGCCAATTCAGAAATTCTCCAAAAGATGCATAATTGATTCTGCTATATTGTTGGGTTGGCTTCATTGTGCCTTTATTCAGGTTGCTAGTGTGGCCAGATATTCGATTTAATTTTTTTTCTTTTGGAAAGGGCATATTTTGATGTACAATCATGGTTTAACTTGTGGCCTAAAAGAATTCCCTTTTTCTTTTGTTCAAGGGCTTTGTACTACTCTGCATGAAGCTTTAGACTTTGCTCCAACAGGCAACTAAGTTAGCACACAATGATTGCCCTCATTGTTAGAAAGCATGAAGTAAATCTGACATGCATTTCCTGCTGACGGTTTGATTTTCTTCTAAGGCACAACTTCAGTGGAGGGTTTGCCCTACCAGCTTTGCTTTTTAACTATTCCACAGCAGTCTCCAGTCCTCTCGAAAAGATTCTATCAGCCCTCAGAAATTCACTTCTGTGCCTTCTTTCCTGGAGGTAGACCAGTCAGGTACCCAAGCTGACTTTGTCAGGGGCTGTTTCTTTCTTGTCTTTCTTCACTACCAGCCATGTGTGATATGTAACAGGGAAATGTTTTCAAATGCTAATGATTAAAAGATATCTTTTTTTCTTTTTTTCAAAACAGAAACAAAGGTATCTGCATTTTGAACAAAGTATAATCACTACCCTAAGGAATAAAAACAAGAGCTACTTTTGAAAATTAAACATGAAATCAATAAAACTTTAAGATGAAAGAAGGCAAAATGAACCTATAAATATTGTCACATACAAAAGAAACATTAACTCATTTCATTTAAACAGGTTCCACTCTTTCTCACCCAGGCCCTGCTATCAACGTGAAGGCACCAACAGCTCTGCCCCTGTCTCCCTTTACCTCCTTATTAGCCGTAGACTCTGTCCTTCTCCGGGAGGGAACACTTGCAACACAAACTTAGCAGCTCAGTAACCCAGGCAGGCAATCCAAAGATTAAAACGAAAGCATAATGAACTTCTGGACACAAATAACGAGGGACACATATCTGTGCTGTTCGCCATCCCAGTCTCAGTGTCAAGAGGCCACCCAGTCTTCATTAGAACAAAATACCAAAATATACTTTCATTTCCCCCTCTGTTTGCTCTACCCACTCTGTGTATTCCCTTGGTCTACCTCTAAGTCCCCACATCCAGCCTGGAGAAGGTGAACACAAGAAAGGTTAGCTGGAATCGTTTACCTGGGCACCGACTCCGGCTGGTAGCAAGGCAGAAGTCCCCCTGCACAGCTCCTGTTGCTTTCATTTTGCTGTGACTGGGGCTGGCCATCCCGCTAATAATGCTCGGATGACCGCCCACTGGAAAAAAAAAAAGTCACTTGCCAGGCTCTTCCCCCAAGAGACATTTCAAGTAAGCAATGAACTTGGGCAGATTGGCCCCTTGGAATGTGCCAGGGCTCCAGGATTAGCCTGGCTAAGAAGCCCATGGACATTCTCTCAGAGTCCTCAAACACGGTTTGATTTGAACATCTAATCTGAAGCCAGAAGAAAAACAAATCCCTGGAGAGATCGGGTTTAAGTAGCACAAGTCCTAACCGCTTCCAACCCCCCCCCCCACCTTTTCTTTTTCCATTTTCGAAGCGGGAGGGAGGCTTGCAAGAGTGATAAGGTGTTCGGAGTTCTGAAAGTTCAGCCTTGGAAAGTGAATCTCTCTAAAGAAACAGTGTATTAATGCTGCCAGTAGTTTGAACACACAAGAGCCATTGTTCCTCGGCCGAACAGCATGGAATGATAGTATTTCTTTAAAGAGAAACTGTTAAAACCCACAGCGTTTCAAAGGAACCCTCGGGTCCCTGCACATGAACCTAAGCAGAACGCAGTTGGGATTGGCCAAGTTGTTCACCTTTCACAGTTAGATGTCAACACAACTTGCCAGATTGGATTCCTTGCCTGCAGCCTTCCCCTGCCCAGCACAAAGGCACGAGAGACCTGCATTCCCTGTTTATGGTATCTGCTGAGTGCCCCGTGGATGTGGGTGCAGACAGAAAGTGGAGAAAGTGTGAGGAGCCAGCTGTGTGATGGGCTTCACTAGGAGACTCCTGCCTGTATGAGGCCCCATCGGGTGCTTTCAGAGATCACCCAAGAGAGAATGTTTTTGATGATAGATAGTAACGAGGTAAGCAAATACACTCGGGAGACGAGTTCAAATTTCAATAAGGCAAACAAGCTCTGAAGAAGTGAGTGTCTGAGCACTGTATCTCTTTCCCAGGCTGGCAGTCAACTGAGAGGTGGCACCCTTCCACAGCAAGCCTTCAGGGCTATAATCAGCCAGGGCAGCGGGACTTTGCTTTTCATTTTCCTGTTACCTTGTGTCCGAGTGAATAGCTCATGTCCTCAGTACAGTAAAAATGACAATAGTAACCAAGTGACTTATTTCGCACGTGGATTAGCGCATAAGCCAGCCATCTTTACTGCCTGTGCTCTTTGCAGGATCGATTCCCATATTTGCTAGTCTTTTGATAAACCATAATTTCCCCAGAGACAAGGGACAGTCATCTACCTAGGGACTTTCGGTGGATGAAACATGGTAAAAAAAAAAAAAAAAAAAAAAAAAAAAAAAAGACTTAAGTGAATCGTGTCAAGCTTTACCATGAAACCCAAGAGGGAATGCTGGGGAGATGAATCCAGAGTGTGCTCTGAATAGTTAGCCGTGCAAGTGTGGGGTCCTGAGTTTGAGCGCCCAGAACCCATCGAAAGCTGGACACCTTGGTGCTCATCTGAAATCTCAGCAATTCTATGACAAAACATGAAACAGAGATAGGACAATCCTTGAGCACTCCTTGGCCAGTTAGTCTGGGATGCGCAGCAGCAGACAAAAGAGACTTTGTCTGCAACAAGATGGAAAGATGGGGACTGGCATCTGAGGCCATTACCTGACCACCACACATGCACAGTGGTATATATGTGTTCTCTGGTCTTTTTCTCTCTCTAATCCAATCCCTTGAAGATGATGATGATTATTTTATTATTATTATTATTTGGTAAAAGGTACAAACATCCTCTACCTGTCCTTAGGAATTAGCCACAGCTGTAATGCCACATAATCCTTTCCTCTGTGCCTCTGTGAGCGTTCATTCTAATTAAACCATTAGAGATTGTCTCTATGTCATTGTTAAAACTTCAGAACTGGAAACTAAATAAATTATGGTTTATGCCATTTGATAATCACAGAAAGGCTTCAGGGAGAAACATATTTTCATGTTGCAATGTGAAAAAGAGCAGACCACAGAAAAATAGGAAGAAAAAAAATGGCAAATTTTAAATAGGAAGATGATTGGCAACTATGCTAGTTTTCATTTTATTCCATTGCTTTTCAGGTGCTCCTTGTCATTGGGAGACTGTGGAGTTAAAACAACGCACTTTGCATTTGCTTTTCAGTTACCACGCTCTGTCTTATGCTCACTGGATGGTACGGGAAGGTGCTCAGAAAAGTATTTAGAAAGAAGTTCATGAAGAATGAGAAGGACTCCAAAGGGAGATCCTGGAAAAGAAAGACTTTTGTTTTCAATATGGTGTGAGATTTCTGGAAAGGCACAAAGAGAGAAATGGACCGGGAGAGGTGAGAGGAAGGAAGTGGTAGGGAATAGAGAGGGCGGGATAAGTGGGCAGACTGATACTTTGGAAGACCTACTGAGAAGACAATGTAGCAGCAGTCAGTTATTATGCTAAATCAATGACTTTTCAGTAAACTTCCCAATGCAGAAAGAGTCAGCAATTCACCTTCTTCAACACCTTCTGCCAGCAGATCCCTCTGATAGAGTCTTTTACCACTTTTCTATGCATTTATTTTGATTCTTTCTTTAATTTTGATTCATTTTTATTTTGGTTTAGTTTTGCTTGCTTTTCTTTTCTAAAGAGAAGTAAATATTCAGTAGAAAAGAGTATGAGTTGCCGTCCATGAAATTTACACCAGAGATGAAAATATTGCTACAGAGTCCTGGGCCTTTTGTGGGAGTTGAAACAGGAAGCTCCAGGTGAAGTCAGCAGAATGGAGCTTCCACATGAGGTGGACCCTTTGATTAGGCAAGGTAATTAGCTCCAAAGAGACTCGCAGCTCAGAGCTACTTTGCATAGGGATCTCTTCACACCCACAGCATCATTATCCGAGATGCAGCTCCCAGAAGGATTTATTACCAGGCTGCTTCAGGTGTACTTTTAGAGAACTTGAGTTGTAACAGTAGAAGATCACATGCCTGGTGGTCACTATGGCTATTTCTCACTTCCGCTTTCATGCCATGGCAGAATGCCTTATTCTCCAAATTTATCGTTGATGAAACATTACATCTGAAAAGGATTTGTTGGCACACAATTCTTTAAAAAGTAAAATTGGATTTTCTATTGCTGGAAACGCGATTTTAACATGTAAAATGCATATTGGGTTGCCATGAGAACCTGCAAAGAAGCTGTTCATTTGGTAGTAATGACAAAGAGGATGATTCAGATTAGGGGCTCAGCAAACATTTTCACCGTAGGTCAGATAGTATGCACTTAAGGATATTAGTGGACAGCAAATCCCCACCTTAATACTTCACTACTTGGTTATCATGCGGGATGAAGTAGCCACAGACACGATCATGACTGAGCATACTTCATTTCAATGAAGAGGGTAGTGGGCTGCAAGTGATGTAACTGATCAACCTTTGAAACAGAAAAACCAAAACCAAACAAACAAAAGCAAATTCTGCAATGGGCTGTCAGGGGAGCCGCTGGTGGACCTCCAGGCTTTTTGGCACCACCCCTCACTTGTCTCCACTCTTCTTCCTGCACAACAGGCAAGTTGTCTTCAGACACATTTGCTTCTCTTGCTTTTTCTTGTGATAGGTCCATCCTCAGATATCTCACCCCCTAGCGGTCTTTGACCATCCTAGCCAAAGGAACACCTTGCCATTCTACCAGGTCATGTCCCCTCGCTCTACTAGGAAGTTAAGTTCCCAAGGGCAGTGATGTCAGTCTGTTACCACCATCAGCGTTGCACTTGGAACTGTGGCACTGGGGAGGCACACAGAAGACCTAGAAAACCCTTCCATTTCCCGAAGAATAAAACCTTCCCTTAGAAAGACGCCTTAGATGGATGGCATCTGGGCCTGGAGAGATGACTCAGTGGTTAAGCACACTGGCTGCTCTTCTAGAGGACCCTGGGATCAAGTCCCAGCACCTCCATGGAAACTCACAACTGTGTGTAACTCCAGTTCCAGGGGATCTGACACGCTCACACAGACATACATGTAGGCAAGCACAAATTCACATAAAATCAAAATAAACAAAATAAAAAAGAAATGGATGATGTCAGAAGGACTTGTGTCTCCTAAAACTTTGAGGCTAACTAGGTAGGCGTTTATGTTGGGTTCATAGCAACGCATTATTGTATAAGGAAGGGCTACATCTAATAAAATATTATCATTTGGGGGTTACATTTTCCCCATATTTGGAAGTGTGAAAAACGTAAGAGTCCATCAGAAGTGTTTATCCAAGCCCAGTGGTACAGGCCTGTAATCCCAGCTGTTCGGAAGGCTAGGGAAGGTCTATCTTCACATTCAAGGTTTACCTGAGCAACAGCGTGAGTTGAAGGATCGCTTTGGCACCTGAGGGTAAAAAGTGAGGAGAGTGGTAGTGACAGAACTCACAGGAGGAGTACCTGTCTAGAACGCATAAAAGGCTAGATTCAATCCTCAGCACTACGAAAACCAAAAACGACATGGAGATGAAAGTCACAATGCTCTCATGAAGTGACTGCCGTTGAGGAGACACAGGCAGCCCCTCTTAAATGCCCTTCAACCCTTAAACTCCTTGTTTTTATTCCAGTGTGTGAGAATAAATGTGTTGTGGTTTTCACCATCTGAATTGCCATTGACCGATAAACAACCCCAGAGGACACAGCAAGGTCCCTGTTTCTGGATCACGCCGCCACAAGCATGTCCTTTCCCAGCGACTGATCATGCTGTCGCCTACGAAACTCTTATGTATCATCTGAGCCCAAGTGAGAACAGCTCAGTATTGAAAGGCTTTGGGATCTGACTCTGGAAGGGTTTTATTCAGATCTCTTGACTTCCTGGCGATCCTTAACACTCTTTCTGTTCAGGTCAACCAGAATATGGATGGTGTCCCTGATCCACCAAGCGGTTCCACACTTCTCAGCCACGGGGCGTGTTTTTATTTCCTTTGGAAAGTTAGATTATTCCTTCTGCACCAAGTGAGTGCCTTTGTATTCCTAAGTCTGCATAAAACACTTTGTTCTGTGAGAGGCTTAGCTAACCCCTGCAAGCCTGAACAACCGCGACTTTGTTCTGCTTCCATACTTGGCTCTCACGCCCATCAGCAGCAGGCTCACGGACTGTTCTAATCACTTATTTCTGGTTCAGTAGGTACACTCACCCACTTCCGCTGTCTCCTGTCCCCATCCTTTTCTGTGTCTACTATGGCACAGCTAGAGCGTGGACGACCTCCCTAGAAGAATTCTCTTCTTCGCCATCCTTTTTTTTTTTTTTTTTTTTTTTGGTTTTTCGAGACAGGGTTTCTCTGTGGTTTTGGAACCTGTCCTGGAACTAGCTCTTGTAGACCAGGCTGGTCTCGAACTCACAGAGATCCGCCTGCCTCTGCCTCCCAAGTGCTGGGATTAAAGGCGTGCGCCACCACCGCCCGGCTCTTCTTCTCCATCCTAGTTTTCCTTTCTTCCTCAAGGACTGCTACACCCTCATTTCTAGGATTACCTTTTGGAGACTAATGTGGCTATAGACTGAAATTACTTGAAATAGAACTGACTACACAGCATCTAAATTTATAAGATATAACTATCTATTTTGTCTATTAATTTTGAGAATATCCACACTTCCCAGTTATAAATAAAACTCATCCTTTATAAACAGGCCATGCTGGGAAAATTGCATTTAAATATGACCAGGATTTGCATGTGGAATGGTCATTCTACACTGTCATCTTGAAAATAATCTCCCAATATATTTATATGTAACATGTAAAGCTTCTCCATTGTAAAGCAATTAATCGTTGCTTAAGCATAATACATTTTCCACAGCTTTCTATTACACACAGAATGTTTCTGAACATAGTATTCATATAACCTTTGAAGTAAGTTTATAAAAGAGACATCACATTATTTTCTTATATAAAGGAAAACTGGGTTTTATGCAGATTAAGCATTATGCCAAAGTTCTATACCAGTGATTGGCTTAACCTTAGCCTGATGGCCGTGTGCTTCTGTTGGTACTGAGGTCTCTGCTTTCTTTATTCTGTCACTGATTTTAAAGATGCAAAATATGGACTGGCTTTGTGGGAGCCTAGTCTGTTTAGATGCTCACCTTCCTAGACCTGGACAGAGGGGGGAGGACCTTGGACTTCCCACAGGGCAGGGAACCCTGACTGCTCTTAGGACTGGAGGGGGGGGGAGGGAAATGGGAGGAGGTGGAAATTTTTAATAAAAATAAATAAAATAAAATTTATGACTGGCGAAAAAATAAAAATGTACAATAATGCTTTACTTTTGGGTGTGGTGGATTAATGTCATCAGAATCCTGATGCTTGTTAAAATGTACATTTATTTCATCAGGTCTAAAAGGCTCCGATGAAAGAGTTGAAATGAAGATATTGGCTTCTACTTCGAAGTTATTCCACAACTACCAAGGATTAGCCACGAGCTTTGCCACAGTTCTCGTTTCCATACTTAAACATTTATATGCTCCGCCTGCACACTTAGGAACTCACTGCCTCTGTCGACCCAAAAACATGACACCGCTGCTCCCTGGGAATCTGGTTCACATCCTAAAAGGCAACACGATAAACTTTACCCCAAGAAAGAGGAATTGAAAGTCAAGGCTGTGACCAAAAACACCTCGTGAGACTGAAGCTTGGCATCATTTAAGCGCTCCATTCTTTATAGTAGATCATTGTGGTCGTTCTGATTTTGTTAAGAGGCATAGCCTGCCATCCCTTTCCTGCCATTCTGCTGAGTCAAAAAATTAGAGCATTTCATGTTCAGTGAATATGTAGATAGAATTTATGTGACAAGCCACATCCGGTGCAGAGGCCAATTTTAATCTTGATTCTTTTGTCCTGGAGGGATGAAGATGCTGAGGCAAACAGAGAATAAGACTAGATAAATCACTACAGTCAAATTTTTGGAGAATTGTTTTATCAGGATCAACTCCTAGGGAAATCCCAATCTTGTCTGTCTGTCTTTATGTATGGTACAAATTTTATTTTATCACACTCCTAACTACTTACTACTATGAGTTAAATTTTAAAGTAAAAATTTTTAATTACAAAATAGAGTGCAATTTGGCTATAGGATTTTATTTCTGAACTCCCAATTTTCCTTATCCATTTAAAGTACTAAGGCAGAGCCTGGTAGAGGCATAGCTGATCTTGAGATATGAATCCTGGCCACGACTTGTTGATAGCCAGGTTCCTAATCTTGGAGAGTGGTACGCTCTTAGAGACCTCCAAGGTCAGCTGCGGGTCTTGAGAGTTAGGATTCTGGGACACAGAGACCTGCAGCTTTGTTTTTAGTCCCTCATTAATGTGGACAAAGATGGTTGAGAGGCTGTTTTTAAGAGGCAAAGATTTTAAAGTTCTTTACACATTTGTGGAATTATTATTCTTTTTATAAGCAAGCAATGGAACCATTGCGGAGAGCAAGGGTTTCAGCCTATCCAGCACAAAGTACATAAGAAGATTTGAATTAATAAGTAATCCTCGAAAGAATTCTCACCAGGCTCCAGCCATTCTGAAAAATGTCCCTGGCTGAGCTATTCAGCTCATATGTAAAACTGTAATTCTGTTTCAGTGAGAATCCAAGTGTTATTAACGACATTGTTATGATTAAATGATAACTTGGCATTTTTTATTATGCCTCTTAGAGAACTTCTAAGACTGGAACATGGTGTTCCCTTACCCTCTTTCCTCACCAAATGACAAACCAAAACTTAATATTGCCATTCTAGTCAGGATTTATAACAAAGCCAAACAAAACAGAACAAGATTTATAGGAACCCCTCCCTCAAAACCCTAACAATCAAGAATGACTGAACTGGAGGGTAAAGACGATCTTATTTGTATCATTGGTAGCAACATATAAGCATACAGGCCCAGCAATGTCAATGCAATATTGTTCCTACCATCTTTCGGGGAATGAAGAATGTTTAGATGTTCAGTTAATGCAGCATAAACGTATCTATCTCTATCTGCTAGCCATTGCTCTCAGTCAAATTGCTTAGTTATTTGGTAGAAGATAAAACCATTCCCGTAAACCGGGCGGTGGTGGCGCACGCCTTTAATCCCGGCACTCGGGAGGCAGAGGCAGGCAGATCTCTGTGAATTAGAGGCCAGCCTGGTCTACAAGAGCTAGTTCCAGGACAGGAACCAAAAGATACGGAGAAATCCGGTCTCAAAAAAATCAAAAAAAAAAAAAAAAAAAAAACAAAACAAAAAAAAAAGCAAAACAAAACAAAACCAAAAAAACCAATCAAAACATTCACATAGACGCAACCTTTGATGAATGCCAATGGGACAGTTGACAGTTTTCATGATGTTGAAGTTTACCAACCCTATCTCCAAAACACTGCTAATGCCGTCTTCCCTAAACATTTGCTGCCGGAGTCTGCATCTTACCGATTATGTGTTTCTTTATTTGCTAATATAAAACCCCTTTGAAGATTTTAGATCCCGGGGTAGATTCTAATCTATATATTTAGTCTTCTTTAAATATATTTTACATTTGATGCACAAGAAAATGAATACAAATTAAAATATATGCTTAAAGAATCTTAGAAGATAGCACAAAAAATACAGATGTAGGCTCCTATGCAGATCCCAGCTTATGATGTTTGTATGTAGATATGTAAGTGGGTGTGGGTATAGGCTATGAAATTAGAAAGGACCCCACACAAAGAGGAGGGAAAGATGGGGGAGGAGTTAAGCACATGGAAACAGAAAAGAGGCCATGGGGAGTGAGGAAAGATAAAAAGGGGAGATATAGAGGGTTGGGCGGGATAGAGGGAGAGAGAGAGAGAGAGAGAGAGAGAGAGAGAGAGAGAGAGAGAGAGAGAGGAAAATTATTAAAAACAATTTTTGTTTGAAAATGCCACAATGAAACTTACTCATATATATGCAAATTAAAAAATTGAAAGAGAAACTATAAACAGAGGCCCAGTTGAGAAGCTCTAATTGTATTAATATATGTTATTAAAACCAGTGCTACCTGGATCTTAGCCTTGAGTCTGTGGCTAGAGACTCTGAAAATGGGCCATCGGTGCTGTGTGCTCACGTTAAATTTTAAAATTGCGTTGTTTGAGTTATTCCTTTTATTTCATGCATAAGGATGTTTTGCCTGTATGTATGTATGTGAATCATGCATATGTCTGGTACCCACAGAGGTCAGAAGAGGGTGTCAGAATTCCTGGAACTGGACTTATAGATGCTTGTGAGCCAGCATGTGAATTGCTAGGAACCGAACATACCCAAGACCTTTTCTGGAACAGTTAGGGCTAAGTCATATCTGTACTTTCTTTTTCCAGTACTTCACACACATAACACACACACACACACACACACACACACAATCAACTGTACAAACTGGGGCCCCGATGAGTTCTGTTTAGTTGATTCTGTGGGCCATAAGGGTGTGTGCCACCAGAACACCCCCCCGCAGACATCAATTAAGCAAGGCTCACAGGGGCTCACAGAGACTGAAGCAGCAATTACGAAGCCTGCACAGGTGAGCTCAGTCCTTGGGAATATGTTCTGGTTTCTAGCTTGTTGTTTTTGTGAGACTCACAGAAGTGGGAGTGGGGGTGTCTCTGACTCTTTTGTCTGCTGTTGGGTCATCTTTTTCCTTCTACTGGGATGCCGTGTCCAGCCTTGATATGAGGGTTTGTGCCTACTTAGTCTTATTGTGACTGTTCTGCCATGTTCAGTGTACAATCCTGGGAGGCCCGCTCTTTTCTGAAGAGAAATGAAAGAATTGTGGATCTGGGGAAGAGATGAGGTGGGAACGGTACTGGGAAGAATGGAGGGATGGGAAATTGTGGTGGGGATGCATTAAAAATGTTTTATATAATAAAAATATAACAAAAATCTTTGAAAAAAAGAAAAAGTCATAAATATGAATAAAGTCTGGACTAGAATCAATAATCAATAAAGAACTTCCTCAATTTATCATAGACCAATAGTTTTGTAGACCACTATAATATGATCGTGAACTTGGCCTTTGGGCAATGTTAAATTGCTATGATTGTTTCCAAATGTTTGTTCTCAACCTCTGTGTTCTGAGCATTCACCATTGGCTTAAGGGACAGCATCTGATCATGGACCACTAGACATGGATCTGTGTGCAGTGAACTGTCTTACTCTAGCCGTATCCGCATTATTGGGCAACATGACAGAAATGGGGATGCTTACACCTCACTGACCTACCAAATAGTACTAAAGTTAATGCAATTCTCAGGCGACTGCTTCACAGTAAATTTGTTCTGGGGGAAAGCCAGGTACAGTAAAGACCTATTTAATACCAGCAGCAATAATGAACAGTTTCATTGCTCTTGACATAGGCCATTCAGTCGCCTAATGGTTGTCAAGTCTTTATTAAGTTGAGCCTTCTCACAAACCTGTGAAGCAAGGGTTTATATTTTATGTTCCTTTTTCAGGTATGAACATGAGGCGGCAGCTATAAAGAGTTTAATGTCATCCAGCCAGAAAGCGGAGCACATGGACATTAGAGCATCTTATGAGACTCAGATGGCTAAGAGGGGCCATTCTATCAGGGAAGTCAGTGTTGCCTGGAAGGTTCATTGAGCTAGCCTGGCCCATGGCTGGTGTGCACTGGCAGTACAAGATGGGTATTGCATTCCAGGAACTTTTTTGCATTCCTCCAAATAATGTGTTCTTCCTTAATTCCATAACTAAGGGATATAACCTTAATTACCCGTTCTTAACCTCTGTAATTTTAGAGATATATTTAAATTTTTCTTTCTCCTTAAGTCTATAATGGAAGGTATTTGCTTCCAAGTATTTTCTCCTTCCCCCATACCCTTTGCATTCTGTTATGACCAGTGTTGGTCACACATTCTGATCATTGTGGTAGTCTTTAGCTCTAGGCTCAGGACAATGCCTACATTTTAGTTGTGTGTGTGTGTGTGTGTTGTGTTAATGGGTCCCAGGCTGTCCTGGAGCCACCAGCCTGGCCTCAAATCTGTGCTAATCATCCTGCTTCAGTCTCCCAAAGGCTGGGACTACAGGTGGGAGCCAGCACACCAGGTTGTCTGTTCACCTTTTCATTCTCTTGCCAGATTTTAAGTGCCTTGCACCTGCTCAAAACTTAATAACCATTTCTTTTAAAAAAAATAACATTACAGATATCTAGAAAACAAATCATTCAACTGTGGAAGGAGTATTCTGTAAGGTACTCATTAATGAAACAATTTGTTTTTGGATTTACCTATCATCTTCTGTACAAATAGACCTGTCAGGTCTTAAAATACCAGGAGAAATGGAACTGTCAGTCTTAAAGTATTGCCACTGTGCTGAAAAGTGGTTATAATGAGTCACATGTGTGTGCATGCTGTGTGCACACATTATTTATTTTCTGTTGGAATTTGGTAGACATTTAACAAGTTTTGTGTTTTCCAATTCTACAATATAGGTAATACCCTGAAAGTGATGAAGAAAGAGAAATTATACACACACACACACACACACACATATATAGTATTTATCACTGATCATTTTTCTGGCATTATAAATTGATTAGTTCACTTGAAGATTAATGGGTCCTGTACTCACCTAGACATACCCCCACATACAAACAATTAAAATAAAATAAATCTTTAAATAAAAAGAATAAAGAATCTATCCAATCATTACTGGATGTTTTCAAATTTATATTAAGAAACACAGATGCCTCTGAGGGGCCTAAGAATAAAATAATCTGAATATTCTGGATTAGCAAATGCTATTTGGGGAAAATATGGAATGCTTAATGTCCATCCGTGTTCTTATTCCAACCCGGCCACTTGATAAGTAGCACCTCTGCCCATTGACTATGTTTCCTCACAGTTTGGATCTTGTTCTGTGTTTCATTTGTTCTCATTTTTGTATATCTAGGTGTATTGCATGCATGTGTGCTGGGTGAGCTTGTGTGTACGGGTGTTGGCTCATGTGCATCTATGTGCAGATGAGGCGAGCGGTTGATAGCAGATACTTCAGTCACCCTGTACTTTAGTTGTTGAACCTGGAGATGTGACTAGATTGTCTGGCTAGTGAAGCCCCCTAGAATTCTCCTGTCTTTGCTTTCCCACAACTGTAATTTCAGGCACATGCCTTCCACACTGGCTCTTTACTATGGATTCTGGGGATTGAACTCAGGTCACAAAGATTGCATGGCAAGCACTTCATCCACTGTGTTGTAGCCTGAGCCCCCTTTTCCATTTTTGCAAGCTATAGTTAACATGGGCTGGTGCAGACTACCTTAAAATTAATTTTGATAGTCTAAAGGTTAATGCAACAAAGGAGAGCAGATCTTTATCTCTTAGGTGGGTTTGAAATGATGGCCTTTAATCAACACGGCAGCCACTTTGCTTTTTCTCTACACTGGAATCCCTTTCTGCAGAATGACAACAAAAATTGCTCTGTTTCACAAATAAATAAATAATAATTGATGGTCTTTGCTAGCCTTTGCCTTACCCAAATAGAAATTTCTGTATAATCTATATTAAAAGGACTATACCAATAGAATTCTGAATTAGTAGCTTTTAGTTGACATTCACATATTCTATGGGTATCTATACATAGTGTGGATAGGGTTACATGATTAATTCACTCTACAAGTTTGAGGATACAACCCTGCAATGCTTTGTTCAGCTGAATGTCAGTACTCATCCTTCATGACCTTAGATGCACACATTCTACCCTTTTCTGTAAAGCTCTGTTATCACACCAGACCTGACTGATGAAGCCCTCACGGCACCATCACTGTGAGTTTAGCTTCGGTATCAGAAGTGAATACAGATAACCTGGAGGAAATGCTCTGAGTCCCCGTGCTGCTTCACTGGTGACCTCACACAGCTCCCTGATATGACTGGTGACAAATTTTATTGCCCAGGTTCTCCCTTGCAAATCAAGAGTATAGCCTCCATTTGCTACCTCATTAGGGACTGTGGTTGAAACAGACAAATGCTATGACAACCTGAACAACTTGAGTGTCACCTGAGGACTTGCTAAAATGGGTGTGCTGGCTTGTGGACAGACTGACACATTCTTTTATGCTTTATTTTCATAATTATAGGTGACTGGATTTTAGCAGCTTTAATTATATTCTTGCTTGACTTACACCAAAATGTTAATTTCTTTTGGATTAAATAAACTCTTTATGAGTTAATTTGACACCCCCCTCCTTCTTAAAAAAAAAAACTATTAGGAATTTCATTAGATTTAAGTAACATGGAATTTGATCACACAGCATTCTGGGGCTCAGCCACCGCATGCTTGGGTACTAGGCAGGCTGATTACAACTTAAGCATTGTTTCAATGTGCTTATGCAAAGAATTTCATTTACTAAAGATTAGTACATTTATTAAACTGTTGATAATTGAAGCCTCTTAGGTTTGGTAAGTACCATCCGGTGAGGTAGATTAGTGGGGTTTAATTTGTTGCTCTCAAATCATACATGAAGACTTAGCAGAATAATTACATCTCCACTGTGGCCTAATAAAGATGACATTGCAATGGCACTTCTGGCCCCTTCTGCATGTGTGTGGTTTCCTTTAAGATGCTGCACTTGGGGGATACCCACTTCTCCCTCAATAGAAGTCCAAACCTATCACCCATGAATAATAAGACATAGGGAGAAACGGAAGATGTAGTCACCTAAGGGTAGAGCTGTAAGGATCAGAAGTCAGAATGAAAAGTATTACAGTAGAACTGATAATAAATAATGTTCTTTATTTATTTGCTCTTTATTATATGCCATTCATTATCATTGTTTCATGCATCATGTTTGTATGGGAATGAATCTGAAACCTAAATATCTAGGCCTAACATAATTCTTGTTTTACAAGATAACATTCATTAAGGTCTTAAATCCAACATGTATATTCATAATACCCGTTGCACTTTCCCATCAAGAGGAGCTGATTATTGCGTATAAAACACTATCTCTATCCGTGTAATCGCTTTCTCAAATACATATCATGTCTTGAACGCCTGCTGTTTGGGTAGGGTAGAAATGGAACACCTAAAGTTCATAGTAGTCTGTGCTTAGAAGTCAGATTGCCATCTAAAGTACAGGCATGTAGGCTAATGGACCAGAAAAGGGAGATGGTTTATGCTCTGTCCATGAGCTACGTAGATACCTTGTAGTTTTACAATATCCAAACTTCAAGTTAACCTCACTCTTGTGCCCACCCACTTCATACTGTTGATCATAAAAGTTGAATTTAAACAACTGCTAAGAGTTTTCCATGAAATATTCTACCAAGTGACTTTCCAAGGGTGCTTGACTACAGATCATGACAACTATTTCAAATGGTTTCACAATATCATGAAGACCAAAGAGCAATGAGGGTTGCTTCTTCATTTTCCTATGTGGGTGCTATCTTCAATTCTGAGTTCATTTCCTGAGAAAGTAGCTCCTGCACATTTGCTCACTACAGCATAATAATGATAGAAATATATGATTAGATACATTAAATATCAATGATAGAATAGACCTCAAAGTTATGTGCGTGTAAGCGCACTAAAGCCAGGAGTTGTATATGAGTATCAAAACCTATGTACTTTCTGCAGATCACAGTTATTGCCTCTCTATACTGGTGACCATTTTCAGTGTGGTAATATATTCACATTCCCCACAATATCATGACTAAATAGACAATTATTTGGTTTGACAGAAAAAAAAAAAAAGAAAACCCAATCCCCAATATGGCCATTACATCAAATTATGCGCTGCCCCTAGAGACAAGCTGATGGCTGTTTGGATGGACTGGAGATGGAACACTTAAAGTTCATATCAGTCTGCATTACATTTTTTTTTCTAAGTCTCACCTTAGAACATGAAAAATAGGCCAGGCAGAATGGAGCAGAGAAGTCATGAGATGAGAAAGTCCCAAAGGAAAGGAGTATTTCTGCCTGAGGAGAGGTGTTGTGAGAAGTTCAGCTGTTAACAGTGTACCACACAGACTGTGAAGATAGACATGTGAGAGAGAACTACTCAGGTGGCCTTTGAGAGGCAGAGATGTAGGAAGGGGAATCCCGCTCCGAGACTCTACTCAGGTTCTGGGTGCCAGTGATGTGATAAACTATCTCCAGGCGGGACCCAAGTGGCTCTCATCAATATATTTGAGAAAAGATAGTTAACTTCTATGAGTCACAAGATATCAATGATTATTTATTCATCAGTATGGCTATAAGATAGGGCCATTTCAGGCTCCTTCTCCTCAGCTGCCCAAGGATCTAGCTGGGGATATCTCCATGGACACCTGGGAACCCCTCTAGAGTCAAATCTCTTGCCAACCCTAAAATGACTCCCTTAATTAAGATATATACTTCCCTGCTCCCATATCCACCCTTCCTCCATTCCAACCGTCCCATTCCCCCAAGCTCTCCACATCCTCCCCTTCTCATTTTTCTCTCCCCATCTCCCTTTACCCCCACCCCAACCCACCCCCAAGTTTCCAATTTTTGCCTGGCAATCTTGTCTCCTTCTAATATCCAGGAGGATAACTATATGTTTTTCTTTGGGTTCACCTTCTATTTAGCTTCTCTAGGCTCAATGTCTTTTATTTATGGCTAGAATCCACTTATGAGTGAGTACATTCCATATTCACCTTTTTGGGTCTGGGTTACCTCACTCAGGATAGCGTTTTCTATTTCCATCCATCTACATGCAAAATTCAAGATGTCATTCAACTGGAAGCCTTAACATGTACAGTAGGTCTTGGGCATGCTGCCTTGGTTTCTGTGAGTTCTGTGAGCTTTGCTCATGTTGATTTAGAGGGCCTTGTTATCCTGGTGTCGTCCATGTCTTCTGGCCCTTTTACTCCTTCTTCTTTCATAGGGTTCCCTGATTTGATGGAGATATCCCTTAGCCTAGAGGAGGGAACTGGGAAGGAAGGATTTGATGGAGACAATCCTTTTAGGATTGAGGGTTCCAAGGTTTCTAGCTCTCTGTATAGTGACTGGCTGTAGGTTTCTGTATTTGTTCCCATCTGCCTCAGGAGGAAGTTTCTCTGATGATGACTGAGGAAGGCACTGATCTATGGTTATAGTAGAATGTCATTAGGTGTCATTTTGTTGTGATAGTATTGGGTTTAATTTCTAAAGAAGGATGACAGGTAATTCCTTACGTGCATTGAGCAGAACTTTTTCTTTCTCATCAGCATTTCTCCAGGTGGGCCTGCTTGCAGACTAGATTACCGCAGCTTGCTAAAGCCGTTCTGATGTTGTTTCTGGCCTTCTCCTAACACATTGGCACTTGAGCTACAGTTTCTAAGATGCTTCTCTGTCCTCTGTGTGTGGCCTCGTTCAGTCTTCCTTAAGACTGTGAGAATGACATTCTTTGACCTCAGCTCTTCAGCTTTGCTGTGACTTGCACAGTACTGTTGACTATTGTGGGTGGCTGTCTTGTGCTGGTAAAATGTTTAGTGGCATCTGTATTCCTTGTGAGAACAACTCAAATTCTTTACTGTTGGAGTGCCCTGCAATTAAGGCTGCAATTCACCAGGTCCAGAAAGGTCTCTGTGCTGGGACAAAATGGAGGACTCCCTTAGTTCTGTCCATCAAAAGAAATTATTAGTCAAATGAAGAGGCAGCCCACAGAATGTGAGAAAGTCTTTGCCGTCTATACCTATGACAGAGTACTAGTGTCTTGAATGTACAAATTATTCTAAAATAAAACACCAAGAAAGCAAAGTGCTCAGCTAAAAATTGGACTAGAAAATTAAACAGTTTGCAGAAGAAGAAATAGAAATGGTAGTAGTTAGTGAAGCCTTTCCCCAGATGGCATAGGCTCGAAATTAGCAAGGTCTTCTTCTCCTGGGTCAAGTATAAGACTTTATGGATGATGAATCAGTGTGTACAAAGACTAGCTACTGCATCTTCCTTCTCTGGGATGTTTACAGGCGGAGACTGCTGGCCTATGGGAGACCACCTACCAAGACTACCTAGCCCCGCCCCCTGTGTTACATATAATAAACATGCTGGGATTCCACTTCGTTTGCAGCAGTTGGTGCCCTCCATCAGGACACGCCCAGTCCACCTGACCCCAGGTTTTGTATATGTGTGTTTGTCTGTCATTTCTTCCTTTCCTCCCCACCCCTAGTCAGGGTTCCATGACTAAGCCATGTGGATGGCATGCAGCCATGATCAAAAAAACAAATAACAGCAAGTTCTGATGTGGTAAATGGGACCCCCTTTTAAAAATTATCTCTTTAGGTTAATATGTGATTATGTAATTTCTTTCTTCCCTTTCTTCACATCCCTTCTTGCTCTCTTTCAAATTCATGCAACTTTTTTCATAGGTTGGTATTTCATACACACACACACACACACACACACGCACACACACACATACTCCAAAATACATAACTACAACTTGCTCAGTCTATACAATAATATTTGTATGTATGTTTTCAGGGCTATTTGGTATTGGATAACCAGTTGGTATGCTCTGGAGTAAATCTCTATTTATTTATTTAAATAAACTATCATTTCTCATTTTACATATCAATTCTAGTTCCCACTCCCTCCCCTCCTCCTGCTCCTTCCACCTTTCCCTCCATCCCATCCCCCATCCACTCAGAGAGGGTAAGGCTTCCCAAGGGGAGTCAACAAAGTCTAGCACATTGCTTTGAGGCAGAACCAAGGACCCCACTATATCCATGCTGAGCAACATCTCCCTCCAGAGAGAATGGTGGAGGAACCCCTTATTTATTTATTTGTTTGTTTGTTTGTTTTTGAGACAGGGTTTCTCTGTATAGCTTTGATGCCTGTCCTGGAACTATCTCTTGTAGACCAGGCTGACCTTGATTTCACAGAGATCTGCCTATCTCTGCCTCCTGAGTCCTGGGATTAAAGATGTGTGCCACCACCACCCAGCGAGGAACCCCTTTCATACACTATTAGTGGGAGTATAAATTGGTCTAGCCACTTTGGAAATCAGTGTAGGGTTTTCTCAAAAAGCTGGAAATAAAACTACCATGTGACACAGTTGACTACTTCTGGGCATGCACCGGAAGTACTCGTTATCTGACTACAGAGATGCCTGCAGGACCAGATCCATTACTGCTCTCCTGAAAATGGCTAGGAAATTAAGCAGCCTAGATCTTCATCAACATATGGCGATGTGGTACATATACAGAATGGAATTTTATTGATTCATAAAGAAAAATGAGATTATGAGATTTGCAGGTGAAAGAATGAAACCAAAAATAATTATACTGAGTGAGACATTATTTTTTTCTTATATTTGTTTCAACTTTTAGTTCTGCTTAACACAGAAAAGCCGTGGAAGTCATTAAACTAGGAAAGAGACATGGGGGAAGTGTTTGACCCTTACAGATGTGGGGAGAGGGGATATTAAAACTACATAAAAGCAAAGTAAAGAGGGGGTACTGGGGACAGAAAGGTTTAAACAGGAGGGAGATGGAGGATGAGGGAAATGGTCTGTGAGGTAAGATTAACCTAAACAAAAGGCCTAGGAAAAAGACACACAGAAACCTTCTATCCTACAACCCAGATAAGAGATCGAAGGGAGTTACCCTGCACTGCTGGTAACACTGCTTCTAGAAACAATTGCTTGCTAATAAAATCCACATCCTAGATGTGATGGTTTGCAGAGGGTGGTTAAGAGGCCCCAGGGACCCACAGAGAAATGGAGGCTTATGTGTATACTCTTGTTACCCTCCAGAACTAGTAGATAAGACACTGTACTGAGGCTGGAGAGATGGCTCAGTGGTTAAACAGACATACTACTCTCAAAGTGGGTCCTAGCTCAGTTCTCACCACTCATGTCTGACAGCTTACAACCAGCTGTAGGGAATCTTATGCCCGCTGGTTTCTAGGGACGCCTGCTCATGTTGCACAAACCCACACACAGATGCATATGTACACTCATAACTTTAAGAGACAATGTTTAAGATATCCTGTGGCTGAAAGAAACCACACACTGCAGTTGCAAGATAGAAAGCAAGGTGGAAATGAACTATAACTGTCCTCTTTGCTGTCTAGATTTTGAAATGTCAGAGGATGACATGCAAGCTGTTGGGGGAACAAAAGGCATTGATAGCCTTACTCAGCAGTGAACCCTCTGAATCAGAATCCAACCTGCAGGCAGATGTGTCCATCAATGTAATTGTGGCATGACTCTTGGGGCATTAAGCACACACTGCCTTTGAAGCCTGCTCTGTAGAAGGAAACCCATGCCTGGTACAATGAGCCCAGTTAACAACCTAATAACAAGAAAGGCATAGAAACAAATGATTGAACTTATGGATATTTCTTAATTAAATTGATGCAACATCAAAATACTTTCTAAATAGCTATATTTATAGGTACATGAAAAAAAATCCTACCACCGTTTTCAAGCAAAGCAGGCTTTTTGCAATAAATTGTAGTAAATTTGGACACTCATGGATACCTCAGAATTAAAAAAATAAGTGGTGGTTCGGAGCTTAGTTCCAAATCAGACATTGACTCCACCCCCTCTACGGTTCTCTAAGGAGAACCTCTGATGGGGGGGAATGTGTGTGTGTGTGTGCATGAGAGAAGGATGTGGGGGGATTTTTAATTTTTTACAAAAGCAAAATTAGCAAATAGAAATAGAAATTTCAAGAGTGATGAAGTCAAAATGTGAGTTACTGCTAATTTCTCTCCCTAGCATCTTGTCTACCTGCTCTGGACGCCGGCTGTGCTGTGGTCATCTGTGCAGGTTTGTCAGAAAGGCTTATAGAGGGCAAAGCAGTGATCCTGCTGAGATGGTTCAGGGTCCATTCTTCTGTGTTTAAATATTAAAGCAAGAAGGTAGCAAGGAAGTCAGCTTGGGTGTGCTTTAGTTTGATTTCGATTGCCTTGCTAAACACTGTGACTATGAACAACATGGAGGAGGAAAGGGCCTCTTTCATAGTACAGCTACCAGTCCATCATGAAGGGAAGGCAGGGCAGAACCTAGTGGCAGGAACTGAATCAGAGGCCAATGAGGAATGTTGCTGACTGACTTGCTCTTCATGGATTGTTTGGTTTGCTTTCTGATATGCCCCAAGAACAGCACCATCCACAGTGGGTTGAACACTCTCACATTAATCCTTAAACAAGAATACACCGCAGACTGGCTCCCAGGCCATTCTGATGGAGGCGTTTTTTTTCTCAATTGAGCTTTCTTCCCACATGACTTTAGTGTCTGTCAAGCTGACACAACAGTAACTACCACAGGATGTTAGGTGGGATTTTTGAGTACAAATAAGATTAGTTTGTAGTGAGATATATTCATCCTCTCATATGTCTTAATGATTTCCACTGATGACAGAGGAAATTGCTCTAGGACAGAAATTCTTATATTCATTAAAAATATGTAGCTCCACTCTGCTTTTGAATGATAATGTGTGTTTACTTTCTTAGCTTCTCATCAAATATTAGGATTTCACAAATGCTCTGACACTAGGTTTCTTTGGAATGAGAGCAGCTACTGAGTTCCCTAAACACAGTCTTATACGTGGAACTGAAAAATAAAACCAAATACACCAAAGCATCCTGATATCTCTAAAACATTAAAGTACCTGATTATAATATTTGTCCTTATGGGCTGAATTGTTTCTCTAAATTCGCAACTGAGTGCCCTGGCCTGTGACTCAAATATGATTGTATAGGAATAGGGGCATATAGATATAGTCTAGTTACAAAGAAGTCAGGGAGGAAGATCTGCCTTTATCCAGATAGAAGAAGACAGAGGCAAACACCCAGGAGAGACAGGAATGAGTCGGGAGAGAAAGACAGAAAGCAACCACTGGCAATAGTGAGTGAGCACGCCTTCCTTTAGAGCTCTTAGGAATGATGCCTATTAACATCTAGATTTTGGCCTTCTACCGAGGCAACATGTATTTTAAGTGACACACACGCACAAATATGTCTAAATACAAGGCTGCTTTCTCCTTCACTTTCAGAGCTTATTAGGAAGTACAGGTGATGGAAATTGAACAGGTAAGATTTCATGCTCTGTTGCTGCTGCTGATTTAATGTTTTCTGGTGAGTTGCTGTAGAAGCAAGTCCCTTGTAAGGCTGGGATGAGACTAGATTGCCGACAGTCACCAGTGCATTTGTTCTGAGAGTAGTCAGGGTTCCTTTCATTCCTGCTTAGTTGTGGAGAATGAGTCTGTCCACAGAAATCTTGTGTTTTCTAGGACCAGGGTATCTTGGGATTTCAACATTTGCTGTTTAAATAAACATCAAGTTATTGACATCAGCTATCTTCTTCAACTTGAGAGAATGGTTTACTCGGTTTCAGTTACCTATGTATACATGCGCTCTATTTCTGAAGACTTTAATTTGCACAAAGGCAGAGATAAAGTCCATAAAGTACCTCATCTCTCTCCCATAATAGTCAATCATATTATGAAAAATAACATCAACCGTTATGTAACTGCAGTATGACAAGTGTGAATGTTCTAATTGGTCAACTGGACCAGAATGATGAGGTGCTTTTTCCCCCCCAAACCAATGTCACTGCTAATCTATTACAACAGTAATGAAGAGCCAAGCAGTCCAGTTCCCATGGATATCTTCAAAGCTCTACAGACTGCCACTTCAACCATTCTTTAATTGCATCTGGCATAGATTGTGGCATGCTCCATAGAACTAAGGAGGCATATTAACTGGATTTGCCTTTCCCCCGGTCACTGTAAGCATGCAGCTGCAACCGACCGTGGAGGCTTGCCTTCGGGATCTGCTGTGCTGCACTGTGACCGCTCAGTCCACAGTGGGCAACTGGCAATGTGAACTTTTATGAACTAAATTCACTAGTTCTTGTTTGATTACCAGGTGCTAGGAGTATCCTTTGCCCTTTTATTTAGATGCATATGGTTTGTTTATAAAGTTTCCTAGATAGCAAAGTAAAATTGGAAATTATTGTTATGTGTCAGCTCAGATTTTTATTGGCAATATTTATATTTATTTATTGGAGATTTAACTTACTAATTTTTTTGTTATTGAAAGGTACACGTCTTGCTTTTGACATTTACATAGCACGTTACTTCCATTGTTAATGTATACTGAATTTTATTTCCTTTTCACATTTTAGTGGTGGTCGTACAGAGAGACCTGTTTTACATCCTCTTCTTGAGCCAGTGAAAATACAGTGTTGCCACCTGTCTATCTGAGCTCAGTAGAGACGCTGATGACGCCTGGACTTGTTCTCAGAGAAAGATGGAGTACAGTATCCCTCTTGCTAACCTTCGTCTCGTTGAGGTTTTTAATCACACCCATTCTAGAATAAGAAGGGGTCTGGCATTTATTAGCACTTCTGATCAACATAGACAATTAAGTGTTTATGTTTCATGGTTCCTTTCAAATATTTTCCTAAATTGACAGGAACACAACAAAACCCAACAAAAATATGTAAACCTCCAGGACAAGTCCGCAGGAGCCAAGGCCTCGTGCACAAGGGACGCCGGCAAGCTTTGTAGTGGACAGATGGGAGAAGTGGCATAGTTGACTGGAGAATATGTGAAGCTGAGTTACTGGGCTGGAAAGCACTGGCCAGTGCTAAATAAGCTGACCCTAAACTGAACTCCCACAGCCTAGAACAGAGGCACCAGAGAGTTTTAAAGGCTGAAGATCTGATGGAGCTGTAGGACTAAACTCATACGGGATGCTCTTTAAAAGAAGCAGCCAACTTTGCTACTCAGTCTCAAAAAGCCAGAGAACTGTTTTTTCTGCTTTTTTTTTTCTTGCTGATTTTTTTTATTAATTAATTAATTTAATTATTAAAGATTTCTGCCTCTTCCCCACCACCACCTCCCATTCCCTCCCCCTCCCCCAATCAAGTCTTCCTTCCTCCTCAGCCCAAAGAGTAAGCAGGTTTCTCTGCCCTGTGGGAGGTCCAAGGACCACCCACCTCCATCCAGGTCTATTAAGGTGAGCATCCAAACTACCTGGGCTCCCACAAAGCCATTACATGCAATAGGATCAAGAACCCATTGCCATTGTTCTTCAGTTCTCAGTAGTCCTCATTGTCCATTATGTTCAGCGAGACCGGTTTTGTCCCATGCTTTTTCAGTCCCCGGCCAGCTGGCCTTGGTGAGTTCCCGATAGATCATCCCCATTGCCTCAGTGTGTGGGTGCACCCCTCGCCGTCCTGAGTTCCTTGCTTGTGCTCACTCTCCTTCTGCTCCTCCTTTGGATCGTGAGACTTCAGTCCAGTGCTCCAATGTTGGTCTCTGTCTCTGTCTTCTTTCATCGCCTGATGAAGGTTAATATTCAGGGGGATGCTTATATGTTTTTCTTTGGGTTCACCTTCTTATTTAGCTTCTCTAGAGTCACGAATTATAGTCTCAATGTCCTTTATTTATGGCTAGAAACCAAATATGAGTGAGTACATCCCATGTTCCTCTTTTTGGGTCTGGCTTACCTCACTCAGGATAGTGTTTTCAATTTCCGTCCATTTGTATGCAAAATTCAAGAAGTCATTGTTTTTTACTGCTGAGTAGTACTCTAATATGTATATATTCCATACTTTCTTCATCCATTCTTCCATTGAAGGACATCTAGGTTGTTTCCAGGTTCTGGCAATTACAAACAATGCTGCTATGAACATAGTTGAGCATATACTTTTGTTGTATGTTTGGGCATCTCTTGGGTATATTCCCAATAGTGGTATTGCTGGGTCAAGAGGTAGGTTGAACCCGACTTTTCTGCTTTTTTTGGAGAAGTCTAGAAATGTATTCCTTTGAGAAGCTGACACTTACATGGGGTCCCCAGACACATCTGAAAGAAGGCATCAGGCGTGAGAATGAAAACGAGCAGTGAAATACCATGAACTACCTAGAGACCCTCCAGGATCCTTCTCTTCTGGGCTATTAGACCATGGCCAGTTTGGCTAAATATCTTCCCCATGACTCCTTTGCAATCCTCTGTCCCACCCTAAAGTCCTCTTCACACAGACACTGGATCGTTTACTCTGGAAATATTAAAGAACACCAAAGAATGACCTAATTATCTTGAACTCGGGGACCTCCTAACAAAATGTACATTCACGGAAAAGATCACCCGGCACTAAATACTCTATGAGGACAAAGGATTACAATTTGCATCTTAGTGCCTCATCAGGAAAGGGAAAGCTTCTTTTATGAATGACAGAAGTCATCAAAATCAGCAGTAAACAGTGCAGAGAACGGGAGTGGTAGTATTCCCAGGAGACTCTGAGGGCTGAAGATCCAGGCAAGGGGGTACGAGGCGGTGACAATGGAGAACATCTCCAGAATGGGAGGGAGCACTAGGAACTTGAGGGATAGGACAAGAAAAGAGGAGCGAGGGGGAAAAGGGAGTAAGGGATGGATAGAGGGAGAAAAGCCAACAGAAGTACCAGATGATAAGATCAGTAGTAAAAAAAAAACAAGGAGAAAATATAAAGCAAAAATGAAAATATTAAAGAATGAGCAGTGATGGTTTGAATGTTTAGAAAGGTAAGAATAAAAATTTGGTTATTTGGGCTCAGGATATGGCTTGGTGATAGTAGTGGGCTTGCCTAGCATATATGAGGCCCAAAATTTGATCCCTAGCACAGAAAAAAATAAAGCAAAAATGATTTAAGAATTCCAAAATTGTAGAACATAAATTTTCAAGTTGGAGAAGTCACTGAACGTTTACCCTCAGGGATGACATAGATCTATGACAAAGTATAGAATGGCAGGATTTCCAAAGAATGAGACAGAGCAGAAAGTTTCCCAGGCTCTAGAGGGGAAATGGTTTCATAAGCAAGACCAAGAAGAGGATATCAACAGGGCAAAGGGATATCTTGAAATCACGAGCATAAGCAATTTTGAACAAGTATGAAAATAGGACATATTTCAAAATGCAACTTCTCCACCCTTCCCTAGAGGGCTGCTGGAAACTGTGTTCCATAAACATGGGGAAGGAAGATGTCTAAGGAACAGGGGACTGCACACAGGACAGAGTGGAGGGGATTTTCGAGAATACAGAAAAGCAAAGTGTCAGGGAGAGGAGGAAGCTCTTGCCGGTTCTTCTGCAGCTGAGGACCAACAGGGCCAGAGCCAGAGATTTCCAAAGAGATGTGGAGGGTGTGGGAAGTGTTGTGAGGCAAAACTACAACACAGAAGAACAGCAACAAAACCTAACATGTACATCACCTGAAATATTCATTGGGAAAAGATTGAATAATGTCACAGTCAGATTTAGCAGCAAATAAAAGTTACAAATAAATGTTCGAAGGACAGTTCTCTAAATTTATATTGTGGGTAAGAGAAGAGAGGAGTCTCCTGGAGAGGAGAACAATGCTGAACTCCACCTTTTACCATAAAAGTACCGGGCATGAAAAACCTTTTAAAAAGTAGGATTCTTGAGATGCTATTCAGAAATAGTTAAACACCATAAAAATGTGGCAAAAGAGCCGAAGGTTGGTGGCAAACAGAAATATGGAGTGAGGAAGGACTGATCAGACAGTAGTTTTGAGTCAAAGGGCTTGTGTACCAGCTGGCTTTCAAGGCTCCATAATAAAACTATTTAGCGTAACCTCAGACCATTAGCCATCTCCTCATTTCCTCCCTGGCTCTTATGTAAAATGAATGCATATGATTTACTGTGAGCCACTGGGTTAGGTATCACCTCCTTCCATCCTAATGAGAACCGTAGGAGGCAAAGCAATGTTGCCTTCACATCCCAGACAGAGAATTCAGGTTCAGAGTTCTAAAAGATTGCCCAAGACCACAAAGAAAGAGGAACAAATGAGAAACAAGATCGGAGACTTCTAGTCTCAGAATGAATGGCCCACACCGTTTCTATACCTCTGTGTTGAAACTCTGAAAGGCTACCTGTGGAAATTAATTATTCATGAAATATAGTTTTGTAGCTACACGGGTATTCACACTATCAAAAGTAGAATGAATTAGCAATAACTCTTAATCTCCAGTGGGGGGAAAAACGTCTATTATGGTCAGAACTCCATACTATACCTGTAAATTGGTAAAAATATACAGAAATAGGGTTATTCTCCTAGATTGACACTTCTTGTCATTTACATTAATGGGATCAGATTCTAGTTTTGAAGTCATGTAGGAAGCCAATATCTGGCACTTGAATATTTTCTAGGGAACAGTTTAAGCTCACTCTGGGTGTTGGCAGTAGAACGTCATATTCTTTAATCAAATATTTAAAGAATGACCAGAGTTCAACACAATTCAATTTTGGTTATTGAAATCTTTTAGGCTTTGGAGATTAAAGCAAAAATTTTCAACAGTATTGCTTCATCAGCTTGCAGATTTGTGTTTACCCATTGACTCCTAACCCATTAAAAAGAAAAGGAAAAAACAAAACAAAATGAACAACAACAAAACAACTGTTAGGCAAATGCCAGCAAGCATTTACAAGACTCACATGTTTTGGGAGGTTGAGATCACTTCTAAGAAACTATTTCCACATGTTGCTAAAGGTGTCTATTTAAAGTAGCTCTTCCAATTTTCAACGAACACTGGGTCCAAGAGCTAACCACTGTTTGCAGTAAAATAGAAATCTTTTGAAGGAAAATGAATACTGTAAACTTTATGTTCTGGGAAATACTTACCTATACTAACATATAAGGTGTCTAGGAATGATGTACACTTTCTATGTGACCAAACACACACAAGTATAAAACTGAGAAAACCGTTACTGTCTTTCCAAAGTTGTTAGTACACTACAACATCGAAAGGAATTAGAGAGGCCTGCCTGCTTCCCTGCCTCCTCTCTCCCTCCCTCCCTCCCTCCTTCCCCATTCCTTTTCTCTTTAGCAATACTGGGGAATGAGACAGAGGCTTTATACATAGTAGGCAAGTACTCTGCCACTTAGCTGCACATCCCCAGCCTAAGATGGGCAAATAAATAGTCACGAAACACTATTATCTACAACACAGTGTGAAAGAAAGGCTGACAATGATCGTTTTTCTCAATGGAGAGTTATCTTGAATTGGATAACTACCATCACAACTAGGTGCAAACATTGTTTAAATTGATAATATTGCGTTTGCTCACGAAATTATTCCCATAGGTTCCCTAATTCAAAGGCTTACATAACTAATCATGTTGGGGAGTTAACTTGGTGAACCCCTGTGGACAATGCCAGGACCTTTGGCCAGAGAACCGGCATTGTCTCAAGGAAACTTGTCAGTTCATTCAAATACCATGAGGTGAAGTTTGCTCAGCTATAGAACTGCAGTCCTCTCTGCTTCATAGGGCTTTTGTTAGGTTCAAGAAAATGAAGACTATGAATGAGAGTTGAGGAGGTAT
Source organism: Chionomys nivalis (assembly GCF_950005125.1). Classification (NCBI taxonomy): domain Eukaryota; kingdom Metazoa; phylum Chordata; class Mammalia; order Rodentia; family Cricetidae; genus Chionomys; species Chionomys nivalis. The sequence continues at coordinate 35,635,820 of NC_080093.1, forward strand.
TTTTATAAATGAAAAATACTGTAGAAATCTAAATCATAATGCTATTGAGATTAAAACTATATATATATGTATATAATATGTATTAATATTAATATAAAACATTCCAGTGGTAACCCACAATGAATGGTATTGGTATATCACATGTATTTTTAGTGACATCTTGGTGACTTTGTGGTTGAAAGCACACCTTGCAGGCCAGGAAAGGTCATGCCCCATACTACCAGATACAGAACATTGTAACTCGTGGAAAATCACGGTTCTTTGGAAGAAAAATACCTTCTCCCAAATCCCACGTGTGGGCAGATTAAAGGACTAATAGTAATTAAAGATTGACACTGAATGAATAAGATTAATATTAGAGAAGGATTACATCAAAAAAGATTTACATCAAAGGGTTCTTTCTCTTTCCTCCCATGGAAAGCCTAGCACACTAAAAGAGGTCTTATGCAAAACACCCTAAGCCTCTCGGTACTTTCAAAGAAGCTGAAAAATATGAAGAGGTAAGCACAAATTGATTCTACTGGAAAATGTCAGAATTTATAACAAGCTTAAGGTTTTACCCCACAGGAACAACCCTGAATTAGAGGGTGAACTAGGTTATGGCTATCCAGGATTCTGTTTGTAATTTGGGAATGCTATTTGGGAAATTGTTAGTGGAGAACAGATAGCAGAGACAGCATGAAAAGGGGCCATGAGCCAACCATCTCACTACAGTGAGAAGAAGCAGTCAGACTACCTAAACATAGGTCTTCTCATTTGACAAGCTCAAATGCAGTGGCTATGTCTACAAAATGCATACATATATATACATATCATTTCATGAACAAACATTAAGGAATATTTTCAATGTGGCTATTCAACTGCAAGTTAGGAGCAGGATGAAGCTGGGGATCCCACAGAAGTCGCTTCTGCGATACACAGTGAATGGATCCCTGGGTCAGAGAACTGAAAAAAAAAACACCATATGGGCTGTTATCATTTGCTGCATTCAACACTGATATCCAGAAAGTGGTTTTTCATAAATGAAGATTCGTGCCTTTAGTATAAAGGTCAAAGATATTACTATCATTTTTCTTACACTCATTTATTTTACAGTGACAACCAAGTACTGGCCTCATCTTAGCACTTGGGGGCTTAGTAGTAAGAAAACCTTGTAGAAAAGGATGAAGTACAAGGGTGTGTGTGTTTCTGAGTGTATTAAACAACAACAACAAAAGCAACAAATCCCTTTCCCCCCAAAAAGCATGACATCCGACCTTTCCAGGGTTCAGATCTGTGTCTGACTGTTACGTAAATTCACCATAATACTACTACCGCTGATATAGCACTTGGGCATTTGACTAAAAAATGTCAGGAGTATTCTGAAAATTCTACTTCTTTTAAGAAGCTACTCGAGAACTGTCTTCAAGGAGCTTCCATCTAATGCCATGCTGATTATAATAGAATCCATTGTGAGCTGGGACCCTGATGTTAATTCCTGAGTGGAGGACATTTTAAATAGCACTTCAGAGCATTCTTTAAATAGTCCTACAACATTGATTAGTGTGGTGACTGTATTGCGTGCCCCGATGAATGACATTAGTCCCTCCTCTAGCTGCAGCGAGCATCGAGGGAGAACATAGAAGAGTGCGCTCTTCCAAGTGTCAAGTGCACACTCAAGTGTGACATTTTTGCATCCCAGCATGTGCAGAGCTAAACTGTGAAGGTGCCTAAAATTGAGTTCTGTGTTCTCTGGAGTTTTTAGGAATACAGGAATTTTTATTTTTTATTTTAATTTAACGAAGTTTTAAAAAGGCCTAAAATTTCCTATAATGGGAGAGCACTCGCTAGGTCAATCCTAATAGATACAACCTTGTACACTGCCTGGTGTGCTTAATGGAGAGGCACACTGCTGTGGCTCACATTGTGGTCACCAGATGGCGATGCTATCTCGGGAGGTTCTGGAAAGGTGCAGGCTAGCCAGAGAAAGTCAATGGAGGCATGCCTTTGAAGGTTATACCTGGTTCTCACTCTCTGCTTCCTGTCTGCCGTGGCGTAGATGATTCCTTTGCCACACACTCCCACACTGTGGAATCCTGATTAGGCAATCTTTAACAAAACCTTCTGAACCTGTGAGCTAAACTAGATCTTTCTCTTTATGTTCTTTTTCAGGGATTTCGACCACAAAGATGCTAAAACTAACACAAACACTGTTAACTATCTAGGGTTTTAAAAATGAAACAAGATTATTGATATAGTCATAGAATTCCCTAATTTTCTTTCATGTCTGATATTGCAATTAAAATTATCCAATACAAGGAACCAATCACAGATGACTTGTGACAATTTCCATCTCCTAAAATGGATTATTGAACAGTCCCTGTATTTATGAGCAATAGAATTTTTGTATAGTTACTTGCCGTCTTAGAATTTTTTATTACTATGAAGAGACACCATGACCATGCCAACTTTTAGAAAGAAAACATTTAATTAAGGGTGGCTTGCTTACATTTTCAGAGGTTCAGTCCTTTATGATTATGAAGGGGAACATAGCAGCATGTCGGAAGATACGGTGCTGGCTACATGGTGACTAGAACACACTGGGCAGTATCTTGAGAAGATGAAACCTCAAAACCCACCCCCACAGTGGCACACTTCCTCCAACAAGGCCATACCCATTCCAACAAAGCCACACCTCCTCATAGTGCCACTCCCTATGAGATTAGGGAATTATGGGTGCTAATTACATTCAAACTATCACACCTGCTGTGTCTTATATAAAATATTAGCATTTTCAATGAATCTAGCAGACTACAAAATAGTTGATGCAAATATGCACTGGAGATGTGTTTTACTGGTAGAGAATGACCACAGAAAGTGAAGTGATCTTAATTATAAAAATAGACACAATTAAATCCTCTAGGCAATTGAAAATAGAGAGAATGTCTCACTTGGAAGACAACAAATTTAACTAGAGAGATTTGGGTATTAGATAACTCTAAGTCAGAAATCTAGAGATATGGGGCATTACCTAAAGGTGATTCCAATAAAATTTCATCATAGAGGGAAAATAGACTCTTTTATAAAGTCCTTCTTTAGTCAAAAGGCCAGACAGACAACAGATGGCTTCAAGGATCTACAATATGGATAATTGATCACACAGACACTTAGAGAATAAGAATATAGGAACTGGAATACAGTTACATGGGATGAGTAGGTTCTAATGTTTTCTAGAAAAAAATGAATGTTATATGCAAAGTTTATCATCAACTAGAAGAGTTCAAAAGTTCTCACACAAAGAAATGAGAAATGTTTAAGGAAAGGGATATGCTAACTACATCTCAGTGATGTACATGCTCAGGACCAAATGAAACATCAAACAGACAAACAAAAAACCACAATCCCAGAGAACTTAGACGACAATGAGGACACTAAGAGAGACTTACATAGATCTAATCTACATGGGAAGTAGAAAAAGACAAAATCTCCTTAGTAAATTGGGAGCATTGGGACCTTGGGGGAGGGTTGAAGGAGGGAGGGGAGAGGCAGGGAGGGGAGCAGAGAAAAATGTAGAGCTCAATAAAAATCAATTTAAAAAAGTGTTTAAACACAACAGATGTTCATGGTACATTATGGCATTTTAGCATTTATTAATAAGACTCTCTCCTCTTTATTGTATTGTGCTTTTTTAGTTGAATTAGGCAGGATTCTTTTTTTGAGAATGTCAAACATGCATATAATACATTTTTATTAAATCCACCCTTCTTTCTCTCCCCTTCAACTTCTCTTCTATTCTCCCAACTTCATGCATTCTTTTCCTTTAAAAGATCCATGGCATCCACTTAGTGCTGCACGTATGTGTGTGGGTAGAGGACCATATTACGGGCTGCATCCCAAGAGGAGACTAATTCTCCCTCCCACTAGTAGCCGTCAATTGCTAATAGATTCTGAGTTAAGGGTGGAACTTCATGAGCCTCTTCCTATTTCATGTTGTGTTTTTGTCTTGATCTTGTGTGTGCAATAGGCTTTGCAAGCGTGTGTTTGCCACAACACTATCATGTCCAGCAAATAATGTTTCTCTACAGACATTCACGTCTAGCCCTTACAATCTTTCAGACCCTGTCTTCTACAATGATCCCTGTCCATTAAGGGGAGGGAGGGAATGCAATATAAATGCCATATTTAGAGCTAAGAATCCCACAATCTCTTATTCCCTGTATATTGATCAGTTGTGGGTTCTGTATTAATCATTGCCTACAACAAAATAAAAATTCTTTGGTTAGAGTTGAGAGATGTACTAATCTATAGATATACAGATAAGAACTTAGGGTAGTTTAGTATTGTGTCCATTTAACAAAATTATAGTATTAGGATCTTCACTAGGGCCTATATAACCTAGCCAGTCATGGGATTTTGGCCCAGTTAATGGTACCATGGATGAATTCTGTCTTCTGGAACAGTCTTTACATATAATTTGAAAGTGTTTGGTTACTCCCATAACTTTTTGCCACTACTACTGACCATATTTTGGCAGGACAGCCATTGTTATAGCTCATAAGATTCACAGTTGGGTAGGATAATTAACATAACAGTAATGAGTCTTGTATGTATGCATGCCAGACGTATGCCTTAAGAAAAGGAATTTCTGTAGTTTATATATTTTTGATTGCCAAAGAGCTGTCTACTATCACAAAGCATCTTGACACCAAACAGAGTGTATAAGAAACCTTTTAATAGAGGAGAAAACTGAAGATCCCAAAAGATAGTATATAAAGGGGGTGGAGCTGAACCCTCACTTCCTAGAAATCCCACTGAAGACTTTCTTAAAAATTTAATTGGACAGTGTTAAAAACTTCACAAAATCTAGGCTGAAGTTACGTAGAAAAAAATGTTTTCCCAGAGGACAGTTCTTATAAAAATGATAAGAAATCTGTTAAATGTCCCCAACTGGGAAAGGGAAATGATTTCATTTAGCAGAAAGCAGAAACACAGTACGCTAATGGCTTGAAAGATGAAAGAAACAATGATTTCTAAATTATGCCAGTAATGTAGGAGGAAATTCTCTTCATTGCTGTGTATCAACTCACTGGCCTTTAAGGGCATTTGTATTTCAAGTTCAAGGAGGGCCAGACAGGAAAAGTACACCAGGGCTAAAGTTATCTATCAAGTCACAGATAACCAAAAGTTTAAGTCAGAACAAAACACATTTACTTATTTTTCTTCTTCTTGCTTTGTTCTGAGGTTTCCCTGCTTGAATAAGATCTCTGACAAGGGGCTATCTACTGAATGACTCCAGGATTAGTCTTTGGGTATTAGCATATCTAAATTATCAGCAATCTAAGTGTTAAATAAACAAACAAACAAATCACCATGGTTTTCTGCTGCTTCTACTAGTTTGAAAGGCATTTGAAGACATCCCAAACTCTGATACACCAAGAACTGAGCTAAGCTTTCTAATTTGAATCTTGTTGGGAATGAGGGGGTTCAAATGGCAGCCTTTGACAGGGGACCCTTTCAGCTGGCAGACAGTGCTTATATTAAACATGAACCGCAGTGATCATGAGAATGTGCCTCAGTAAAATGAACGGAAGCCAGGACCAGAGTTTATTATGTGTTCAGAGAGCCAGACAATTATGGGAGAGAGGAAGATGCAAGACAGCTAGACTGCTGGAGCCAGAACCTAAAGCACTGGGGCAAACCAAAATCCACAGAGGGAAAGAGAGATTTCTTTTTGTACCGGAACAAACCCAGCACCATAATGACTGTGGCCTTAAAGATGATTTGCCATTTCTGGAGAAAGTCTTACTGTTTATTTTATTAAGATACTTTTATTTTTGTTTGCTTTATTGTGGGTAAAAGTGATTATATCCTCTAGCTATTCCCTATTTCCTAAGAGTTTTTGTCTAATTTTCCTATGATGTTCTGAACCATTTTTTTTATGATTTGCTAACTCTCCTCCTCCTGTGTCCCGCGCCCATCCTCCCATGAGTGCAGCACCATTGGCCACTTCCTAAGCTGCCTATATTAGCTCAGGTCCTTCGGCTTTTTCTCTGTCTGTGGCCTCAGCTTCCCCTTTGGCCTCTTCTTGTTTCTTATGATATACAGTCTTGTAAGAGTCAACTAAATCCTGGTGTCATCTATAAACCGTTCTCAACCTTGCTTCTCAGGGTCTCTGCTCTCTGCCTTGTGTCCCAAGGATGCAGAGACCACAAGGATGAGTTCATCTTTGTCTATCATTCTATTTGCATTTTGTCTTCTAGACTAAGAACTTTTTAAAAAAAATTAAGAACTTTTTTAGTACAATCTTTTCTCATTTTACATAGCAATCCCCTTCCCACTCCCTCCCCTCCTTCCATCCCAACCTTCCCTCTATGTGCTCCCATCCACTCCTCAGAAAGGGTAAAGTTTCTCATGGGGAGTCAACAAAGTCTGACACTTCACTTCCAGGCAAGACCAAGGCCCTTACCCCTATATGGAGGCTGGGCAAAGTATTCCTCCAAAGAGAAAGTGCTCCAAGGTGCCAGTTTAAGCACTAGAGATAAATCCTTGTCCCATGGCCGGTGGCCCCAAAGATTGCCAAGCCTTATAACTGTCACCCACATTCAATAGACCTAGTTTGGTCCTATGAAGCCCCCCCCCCCACATACACACACTAACTATCATTCCAGAGTCAATGAGTTCTCACTAGCTCAAGTCAGCCTTTTCATCTCCTGAAAAGACTGAGAGTATGTAGGGGTGAGAGGAGGGAGAAGAGAAGGTTAAAGGGAGGGGGAGGAGAGAAGAGAGGAAGGAGGAATACATGAGGGAATGGGATGCTCAAGAAGGGGGAAGGACAGAAAAGGAGAGCAAGGAGAGAGCTATTTTGATTGAGGGAGCCATCAAAGGGTTAGCAAGAAACCTGGCACTAGGGAAATACCCAGGAATCCACAAGGATGACCCCAGCCAGCTAAGACTCTAAGCAACAGTAGAGAGGACACCTAAACTGGCTTTCCCCTGTAATCAGATTAATGACTACCTTAATTGTCATCATAGAACCTTCATCTAGCAACTGATGGAAGCAGATACAGAGTTCTACAGTGAAGCACTTGGCCGAGCTTCCAGAGACCAGTCCAGGAGAGGGAGAAGCGATAATATGAGCAAAGGGGTCAAGACCATGACTATGAACTCTTTTTGATTAGGAATACTCATTGATTTGTCAATGTACGCATAGTACTTAGCGTCATGTTTGCAAAAGCAATATTCTAATGCTTGATGAATTCATGAATCGGTCAGTCAACAGTGAGAAAATCACATCTGACGAGATGGGACTTAGTTATGTTACTGCATTATACCTGAAGTTTCTCAAAGAGTCTAAGAATAACTCCTGCATATACTGCATCCTTTCCTTGCTTGGGAAGAAATATTTAAGAGAATCTCAGACTAGGAAGGACATTTAAAGCATGTTTATAGAAAAAGAAATTAAGTTACAAGCTAAGGAATCATAGCTTCGATCATAGAGATGTGACTTATTATAAGTCAAGGAATAAATCTCTAGTGAGTCAGGTGAATGAGGCACAGAGGGGAGAAGGTAGGAGTGGAGGGAGGGGAGGCTGTGACTAGGACATATTGTATGAGAAAAGAAAAAGAGAGAAAGGAAGGAAGGGAGGGAGGCAGGGAGTAAGGAAGAAAAGAAAAGAAAAGAAAAAAGAAAGAGAGAGGGAGGGAAGAAGGAAAGAAGAAAGAAAGAAAGAAAGAAAGAAAGAAAGAAAGAAAGAAAGAAAGAAAGAAAAGAAAAAAAATAGTAATGGAATTGGGAATTCAATGTACAACTAGGAATAAGAGCAGAAAATGGACCAGAGCATTGATGACCAATCAGTCACTCCTGGAAGCATGCACTGTAATCTACAGCATCCAACCAGGAAGTATCATTGCATCCTTTAGTATAAATTGCATTGTCTGGTATTATGAGCAGTTCAATGAGGCCAAACTTTGTAAATATGCCCTTCATACTTTGTGGCCCTACCTACACACCCTGACTGGAGGGCAGACCTTGTGATTTTTCCCTAAATCAAGGCAATGGTCTGACCTAATCCTTGGTTCCTGGTTCATGGGACTAAAAGAGGGAAAAGGTGAGTGCACAAGAAGATGAACTTGGCCTTACCTGGCCAGACACTCACAATACTTTCAAAAGAGCAGGATTTTCCTGCTGGGCTAAAACACTGTGAAGCACATGCCTTTGAGGTTCTGAAAAGGCTCCAGAGCCGTTTTCTATCATTTGCCCAGTAGGATACAGAGGGTGACTTCGCATTTGTCTTCAACATATATCGCAAGTTGATTTGCTTTAATACTCCCCTTTCATTCCATGCTATTTATATATTGTCTTGCTCCAGGAGGAACCACTCAGCCATATATGAAAGCGACATGAAAAGGAAGGAAGAATTAGGTTGGAGCCCCATATGCCACCAGGCGTTAGGTAAACTGCTCAAGGGACTGGCCCACTGGGCGTATTTGTGATAATACAAATCAGAGCCAAACACTATGTTGATCATTGAGCTCTCTTGGCACTGGATACTGTGGATTAATGACTCTTTTCTTTTAAAATTCTCCCTCTTCTCCCCCATCCCCTCCCATCTCCACCTACCCCCTCCCCATCCTCTCCACCTTGATCTCTGTTCAGAAAGGGACAGGCCTCCCACGGGCTTGCACAAAGCATCAAGTTGAGGCAGAACCTAGCTCTTCCCCTTACATCTAGGCGGGGCCAGGTAATCCAGCAGAGGGAACAGGCAACCAAAAGCCACCTAAGCACTAGGGAGAGGTCCTGCTCTCACTGTTAGAAGTCTTACTAAGAGACCTTTTAAAAACGTTTCCATGAAAAATACTTCATGCTAATAGCATCTTCTAACTTGACATTGCATTTGATACTATGAGGGACCTAGAGACAACCTGCAGTTTTTGAAGAAATGCCACTTTTAACAGGTAATTGTCACACTGCTTAATTAATACAGGAACCTAATACCCAAGTCACTTCCTAAAATGAATCACCATGAAGTTGGAGGAACAGTTATGAAAATGAAATACTACTATCTGGACTCTCATATCTAGCCCAACAGTTCACCTCTGTGAGCAAAACTTAAGATACAAGATTCAATTTTTTGTTTGTTTTATTTTTTTTCTTTTTAGACAGGGGTCTCACTATATAGCCCTTTCTTGCCTGGAGCTTATTATGCAGACCAGGCTGGCCTCAAATTCACTATACTCCGAGATCAGCATGCCTTCTAAGTACTTGGATTAAATGTGTGTGTCACCAATCCCAGCCAACAACTTTGCTTTTAAGTAGGGGAATTTGAATATGATTTTGGTGAGCAACGTTGTGTTCATGTGGAGAGAGAAATGGGAGGACATGGCAGAGACGGGATGGGAGAGGGATTGCTAACACCAAGGACGTTTGAGAAAGGCCATATGGGAACTATGTGTGATTGTGCTCGTCTGAGAAGTCCTGGTTGCCAGTGCCACCCCACCCCACAAGAAGCAATATATGCTGTTGAAATTGCTCTCGATTGTCCACAGAACTTGATGGGAAGGCCGTATTACTGAAGGCTCTAAACACTTTGGTCACAGAACATGGAAGAAATAACATGGTGCTGACCTGGAAGCTCCCTCCCTGTTCACCGGCTTACATAGTACTAGACGATGCTATGTACACTGCCGGGGAGTGGGGAAAGGTTATCAGCAGTTTTACCCCAACGTAAACCACGTTAGCTACCAAAATGACTGGTGTGAACCTAGGTCCCATGGTGGCGTGAATATTCTGGGGTAACTGACAACTTTCTCATCGGATTTAAGACCTACTCCACAGAAAGAAATATCTGGTACATAAATATGGCCAAGAACCCATGTCTGGGGAGCTCATTGGACCTAGCAGTGGATCTACTGATCTACTGCAATAATACTAACTGAACGTAGAATCAACGTGCCATCTACGCTTGCATCTCGATACCCAGAGATTAGTACAGCTCTCTGACTTTATCAGAGAAGTTTCTTTCTGCACAGACAATGTGTCCAGAAATGAAGTATCTATATCATCACAGCTCCCAAGGCTTGGGAACTATTGCAGAAGATGCACATAAGATACTATAGGAGCCAGAGGTCAGAAGGGCTGGAGTGAAGCGGTGTCTTCAGGTCATGAGAACAGCATTGCACTCATGAGCTCAGAGTGGCTGTGGTTGACTGCACCGCAGTAAACAGTCCAGCTTGAAGGAAGTAGAATTCACAAGCCCGGCTTCTCTAGCTGTGGAGCTATTAACAATTGTTGGCTTCCAGAAGAAAAGTTGAGTACTTAAGGGTGTGGTCCCTAGCAGGCTGACTCAGCTCCAGTGTATGGTCCCATACCATGAGTATATAGACAGCAAAAAAAAAAAAAAAAAAAAAAAGGACTTGGTGGGCTATTAAAAAAAAAGAAAACAGGAAGTTGGGTGGAGTCAAAATGTTCTGGGAGGTATTTAGATTAGGGAGCGATTATGAACAAAATATATTGTGTGAACATATAAAACTCTCAAAGAATAAAAATACATTTTTTTAAAAGAGAAAAATTACAGAATTTGAACTACATGATGAAGAGAATACACACAGGAAATTTTATTTCATAACCAAAAATAAATTCAATGAGCAAATTTGACAGTAATTATCAGATATAAGATATTCATTAGCAAAAATAAAGAAACTGGTCCATAAAGGGAGACAACCAGCAGAGAGGTTCTTAATAACTATTGAATTTAAAAACTTAAAATGTTGGGAGCACTATTATTTGAATGGCACCTGATGGTGCAAACAGAGAAAGGCAGCGGTGTCTGCTTCAAGGTTATTCATTTCCAGGTTTTAATAACTGGTTGATGAGCCAGCGGACGGTGTGCGGCTGTAGTTTGGAGAGTATATCACACACATCTTCAAGTGTTCTGTAGTGTGGACACAGCTGGTGTTTGCCACTGTCCTACCTCTAGGAAATAAATGTCACATGGTGTGCTTGCTGCACGCCTGAGCCCCATAGAACAAACTCTGCGCACAGACATTCTTTTTCTCTGGTGGCTGGGGGAGGGGTCATACAGAACGTGAAGGTCAACACAGAATATTTCCTTGGCAACACACAGCGATATGTGTGTAATTTTCTTTCCCTGAGGCTGCTCTTTCCCACATGTCCAGCTGATTAAAAGGCAAACTCACTCCATAGAAACCGGTGAGGGGGTGACTATGGGCAAGATTCAAGATATTCGAGGTACAGACAAGCATGAGCTGCCTCGTCCCAGTGCTGGTCTGGCTTGGCACGTGTGTATGGTATGTCCTTTCACCTAGCAGTACTCCACACTCAGCAAAACAGTGGTTTCAATTGTCATCAGTGCATTCCAAACCTGGGAGGCCTCATTTCCTCTGTGTCTGACTTTGTGTTCAGCAAATGCTGCCACTGAGCAGGAGCTGCTGGGAGTTTGCTACTCTGAAAGAAGCTAATTTCATCTGAGTGAGGCTGAAGGAGGGAGTGCTTAGTCATTTGGTTAATCATCTCTCACCTCTGATTTGAATAGAAATCGTGTTGACTGTTTTCAGTTTTTCTTCTTGAGATACCACAATGGGAAAAACATAAGCTATTTCATTTGAGGGTCTATTTTGTTCTTAGGATGACTACAGGTGCCCGGAATCCTTGATGTATTAAGTCAGAGCTCCTGGTGTCCAGTTCACCCTGTGTGGATGTGGATGGGTGAACAATCTGTAACTGGATCCTAACGATGTTCAGGAACAAAGAAGGTTGTTGGCCGGCATCTCAATAAACCTCAGATGCTGCCGGAAGCTCACAAGCCTGAGCCCTGGGGCAGAGCATGGGTAGCCCCTCCAGCCTGGTAAAGTGTCTGTCACTGGTATTCAGTATACCAAAGACAAGGCACTGTGTGTTTTTCTGGAAATGTAGAAGAGAAGGTGAAGTGGACAGGGGATGTAGAGATGTTATCCACTTCGCTGGCAAGAGAAAAATCACAGCAGAACTCTTTCCCAGGAAGGAATTCAGAAACCAAACCCAGCACAAAGGAAAGATGAGCCGTGTTGGTTGGTAGCTCACCATCCTTTCCTGTGTTGAAACATTAACATTTTCAGATATAATGAGCTTCTTTTTTTTCTTTTCCAGGCCACTAAGCACAGACAATGTGTTCAGGAACTGCCAAAGCTGGCCTAGCAGCAGGGCTTTGCACTTGAAACAAAGATCTGGATTTTCCTGCCTGTTCAAAGAGAGCTCGGACATGAAGACACAGACAGATGACTGGCGTGTTTGGTTGTGAGGATTAGCTGGGTTGGGTGGAATGCCACGCTGGCCCCCTGAGCTTGCACTCTGCACCTCTTCACACCACTGCCTTAGGAGGAATGTGCTCCCTTCTGTGGAAAGTGTTTGGGGTATTTATTAAAATAAAGAACTTGCGGGAAAAGGGACGGGACTGTGGCAAGGAAGCTGGGCATTTCTTAACAAGGAACTGAAATGCAAGCAGCTTGCTTTTCTGGTAAGGGTAGTTACCCTGGAGAGAATGGGAGCACAAGATTCTGACCAGAAAATACTGAAGAGGGATCACAGGCAAACCATGCAATCCACATCAAGAGACGGGGTTCTGTTTTGTAATGGTTTGGGTCAGATCGTCGGCACCTAGCAGGTTTCTCCTGTGTAAGTCCACACTGAGGAGATGTAGTCAGACAAGACTTAAGTGAGCATGCACAGTAGGTAACCAAGTAAACCAAGGAGGAAATATTGGTTTCCCTAAAACGCAGAATTTGATAGAGATTTCTATTGCCAGAGGTTTTAGTTGTTATTCATTAATAAAAATAAAAGGATCCCTCATCTTCTCTGGGAAATTCAACTCTCCTAAAACAGCCTCAAAAATTGTATTTACCAGCTAAACACTTGCCCTATGAAGAAAAACAGAATCTTGAGATGCTACGTTATTTCTAATCAATGAAGCAGCAGCCAGGTGCTCATTCCAGGCCATTCTCCTGATTCATCTTCAGTTCCCAAATGTGTGTTAGTTATGCCTTCCTGATTTGAGACAGAAACTGCTCCAGGAAGGGTCTGAGGAAGAGGAGGAATGCAAAGAGTCTCAGAGGAAGACAGGAAATAGGCAGTCCCTTCAGAAAGCAGAGCTTGCAGGGCTCTGGGGCTCTCACAGAGAGCCAAAACACACTGATGGGCCGGGAGCAGCCTGGTCTTATTTCCACACGATTCTCAGTGGTGCCAGGATGAGATGCCCCAGGGAGGAGCTGAACTGGATTTAGCACACTCTAGGAAGGCAAAATGGTCATTCAGAACATTTTCTTTTCAAAGGGAATAACATAAAATATAAAAAAATTTCAGAGATCCATTAATGGCCTGCCTTTTTACTGAACAGTATTTAATTTTTTTCAGATTTATCTGTTTTATGTTATATGTATGACTGTTTTTTTCTACAAGTATATCTGTGTACCATGTGGGTGCAGTTCCCACAGTAATCAAAAGAGGGCATCAGATTCCCCTGGAACTGGGGTTACAATGGTTGCAAACCACTATGTGGGTGCAGGGAACTGAATCTGGGTCCTCTGCAAGAGCAGCAAGTGCTCTTAACCATGGAGCCATGTCTCCAGCCACCAGTGTTTTGTTTTTAATATCTAATCTGAAAGAAGCCACTCTAATATCCTGTCTATAGCCCAGAAAGTAAAGCGACCTTATGCTGGGAACATTCTCACAGTGATCACAGTCTCAGTACACCTACCTCACTCATGGTACCATTTAAAGAGGCAGACAAGCAGAATTCAATGGCTTTGGCAGCTTTCAAGATATCTGGCGAGATGCCTGTTAGCCTGAACGACAACTTCCAGAGCATCCATGGCAAGCTGACAATTAGACATGGCCCCTGTCAGTCAGTCAGTCATTAATTATTCATACCGTCACTTAAAAGTCTGTGTTCACGAGTGGATCATGTTCTAGGACAGTATATCCCAAATCCACGTCTATTTCTGCCAGGCATTGCTTCAGAGGTTTGTGAAGCTGAGCATGTTTACTGACTACTCCCTTTTATAGATACCAAGGGGTGTCACCCTATTAAATGCTGTGTACATGCCAGTAGAGAAAGCCTTTTAACTTTGGTTATGCCAACACATTCAAATTACTTAATCAGAAGTCCCTCAACCCTTCGTTTAGAGACCAGCAACTAAGGTAAACATCTTCTAGAAGACATTGACGCACCTACCATGTAATTTTCACAGAGCATCGGAAACAGAGGAGACAGCAGCCTTTACCTAGCATTTTATTCAATTTTCTCTCAACAGCATCTACTAAATCTCTCTGAGGAGTAGCACTCCATGGTATCGACCGGTTTTCTAGCCACACACAAAAGCAACAGCGCTTTCAAATATCTGGAAAGCAGAAACTTAACAAATAAACTTTTGTCATCTAAAGTACGCCACCCCAAAGAGGATCGAAGTAAATGCTGAATCATACTCTTCAGGAGTCTGACAGGGAGGCATTTTCTTATGTGACCATTCTGACTTCTGTGGCGTCAAATCAACAAATGAGTACAAGAAACATTAAAGCAAAACGAAACTAGGACTTTGCTCTTCCTGGACAGCTTAACGCTTTCCTTCTGCTGGACTTTCCTTCCTGTGATAATATTTGGGGAATACTGTGCGCTACCAACTACTCCCTGTCTTATACAAAGGGTCTTAATGCAGTAGGCAGTAATTTCTAAGTTCCCACCAACCCCAGAAGACACAAGGAAGAATGACAGAAGAAAGTGTAAGGTCAGGTTGAACACAGGTTTTGTTTTCTGTTGATAAGCTTGTGAGAGGAGGCAAACTGAAGGTCTCAGATTGATCCTTCCCTTAACCTGAACTAGAGAGAGAGGGATAAGGTCAAAGTGGCGAGGATCAAGGACTCTGGAGGGATCCTGGTGTCACCTGTATGCTAGATTATAGGGAAGTTACTACCATGAGGGTCCCTGAAGTTTGGGGAAGGTTCTTTCAAGCCCTTGCGGTAATGCTGACATGGGGATTGGATATCACCAAAGTTAAAATGGATGATGTCTTAAAGGAGTTAAGTACCAGCAAGATGGCTCACTGGGTAAAGGCACTTGCTCTGAAGCCTGATTTTGATTCCTAGAACCCAGATGGTGATGAGAACTGACTCCCTCAGTAACCCTCTGACCTTCAAACATGTGCCTTGGCATACATGCTCGGATACACACATACACAGAAACACAAAAAAGAGAAGTTGAGCTTCAAAGTATGGACAGCATGTAATCTCAAGGATAAGTAAGAAGTCAAATATGTAAGAAGCCAAGTGTATGAAATGTCATTTATTCACTTTTCCATGTGTGCATAGTCTCTCTCTCTCTCTCTCTCTCTCTCTCTCTCTCTCTCTCTCTCTCTCTCTCTCTGTGTGTGTGTGTGTGTGTGTGTGTGTATGTGTGTGTGTGTGTGTGTAAAGGCCATCCACCTCTCTTGAGATATGGCCTCTCATTAGCTTGGAGCTGGCCAGTGGCCCAAGGGATCATCCTGTCTTTTGCCTTCCCAGTGCTAGAATTACACCTGTACGCCAGCTTGCTGATCATCTCCTGTAGGTTCTGGGGATGGAACACAGGTTTATGTTTGCATGTCCAGCACTAACTGAATCATGCCCAAGCCCTGACATGGACATTTGGGATTCTATTTATATGCTATAACCTACTGAAAGCAGTGTGGTTTTATTTAAACAACACACTTGATCTGTGACTTTCATAAATTTTTGTCTGTTTGAGTTTGCTTTCTTGATATGATGTACCCGTGACCTCACAATCAGTACTGCTGTTACTTTCCCGGGCTTTGCTGGCATGTACAGCATAGCAGAAAGTTCTCAAGTGTTCCTGGTGGAGTAGGAGGGAGGCAGCGCTATGGCTGCCCACTTCGTTTGCATACAATAAACTCTCATGCTCTATTTGGCACCAAGGTTTTCACATTATAATGCTTTTCATTGGGTATTTGCCATTAAACCTTCCCCAAGCCTAATACTGAAGTACCATACAGTGTCCCTGAGCAGGAGACATCAGTGCCATGCACTGGGAAGGAAAGACGTTTTAAATAAGCCTTGTTCAGGCACAAATTCTGGGGCGGCCATCCCTGAATACCATGTGGTGGAGGAGGGTCATCTTTCTATCTGTTGTTTCATTGGTTAATTAATAAAGAGACAGCCTTGGCCCTGATAGGACAGAAAATTAGGTAGGTGGAGTAGACAGACAGAATGCTGGGAGAAAGAAGCCGAGTCAGACAGTCGCCAT
Source organism: Chionomys nivalis (assembly GCF_950005125.1). Taxonomy (NCBI): domain Eukaryota; kingdom Metazoa; phylum Chordata; class Mammalia; order Rodentia; family Cricetidae; genus Chionomys; species Chionomys nivalis. The sequence continues at coordinate 35,652,085 of NC_080093.1, forward strand.
GATTCTCCCACTTCAGACAGATGCAGGTTAAGATCTTTCCTGGTAAGCCAGCTTGTGGTGCTACACAGAATATTATAAATGGGTTAGATCAATTTGTAAGAGCTAGCCAATAAGAGGCTGGAGCTAATGGGCCAGGCAGTGTTTAAAAGAATATAGTTTCCGTGTAATTATTTCTGGTAAAGCTAGCCGTGTGGAGCTGGGCAGGAATGCAGCCCACCGCTCCTATTACAATAACCGTGTTAATGAGCCAGTGATGTGTATTAAATAATGTGTCGCCAGGTGGTGGTGGCGCACGCCTTTAATCCCAGCACTCGGAAGGCAGAGGCAGGCGGATCTCTGTGAGTTCGAGACCAGCCTGGTCTACAAGAGCTAGTTCCAGCACAGGCTCCAAAACCACAGAGAAACCCTGTCTCGAAAAAAAACAAAATAAACAAATAAATAAATAAATAATGTGTCTTTGTCAGCTTGGTGGGCACACCTGTAATTCTAGCACTCAAGAGACTGCAGAGGAGAGGAGCATCGTGCATATGAGCTCAGGAAGGACGACACAGTGAGGTCCTGTCTTAAAATCCCTCCATAATTAAGTAAGCAAATGAACCAATATACAAAACTAGCGTTCCTTAAAGAGATGTGGGTATGGCTCAGTGATGTGCATCAGCTGCATGTGACGCACAGTTGTGAAAGGCGGATAGTAGAGACTTCCCAGAACCCAATGGTACATCAGACTATAGACTATAAATAGAGGAGGGGGCAGCTCACTCACTATGCAGGGTGGCAGAGTAGTTGGTTTCAGATCAATCTGGCACCAAGAACTAGAGAACTGTATGTAAATGTTTGATGATGTTGAACTGTTAAGTCAGCATGAACTTGCGGGTCCAAAATCGCACCGAAGAGAAAGCCGTCGAGTAAGCAAAGTGGTATTGGGAGAAACTAAAGAAGGTAAAAGCACAAGAGGCTTGAACTAGACATGTGGATTGGGAGACCAAATCCTGGGAAATTTCCATCTTCATAAACTGATCTAAAGTCAATATAATTTTACTGCAAGTGTCTGGGATGCAAAGAGTTAAAGCTTGTGAGTTTGAAGAACAGCAAATTAAGTGTTTACACTGGGCCAGTGCGCATATGGAAACAGGTCATTATGACAGGCTGTACAATCACAGCCAACAGACAGAGGCAATGGAAGACAGAAAAAAGGAGCAGACTCACACTTGGGCACATAGCCCAAGCGGCACTTCCCAGCAGCAGGAAAGGATAAGCAGCACTATGGGCCTGACTATCTAGTTCAGTGGTTCTCAACCAATGGGTCATGGCCCCTTTGGGAGGTGGAACAATCTTTTCACAGGAGTTGTATATCAGATAACCTGCTTATTCAGATATTTACACTATAATTCATAATAGTGATGAAGTAGAAGCAAAATAATTTTATGCTTGGGGTCACCACAACATGCGGAATGGAGCAAAGGGTAGCAATATTAGGAAAGTTGAAAACCACTGATCTTGTCAAAGACAAATAAAATGACATCATCTCTCATCACCAAGCATATCCCCTTGTGGGTGAGGTTGTAAACAGGGAACAGGAAACAAGCTCTCTCAAAGACAACTTATCTTTGAGGATGGCAAAGCTTGTATGGTACATCACAGTAGCACTCTCTCTCTCTCTCTCTCTCTCTCTCTCTCTCTCTCACACACACACACACACACACACACACAAACACATTAATTCTGTCAGTTCTGTTCCTTTAGAGAACCATGACTAATATAGCAGACACCAGGAGAGCCATGTTGAAGCCCAATATTACTCTGCGGCAGAGAAAAATTGTAGAACTAGCGTATCTAGTCAAACAGGTAGCCAAAGTCTCAGAAAGCCTCTGTGAGAATCATATTCTTAATCATGTATGTTTTTTCCTGTTTCTCAAGCTTTACAGTTTACTGAAAATCAAAATGAGGAAACCATGAGACAGACAGAAATATATCTAGAGAAGGTGAATCCTTGGGCTATTATGTTATAGCTTTCTGTTTATGTTCTGACTGTAAAGGTTCTGGGACCCCAAGTGAGCACAGCTGACACTCAGCACAGGCTCCCCTCTGTGCCCGTGTGTACAGTTAGTGTTTCTGTCCTCTGGAAGCCCTAGGTGTTGATTAGTCCCATTGTCTGAGCTCGCAGCCCTCCCTGGGGCCGGCAGTGTGTGCCTTTCCTGTCTCGTGTAGTTCTGTTACAGTGTCGCTGTTTGTCCTGCCTGATGTTCGAGTTCCTGTTGACCTGTGCACCAAATTTTTCCAAAAGTGTGACTGGAGAATGCTGCTCTCGTGCGACCCTGCAAGGTGTGCAGTGATTGACTAATGCTTCGTGAGCCAGCATGTTCGAAACCCCTAGATCATACAGCCTAATGAATTTCACTATTGGAGGTCTTCTCAGATGAGGATCGTGAAAGAGAGTTGTCACGGGGCCATTCCCAAGCCTGTTGGAGGGATCAAATGGTAGCACTGGTGTTGTGCAGAACACACAGTGGATAGATTTTCTTTCATGACTATTATGCTTTTCCTGCACGTCATGGCTATTTTTGGTCTCTTTATCAAGGGCCTGTTTTAGGACCATTTAAAAAATACTAATGTTTCCCCTGAGGCTTTATTTGGATAGATGTTACTTGTGTTACTATTTCTTTTCCTGGCTAACAGCATATAGAATCATGCATCAGTCTAACAAGGCAAGCACAACAGAGGTCCGTTGACTGCATGTGTCCTAAGATAGCTATGAATGTGGCTGAACACATTCGTGCACGACAGTGCCATGTTCTGATGTCAGAACCACCTCTGGAATTTCAATGATGCCAACATGAACCTATCTCTTTCTTCTTTATTCTACTTTCACATATACAAACATCTTCCAGCTGGTTCCAACTAAAACTTCCCAAATCACCTTTAATTTCAAGTGTCCGACAGTTTGCCTGAGCTAATGGGAGCTTACCCACTCCAACTGGACTGGGAGTGAATGAGCATGGGATCAAACTAGTCCCTCTGAATGTGGTTGACAGTTGGGGCAGACTGAGGGGCATTGGCAATGGCACTGGGATTTGTCTCTACTATATGTACTGGATTTTGGGGATCCTAGTCTTTTTGGATGTATACTTTGCTCAACCTAGATGTAGTAGGGAGGGCCTTGGACTTTCCACAGGGTAGGGTGCCTTGCCCTCTCTTAGGATTGGAGGGGGTGGAGTGGGAGGGTATGTGGAGGGAGTGGGAATTTGGGTTGGTATTTTTTTTAAGTAATAAAATAAAAAAAAAAATAAAAATGAGTATCAAAAAAAATTCAAGTGTCTGAATGAACTCATGAGATTCTGTCAATCTCTCTCTCTCTCTCTCTCTCTTTGTCTATCTCTCTGTTTGTTAGTGATCATTGCTGTCTCTAGCCCATCAGATTCCAGATTCCCTCAGCATCCTGGATGTCCATTCCTCTATTCCCATTCTCCAGCTGAAAGCCACCGAGCTCTTTGGAGTCTGGTTTGTAGTGATGTTGTGCACCTGTTTTCCCTTTGTCCTTTACTGTCAGGGCATCTGTTTCAGTGACCCCTTCCCTTTTCTCAGCTCTGTCAACACACTAATCATAGAAGCCCATCATACTCAAAGTAGCTGTTCCTATCATTTTTGTCTCCATTGGGGTTGATGATGGAAGACAGTTGTGGCCAGGGCAAATGAGAAGGAGGAAGAGAAGAAAAAGGAGGAGGAGAGAGGAAGACTGAAGAGGGACAACTAATTATTTTCAAGGATTAATATAATCTTCTCTGAAAAGCATCATAGTGAATTTTTTGTGTTTAAAGCAGCCATAATTCTCAGTATTATTTTACCCAAAGGCATGAAGGGTATCAGCTATATGTTAAATGCTTTCTCAAGAGTTAAAATACAAGAGTTAAAGTGTTGTATAAAATACAACATTTTTGTGAAATACATATTATTCTGGGGAAAATCATTTTGCCACTTGGTGAAAAAGTCAACAGCTTTCCTAAGGTGCTGAGGTCCTGAAGGCTAGATGGGGTGCGAGATTCCTGAAGCAAGGCAGAACCTCTTAGTTCAGATTCTACCCTGCTGGGAGAGTAAAGAGACAGAATAAACGGAGCTGGGAGAGTCTACAGGGTGGACATGAAAACATATTTGGGTAGTTAATCTTAAAGTGTTTACAAAACACTGAACAGCAAATGAGCAGCCTCTGGGAAGCCAAAGCAAAGTTGCACACTGCTCCTGAGTTTGTGAGAGGAGTCTTAGGGAGGAAGCCTCCAAAAGCAAGAAATGATAGGATGGGGGCTGGAGAGACGGCTCAGAGGTTAAGAGCACTGACTGTTCTTCCAGAGGTCCTGAGTTCAATTCCCAGCAACCACATGGTGGCTCACAGGCATCTGTAATGAGATCTGGTGCCCTCTTCTGGCCTGCAGGCATACACACAGACAGAACACTGTATACATAATAAATAAATAAATCTTAAAAAAAGAAATGATAGGATGGTGTATGGTAGTCTACACTTTGCTCCCTGCTATTCTCCTTCTGTCTCCCGGCTTCCATGGAGTTATTAAGGCACATTTGACATGGGATGAACTGTACTCTCCCGAAATGTACAATTAAAAGAGAGGAACATACAAAAGCATCAAATCATCACTACACATGTATATGCTTTTCTATCATCACCAAGATTTCTTATCTGTAATCTTCACTTTCTAGACCAACTACAGGCTCATCAATTATCCTACTTATTGAGAGGATCACTGTAAATATTACCAAATTTGGTGACTTACAAATGGATATGGCTTCTGTGTATACCCTTTTACAGTAGCATTGTCAAACCCAATTCTACCCCAAATGACAGAAAGTGATTTCTGTTTTTTATTTCCAAATTTGGTTAAGCCATCTTTAATCATATCTAATTTTGTTTTCCAGGATGCTGCTCCTCCAGCGTCATTCAGAGGTATGGACTTTGAATTTCATCTGTGAACATAGAGAGGCCAATAGTTTTATTTGATTTGCCCTGAAATAAATTGCTACTCTATTCTTAACAGCCACTGCAGGTCAAAATCTGACCGCAGTACAGAGCGACCTCTCCACCCTCCACTGCCCAGAGTTATTGGCCCCAGGCTTCCTGCTTTTCATATCACCACCATAGGTGAGGGGGCTCTGGAGAAGGGCATGCAGTGGAAAACAAAAGCCAATAGGTTCCCAGTTACTTTCTAACACAGAAGCCAAAGGCAGTAGGGAAAATAGCGGCTGCTAAAATCTCAAGACTTCTATAGGAAGATGTGAACAGTTAGTAATAAAACAGTGATTTAAATGTACTACTAGTTAGTGTTTCCAAGAAATAGCTAGACAAAAGGAAAGTATTTTGTGTTTTGTTTTTGACTAGTTAGTGTTTTCAAGAACTAACTCTACACAAGTAATATTTTTTTTGTGTTTTGTTTTTGTGTTTTTTTTTTAATGTCTGGAACTACCATCATAAATATATCAAGCTGTGATACATAAACAAGTTAAGTTGACTTCTTTTAACCTTAAATATAATTTACTGAGTATCTGGGTTATACACAGCAATTCATACCAATCACTGTAATTCTTCAGGTGTAAAATATTAATTTATGTATCGAAGTCTTAACTACATTAAAATGGTCAAGCTGCTTTGTTACTCTCCCCCTCTATCCTGCCTCCAACCCGACCCCATATGTTCCCGTCCCCACCCACCCCCAGTTTACCCAGGAGATCTCTTCCTTTTCTCCTTCCCAGGGAAATCCATGCATTCCTCTTTGGGCCCTCCTTGTTATCTAGCCTCTTTGTGACTGTGGATTGTACATGATTACCCTTTACTTTACAGCTAATATCCACTTACGAGTGAGAACATACCTTGCTTGTCTTTCTGGGTCTGGGTAACCTCAGGATATTTTTCTCCTAGTCCCATCCATTTGGCTTCAAATTTCCTGATGTCATTGTTTTCTTACAGCTGAGTAATACTCCATTGTGTAAATGTATTTCATTTTATATGTCCACTCTTCAGTTAAGGGACAAGAGTAATGAAAGAGATTGTCTTGCTGAGGAGGAAGCATTTCAGGGTCAGGTAGAAACCTGGTGCAAGGGATATCCCACAAATCTACAAGGATGAACCCAGCTAAGACCTCTAGCAATATAGAATAGGTAGCCTGAATTGACCATCCCCTGTAATAAGACTGGTGACTACCCTAATTGTCATCTGAGATCTAGTAACTGATAGAAGCAAATGCAGAGATTCACAGCCAACCCTGGGCAGAACTCTAGTAGGGACTCCTGTTGACGAAAGGGAGGAAGGATTGTATGAGCCAGGGGTCAAGTTCATCACAAGGGAACCCACAGAAAAAAACTAACTTGGGCTCAAAGGAGCTCACAGACACTGGACCAAGAGCTAAGGATTCCACATGGGACTGACCTAGGCCCTCTGCATATGTGTGGCAGTTGTATAGCTTGGTCTACTTGTGAGACCTCGAGCTGTGGGGGTGGGACCTGCCCCTGATGTTCTGGCAGGGCTTTGGGAACCTATTCTTCATGCTGGGTTACCTTATCAAGTCTTAATCAAGGGGAGAAGGCTAGTACTATCTCAACTTGATATGCCATCTTTCTTGATACCCACGGGAGGCCTGCCGCTTTCTGAACAGAAACATAAGTGGTTTGGTGGGGAGGGGGCAGAGAGGAGATGGGAAGAAATGGGAGAAGAAGGACCGGAAACTTTAGTTGGTATATAAAGTAAATGAATAAATTTAATTATTTAAAAAAGTAAAGATGCAGGTTCTTGATTTTTTTCTATATAGTGGACACAGATCACACCCACCCAAATGCTGGGTCACCAGTATGCTCTATTGATTATGGGAAGACTCGGGAAAAGAACAGAGTGATGATGGTATGGGTACTGTATATTGCTCCTTGACAGACAGACAGAACATAGCCCTTAGTGATGCCTGAAAAAACTCTGTCATCTTAGTCACTGTAGACACAATGAGAAGTTGAAGTGATGCTGAGGCACAACAGGTGTGTGTGTGTATGTGCACGCGCGCATGTGTGTGTGTGTGCAAAAAAAACTCATGGATTATACAATAGTTACAAGTGGGTAAACGTAGGCTTTGAAACGTCTGTAATAATGGCTTAAAATAGTCCCTTGGGGAGCCTTCATTCATTAGGACTTTCAGAAAAAGAAGCCTCGGGGATATCCCGCTTTGCTGGTTGCTGATCTAGAAGCAAGGCGCATCTATAGTGTTTCTACTCAGTATGGGTAGCTTGACCTTGCTCTGAAATCGCCACACAATGGTGTCAGGACTGGTTAGTATTCAGGGACTATCTGTTATTCCTGTCTAGAACTCAGATGTAGATGAGTCTGTGATTCTCCTATCAGGTATAGATTTCCTTCCTTTCCCCATCCCTCCAGGGCAGAATAGCAACAAGTAGTGTCAGAGATAAACAGCACCATGACTGAGTGTCTTTCATTCCTGAAATGTAAAGATGGAACAGCATGTGCAAAGACATACATGTGTGTATATATATATATATATTACATATATATATAATCATATTCATAATATAACATACTCGTGGGCTCAATGACAGAAACCACAGAATGATCTCAATGGATTCAGAAGAGGAATTTGACAAAAACCAACCTCTTACTGTTGTAAAAGCTCTAAACTCTAGAATAAAAGGATCTTATGCCAACATAGAGGATCACATGTGAGAAGCCAGTATCCAACATTCCAAAAGATGGGGAAAACCAAAGCATTGGCAGTGAAAGCAGGCATGAGAGCAGGCCCTCCATTCACAATCAATACAGTTCTTGAAGACTTAGCTAGAACAAGAAAGCAAAGAGAAAAACAAAAGAAGTCAAACTGTCAAATTATCTCCATTTGCAGATGACGTCAGCCTATCCTTAAAAGTCACTAAAGACTCTGCCCCAAACACTTAGGCCTGATCCACACTTTCAGCAGAGTGGCAGAAGACAGATCAACATACAGCAATCAGCAGCTTTTCCCTATACCTGTAAAACAAGCTGAGAGCGAAATCAGGAAATCAATCATTTTCAAAATAGCTTTAAAATGGCCAGGAATAGACCCGACCAAAGAAGTAAAAGACATCTACAAGTAAAACTTGAAAACATTAGGAAAGGTTTGCTGCATCTGGTGACCTAAGCCCGTAATCCCAGTGTTTGGTCTTGGAGGCAGTAGGATCAAGGGCCTCAGGACCAGCCTTAGCTACCTGGGCCACACGAAGTACGTTTCACAAAGAAACCATGTCTCCAAAACCAAAACCAAAGAAAAGAGGCACAGATCTCTATGTAAAGAAGAACATTGAAAAAATTAAAGAAGACATTAGAGGATTGTAAAATCTCTCGTGCCCATGGGTTGCCAAAATTAATATTCTGAAAAAAGGCTGTATTATAAAAGTGTTCTGTGGGTTTGACACAATCTTTATCAATTTCCAATACCACACCTGCTTCCCAAACACAGCAGAAACAATCCAAAATATGATATGGAATCACAAGAAGCAAAGCAAATCCTGATGAAAAAGAATTATGCTGATGGATACCATGATACCTAACTTCAAGTTACACAACAACAAACATTGTGTAGTACTGGCACAACACCAAACACACAGATAAATGGAATATAACAGAAGACACATACAATAGCAGCTACCTTATTTTTTTTTTAAGCAAAGATGCTAAAAAAAAAACATTAGAGAAAATACAGCATCTTCAACAAATGGTGCTAGTAAAACTGGCTAGTCACATGTAACAGATGAAACTAAATGCCTATGCCTCACCTGTTCAAAATCAATTTACAGAGGATCAAATATCTTAATGTAATATCTGAAACCCAAGAACTGATAAGGAAAGTACATGGGAAAAACTTCAAGATATAGACACACACAGTCAAGGAGGTTCTCAACACGGCAGCTTCAAAGAAAAATACCAACAATTGCTATTGGGAAGGCATGAAATTCAGGCAGCTTCTGAACAGCAAAAGAAATAATCAACTGAAGAGACAGCCAACAGAATGGGAGAAAGGATTTGCTGTTTATAGCTGACAGAAGATCAATATCAAGAATATCTAAAGAACAACAACAACAAAAATCCCCCCAAAAACAAAAAGCAGAACAAAACAAACAAAAAACCTACCAGAAACACAAGCAACCCAACTGACAAATGGACAAATGAAATGAATAGAGAATCCTCATTAAATGAAATAAACATGTCCAATAAACATATGATGAAATGTCATCTTTCTCAGTCATCATCAAAATGCAAATAAAAACTCTAAGATCCTATCCCATCCCAGTTAGAATAGCAGTCATCAAGAAACATGAATGCTAGCAGAGATGGCGTGGCCGTGGTACATCTACTCTGCTGATGGGGATGGAAACTGGCCCAGTCACTGTGGAAATCAGACTCCTCAAGCAACTAAATTTAGAGCATGTGGCCCATCTTTACCACTCCTGCGTGTGTGTACCTGAAGGAGGTTCTCCGTCAGCATGCCAGAGAGATGCTTACATACATATTCACTGGAGCTGGTTCACAGCAACCAAATTGTTCACATCCTAAATGTCCACTGACAGGTCAAAGGTTATAGAAAAGTGTGTGTGTACATTTGTGTGTGTGTGTGTGTGTGTCTGTGTGTGTGGGGGGGTGATATTCAGCTGGAAGGAAGAACAAACTTATGAGTTTTGCTAGAAAATGGATGCAATCCTATACCATCATATCAAGTAAAATAACCCATATTCAGACAATCCAGCATGCTTTCCTTCATTGATGGATTCTGGATTGTATATAGATACATAAACACCCACACAAATACATACATATGACATATAAACAGGAGGGAGAATAGGGAAAGAGGGACGCTAGAAGGAGTAGGAAAGAGGAGAAAGAGGAAGAAGCAGGCATGGTAGAAGATTTGGTTATAGTCCGTGATATACTTAGGGAAAGTGATTCCACAAAACCCATCTTGCTATATAATTAATATATACCAATTTTCAAACAAATTTAAAAATAGAAAGAGGAGTTCAGTAAGACATGTAGGCCCCTAGCCATTGGAAGAGAGCCCTGGGTTGGGCACTCAGCAAAGTGAAGTCAGTCAGAGCTCTGAGAGAAAAGGAGTATCTGTCACAAACGGAGCTGGTGCATTCTCCACCACTAAGTTCAAGCAATATGTGTCCTTAGTTCCTGCATTAAAATAGTGATAAGTAATATGCAATGTCTGATGGCAGCTTTAGGAGAAGATGCTGTGCATATTTATCATATGTTTTTTCCCCATATACTTGTTTATTTGCCCCAGGTATTGAAATATTCCCCTCACAACATTTAAAAACTGCACCAGAGCTCCAAGAACACCCAGTTGGGGACTCCACTCATTGCAGGGGTCACATCTGAATCCACATTACCTCTTCCTTGGCAGTGGACACCCTGTGGGAGATGTCTGCCTGTCTCTCTGCATCTTGCCTCTTTTCTTTCCCACAGACTGCATCCCACCTAACTTAGTGATTTTCCTACAACACAAGGTTATAACACTCAGTGAAAAACCCTCCAACGGTCTCTCATTGACTAACAAAGAAACTTTAAACAGCTGAGCATGGAGATTGATTGATTCCCTGTTCCCTGTGTCACCTCCCCTTTTCTGGCCTGGCCATGCATTTCTCTCCACTAGGCTTTCGATTCCCCACTAAAAAGCAGAGAACCAATGGCCACACTTTCAGCAATGTCAAATTCATCAGGAAGTGTAAAGACCGTCATCTTTTCTTATTACTTCACTCCTAGTGCTTTCTGGACAGCAGGAATTCCTTCAACCACTTTATAATACAAGATCCTCCGCTCCCTCATTTGACTGCAAGCATCTTGAAGGAAAAGATCACACTTTGTGATCTTTGTGCCTCTTACAGTGCCTGTGTTCCTTGCACACAGAAGATGTTCAAAATCTTAATTTGACTACCTGATGAGATAAGGGTTTTTACAAAGTCCCTTGAGTGTTTTGTTACGATGATGAAAGAACACAGAGAATGTGATCTGCTAATAAAAAAATAAATAAATAAAAACAAGCAACCAGTGACAAGGCATTTTGAAAGTCGACTACTGCTACACCATCAGTTTCCCCTACCCAACTTAGAGGAGGAAGTCTAAGGAACTGAGACAACTGATTACAGCTATTCTATCTTTTCTAAAAACTTATTATTTCCAGAACGCAATTAAATACAGCATTAGAAAAAACCCCTGAGGATGTTTGAGGAGAAAAATAGCATGAAACTCCCAATGTGAATAGTCATAATTCTATTCTCTATATTGCTTTGTAAGTAAAAGGAAATATTAAGACTCAGAAATTGGAAAGGATTAATTTTAGAAAAAGAGAGTACCTTAAATAGAGTCATAAAAAAGGGATTGTACTGCCTTTCTTTTATCCCGAACTGATGAAAATTTGCTGTAGACTTTTATTGGCACTCATTTTCTAGAAGAATCTTAATACAACATGTGCATTCTTAATTAGATCATTCTCATTATGTCCAGCTAAGCACTGGCAAGCAAACAGGCCATTTCCTATAAATGTGTGCATCTCCCTTTCATCGTAAAACCTTGTAGCTATGAATTGCGTTTCATAGTCCTGAAAATGTCTGACAGCTTCCCACCCTGGTTTCTTGTTAAGTAGATTCATTCATCTCCTGCTCATTCCTGCTTCACTCTTTGTCCATTTTATTCTTCACCAAACAAACAACTGTATTTCTGGCTCCAGGTTTTGTGGTCCCACCCTTTTCTCTGGTCTCTTCCAGTTCACCATGGTCTTCATTTTAGTCCTCATTTCCACAGTGCAGTTAAACCAACTCATGCCATCTTGTCTGCTCTGCATGGCCTTTCAGATTAAAGGCATGCAAGATATTAGGACACAGAACTCTCTGCCTCTGTTTTGTTGAGATGCAAAGACTGACCTATAAATTATTGCTGACTCTCTTCACACCACAAAGTGTAATGCTAACTCATGCATGCGGGGCTTACAAAGAGTAAAGCTCCAAACTGCTCTGGTGTTGTCAGCATTAACTGAGTCTCCCACAGCTTTGAATGTCCCTAGAGATTGAATATGTGTGGAATGCTGAGGGGCTGTGCCATTTCTCCACTGGGAAGAGAAGTCTGATTCTTCTTTCTTAAGTGACATGGCCTCCTGGATCTCTAAAGAGATCTACTGAGGTCACTGCTTTACATGCCTGTCAAAAGGAAGGCTATAGAAAATAGCTGTGCTTTAACTGTCAGTCTGTCCATCTGTCTCTTCTCTGGTTCTTTTGCTTAGTTTGATGAATCCAGCTACTGTGCTGGGATTTGCTATAAGAGGAGAAACAGATGACAAAGGGACAGTGACCTGTTCATAGCAGATATGAGCCAGTGAATGAGCCCAGAACAAGTTCGTTTTTTAGCAGGTCTTTCAAATGAGTAGGTAGTCCCAGTCTTCTGGGAGAGATGGAGAAAGAGGATTCCATGGAGCTACATAGGATAGTGAGCTTCAAAACAAGCAAACGAACCCACCCTCAGGCCAGAAATGTTTGGGGGCATCTGTTCTAGTCAATAGATGATAAATGTGCCTGGAAACTAACTCTAGATTGCATGAATGGCCTCTGGCCCGAGGATGTCCCAAAGGGGATCTTGTCAAAGAGGAGTGACGGCAGTTTTCATTGAGAAGAGCACCACTGGAGAAACTAAGTCTTACAGGAGTCTTGCTTGAGCAGCCAGGGAGGAGAGATGTTGCCTGAATCAAGGGATATAGAAGAGGTCCAGGGAAGTAGAGTTGGATTACTGAGAAAACAGTAAATATGCCCCACATGCAGAAGTCTGCAACGTCTACATGGTGCGTCCAGGAATCTATGATGTCACATGTCTGGAAAACCTATGTGGTGTGTCCCGGAGTCTACGATGTCAAATTGCAACCTCATTGGTCCTTTAATTCTTTGGACATTTGTTAAGGGAAGTCGCTTGTTCATTCCCGGCTGCCCAAACATGAAATAATCACACAGAAACTATATCATTTAAAACACTGTTTGGCCAAGAGCTTAAGCGTATGTCTAGCTACTTCTTATATCCTAAACTAACCCACCTCCATTCATCTGTGCATCAACACAAGGTCGTAGCCTACCACAAAGTTTCAGTGGGCTCCAGCGAAGGTGTTGATCTCCTGTGGGTGGCTATATGGCTTCTCTTTGACTCCACCTTCTTTCTCTCAGCATTCAGTTTAGTTTTCCTGTCTAGCTTTGCTTTGTTAAGCCATTGGCCAAACCAGTTTTATTAGCCAATGGCAATAAAACATATTCAAAATATACAGAGGGGAATCCCACATCACCTCTCCTTCTCTGTCTAAATAAAAACGAAGGTTTTAACTTTAACATAGTAAAAATACATACAACAAAACAGTTATCAAGCAAGAATTATACTTACAATATTTGGCAAATTAAAGAAAATACTCTATAATCTATCTCACTTTTCGTAAATGAGCTGAACAAACACAATACCTTATTCGAAAGCAGAAATATACATTTAACAAAATTGACCCATGAAGACTTCTGCATGTCTGGTGGGAATGTAAGCTTGTACAACCCTTTTGGATGTCAGTGTGGTGATTTCTCAGAAAATTAGGAAACAACCTTCCTCAAGACCCAGTAATACCACTTTTGGGTATATATCCAAAGGATGCTCAATCATGACACAGGACATGTGTTCAATTATGTTCATAGCAGCTTTTTTGTCATAGCCAGAACCTGGAAACAACCTAAATGCCCCTCAATATAAGAATGGATACGGAAAATGTGGTACATTTACACAATGGAGTACTACACAGCAGAAAAAAATAATGACAGCTTGAATTTTGCAGGAAAATGGATGGAGCTAGAAAACATTATTTTGAGTGAGGTAACCCAGACACAGAAAGACAATTATCACATCTACTCACTCATAGGTGGTTTTTAAACATAAAGCAAAGAAAGCCAGCCCACAAACCACAATCCCAGAGCAACAATGCATACACTAAGAGAGACTTAAATAGATCTAATCTACATGGGAAGTAGAAAGTAGAAAAAGACAAGGTCTCCTGAGTAAACTGGGAGCATGGGAACCTTGGGGGAGGATTGGAGGAGGAAGGGGAGAGGCAGGGAGGGGATCAGAGAAAAATGTAGAGCTCAATAAATATTAATAAAAAATGTATAAAAATGACCTAAAATTTGCATCAATAGACCGAGCTCCCATACCAATGCAAAGTATTCATATCTATAGCAGACATTGGCCTGAAACTTGGACAAAGTAACCTGCCTAGGAATCAGGGAGAAAGACTGGGCTGCAGGAAAAATTGGCTCACCCTGTCTATAGTGCTGTGTGATTTAGTAGAGCTGCATCTCAAGGTGAGAAATATCCCTTCTGAACAAGTTTATAACTTTCACACTTGAGCAAATGTCCCTGGAATTATTTGCTAATTTTCTTAATGACAGCAGACACAGGCTGGTTTATTATCTTGAAATGATCAGAGAAAACATGGATTCTTTTTTTTTTTCCTTTTTTTTTATTCTTTTTTACTTAAAATTTCCAACTGCTCCCCATTTCCCATTTCCCTCCCCCAACTCCCACATATTGCCCCCTCCCCCCGCTCCCTTCCCCCTATCCCCACTCCACTTCTCCTCCCCCTAGTCCACTCCCCCTCCCTCTCGATACTGAATTCCCTGCTCTAGGAAAACATGGATTCTGTTAAGAGATTTTACCCTTAGTGGGAGCTGGCAAATGCTGAAAGTGAGTTGGGATCTCAGCCTGGGTTGCTGACATTTGGGATGTGTCATTCTCGATGCAGAAGTGGAACAGAACGCATTAGGGCATGGTTAGTGACATTCCTGGGTTTTTGTCACTAGTTACTACCGCTAACTCCCACTGAGACAACCCATAATTTCTCCAGACAATTGCTAACTGTTACAGAGGAGAACAGAGTATTTTCCTTAGTGGAAAAAAAATCACTATTTCAAAGAAACATGGAAAAGCAAAACTGCTGTTTCTCTCTGTGCTAAGAATTTATCAAGTCTAACTAAGGTCATACAAATCCAGTGGAGACAGTGGAAGGACCCAGCTCTGAGGGACTTTGTCTGAAGAAAACTTTGGGAAAGTAGGATCGAAAAAACAAAACCAAACCACCCCCACTCCTTTAAGAGATAACTACATACAAATAGAAGAGGTATTTTAACCAGTGATAAACTATGGTGGCTGTCTATGGGCAATTGGGTAGATGTCATAGGTTGTTTGACTTCGTTGCAATTTCTTGGTTACAAATTTGAATAAACTTAGTTGATGAAAAAGAAACCTAGAAAATCTGAAGGAAAATGTTTCTTAAGATAGCCACGAGTTTTTACAGCACTTACTGCCTTTTACTACATGGCCACACACACTCTTACAATGAAACAGACCTTGTCTGATGATGATGTTGGAAGAGGCAGAGACTGTGAAAGTCACGGAGCCCACATGAGGAGAACAGCAGCCAGCGGGTGTCTGCTTCCTAGCCTCTCCCTATAGCTTATTAAAATGCTCATTTAATATTTTTCTGGTAACAAATTAGTGTTAATTGTAGGAAATTATGGAAAGTGTAGAAAATATCAAAAGTAAACAATACCACAATCCTCTCCTGGGAGTAATAAGGACTGAGCCTCTTTCAGTGTGAGATGTGTATAAACTTATATCCTTACTGCAGAAGGAAAGGATTGAAGGTCCCACAAGGACACCTGTCATAAAAACCACTGTTCTACCTGTACACAGGCACATATCTCCTATGAGTCTTTCTTGCCACATGCCAGAACTACATCCTAAAGGTTTCCTCTAAACAAGACATTTTCCCCTAAAAGTTCTGCATTGATTCCCGTAGTCAACATATTAACCATATTGTTGAGAAACACAGACAAGGATGCAACTCGAGTCTTTGCCTTGATGTATCTCCTTCAAACTAGTGAGGGTGATTTTGCCCCTGGATGTTTGGCAGGGTATGAAGATATTCTGGGTTGTCACATCTGGATAAAGAGGTGACCATGGCATTTAGCCCAGCCTAGCCCCACAGACACAGCAGAGAATCACAGGTATTCACAGATTACCACAGGGAACAGTTCATCCTGTGGTCCTTGATGTCTCTTTTTCTTGTTTGATTTCTCAGCCACCCCAAATCACAATCCCTCTAGTTATCAGCATTTTTTCATACAGTTTAGTTATATGGTGACTATTTTCCCACATCATTATTCTTCAAAATGTGACATTTAACACAGCATGACATCTACCAAATGATGCAATGGTTCCTCACTGGTAATCACCAGTGCCACTCCCTCAGCATCAGAAAAGATAAAGGGATGAACATTCCTGACCTGTTCGTATTTCTCTCATAATTATCACTAAGTGGATTCCTATTAGAGTTATTGATTCAAATGAAATGAGTTTGTTCCCTTCTCATCCCATAATGTTTCCTGTGGCGTCTCTCTGGTACTGTGTTCGAGTACCTATGCGGTCTGCTCTGTACCTGTGTGTGCTGCTGAGTTAAAGGTTGAGGTGCTCACATCATCACTGCATCTTATAGCCTGTGTGTGACCTAGAGGCTTTGAATCTCAGCTGACAGCAGTATGAAGCAACAAATTCAGACACTACGTCCATCTTACTCCAATATCCAATTACAAAGTAATTTCTTCAAGGACTATGGTATGAAGATAGAGAAATGAGGGGCATTGCCAAATATCCCTGTTCTGTGAGCTGAACCCACATTTTCACTGAAATGACCACACAGCCTTCGCATGACACAAACACATGCTTTAGGTAGTTGAAGAGTTCAGCCCCCAGATACTGGACAAACGTATTTCCCTACCTGCCCCTTTCCAGCAGATGGTGCTGTTTTTCCAACGTTTACTTTTGCTACACTGCAAATGATAACTTTTGATTGATTGTGCGGGGCTGCTCAAGGGTATTTAATGAAGTCTACTTTGCACTTTGCTGTTATTGAAATTGCTCACAGGCCCCAAATCGAATCCGAAAATGAGATGGCGTACCTCAAACATACAGCCAGTCTGCTCAGAATTGATGAAAACAATGTGTTTTAAAAGGACCGAGGGCACTTAAATGATGGATCACCTCCCCACAGCCATGATGGATTAAACTTAGCTTATTTCTTAGCGACACAGGAGAAAATGGTTTGGGGACACTGTGAAACTCGGAGACGGGACTTGAACAGAGCGGTTATAAAAGACCATGAGTCATGGTACCGGTTTCGTGTTGCTTTTATGGCTGATGCCTACATAAAGTTTTCCTAGAACATGAATTTAAATGGCTGAGTGTCAGAATTTACTTATTTTCCAAAATTATTTGCTGTTCAGATGGAAGAAGAGGCTAGAAGGAGCAGAGATAAAAGCTTCTTGTCAACATGGGTTACAAGTCCTCCTTAACACAACTGGGACTCAGAGAAGTCTCTTTTCTTCCTTGAGGAAGTGCCGACAATAAGGAAACTAGGCCAGTCTAACCTTCCTGAGAACAGTGTCAGTCTGGGGGAGGATTCAGTTTCAATAAGGTACCTTGTCTTCCATTCATGACCAGGGGAGAAAAAGGCCAGCTCAGAAAGGGGAAAGAACAGAGTGAGACTCACAGAAAACAGACCACCCTTAAAATTCAGTCCACAGCGTGCACATCCCAAACACCAGTCAGCAATCCGCAGAGCAAACCCATCCAAGTTTCAGAAGACCGAACACAATACTCAGGCTACTGGCAGTCAGTGGAATTGCTGAGGGAATGAACTATGGTAATTTCTACTCCGAATTTGTAAATTGACGTATGAACTGATTTATGTCAGTCAAAGAAATGAACATATAAATTATTTGAGTGAGTTTCACTAAGTCCAAAGTGAAACAAAACAGCATTTCTAAAATAGTTTTGATCCAAACCCATTATGAACTATCTTTATACACCCCAATGATGCAAAATGTATGAGTCCTTTTTATTTCACACGAGTATGCGTGATTGTATACAGGCTCTTTTAAAAATCACAAGATGTAGGATGTCCCCTTTGGACATGCTGGGCATTTGAATAGAGAGGCAGGGAGAGAACAAGATTGGATCTACACTTTGAGATCCATTGGCATCTGATGCCACCTCATAAACAAGTCATAACTTACGCATGCTAAGTGCTGCTTCAAGGTCATTTTATTCGTAACCTACATCCCAGTCAGGGCATTAAATACAACTTATCAAATAGAACCATTTGTAACCAAGCAGGTTTTGCCTTTAGAAAGCTAACCTGTCCATCTTCATATAAGCTCCATAGTTTTGCTCCTTAAACAATATTACATCTGGTGACCAATTTTATTCCTGGGGATACTTAAGGTGGGCATTTTTTTTAAACTAAAAACTCAAAGCTATAAGTGACTCTATAGATTTGAGATAAAAAAGTATACACATTGCAAAATAAATCAGCTAAATCTTTCAGTCAGAGAAAACCTGTGTTACCAGCTCTTCCCATGTCTGGGAATGGGTTCTAATCACAATTTCCAGCAGAAGGGTGAAAATGAGCCATATCTAAGGAAATTCCATTTCCAGTCAGGTGAAAACTGACGTGCGAAAGCTCCATGACCGTCACAGGTGATGGCTCAGTACTCTCTGTCAGGGTTTTATTCCATAGTTTATTATCAGCATACCGAGACGCTCTCTCAGTTATCATCCCTTTGTATCTACATCCACTGCACTCCACTTCCCTTTTCAGGAGAAGCTGAGGGAAGCAGAGAAAACTAATTTGATGTGTAAGCTTGAGAGAGCCGCATCTCCCTCCGTTTTTGCAGATAATCAAATTTACTTTCACGGGATCAGACTCTGCACGTAGGAGATAAAACTAATCAAACCATGGATAAGACACAGTTAGTTGTTAGTGAAGTGATATGAGCCGATGCTATCCACAAAGCAGCTGTCAGATCAATGAGGAAAGCTATAGGGAGCCCACAGCCTAAGAAATGGCAAAGGGATTTAAAGGTCACCAGCAAAGACTTGAATACAGTCTCACCTTCAAAGTCCACTTCATTACGTAGAAAGTGCACTAAGTTTTCTCATGGAGCAAAAATAAGCACATTCTACACTTGCTGGACTGCCTGTTTCCAGTGTTTCTTTAGAGGTCCCTGCTGCTTGCAAGGTCTTTTTTGAACATTGTTCTGTATTCTTTAAGTACGTCTGTTAGGCCTTGGCACTGTGTCGGGTGCCCCATTTCCTACAAAGGGGAGAGTTGGCAAAGTTACAGTCACCTGTTCTGACAGCTGTGTGATTTATGGGAAAACTATGGGGCAGGCATAATCAGCTTGGGGCTCTTTTCTCTGTTTTGCATTGCCATTTCTCCCTGTTTTCTGCCCATGTCCCATTCCAATGCAGCTTTCTCACAGTTCCCCAGTGAAGGCTTTCTAATGTCACTTTAAGGTGGTATGTGTGTGTGTATGGAGAGAGAGAGAAAAGAGAGAGAGAGAGAGAGAGAGAGAGAGAGAGAGAGAGAGAGAGAGAGAGAGAGAACATTTCTTATTTCTAAGTCAATGCATGTCCAGCTTGAGCAGAGACTAGTTTGATGAATTCCTTTCTGAATTCCAGTGAGTTCTAAAGAATTTCCCATCTGAAGGCGAAGGCATAAGTCACAAACACCAGTTTGGAATTATGATTAATAAAATGGTTATTTATTTAAAAGATAAAAAACTGGCTATCTGGATATTTAGGTAGCAAGAGAAAGGAAACAAACACAAGCTTAGGGCCAGAACAAAAGACCTGGCATGGAGTATACTTTCTCTGTGTATATATATCCAGGTATGGGACATTGGTAGGATCTTCTCTCCTTTCCCAAGTTACACAGAAAATATAGTTAGCAAGTATGGAAACTGGACCTCTGTGACATTAACAAAGCTTCTTGGCCTGTGTGGCTTCTTCGTTTAGTTCACTGTGACTGGAAGCTGGGAATTTTGACTGAATTCTAAGGAAACCCTGTGGCAACCCTGAGCCATGGGTAGCATGGAGAGGCAGGAATCAGGAGGCACCAAGAAATATGTTCTCAGGGATTTGTGGAGAGGGAAGCAAGGCTGTGCATAGGACGAGTGATGGTTAGGCGCCTCATGAGAGGCTGTCTGCTGCTTTGTGCTCCTCATGTCTGAGAACTCTCCCTGACAGTCAGCCACCTCCTACGGGAACAACTTTGAATGCATCTCTGTTGTTTGCATCCATACTCTAAGAAAAGCTTGAGTTTTCGTTCTGACCCAGAATGGCATTTGCTGTGTGACGGGAACTGCTGTGATTCCAGTCGACCAGTCAAGCATGACTTCTTCCATGATCCAGGAAGGCTTAGTACATGGTGAGGATAAAAGTGGAGTCTACAAAGCCATCCCAGTGAGTGCTAGAAAGGAGTTTTTGGTTTACCTGGTAGCTGATTTCCAACAGTCTTTTAGCATTCCCCAGCCATTATCTATAGGGAATGCAATCTTCTACCCTGGTAGAAGTCAGAAACTCTGGCTAGTCCCATTCCTGGTATATGTGTAGATTTATTCTGTATGTATATGCCTATGATAAGACATATTCATAATTGAGGTACAATAAGATATTTATAATAAAGTAGGTTATGATAACATATTCTAATCATAAAGGTAGTTAAAGCCCATGGATATATATTTGTGGAATTTCCTATTTAATCTATGCAGATTACAGTTGCAAGCAAGTAACTGAACCACAGGAAACAACGTCATAAGTGTGAGGACCACTGCATGATTTCCCCATATAGACTACTCAGGTCTTTGGAGCTAGAGTCACTTGATGAACTGCGCTTTCTGGTAGCATATTTCTTGATAACCCTACATGAAATCTCAAGTTCTACTGGATCCTGTTGAGTCTTTTCATACCTGACACAGGCAATGGGAAAACCTATCCTTATCACAAGCATGGAAAAATGGCTCTTCAGCATTGCTGCCTATGAGCCGCAATCTTCTACAAGCTTCTGGAAGTAATCATCCACATTTAAGATATAGAGATGAATACTTTACATTGGTATGGATCTTGGTCTATTGATACAAATTTAAGGCTGATTTTGTTACACTGTATATAGATTTCTACTCTTATTTAAGGTATTATGTTTATACAGCTTATTTAAAAATGTAATGCATAATTAAAATTATGGATTAATAAATAGTCATCTATAATATTCAAGCTTTTAGTCATATTAGTTAGGTTTTCTAGATGTACAGAGATACATTCTAGATGGATAGGTATTCTTCAAACCTTTCAAAGACCCGCAGGATACAGCATTTAAAATGTTCTAAAAAAAACTTAGACTTTTCTCAACAATGGGATATGTCTGCTTCTGACAGCACCAATTACTTCAGGAAGATGATGAGTATTGAAGAAACTCATTATTTGTCTTCAATGTGACAAGGCTAGCCATTTGAGCAAGGTACTGCTCTTGCCTGGACTGCTTGACAGTATGCTGTATAAACTGGACATACAAGACCCATAGAAAAGTGACTGCTAAACTGGCCTAAAAAGGGGGGAGACTGTCCTTCAGGGTTCCTGCTTCATGAAAGAGTCTGCCAGACATTCTGCAGGACACAGAAGAAAGTTACTGACAAACTGCCAGTACAGGTGAAACAATCTTTCAAAATTCCTGCTCCATGGAAAAGTCTGCCATATACTATGTGCCTGTAGGCTGAAGATGGATGCCCCAACATTACAAAAATCTTTGAATGACTGTCCAGGCAGCAAGATGTCTCTGTTAATTCTAGAGTTTTGGAATTTGCTTACAGTGTACTTACTGTTAACTTAGGTAATTTTATGTCCTTCTGGATTCTTTGATGGCATTGAAGATAGATAGTTGTAGTTTTCTTAGTTATAATAAAAAATAAATTAGATATAAATATTGTAATTCTTAATTTTACTATGTTAAGGTTAAACCCTTCCTTTTTATTTAGACAGAAAAGGGGAGATTATGTGGGATTCCCCTCTGTATGCTGTAAATATGCTTTACTACCATTGGTTAATAAAGAAGCTTCTTTGGCCTATGGAAGGACAGAATTTAGGTAGGTGGGAAAAGTAAACTTAAAGCAGGGAGAAAGAAGGCAGAGTCAGGCAGACACCATGTAGCCATCCAAGAAGCAAGAGGTAACAAATCATGAGTCTCATGATAAAATATAAAATAATAGAAATAGGTTAATTTAAGATGTAAAAGTTAGTTAATAAGAAACCCAAGATATTGGTCTATCAGTGCTGTAATTAATATTGTGTGATTAACTGGGTCTGGGCAGCTGGGAAACTAACAAGCAGACTCTGTTTATATTTCTTTCCCCTTCTTTCCTTCCTTCCTTCCTTCCTTCCTTCCTTCCTTCCTTCCTTCCTTCTTTCTTCCTTCTTCCTTTCTTTCTGGACACTTAGCTATCCATTCTTGTCACCCCACTTCTCCAGGCACTGTTAACTTAAGCATCAAAATTCTAGTTCTGAAGTATGTCTTTGAGAAGAAGAAATTCAGGACTTGTAGATACCAACCATTAAGTAGAATGCAACATGGCTGTTCGGACAGCTGTTATGAGGTAGTTTTTTTTTTTTCCATTTTCCCAATTAACAGCTAAGATTCATGGATCAAAGAGATGCACACATCCTATAGGTAGTAAATGGAGGAGTTCTTAAACAAGTATGAAGTACCTATATTTTTCCTTCTTACATTCCTCTGTTTTGGATTTGGAAAGAAATGAAGAGATTCATAAGAGTGGAAGGCACGGGAGCGGGAAGAAGCAAATTCATGTTGAAATAAGTAACATTTGTGTATTTCCCAGCATAGTGCTTTACAGTAAGAGAAGGGAATAATGGTGACTATTTTTTCTCAAAAGTTCAAGAAATTATCTTACTTGTCACTTCATGCAGATTTCCTTAGACCCTCTGTGAGTAGCTGTTAGGATTCAGCAGAGCATTAAAAGTTGTTTTCCCAGGGGGGATTTTCAAGCTTCCTTTCATCATCTTCATTATCTTTTTCTCATAATTGACATTTTATTATTAAAAATATAATATCACTTGGGGATATAGCTCAATATTAAGGTGCTTTTCTAGTATCTGCAAGGTCCAATCCCAATCTATAGACACATACCCTCACACACAAAAATAAATATGCATATATTTTATCTATTTTATTCATTCATTTGTTCATTCATTCATTAACTCATTCATTCATTTCCATTCATTGCAGTGTTGGGGGTTAAATCCAGGGCACTGTATGTTAGGCAAGTATTACCATGGAGTTACATCCTGTTGCCATTTTCCATATCTAAATCTTAGCATTAGCATCACAGTATTTTAATATTAAAGCTTACAAAAATTAAACATATTCTTTTTGTTAAGAACAGACATGAGTACTATAAAGCCTCATTAATGTCCTATTAGGAAGTGTCATGGTGTAATGTGCTGGATTCTCAACCAGTAGTAGATATCCCAGAATGTGACTGCATGGCTGTCTGCTTGAAAGACAAAGTGGTCTATATTCAAATATCTTCAATCTCAAGTTAAATCTCCACTTTCAGTAGAGGCAAGAGCATTTTTTAAGATGTCTACTCAACACAAGACAAAACCTTTCCAGACTGTTTTGTTGAGATGTGGGGCTTGAAACAAACAGGAACTTTAGAGTGAAAGGAAGTATTTGAGGGAAAAAATATGAAGTGCGTACTCCTCTTTGCTAAAAGGACCATCCAAGGATGAGAATGCAGGCGAGTTAAACACAAAGGGTCTGACACATGCTCCATAAGCTCTGAATGGCTTAGAAGAGCAAAACATTTTCTTCCCCAAAGTGATTTTTCTGTTTTGAAGAGTTATGGGCTGTTCCCTTCATCTTTGTTGAGTGGTTTAAGAGTCACAGTGATCAATATGACGTTCTCAGACTTAGTAGATTGTCATGCTCCCCAGGTTTCTGGCACATGGGAATGGTCCTTTTAGTAAGCGCATTTACATGTAGCAGCCTGAAGTCTTAGGAATAAATTGAAATGTGCAATCTGCATTTAGAGAAAATACAAAAGTAAATATAAAGCCTTTTGTTTTCTGAATGTGTTGGAGAAACAATAATCAAAATACGCAAAGAGAGTATACTTTTAACAGCAATGTGCTCAGAATTCATTTCAAGGGAAATATCTCCACAATTAAGACATCTGAATCACTTCAAAAATGTGAGTTCTGGGTGACTGAAAGAGATTAGAAACAAAACTCAGAAAATAGAACCGAGCTGTTGCCAGTGATGAGGACCCAGCTGCCTCCAAAAAGGAGCAATAGAGGTAAGTTGGAAGAAAGCATTTCTTGTGGAAAGTAAAAGGCAGGATTGATCACCACCTCACACTTCTGTTTTCTGAACCATTATTCTTTTGTAGCATAAAAAAATGATGAGAAAAAAAATTGGAAAAAAAGAGCTTCCTAGAGAAATAGTCTTTTCTCTAAATGACAAGCTTTTAAATAATTCATCCTTATTTTTTACATTAGTAGAAAACATTAAGGTCAAAGTTTGACAATCAGTCTTAAAGTTTGACTGCCGCAGATATGTATTTCAAGGACACTAAGCATACGGTTGAGAGTTCTCTTTCTGAACTCAATCGTGGGGAATCCGGGGATCACACACTTGCATTCTCTGAGTTCTCTTACTTCTCTGTCTACAAAGCACTAACTAAGCCTGAGCTTCCTTGGCTTTTAAGATCAGCTGAGATGAAATGGGTGCATTCAGAGTGGTACAGCCATAGGTTCCTCTTGCTTTATGAACATGCTGGTTCCAATGGTCTTTCTCTTGGTTGCCCCAAACTCCGTGTGTATGGTACTTTTGTGAGTGGTCCATCATTTTTGGAATGCATGGGAGAGCATTAACATGTGCTAAGCCTCAGGCGGATGCAAGAATAACAAGAAAGGGTGCAGTTGTTAAGTCTCGCTGAACAATTAAGATAATACAGAAGGAGAATGGGAGAAATTACTATCTGATGATTTTCATATTAGGTCTTGATAAATCAGGGGGAACCTAAGGTTGTAACCATTGGTCACCCTAAAATTCTACCAATCTTATCGTTACATAATGGCTATCCCTCTTGCAGGAACCACTGTCTTTCTTTGTACCAATTGCAAAGGATGTAAGGTGAAGAGAGAGAGGAAGGACTTGTATATACATGTTGTATTTCCTGACACTGTACCTGCTTCTCTGTTTCCCTTCTGAAATTTTAATGAGCCATTCTGTGCTCTAATAATCACCTCTAGTAATCACCAGAAAAACTTCACATTTCCTACCTGTGTGGGGTTTACAAACTCACAGTACAGACAGATAAATACACATCCACACCCTTGGGCATGTAATAAAATACCTAGGTAAAATATTCTAAACAAAGGAAAGAAGGTTGCAGAGAGTTCACACAAGGCCTGCTGACCTAGACTGACTTGGGTTTTTAAAAGGTGAAGAGAAAAAAAATCAAAAGATAATCAAACAGTTCTAGAGCATATACAAAGGTCTTACAGAAGAAGGTACAAGATCCCCAAAGAAGCCCAGTGGATTTAGTGGAGGCAGAAGCCAGAAATGCATAGCTTTATGGTCTCTCTTCTTATTTAAACTGAACCACGCGGTGTCCCTGCAGGTATTCTGGTGGCTTGAAGAGAGTAGAACACCTTATACATTATACCATGGCAAAGAGAAGAAGGCCATTTAATAGGGTATGCTCTGAACCTTAAGTAGCTAAGACATGCTTTAGGTCAGGTAGATAACGGAAGAGAAGAGGATAGAAGAAGTAGTAGGTGGTTTTTAGATATATTTCAGAGGTCAGATGGAGATTTGGCTATTACTTGACCTGTGAGGTACAAAGGAGAAAGTGGTTTGATAAAGAACTGATTTTTCTGTAACCTTTAGGGTGAGTGTGGCTGCAGGTAGTAAGACAGATGAGGGAGAAGGAGGGAGAAAGAGAGAGGGAGGGAGAGAGAGAGAAAGAGAGATATATATTGTTGCATTATTTTATGTTTCCTACACTTGACATTCTTTTGAGATGTTAGGGTGGATTTATTTACTAGACAGTTGGGAATGGGGTATGGACTCAGAAAAAAGATGGGTTTGATGATCACTGATTTATGGATAGGACCTGAATGGTTTGTGTCACTGAGTGCAGTTACAACTAACTGCAAGCATAGATAGGGGTTGTGACTAGACTGGGACTTATGATTTAATGACCATTCTTAGAAGGTGGTTTGGGGTCCTGAAAAAGTAGGAAGAAATACAGGAGGTTGTGGAAAATCGGATCCTAGAGAAAGAAGCATTTGGAGCTGAGGCAAAGGTTAGTGATGCAAGGGTCAGGCTAAAAGCTGTTTGTGAAATGCTGGAGAAACCATCAGGGAAGGCTTGAGGGGAGAGAAAGGCGAGATAAAGAGAGCAGGAGCTGTCAAGACTTTCAGAAGTTCTCTTACAGAGGAAAAGGCAGAGAGGACACTAGGCTATGAGTTTGGTTTATTCTCTCAGTGAAACTTGAGCTCAGTTTCTCTACAAGGCAATAATGAGATGTGGGGCCAAGTGGGAGATGTTTAGATTGAAGGAATGGAGATGGCCTCATACATTTCCTTAAGGGAATGGGCTAGCTGCTCTAGGAAAACAGGCTTCTGTTACTTGTCATAGGAAATAGACTTAACCAGGGTGACAGCAGAAGAGGCATGTCCCTCAGGACTGATTTTTTTCTTTTAGTGGTTGTATTGGAAGCTAAGTGAAGCTGGAGACTATTTAAGCACTGAAGAAAAGAACTAGAGTTAAGAAAGACAAGTGGAGATGGAAAAGAAAAGAGAAGGGTGTGATGTTTATGGGTTGCATCCTGGGCAGGATGAAAGGGTAGGATTTGTACTCAGGGACAGGACTGGACTTAGATAGGAGGGAAGGTATTCCTGTGGTGGAAAGAAAGAGACAGCAGAGTCAGGCTAAACAAGCTTTAGCTTGGTAGTGGCAAGCTAAGAAAGTTATCCACATGGGTATTTTAATCTTTGAACTAAAAAACCAGTAGCATTGTGCTCATCACTAGGACCTCACCTTATTCTGTATATGTGCACCAAGCCAAAGATACTGAATTTAATCTGTCAGAATGATACAGTAGAGCAGTGGTTCTTAACCTGTGGGTTGTGACCCCTTTGATTGGTGGAAAGACCCTTTATAGGGGTCACCTAAAACCATTGGAAAACCCAAATATTTACATAACAAAATTACAGTTATGAACTAACAATGAAAATAATTTTGTGGCTGGGGCGGGGGTCCCCGAGACATGAGGCACTGTATTAAAGTGTTGTAGCATTTGGAAGGTTGAGGGTCGTTAGCGTAGGGTAAGATGGCCAAGCTTACTTCTATGTTGTGAAAATCCATCAGTCACTAAGCTTAAAAACCCACCAACCTCTGAGCTTAAAATCCCACCAATCCCTGGGCTTTCTCCAAGCTCAGGACTTGAAATTCCACAAATCCCCACCCTGGAAATCCCCACCCTGGAAAACTACACCCTGAAGAAACCCAATATAAAGTCTGCCTCCTGCTCCGTTCTTGTCTAAGCTGAGACAGCCACCTTTTTGCATCTTTCCCACTAAATCTCCTATGTGAGGTTTGTTTTGTGTAGTATGATTTTGCGCTATTCCTTCACTCCCTATTACCAGGATACCTTTTCCCTCAACGCTGCAATAGTTGTGTTGGAGAAACCTTTCCTCTCAGAGTTGCAATGCTTCCATTTGGGAGACCCTTCCCCTCAGAGCTGTTACACTTAACAGTTAGTAGGTCTGTGTCTTCTCTCATGGCTCTGTTATTTTCTTTTAAATTTGATGCACACAATAATTAGTGGCTGGGAGCAATTTAAGTGGCCACACTCCTCAGGTTACATTTTAATATCTTTAGTGTTACAACCCAGAGAAATAATTTCCATAGAAAGTGTTGCATTGAAAAGAAGGAAAAAATAGGTTCTATAGCAAGAGAATCGTGTTCTGTGATAAATGCAGTATAGACTGATGATGCCCAGGAGGGTTTTTCATCTGTTTTCCTGGCTATAAAACCTGACAATGAGAACTCTACAGCTCATGAATAAAAAGGAAAGTCAGCATATCTGCATATTCATTCCAACCTGGAGAGCATGAGCAGATGTGAGCAGAGAAAACACACACAGGTGTGGAAAGTGACTAGACTTCTAATCCCACGAGAAAACTACTTAGTATTACTTAGCCTTGTTTCCTCATCATAAACTGTAAACAAAATCTAAGCTCTTAGAGTTGAGCACATACACTATATAAGATATGTTATACAGGCATAGCACCTACTAGAAATATATTTATTATCACATCAATAATCATAGTGAATTAAGGATATTCTTTTTATAAATTGGTTTTCTCAACTTCTTATCCTACAATGGGGACTTCATAATATCTACTTCATAACCTTGGAAGACTTGAACATGAATGGTTAATTGTGGGTAAATTGTTTCCTTGCCGTCAGAATGAAAGGTGTTGTTCTTTCTTCTGCCCACATCTCTCTAAAGGGGTAGTGGGTAGCTGAAGCACAGTTATGGGTTGAACTGCAGAGTATGCTGGACTCAGTCTTTGGGACTTTGAGTGGGTGATATCTTCAGGGAATGAGAAGAAAGAGTAGGTATGATTGATGCTGCCTCACAGAAGGCAAGTGCAGCCTGAGGACCTTCTCTGTGGTGGCACTTGCTTAAAGAATGGCTTACTTGATTGATTTTGTGGTGTTGTAGAAGAATACATAGACAAGTTAGGTTATAGGAAACAAAGAATTTGAACCAGGCAGTGGTTGCACATGCCTTTAATACCAGCGTTAGGGAGGCAGAGGCAGGTGGATCTCTGTGAGTTCGAGGCCAACCTGGTCTGCAGAGCTAGTTCCAGAACAGCCACAGCCAAGGCTACACAAAGAAATCCTATCTTGAATGGAGAGAGAGAGAGAGAGACAGAGAGAGAGAGAGAGAGAGAGAGAGAGAGAGAGAGAGAGAGAGAATTCTTTTCTATAATCCTAGAGACTGTAAAGTCCTAAGTCAAGAGGCTGTCTGATAAGGACCTTCATAATGCACCATCTGTGCTTGAAGACACAAGGAGCATGTGTAAGAAGAGAGGGAAAACGTGGAGCTTGCATGAGGAGAAACTCCCCCAATCTCTGATCCACTACTGCAGTGGTGGGCTTAATCTATTTGCAAGGACAAAAGTTCGTGATGTACTCACATCCTGAAGGTCCTACCCCTCCATACAACCCCTACCCATCCTTGACTGAGGTTCAAGGATCCATTGTGCAAACACTGGAAGACATACTCAAATCACAGTGAGAATAGAGGCAGTTCTTTTAGAACCTTTCATCTTTAGACTCAAACTGCTCCTCAGTCTCATTGTTCAACCTCGCCCTGGCTTCCTTCGAAAATGCTCAGTCTTCTCCTCATTTCTTCCAGCCCTTATTCCAAGACTGCAGCTTCTCTCTTGGTTGTATAACAGTTTCCTCAGAGATTGAAACATTTCAATCTACAGGGAAACTCCTTAAGCAAGACAGTAAACAACTCAGGATAGCTTCTGGAAGTCCCTGAAACCAACCAGGTTCACGAAGCTCCTCCTTGTCACAGTAAACAATGAAAGCTGAGAGTCCCTCTCAGATTGGAGAAAGCTAAGCCCCCAAAATGGTAGCACTGCCAAGAAGATTCAGCCACAAGAAATTACAAAGATTCTGAGACCAGATCCGCTTCCCAGAAGGAGCAGAGACCAGCAGAGCTACCTGCATGAGGTTTACACCAGCTGAGCAACCTGCATGAGGTTTAGACCAGCTAAGGCACCTGAGAAAGAACACTACCCAATCTGTTGAGCAGGCTGCAGGCTGCCCTAAGACCCCAGCTTTGTGAGCTGCCACCCATGGTGGGGGGAGCCTAGGTGATGCACTGCACCTATCCTTGAATCATTTCTGCTTCTGTAAGCAACCCTTCACCCATAGTCCTATAAATAACCTCAATAAAATTCCTTGGTTCACCTTGTTAAACTTTGATGGTGGTCTGTATTTGGTTTATTGCAGTTTTCCTATATGGAGTGGGTAGATGTGTGTGTTGTTTCTCCCCGGAAAAATTTTTGTCACACAATACTCTCCTACCCACAGTGGAAATGGCCATTTCTTTGATGACTTCCCCAATGCTCCAGGCAGTTTGTCTCTTCTGTAGGCTCCCAATACTTTCAGGCTTTTGGATATATTTCCATTGTAATACTTTCTGGGTTGGATTTAATTAGATTGTTAATTACTTTGCCTCCCTCATTAGATTTTAAGCATCTAAGCAGCCAAGGACCCAATATACATTTGGCACCACATCAGTAATACTGTGGTGCTAGAGTGTCATGTTGTTTAATAAATGTTGAAGTAAAGAATGGCTGCTGGGGCTATCCTAAAGGACGAAGCTGAATGCATAATTACCTTGTGCATGTATCTCTCAGAAAGAAGAAGCACAGGAAGCTGGTTGCACATCATGGATTGCCTACAAATACATCAATCCCCTGGTCTATACACTTGAACCTGGGTGACATCATCTATTACCTTGTTCCTTCACTCATCAATGTGTGCCCCTATGTATTTGTTTGGATCATCAGACAGCAAGAACTCTGACAAAAATAGCTATCTTCAATAATATGTCTGATTCCAAGAATAGTGACATATCTAAACATGTCTTCTGGTTAGATTATAAACAGAATCATGTTTGTGTTTATAGCACTCATAACTAGAAAGGTGGCTCTCACAGGAGCCTTGAGGGGTGGTAGAAAATATGTCATATGAAAGTAGAGAGAAGGAATACTGGAGGTTAAAGGTTGAAGTAAAAATAAGGGCTGGAAATGGGAAAAAGAGATGGAAGATGGTTAGTTAACCAAAACCAATGATGTATTAAAAAGTCTTATGGAGGCACACTACTTTGGAAGCTAAAAATAAATGTTTTTTAAAAATCCAACTTTAAAAAAAAGTAGTTTAGACAGAGCTACCCTTCATGAGTGGACATTATCTCTATTAGAAGTCATGAAAATCTCAGTGCCAAGCATGAGATACCTCACTAGGTCTAAGAGGCCCCAAAGGCCCCCCAAGCAGCACAGACTGAGACTGTGTCTGAGAGCTGTTTTCTCCCATTTTATAATCCTCTCTAGTTCTGGGATTAAAGGTGTGCACGACCCAGTTTCTATGGTAACTAGTGTGTGTTACCACTGCCTAACTGTAAGGCTGTCCAGTGTGGCTGTTTTACTCTCCCCATCCTCAGGAATGCTTCATTTATTAAAATACAATTAAAATGCCACTACAGCCTATTGTCCAGTATCCAGGCAGAAAGTATAGGTGAGGCAACCAGACTAGGATAATTCTGGGACGAATAACACAAGAGAGTCAGTCAGTCACCAGTCAGATACTGAGGAAGCAAGATGAGAATGTGTTACTGAGAAAAGGTACCAAACCATATGGCTAAACATAGACAAGAATTATGAGTGAATTTAAGGTGTAAGAGCTAGTTAATAATAAGCCCGAGCTAATAGGTCAAACAGTTTATAATTAATATAAGCCTCTGTGTGTTTCTTTGAAACTGAATGGCTGCGGGATAAGGTGGGACAGAAACTTCTGTCTACAGGTTCTACCCTGAGCTAAGAAAATATTGTCAACTGATGGCTTCTCTGTGTGTGGGGGATTCGTT
This sequence comes from Chionomys nivalis, assembly GCF_950005125.1. Lineage (NCBI taxonomy): Eukaryota > Metazoa > Chordata > Mammalia > Rodentia > Cricetidae > Chionomys > Chionomys nivalis. The sequence continues at coordinate 35,683,783 of NC_080093.1, forward strand.
TTTCCTTCATTATGTGACTGTTGATGGGTTTCCAATGTTCCAGTGGATGGCCTTACATTCATGTGCATAAAGGCAGAATTAACTAGGCCCAGTTTAATTATAAAAAGAAAAAAAGAGGAGGAAGAACAGATGAAGGTGGCAAAGTGAATCTGTACCAAGGGATGAGGGAGTTTGGGTTGGATATGAGCATGTCTGAAATTGCTAGGGAATAAAAAAATTTTAAAAGTTGCCTTGCGATGCTGATCATTCAGACAATGATCATGTGTTTGAATATTCTACAGTTCTGTAAAGATTCAAGGCCTAGCTGGCAAAAGGGGAATGTGTGACCCAGTTACAAAAAAGTACAAAAGGCCTGTGAGTATCTGTGAACTTACACCCTTTCCTTCTAGTGATTTTTTGATAAAGGAATAGGATTCACGTAGGCAACAAAATGCAGCAGACATAGCTTTCCTGGGGGTGGAGGAGGAGGGGATGGCTGCTTCACGGCAATAACTTCTTAATTTACAGGTTCATCCTTCAAGAATTTTAAACTCAATTGCATGACATAAATGGACGGGAAGTTTAATAAAAAGATAAATGAAATAGTAAACAAGTGGTGAAGTATACCAGTCACGTGAAAAAAAACAACTACTACTTTATCGTAAATACATTTTTAGAGATTTTAAAAAGGTAAACCAAACCTTCACTCAGTTCATCCTTACCCTCCATGTGGAGACCAGGGCAATCACAGACTTTTCTCTGATACAGAAGAACCATTTCCATCATCTTTAGAAACAGTGGCTAAGGATGAGGTTCTGTCATCTAATGCTCTTGAAAGAATATTCCAATATTAACCCCCCAAACCAGGTTGGGGTATTCAAGATGAATCAGTGGAAAAGGCAAACCTCAGTTGGCAAGTCATTGGTTTATTTAGTGACGACATACAACTTAGTAGGGGACAGTCTTGAGAGCAGAGAGTGTGACCTGAGGGATACCAGCCTGCTGGGGTCTTGATGAGCCTTGGGGTAAACTGGTAGCTATGATTTTATTCATGGGATAGTCTGGTGACTTTTATTTTAAACTAGGCTCTTCTACACCCTGTGTTGTCTTGACCACAGATTTCATATTAAAGCTCACAGGAATTGACTCTCATCTTAAGTAAACTGTCCCCGATCTTGGATTTGGACCAGAATCCTGTGTTGAAGCTCAGCTGACTTCAAACTTTGCATACAAGAGGGAATTCAATGACATTTCTCTGTTATTACTCATTTCTGCTAAGACCTTCCAGGTCTCAGCTCTCTGGATCACACAAAGGACACTCGGCTAATCATTACTTCTCAACCTCTACTTTTCAGAAAAATCTGTAGAAGCAAGGTCAGTCTGTGCCATAAGCTTTGTATTTCTGATCTACACTCCCACCACGGGAAATGTGTTTGGAAACAGTTTCACAGTGTTTTGGGACTTGGTTTGTTCTACATGTTAGCACAACTTCAGCAAATGGGGAGGAGTGTGGATTCAGCACCTTTTCACAACTGTGCATTGCAAAATGAGCTAAGTTTTGAAAGTAGATGGTTAAAATAGTGCGTGTTCATATATGTGTATAGCTGAAGTGAAATTAAATGATTTGTGGTGATAATGTCCTCGGCCCAAGAGCCATAGACTAGCCAACAAAAACCTCAGTATCAGGCATGAGAAACTCCCTCTCAAATTGTTGTTCAGGGGGGTTAGAGATGCCCCCAAATAATATAGGCATACATGTGGCATACATACATACATACATACATACATGCAGGAAAACATTAACACACATAAAATATTTTTTTGATTTTTTTCAAGATAGGTTCTCACTATGTAGCTCTGGCTGCCCTGGAACACATTATGTAGAGCAGGCTAGTCTTGATTTCACAAAAATCCACCTGCCTCTGCCTCCTCATGCTAAGTGTTGAAATTAAAGGTGTGCACCCCTATGCCTGGGTCAAAAAATAATTTTTGAAGTGCTTAGAGAGGCAGGTTTCATAGAAACAGGTGGCGAGTGTGAAGGTATATTTAGGGTCTGGTCTGTATGTTAGCTCCACTTCACAGCTGCCATAAACAAACACCTTTGGACAAGTTTGTAATCTATAAATGAGATATATTTATGACTCTAAATTCAACATTTTAAGAGTGTAAATAATATGAGGTTTCACTGAAAATACCAAATAGGCTGATGTTTGCAAATAATGAACTTTAGTTTTGCTCATAAATCTTTGCCCGGTTATTTTAAAGAATGACGTCCCCGGCAGCAGAGGGAACGCAAATCTTTTCATGAACAGCAGAGAACTTGATTTCCCAGTTGCTAATCTTTTAAGAAATTAAACACATCAGCAAGCAGTATAGATGCTATTGACCCTTTGTGAGGGAACCTCACAAGAAAAGTAACTTTGAAACATGGCCATCTGATACTAAGGGTCTTGTTGGACAGATCAATGGATGTCTACTGGGTAGACACTGAAATTCTCTTTCTAAGCTCCTGGAATAGGAACTTGTAGCCTTGAAATCCATGATGCACTGAGATTGCCAAGCATGTTCTGCAGAAACCAATGCACGCTGCTTAGATTCTCTGGCCACAAAGCTAGCATTTGGAGTGTATACACCCACAGGGTGGGCACAGCATCTAAAGAAGTGCTTCACCATGTAGCCCAGGCTGGCCTAGAACTTGTAATTCTCCTTACTCAGCTGCCTGAGTTCTGGGATGTCTGGCATATGTCACCACGGCTAGCTCTACTTTGTACTTTGTAGTGATGACTTTTGAGCCCAGTGCATGCCTACTGATGCCATGCAGCGTCCTGTGCCTACTGACGCCGTGCAGCGTCCTGTGCCTACTCATGCCATGCAGCGTCCTGTGCCTACTCATGCCATGCAGCGTCTTCTTTTGTGGTCTGGCTTCTCATGCTTCTGGCTTCTGTGTCCCCTTTCAATCCTATTGTTTCTTTCCTTCCATCTCTGCTGAAGCCTTCTTGGCCTTTGTAGATTTTGCATCCTTAGCTCTCTACTCATCATGAAGTGTTTTAATTATTATCAATATTACCTACTTCTTTCTCTTCCAACTTGAATTAGCTGCTATAATTCCACTTTTAGATTTTCATCTACAATTCACATTGTATAAAGTAACAACAAGGGATACTTGTCTAAACTAGTTGGAATATAAGAGATTCTCAGCGCCACTCCTCTTGTGAAAAGTGGGGCGTAGCAAACTGTGTCCCTCAGGTTCGAGTAACCATGGAAAGAGAAGAGGGTGCTGGAAGGGCCGGGGGACGCAAGAAAACTAGATTTGTTTCTTTACAGTCTTGTTCAAGGTTGCTACTCAGAATGCCGACCAATAGTATTGTCCTTATAGACTACAGAAACTTCCAAACAGCGAAAGCACACACTTACTGCTGGGATGCATTACCTGATGGTCCCTAAAGATCCTCACATGTGTCGGTAATTCTTCATACCCTTGGCTCACGTGTGTTAACTCTGCAGAAGGATTCATGACATACCCCTCTGATGTCACCAGGAGTGCAAGCACCGGCCAGTTTCTCCCCTTCCCACCATGCAGGCTTCACAGAGCAGCAGTACGATTTGCCTTAAGTCTTTGAGGAACAGTTTCCTGAGTTAAAGCCACAAATCCTTAATTGGCCTATCGTGATCCAATGTACCCACAGGGCTGACTTTGCAAGCAGAAAACTGAAAAGAGACACCTCCTAAGAAAAATGCAATTAACAGTTATATTGGGAGCTAGACTAGGACATCTACAGACGAGACAGCCCAGTCTTTTAAATTTGATGCTGAATTATGAAATGATTGCTAAGGCCTTCCCGAGGCCTCCCTTGGCCCAGGGGAAGGATCTTCTCTCCAGCACTTTCATCTATGGATGAAATCAATTAATTCTGCTAATGACATAAGATGTTGCTCTCTAAAATGGGAAGCTGGCAAGGAGCTAGAGATGGCTCCAGGGTTTCACCTGATGAGTCAGCTCTCCATAATTACAGGAAATGCATTCTAGGTGAAGTTAAAGAGTAGAGTTGGGATGCTTGTTCACCATGTCTGAGGCAAACAACTCTGTCAGATGAGTGGCTTCAACCATGAGGTCGTAAACTTAAGGTGCTTTCCTGTGGGTCATGTTCTCCACAGCATTTCCAGCATTTATACACTGGTCTGTATTCAAAAGTCAAAACTGCTATTGAATTTTTAAGGATAGATACAACTTTTAAAAGTAGATACAGTTATAGCCTCCAGTTAGGCATGGGAAAAACTCAGGCAAACAAAGGTGTAAGAAAATACTGAACAGATTCCCTAAGTGATGACGTGACACGGTGTGACCACCGCTTATACTCGTCATCAGGTGATGTTAACTCTAGGCTTCTTTGAAAACTTATTAGGTTTTTATTGGATTAAAGAGACTGAGTGATTGGTGCCTAATAGGTTGAGCCCAGAGGAGGCCAGGTTAGCCTGGGGCCCTTGCTCTTAGTCGTCCACTGATGCAAGTACTTTTTGAGCTTCTACTAGGTGCTAGTGCTTTGCCTTCCATATGTGGGACCTGGAGTATGGTGGGAAAACATTAAAAAATGAAGTAATCAAAGGGTTACTTGCCAGAGATGGCCTTGGGTGTTAAAGCTGAAGAACAAGGCAGCATCAATGAGGAGTTTGTAGACTGGATGGGAGTGGGAGAAAGAAGAAAGCTTTATCTGGAGGGAGTGCCGGAGCTAAGGGCTCCAGGAGAGGAAGGGTTGGGGCATATTTAATAATTGAAATATTATGAAGGCCGGCACTAGACCTTCGGAGCTGAAATAATTGTTTACCGTTTCTCTTTAAAATGACAGTTGTGTTATATTTCTAGAGTTTGTCCATGAAATATGCAAAGCTGGCATTTGAAAGTCATGGCGTGGTATGGGAATTTTATGGGCATCAGTATGGTGTCTGCCCTGGGCCAAGATAGGGAGCTGGAAGATTTATTTGGCATATTAAGTGATGTTGAAAGGAAAAGGATATTAAAGGCCCCAAACTGTCAGCTTTTAATGTATATGGTGAAGGACCCAGGGGGGTTGGGTTGTACCAAATTTGTACCAGTTTTCTTCAGGTGTATTTCACGTACCTCTGAGTACTCACAGCACCTCCTGGGTAACAGAGGTGAGTGATGCTTGGCTCCTCAGTTCAACAAGTAATCCCCCACCCCCAAATCTGCTACTTGATTTTTTTTAAATGTATGTTTCAAAATGAATCAGCCAGAAAACCTTCAAGTCTTTCTATTTTGCTTTCAACCTGTAGGCTTTGTCCTTGAAAATATTATTACACATACACCTTCATTTTGATTAGTATCTGGCACAGCTGATTGTGCTATTCAGTTTAGCAGAGACTACCAGAGCAACTGGCCACCTATCAGCTGAGGCATTTTCCAGAAAAAGGGCTTAAAAGGTAGAAGCCATCTTTTTCTCCAGAAGTATACACATAACCACCCGAGTTAGAACTGACTTTGGGACCTTTAAGTACTCTGATGCATGAATGTATACAAATGCTTTCACAGAGATGACTTAACAGTGAAGGCTCAGTAAGGCATCTCAAGCTAAGAAGAGACTGGCATATACGTATTGGTCAAAATGCAGGAAGGCCAAGAGTTCAAGGGAAAAGAAAAGACAAAGACGCAAGAGAGCAGCTTCTAAGCTGCCCTCAGTGGTTCCACAGCCTGCACCACAAATCAGCTCTGGCTCACACAGAACCATGGCATGATGGGCTTTTCTAACAGGGGTTCTGCTGTTCCTTCCATGTTTCTCAGCAATGAAAATCAGTCCCTTTTGGATGTGTGTCTATCTTCCCAGGTTAATGTCTATGCTCGCCTGGCCCATCAAATTCAGAAACAACTGCATTTAGGACGTGACAGGATTGAATCCTGGCTTCAGTGTTGATTAGCTCTATGCTTACGATCAAATCACCAACTTGGGTGATCATCTATAAAACAAGTAATTTTGACCAATGGTTTTCAGTTTGTGTGGGAGTTAATGAAGAACACAGAGGGAAAACTCATTAAGGGGTAATAAGGTCTGGGCTTTAATAGTTTTTTTTCAACTCCCACACTATTTTGAGATCCACTGCTTTGGGGAATTAAAGACAAGTAGAAGCAACAGGCACCTGGCCATCCATCCCTGTTGCTGGAGATCTTGTGATGAAACAGAAACGAGCATCTCATACGGCAACTCCTACATGAGTACCACCATTAACTGGATGTTCAATCAGTCAACTTACGTGATACATGGTGTCCTCACTTACTGAATGGAGAAAAGAAGGCATGGATTTAATGGATTAACAGAGGCTGCTGATAGTTACTGACTGAAGTCAATTATTTTTCCTTTCACATGTAGATTTATATTTTTTACTAGAATCTTCTAGACACAAAACTATTTGAATTTGACTCCAAAAAACTCTCACATGGTGTTCCTAACAGATTGCATAGATCTTGCATATAAATATTGAATATATGATTACTGTCATCATGAAGGTATACTTTTGACTTAAAAAAACCTAATACTTTTATATACAATTCTATTGAGTTGCATACAATTAAAACATGTTTTTGCTTCTATGCCCTCCCTTGTAAGCTCTCCATTCTATTTCTTATGCCCACTTAATAACTCGAGTTGACTTTTCCTAAAAGGTCAAGGAAATACTTAGTTCTGAGACTTAAAGCAGTAGTTACTTACTGTGAAGGCCCTCTTAATTCATGACAAATAGCCTGACTAAACACAAACACAGGCCACGTTGCTATACCAGGTCTCCCAGATTAGCCCTATACTTTATTAATTTCTCCCACCTACAAAAAATAATCTAGGTAGAAGATTTATATAGTTATCAACATCTTCAAAATGGATGATACCAAGCATAGTTTTATAATGTGTTAGTTATTAAGAAAATGATTTTAAAACGATCCCTCCTAATGAAATGTAATACAAGTAACAGAATCTCATTCAGTCTGGCCTCTGCTCTAGTTGGATTTTCAAGGGAGGAAGTCATCTGAGAGCTGGAGGTGGATGAATGGAAGCCAGAAGAAAGCAAATGAACAGCATCCTTAATGGCCACCCTGCTGGAAGAACCCTGTTGCTAGCAAGCCAGTGGGAAGCAACTAGCTTAGGAATCAGCCTTGGAGCAAGGCGTGAGTTTTTACGGGAGCCCTTGTTTTTTTTAATATGACATCTGCAAGGTCTCAACTGTTGTGGACCACACAGCCTCCCTGCTTTCCACACCTCCCACTTCCTTTTGTTGTGTCATTCCTTTCATTTCTGTCTCTTCCTTTTCCTCTGATCCTTTTTTCTTTCATAATGAAAGAGTGGATGAAGAATTAGTGTATAGCCTTACAGTAAAGACCTCCTCTGGACAGATGCCCCTTCTTGCCTTATGAGCAAAGGGTGGACCAAACATCATTGACACCATCTCAGATGCCTCCATACTGACAGCTTACACCAGCAAAGGGCATTTGATTTAGTGACACTCAGTATAAAAACATATATCAGAACTTTACGATTTTCTCCTGTCTTCCAATGTTCCTTGATTAGATGGTGACAAGAACAACATCTAATTTATACTAATTTAATAGTATAAATCAAAACGTTTTAAGTGATTATAGTTTACAAGGAAATGTTTTATCCCACTTTTGTGGCAGATTTCATCTTCTCCAATCATATTGAGTACATTATTTTGCTCACCAAGAAAACCCCACATCATAGCCTCAGTAAAACTAGGCAAATGATCAGATCGATATAAGTTTGTTCGTGATTTGCATTAACTCTTAGGAATCAGCAGAAGTAAGTGTTTTAATTCGTTGGGCCACATTCAATTGCCCCTTGCATTAAAAGGCAACACGTCTAATTTAAAAGTTTTCAGGTGGGGAGATCCCAGGCATAGGAAGATTTCCTGAGCATTGCAGATGATCTAATGTGAAGTTAGGGTGGTGAAGGTCTGTGAAGAATGAAAGGACAGTAAGATTCTCCCCTAAGCTCCTCGGGGCAGAACAGAGAGAGCTCTTGCATGGGGCCTGCCAATCATGCCACTGTCCTCATCATTCTAATGACTTGATTCAGAATGTTAACCACAGGCTGAAATGATCTTCATATGCTCTGTAATGCTTGTCCACACGGCCTCTAAGAAGTTAACTCTCACAGAGCCCAGAACAGGATTGGGTTCGACAAAGTTGCTCTACCACAAATAAATTTAATAAATGAATTCAAACCTCGTAAGCATCAATTTTTGCACCTGCTTAACGAGCAAAATCATACAACAACATACCTTGCTAGAATGCTGAGCTGACGGAAGAAAAAACTACATTCACATAAAACAATGTAGGCAAGATGAAATCCCAAGAAATGTTACTTCAGCTTCTACAAGACTTTATGCTATTTTCAATGTTTACTAGCTCGAAGTTTCTAACTTTACCTCCTTCTTCTGATTTTAGCTGACTGCTGTTAAGTTGTAAATTGCTTGCCTTGTTGGAGCAACATTAAGTAGACAAGTTCTTGTCGCTTAGCAACCATTAGAAACTTTAAAATGTTGAGCAAGTTAATTTGTAACCAATTTTGAAATGGAGGGAAGATCTGAGTGGTGGGGAGAGTAGATGAGATTGCTGGGGGAGGGAAGGGAAGGGGAAACGAAATGCACTGAGGTGAGGAAGACACTGGTGTCAAGAGTCCATGGGAATGACAAACTGAGCCTGTGCTAGGGAGATCACTATTAGCCTTGGTCAGAAAGGGACACTCATCCTGGATGTAGTCAACATTAGTTTAGTTGTTTGTTGGGACAGACAGATGCCTCCTTTGGTATCATTTGATCCTTGTGGCAATCCCCTCCCCCTTTTTATTCTAGGAACTGAGTACGGAGATTTGAACATGCCAGCAAGTATTCCATCACTGAATTACATGTCCCCAGTCACCCCTTTTCTTTTCCTTCCTTTCTTTCTTTTTTTTTTTTTTTTATTTTGACAAAGAGTCTTACTCTGTTACCCAGACTGACCTTGAACTTGGGATCTTACTGCCCCAGTCTCCAAGTAACTGGAATTATAGGTGTGGTCAGAACAGCTCAATGTCATTTTATCCCTACTTGAAAAAGAAAACTGGGCTCTAAGATGATAACTCAGTCAGTGAAGTTGCCACATAAGCAGAAAGAACTGAGTTCAATGATCAGCAGCCACATTTACACCCCGAGTCACGTGTTACACACTTGTGACCCCAGTGATGGGGAGGCAGAGGCAGGGGTATCACTGGGACTCAGCAAAATGGCAAGCTCCAGGCTAGTGGAAGACTATCTCAAGAATCAAGGTGGGGAGCAACAGTAACTGGGGAAGGGCATGCAAGGTGGGTCTCTGGCCTCTACACATGTGCATAAAACACATAAAACACACAGAGAGAGAGAGAGAGAGAGACAGAGACAGAGACAGAGACAGAGACAGAGTGAGAGAGACAGAGGCAGACAGGGATGGAGAGTGGGGGGAGAGACGGAATGATAATGAAAAGTTTTTAAGGAGGCAAACAGTTGAAGAACTGAGTCAGAAAGTAAGATCCAACACATACAACTTGGGGAATTGACTTATGTCTCTGTTTATCAGCTCCTCCTCTGGAAACTATAATAAGAGTGAGCATTCATATTTAGAAATTACTCAGGATGTGTGCTGAATGTGTATGATTGTAGAGAAGGATATATACAGCCTACAGTTGGGGATACAGAGTCTTTCAAAGCTTTAAAAATGCTATGTTGGTCCATTTTCACACACTGAATGTACACATGTACCACCAACCAGGCCCCTACATCAGGCCTCAGATTAGTTACTTTTCTCAGTCTTGTGACAGAAACCAGGGCAGAGGGACTGATCGCGGCTTGCCGTTAGAGAGGGTGTAATCCATTTTGGTTGAGAAGCCCTGGCGGAGTTCACAGCAGTGAGAACGTGGAGCTGGGACACTTCAGATATTGTTCCATGGACCAGGAAGTGGAGAACTCTGTGTGAAACTGGCCAGTGTATGACCCTCAAGGCCCATTGCCATCAGTGATCTGCTTCCTACAGATGCTCCCTATTTCTAAAAATGCAACAAATCTCTCAAAATAGCACTTCCAACTGGGGCCCAAATGCTTAAACACATGAGCCTTCAGGGGACACTTCATTTTCAAACACAGTAACACTTCTCTTGCTCCATCCTTCATTCCAAAGTAACTAACATTGTGACTGCTAAAACAAAACAATCTTGCTGATTTTTGCTCCTGTAGAAAACAGTCGGGCAACACAGAGCCCTTTCTCCCTGCACGCAGCAGTATGTTCTGTGAGAATGAGTTAAGTGGTGAACATTTATTCTCTCGTAAGGATGGAATTCTGTTTGTAAAACTGTGACAATATGTAGATCCATTCTGAAGTTGATAGTCATCTCGATAGTCCCTGAATTTAAAATAGTAGGGGCTTGAGAGATGGCTCAGAGGTTAAGAGCACTGGTTGCTCTTCCAGAGGACCAGAGTTCAATTCCCAGCAACCACATGGTGATTTACCACCATCTGTCGTGGGATCTGATGTCCTCTTCCAGCATAAAGTTATACATGCAGATAGAGCACTTGAATTCATTAAAAATAAACAAATATTTGAAAAAAAAGCAATAGTAGAAACCCTCTGTTAATGCCAAGCAGTGAATATGTGCATGTGTTTTACTAGGTGTTGTTTTTCAAGTGGTTTTAGAACATAATGACTGAATATGATTAGCTTTAGAATATACTATAAGACAATACTTTCACCATGTATGAGAATACTTTGATTATCCCATTGTAGATAGACTAGTGGGGGGGGGCACAAGAGAGCGCCACATTGTGTTTCCTCTTTGTATTGTCTCAATGACTAATAAAAAAATAAGCACCTCATACCGTAAAATAACACCAGGATACAAACTCTTCCTTCCCTGTGGTGAAAGGTTATATTCTCTGAACCCACATGTTTTTGTTTATTTTTAATAACTGCCTTCATTTAAACAAAAGCATTACAAAAAAATACAAGTCCTGATTTTGAAACCAAGGACTTTCACTTTCACCATTTCTATTTGTACTCAGGTTGTATTTCTTTTGAATGTGAATAACTATCCTCTGGTAATAGAAGAAAGAGAGGGAGTCTGCCCCCAAATAAGTTTTCTTTTCCTTTTGTTGCTCTTCAAAGAGGAATTAAAATATTATCTCCCTGGGCAGGAAGCTGGGAGCTTAGGAGAGGAGGAGGGGGAGATGGGGAGGGGAGCTGACCTACTTCTGGAAGCTCCTAGACACCATTTTTGGTGATTGCAAGATGCTTTCAAGAACAGGTGTGCGGGGGGGGGGGGGGGGGGGGAGAAGGCTGAGCTTATGCATAAGCACAACACGGAAAGGCTCCTGGGCACTTTGTAGGGGAATTTGGGATGGCAGCTTTCAGTTTGAAGTTGCACCTCCCACTCTCAGTGTATGCTCAGGTAACCAAATCATTTTGAGGGAGATCAAGGAAGACAAAATTATTTTCTGGTATATGAATTGTTCCTGTCTGTACTTTTACACAGGTGCGCAAGTATTAGTCCACATGGTCTTTAATGTCACAACAGGTCTGGTATCAGCCAGGATGCAGGTCCTTCATCTTATAGACACACACTGAAGCCACTCTGACACTGCCCTTCAGACACAACCCTAAACCATTCCTCCTTTTCATAAAATGACTCCAGTTATTTATATAATATACATATATGTGTACGTATATAATTTATTCTTGGTTTGTATTGAGATTCTACCTTCCAGTCTCCCTAATGATGTCTTTAATTTATATTTCTATTATTTATAAATGTATATTCATTCCTTTGAAGGGGGAGGTGTACGTTGAGTCGTTAGAACATTGTGGGAAACAAAGTGGACGTGAAGGCTTCGTGCTGTAGGTGGGTGCTGCTCTCCTCTAGTCTTTTGCCCACCTTTCACTCTCATGACACACTGACCTTGACGGAGAGTCCTTTAATGACCTTACATTTTCAATTATCTGTGAAGCACTGCTACGAAAACCCACAGAGTGGGCTGTAGGTTAAAGATTAATACATCTTCTGGGAACTGGAGAGACTATCTTCAAAGTCATGGTTTAGGTCATTAGAAGTCTATTAAACAAACATCACCCTCAGGGATTAAGAGGCAGTAAATATAATTTCTGCTATCCCAGCAAGGGCTATTCTAGCCACTATGCATGCTGAGTGGAATCTCTATCACTGTTGACCCCAGAGGTGAGTGCCACAAACTAAGACCAACACAATGAATCCAGAATCACTTCTGATAATACATTCTCCTGAATTACTGACACCATCTACCTGATTACAAGAACATTAATTAGTGCAGGAAATTGCTAACTTTTTATTGTATGTGTGTGCTGTACATTGATGCTCGAGTGTGCACTTGTAGAGGCTAGAGAGCTATGTCAGATGACTTTGTCTGCAGTTCTTCACGGTAGTGTTTGAGGCAGTGTTTCTCACTGAACCTGGAGCTCTCTAATTTTCCTGACTGGCTGGCCAGCAAGTCCCAGATATCTTCCTATAGCAACGGATCCCAGTGTTAGGATCACAGACATGCACTACCAAGTCCAGCTTTTCATGTGGGTGCTGGAAGTCTGAACTCAGGTCCCCATGCTTGTGTGGTGACAAGCCATGGAGTCATGGAGTCATTTTCCTGGCTTAGGTGTTCGTGTTTTCACTCTCTGGCTTTCATTTTAGATCCTGACTGCAGACAGGCCTGCTGATTTGATGATGCAGCATTTCTCTTAGCTTGTGATTTTAGGGAGAGAAATTCAATGCCTCCAGCTGATAGCCTCATGACATGACTCAGCAATTATGTCTAACACTATATGTTCCTTCAGTTAGCATCTAAATGCCGATGATTATAGGCTGGGCAGGTAAACATGCTCTAGGCAACCTGTGTTGGACTAATGGTCATGATGTGTGGATTCATAAAACTCAGAGAATATTGGGACGGGAGTAGTTGTGACATGGTCCCCATCAGATGGATGGTTGAGATTGTTACTAGTGATAAACACTGAGTTTGGGACCAAACTAAGAAGGTTTAAGTTACAATCTGTCCCTCTGTGACTGTATGGCTGTGAAGAAGTCATGTAACTTCTCTGATTTAGTTTTCTCATCTATAAAACAAAGATAATAACAACCTAATGCAGGCATTTAGATGCTTGTGAGTTAATATGCATAAAGATGCTTACAAATGTCTTCTCCATTTTAAATGTCACTGTTGTCATAATCTGTACTGACAGAGCTGCTGCATGCTGTGCAAAAAGTAGCTTATGCAGCTGTTTTATGAAATGTCCTTTAAAATAATTTTGCATAAAAATTAAAGGCTATACTAGGGATATAAGTGGTGGCTATCTCAGCATGATTTTAATTTGCTCCATTTCTGCATATGGTTTGTATTGCTAATTGTTTATAATTAGACTCCATTACTTTTAATCAGATAAAATAATAAAACAAGTGCTTTTTTTAAATAAAAATGTACTTTCTGATATTCATCCCTCATTGATGAAGTCCTCCAGGACAGGAGATTCTAAAACCTCTAACTAAGTAAAGGGGCAATTGATTTACTCTTTCTTGACTTCCTTGGCCTCACTCTTTCTAATGTGCTGAGTGTGATACTAGGCATTGGGGAGACAGTGCTAAACCTTCTGGGTCCTCCCTTTAAGGAACTTGCAGTACAGTAAGATATACAGATAAACCATGTGAACACAAAGTCCTGTGAGAGCCAAGGACAATCTGGTGTGTTTGAAAGTCTCCAAGGAGATGATGACCCCAATGCTCTTAAAACACAGGTTGAGGCAAATGGAAGGGGGATAAGGCAGAGCTGGGCCTGGCCCACAAAACCAGAAGATGGTCTGGTAAGGGAAAACCACATGATTTCCAGATGGCTGCAGCTGCAGATGAAGGGAGGAGGTGAGACTGACCATGTTGACAAGGGCATGATCCTGGAAGGACCCTCCTCCATGCCATATATTTTGAACATAATCTTAAAGGTGCCCAGTGGAGGGCTAATGAAGGCTTTTGAAGTCATAAAAATGAAGGGGATCAGAGGTGTAGTCACGTGAGTTTTGACAAGAGTGATGCAGGGCTCTGGAATAAAGTTGCATCCTTTCTCTTTTAATGGTGGAAGCCGTCCCCTTCCTTTGTGAGCTGGGAACTACTGCCGGCTCCATCTGCTTTCCTTTCTTAGGCTTATGCCATGGGGCAAAATGACTGCTGTTGGAATTCCTATAGAACTGACTTGACAATTGGATAATACAAATGAAATTTGCCTTGGTGTAACAGATGAGATGTTCATACCCTGTTTTACTAAGATTTGAGGAAAAATAATTCAAAGGTTCCCAGTACAGTCATGATCTTTCAAATTGAGATGCAAACTTTCTATAGCATTGTGATTTCTAGAAAAATCATCTAAAGCTACATTAACCAAGTAGAAAACAAGTTTCAATATGGCTCTTGTTACGATCTGAAGGCACCTGTTTGAGAAATTGCCATTGGTTCTTAGAGAGTGCGCAAGCTAGTGAGGTCATTTCTCAAGCATCAGTGACACATTTTTTTTTATTTCTGATATAATCCATTGTAAGTGGACAAACCAATTTCCACAATATTTTCATGGAATCAGGTGATGTGGATCACATGCTCTTAAGAGTGTCACAGAAAGAAATGGGAGGTGGTCAAACACAAACACAGTTGAGATTACCTAGCACTCAGAAAGTGATTGAGAAATATCTAGAAAATAGAACTCTAATGTTTGGGGAATTAGGCTCTTTGAGAAAAGATGCTAGGAAGGTGTTCACTCCTTTTAATGGGAAGGCAAGTTCTGAGACAAGTGGAGTTCACAAAAATGAACCTAAGGGAAGAAAGACTTTATTATCTATAAGAACCTGGAGGGAAGGGGTCAATGTTTAAGAGCATTGCTCTTAACCGCTCTTCCAGAGGACCCAAGTTCAATTCTCAGCACTCACATGGCAGCAACTATCTGTAACTCTAGTTTCAGTGGATCTGGTTCCCTCTCAAAGACAAGCCAGTTAAACACCAATATGTGCACATGCGTGCACACACACACACACACACACGAACATGAAATGGTCCTTCGGATCTCATCCAGCTTCTCCAGTCTGCATCAGGATCTCTTTTTATAGTACATATATTTGGTAATTTTTTAAATCTATTTTTCAATTTCCAGCCTTGTGTTTCCTGGTCCCTTATAAGAAAACATCTGAGTGTAATCCGCTCAGCTGAAGAATGTGAGAAACAATTGCAAGTGCTAGATTTACCACTTCAGAATTCATTCTTAGTAGATGCTTTAATAAGTAATTATGTTTGAATGGGTGGAGGGATATAAATGTTAGGAAATAATGATGAACCGCATTAATATTTCTTCAGTTCAGTGTGTATCTGATATAACACAATCTGCAAACCATATGGAAAGGTAAGTTTTAAGAGCGAATAGTGATGGCATTCTATTAACACCACAAGGAATCAAATTGTAAATTGAATAGTCAAGCAACAATCATCACCACTAACAAGTTGCAGCTCATCCATCTGCTTTCCGATTCTCTAGAAGAAGTGAATTCAATTTAGACAGAGATTTGCCTTGAACACAAAGGTTTGATTCTGTATCATACTGGGTACCATGGGGCAGACTGAGACACAGACAAAAGTGGCTTATGGAAGTCTAAAGCAATAATGTTCCCCGGGGTGCCTAATCTGAGAAGCCTTGTTCAAATCTCCAGAAAGCAAAGGCAATATCTTGGGATTGTACAATTCTAGTCATAAATGAGGCTACATTCTTGGCCTTAGTGACATATGCTCATTGCCTTTTGTCGTTTAATGACTCCGTGGCACTAACAGGGGCACATTTTCCTGCAGTACAATTTTCCATCTCTCACAGCTTGGATCTATGGGATGGATTGGTTTTGATAATATACTGGCAATTATGCTAATTTCTTACATGGTGCTTTAGAATGTGACTTTAGGTGAAGAATTTATAGTATAACTTTCAATGGGTGTTTTGGTCAGAACCCAGAAGATCTTTTCTAGTAAGAGGCCACTGAAATTAAACGAGCAAGTTCTATGTTAGCAGAAGTCTCTTGATTTGGAGATAAAGAGAACACAGGAAATGTAGAATTCAGCAGTCCCTTTCAGGCATGGTGATTGGTTCTGAGCCCCTCTGATGGACACCAGGAATTGGCAGGTCCGTAACATGTAGATGATTTTAGAGAAGCTTAAAATCTTATCTTCAGCGAACGTAGTGAGAATCCATGCGAGTAGTGATCAAGGATGATGGGAAGTCAGACAGGGATTGACAGGTGAGCTCATGCACTTGCTTCTTCACTAAAGGAGAAGGGAAGCCAGGCACTCCTTGAGGCTGGAATGAGAAAAGCTTAGGAGGTCTGGCTAGGTGTTTCTTGTACTTGAGTGGGAACCAGCTGCTGTAAGGCATACTGAAACAAGGCAAGGCATGGTGGACTGGATCCAGAATGTAAGGCAGAGCCACTGGAGGGAATTTAAGCACAGATGTTACAAAATTCAATTTGAGTTGTCAACAAATCAGAAAAGCATTCAAAGTATTTTTTTTTCTGTCACCTTGACAGATGATGGGGGAGGGGAGTTCCTATACGGACCTATATAACATAGTCAAGCTCTGAAAGCTAGGTGCTCCCTATTGACTTCCATTGGACAAAGGCCTCCAGCGGTGGGAGCTGTACACCTCATGCATAATGCACAGAACTTCAACCATTGAGTTAAAGGCAAGATTTGCGACATGTTCTGACATCTTCCCTTTGCCCAAGGTAGGGAGGTTTTCCTGAGAACGTTCTGGGTAATGGTCACCCAGTTTTAAAATGCTGCTGTGTTCCAGGGTTACCTAGCCACTTGAGACTATTGAGGACAAGGTTGTTAAGTATCACAATTTATTACAGAAATATTGTATCTATAAACATTCTTTTGAATTGAAAGCTAGGCTATAATGAGTCAAGCAGTTCCAGGGAAGAATACCATGGGGGACATTTTACTCCAACTCTCCAACAAAATGAAAATAAGCCACTTACAGTAAGAACTCAATGGCATTTCTACAAAGTAAGTGGCTCTTCAAGGAACTTAAAATATATTATTATACAAACACATGCTCTTCTCAAAAGCTAGAAAACAAACTCTTAGAGACTCTTGCTTGTATGTTATAATGCTTAGAGATTACTAGGTGGCCATAGATGTGGTTACTCAATACTAGGTCAAATTATTACAGAATTTGGTTAAAATCCATGTATCTCGGCCTTAAGCTACCCATAAAGTTTCCAAGGAAACTCATATACACATAGCTCCAAAACTCAGTACAAAATGTGCCACTGAGCTAGGAAGGGGTTCACATAGAACTCTGTAGCCTAAACAAGGTAGGCTGTAAAGAGCAAGTACAAATGTAGACTGGAGGAGCCGCCTGGCCTGGAGCCTCTCCACCAATTGGAGAAGGTGGACATCAGAAACAGCACACATGCACACACGCACGCACACACACACACACACACACCTTTAAAATTTGATTTTAGGCATCTTAATGTTCTTTCTGCATGCATCTCTGTGTACTGCATACGTGTAGTATACAGAAGTCAGAAGAGGGCATTGGGTCTTCTGGAAGTGGAATTACAGACTGTTGTTATCCATGTGGGTGCTGAGATTCGAACACTATTCCTTTGGAAGAGTAGCCAGCGCTCAACCAGTGAAGCACACCTTCAGCTCCAGGACAAGCTCTAAGGAACTGCGCTGTGAAAGAAAGGCAGGAGCAGAGCAGCTTCTGAGAATAAACAGGACGACTCCGCTCTGGTCCCATGGAGCCAAGGACAAGACAACAGTAAAAACCTTAGGTCAGATGTGAGACTATTATGTGCTATAAATGGCCATGTGTTTACTATGCAAAAATTTCTGCTTTTACAGAGCTGTAAGTCTTTAATTATGGAAAATAATGATACTTTCTCTACATTATCTGTAAATAATGATAATTCTCTACAATAATTCCTCAGCATATAATACATCAAGTTAGTATGTTTTTTGGATTGAATTGTTGAATTGTGTCAGATAAATAAGTGCATTATCTCATTAACATACATATTTGCATTCATCTTCAATAAATAAAATTACATCTATCAATATTATTTTAAAATAAATGTCTTCATGATTACCAGTAAATATTTGCTTTGTTGTCTATTTTACATACCTACACACTTGGGGTCACATAAAAGTGGCTCAGGCGACTAGGGGTCCCTAGCTGAAAAGTTTATCAAGCTCTGCACTACTCTGGCCATCAGAGAAACTCTTTGCACATGTCCGTCAGGATGCATTGGCCTGGGCAGGACAGGAGGGGATATGCAAAGGTGTACAGAAGGAATGCGGGGTTCCCAACTTCCCTAACAGGCTGTTTCTTTGTCTTCAAAACTGGTTTTTTTTTTTTTTTTTTTTTTTTTTTGGTTTTTCGAGACAGGGTTTCTCTGTAGCTTTGGTGCCCGTCCTGGAACTAGCTCTTGTAGACCAGGCTGGCCTCGAACTCCCAGAGATCCGCCTGCCTCTGCCTCCCGAGTGCTGGGATTAAAGGCGTGCGCCACCACCGCCCGACCAAAACTGGTTCTTATTTCACACTATTAACAGCATCTATTGGGGTGGGGAGAGGCATGTCTCATGTGGCATTTTAAAATTTACTTTGAAAATCTCTTCCTAAATTAGTGATTCAACTCCTACTTAGGGAATCCTATAATAGTAACTGGGTGATACCTATTAACATAGGAACGCAGTCTAGTTACATGTTTGAAAACGTAATAAACAAACTCTGCTTTGTCTTTTGGACAGTTGGTTTATAACTTTAGTCTTTCCGTGGCCATGTGAGCACAGGCACAGGGAGCAATCCTGTGCCAGCTTGTCTTCTGTTGAGTACCTGGGCTCCCCACTTCCTTGCCAGCTAGGCTTCAATATGAATTATGCCCAAGGCACCATTTGCGGAAGATCTGGAAAGCAGATCCAGCAGCAGCCAGGGACGGTTGACAGATCCTGATGAGGCTCTCCCAGGCTCTCCCAGGCTTTCCCAGGCTCTCCCAGGCTCTCCCGGGGAGCTCCGTGAGTCATTTTCTAGCTGGCTACAGGAGATTAGAATGTGCAGCCGCAGCTTCACTGTGCCTTATGTACCTAGAATTGTTGAAAACTAGAAGCCTTGCTCTCTCTGACATGAGCTTTTGCAGCCCACTCCGCAGGTCCATCCATCTCTGTGTCACAGCTGCTTCTGCAGACTGCATGGCCTGTCTTCTTGTCTTAGTTACTCCCCTCTCTCCCTGCAGACGCCGAATAGACCCGAAGTCTGCTTTCTAACCTCCTAGGCGCTTCTCAACTCAATCATGTTTGCTGTTCAACATTTTTAGCTTAACTGAAAACAAGTAGCAATTATACTACTTTTTTTTTTTTCTAGAGAAATGCTTCTCTGCCATAGGCAATAGTAACACCTACAGCACTCTGAAGCTGTTTCTGTGTTGAGTCTGGGCAGGCTGAGGGCTGTTCTTTGATTTTAATTGGTTCTTTTGTCTCATCTAGTTTTCTTCATTTGTTTTTTTATTTCATGTTCCTGCCTTTATCTATTCTTCTCTGTTCCAGATGTCTGTATTTTAATAGTATTGGTAGAAGAGTATGTCTCTAGTTCTTAATACCTGATGTGTGTGTGTGTGTGTGTGTGTGTCGGTACATGTCTGCTTCACTTGGTCTTTACAACAGCTTAGAACTTCCAATTGAATGGGATTCTTTTTGCTTTATACTTGGGAAACTCGAGTCCCAGGTAGTAGGTTCAGTGACATTTTCGAGACTACTCGGGAAGTTAGGGCAGGTGTTAGAATTACAATGGAAAACTTTTTATCACTAATAACATTCGCTCAGGTGACAAACTGAGATGGCAGCTGACAGGACACAGCTTTCCTGAGACAGGAAAGTGTCTGGCAGCACAATCTTCTCTACCTGTATCTGGGTTGTCATCATTCTTCCTGGGAGGCAGACCCCGTTGCTTCCATTTTTACTCTCCCGCTGAACGCAGCAAGCACAGTGCTGGCTGTAGGGAGATGGGGGCAGCTTAGTGGCTCTCTGGCACCTAATACGCTTGGTCTATGGGGTGAGTAGAGAAGTGATGAGGGTGACAAGATGTTTAATGCTGACAACCTTTCAGCAGCCAATACTAATTAGGGGGCTAGTCTCCAGCAAGTGACTAACCAAATAAGAGGACCCACCACAATGCTAACTGATCTGTTTGGCAGTGCCACTTGAAGGGCACCCAACTGAGAATCCCAAGGACTAAAATGTTTACTCTTTCAAAGATAAGCTTTTCCAAGCATTGGGTTAGACTTGCAGGGACAGACTGCAGGCTATACTTATATGTATGGGTGCATTTCTCCTGAAAAAAAAAAAAGATGCAAAAAGGAAGAGCCAGATTTCTGCCAGAATAGACAAAAAAAAAAAAAAAAAAAAAACCCAGCCCGAAAATCCATTGATTCTATTAAGCAACTCAACATTTTCACTCAAAGATAGTGTTAACATTCAGGCATTGTGCTGGCCTGCCCCTTGTCAGCTGGCAGGATGCACTCAGGCAGTACTAACCCAGGGTCCTATGGCTGCTGCATCGCTGGGCAGTCTGTGCTCATGTGCCACGCCCCCATTTAAGAGAGTAGCTTCTCCCTGTCTCCCCTGTCTTTCCTGCTGCTCCTTCAGAGGCAGGCTGGCCTTTGTGTGCCCCCCCCTCTCTCTCTCCCTCCCTCCCTCCCCCTCTCTCTCTCTCTCTCTCTGCCTCTCCACCATCTCTCTATCTCTCTGTTTCTTCCTCTGCCTCTCAGCCTCTTTCTCCCTTTGGCTGTCCCCAGAGGTCGATGTCCTCTCCCTCCCCTCACCCTTTTCCCACTTTTTTCCTCCAATAAAAACTCTCCATGTGAGCTCTATCACATAATGGTGTCTATCTCTCTCCCTCTGTTTTTAAAATTACAACAGATAGTACTTTTAAATATAAAAAGATGAGGGAAAATATGTACCTTGCAAAAAAGTCAGCCAGGCAGATGGCATAGTTATGGCCACTCTCAAAGGTAACGATATCTTGAGAGACTAAAATAGAGGTGTGTGTGTGTGTGTGTGTGTGTGTTTGTATACAGAACATTATAAATAAATAATTCTTTAATGGACCACCTGAGAGTTAAACAAATCTAATTTTGAATTTTAAAATGTTTTTTCACTAGACTATGCACGGTGGCTATGATTATCCCCCTGAAAGTGGAATCTGTTGCTTGTGAGATTATCTCTTTCCACGTGACAGGATGGAGACCGCAATCCACTAAGTGAATCTGTGAGCATTCCTAGGTAAGCCATAGGTTCAGAACTCACTTTTCCAAGGAGGGAAACATTCTAGCTTAAAAGGACTGAATTTGAACACCAGACTCCAGAGTTGCCACTTTCTAGCTGTAGAATAATGTATCAGGCATTATTTTGCAAATCATGTCTTCTACTTATAAATTTCATACCATATAGAAATTATCAAATTGAACAGTAGCTTAACCACTTTGTATTATGCATGGCCCACAGTGATTAATGAATAAGCATTCTCTTCAGCTTTCCAAAAGTCTTATGATAATCAGAACTTTGTCCAAAGTCCTCAAACCAGCAGCTGCCCTTCTCTCCCTGCCTCTAATTTCCCTAAATGGCATCTGGTACCTTCTTCTCTGGAGAGAGTGTCCAAGTCTCAGGGAAAGAAGTTTATTATCCTGAACATCTGGAGTAGCACATGTGGTCAGTGCACGCAGAGGCTTGCCCTTGCAACTCTCAGGTTGCACAGAAATTCAGGGTGGCTTGAAGTCACTGCCATAGCCCCCAGATAATCAAATGCTAAAAGTCCTCTGCTCAGCACTACCAGGAGACTGCACAACCTCTAAGAGGTGAGCCTATGGAGGATTGTGGGTCACTGGGAGTTGACCTCCAAGGATAAACTGGACTCTGATTATTTTCTTTTATCATTCCACTATGAGGCTACTTTGCCATATACATCATCCAGGATGTGCAACCAGCCTGAAAATTCAATTAGCAAGTCTTATAGGAAGTAGGGTAGTAACTGGCCATGAGCAGATATTTTCAAAGCTGTGACTCAAAGTAAATCTTTTCTTTAAGTTAATTATTTCAGGTATGTTGTTACAATATCAGAAACATAACAGTTACTTTTGCATTGGTGTCTCTCCCTGTGACCTGAAGTGGGTGATTCCCCCCTCTGTCCCATGCCCCAAATGTGAAAAACAAGTTTTCAAAAGTAGGTTTGTATTGCTGCTATAATTTGTTGTTTTTTTCCAGGTGGGTAAGAAACTCTTTGAAGGCAACAAACGTGCACACAAATTCATGCAAGGGAGGTCATCTTGATAATAAGTTACTTCTCAATAGGTACAAATCAGCACAACTACCTTATCCATTGCAGAGTAATTATTTGAGTATGTGTGTTTTTCCACCTAACGTGTCCCCAACACCCTGAGCCTCTAAGAGTATTGATGATTTTATACAGCCACAGTAAAGATGATGGTAGCAACAGACGTGGCCTCACTTGCTCTCTCTGGACCTCCCACATTTAGAAGGGTAAATTCTGAGCGAAAGACGTGAAGGAAATGGAAAATCACCACATTTTCCTTCAGAGGAAGAGCCCAGTCAGAAGAGTGGCATGTTTGCTTGGCTGCAAAGGGATACATTCTCCTTAAAGAGCAACCCTCTGCCAAGTTTTTGGTTTCTGTTTGTTGTTGTTTTAAAGGTAAACACAATTAAGAGAGAAAATAGCAAGTCTTTAAAAGCACAGCTGAGTGTTGATGTTTTCCTTCTGGGGCTTCTGGGCTTGTTTCTGTGGATCTTATTTACCATCGAACATCACAACTGTTCAACGCCACCAAAATAGCTTAGCGACGGCCTTCTGTTCAGCCGTGGGCGGGGAAAGAACTTTTTCTTCACAACGTCCACCTTTTCAAGGCTCCCTTGCAATTCTCTCGAGTTTGAATGCCGCTGTCGTAATTTTCTCTCCTGTTTCTGAGAAGACAGTTTTGCGCCCCGAAAGCTCCCTGTTATCTTACAGGGACTCAGGTTGCACAACCTGATGGCATCTTGGTGGCTTTTCTCTAGATAAGCCGCTGTACCGATGACGGGACCTCCAAATGTGTTAATTACCGTCTCGGCACATCCCCGTAGAGACTCTATGAATTTGTTCTGCCGGAGAGGCAAACCTAACTCGTACCTGTCTGTTAGTGATAGCTCCCTTCGCCACCTCTTTGCCCACTGCAAATACGCTAATTCATTGGATTCTTGTATTTCATACCTGTGTGGAGCCAGCGCTAAAACTAATTCCAACAAATTAAATTTCTACATCAAAACTCACAGTGTATAACAACTCATTTCAACTTCTTGGCAATGTGACAGGAAAAGGAAACAACTGGTGCACAATTAACACAGTGTCCCAACTCTGCTGTAAATACCATTAATCAAGGCACCTCCGGGAGACCCATTTCGTGGTCTCAGCGATCCACAGAACACTCTTGCTGGGACATACTGCAGCTTGCCTGAGGTCTCATCGGAGGCAACTTTTTAGAGCTGAAACATAACCTTACGATTAGAAAACCCTTTGGGACACCTGAAAGATTCTTCAGTCCATAACTCTTTTAATATTTCATATTTTGAAGCATTCAAGAAAGATGGAAAATGCTCAGAAATAAGAAGGTTTAAAATTTATCCATGTGCTCAAAAGAATATTCAGGACCCGTAACTATGTGGTTTCCCATACTAGGTGAACATTCCTGGAGAACAAACTGGCTATACTCATAGCCATAGCTGTGGGGGACCGTGGAGGTGCTCTCACAGGTATACACAACATGCATAACAAACATCAACTCACAGACATGTCAGGTACATGCTGTCCAACAGCAGAGCCAGTAACCCATTTCGGTTTCCCCATGACCATCTTGTCTGCCTCTCTGCCTTGCATTATATGCTTTGCTCTTGTTTTTGCCCAGATCAAAGTGCCTGGTGGATTTGTTCTGTGCACATCATGTTTCAAAGCATATCATTTAGAGTCCGTCCTAACACGGTGCAAATAATGGCTCCTACCAAGATCCATAGCCTTAATCCCTGGAGCCTAAGACTCCGATTTCCTCCTTGGCAAAGGGAACTTTTGTGTGGAGGCTAATCTTGAGATAAGATGATCATAGGGGTCACTGTGGTCGTCAGAGTTCTTAGAGAGGAAGAGGGCAGATATCTCTCCGAGTGGAGACAGAATGATGCAAGCAGTGTCGATTGATGTGCTCTGGAGACAGAAGGTAAAGTCACCATCCACCAAATGCAAATCTTCAAGAGCAGGGGACACCAAGGGACAGGTTCCCACCCAGAGCTCCAGAAGGAATGCCCTCTGCTAATGCCTCATTTGAACCAGGAAGCCTTGTTTTTAGACTTCTGAGCTACAGAAAATGGTGTGAAGAGTGTCTGTGTCTGGAGCAACCATGCCCGTACTGATTTCCTGCAGCAGCAGTGGGAAGACAGCCCACCTTACTCCCTGGTTCCTCTCATTTCCTGCAGCACTGAGATAAGCTGTGCTTTGTCAGCAAGCATGCTTTCCAGTCCCTCAGCCTGCAGCTCCTGTGCAGCAGCGTGACCCAATGCACGATGCCCCTCCACATCTCAGGGAACCTCTCTAAGACTATGTCAAAGGCCTTCTCATTTACAGGCAGTGTTGTAAACAGTGCTCCTGTTATTACTTTGAACAATTGTTTTACTTTCTGGAACTATATGTGTGTGTGTGTGTGTGTGTGTGTATATATATATATATATACTTCTTTCTCAAATTGACTTCTCCAGAGATTATGTCATATTAATTTCTTGTTTTACTTATAATTTCTAGAATGTTATCACACACAAAGTATGCTAAAATAGACACTAAATGTACATTTATCTGTCTATTATTTGTAAACTGAGACACATGAATTAATGACCTAAGAATTTACTATATGCTGCCTCTTCTCAGCAACTTCTCAAGATTAACAGTGGCAGACTCCCTCTTTTTCTGATGCGCAGTCTAGAACAACTGCATATGGTTGTGATGAACAGTGGAAAACATAAACATAGGGAAAAATACTGTAAAGATAATAGGACGCTAATGGCTGAACTAGAGAAGGCATCCCCAGAGGCACATCCTCCAGAAAACCCATGGTGCTTTAGCACAACTGCAACAATATAAAAATGGATTTAGCCTTTAAATCGTAACACTTTTAACGAGACATTTATGTGGCCTGTGGCCTCCAAGCTGTGCTCAGACACTCAGGACATATCCCAATAAAGCGAGAGACAATGATAGACATTCCCATTATTTTTAAAAGCAAGAACCTTTCCAACATTGAGCTGAAATTAAAGTTAACAACCTCTCCTAAAAGACTCCAAGAACACATTTTAGTTCCTGCCTAAACAGGGGGTTGTAGTCAGGCAGACAGGTACGCAGGCATGTGCACACATATGCACATGCATGCACACACAATAAATACATAAATTAATATAAGTTTTGAAAGAGCCAGACTCTTAATACACTGCCAAGGTTGATATCCAAACTCCCTTTCTTCATGGTTGGATGAACTTTCGAGCCTCTCTGGCCCCTATCCTGGGGATAA
The DNA here is from genome assembly GCF_950005125.1 of Chionomys nivalis. NCBI lineage: Eukaryota > Metazoa > Chordata > Mammalia > Rodentia > Cricetidae > Chionomys > Chionomys nivalis. Next base: position 35,709,473 of record NC_080093.1, read on the forward strand.
TAAAAATACCTACCCCACACTCAAGTTGGAAGACTGAAAAGACCTAAGGCATACAAAGTTATCAGTAGAATGCCTGGCATACTGAACCCTCCTGAAAGATAAGCTGTAATTACTGTCATCTCTGAAGCTCATTTTAGGTCACTTACATAACCTTCTGGAGCACAAACCAACTGAACCTGTTTAAAGATAAACGGAGAAAGAGCAGTGCCTCCATTTGTAGAAAGAGTATGGAGAAGAGAATTATCCCATAGGATTAAAGGTAATGTTTAAGCAGTAGGTCTTGAGGCGAGGTAAGCACTGTCAAATGTTGAGACATAGTTTCTACCTTCATCACTAACATTGTGTATGTGTTCATGCTACCTGTGGGAGTAGCATAGGGGAAAATAAAGCCTGCATTTTTGCTGGTAACTAGATGGAAACTATAAGCACCTTCTATGTGGCACACCTCCAGTATAAGTATTGTAAGTTACCACAGGATAAGGAAGGAAATGTGCATTCTAGGACTGTGAAAGGATAATGTTTGCAGAAAGAGAGCTGTCATATTTGAAGTCAAGAGCAGTGACTCTGGAGGGAAGAAAGGGCGTGTATTTGAGGGGGCCCAAGGGACTCTCATGAGAGGCTGGCACTGATCCATGTCTTATCCTGGTGGTGGTTACACAGATCTGTTTTGGTCATACTTCACTGACCTTCACATTGGCATCTGTGCATTTTTGGAAGCTAACCATAGTCACACTAACATGTTTACACAAAAGAGGCTTGGAAGGGTTAAAAATGTAGCCACATTCTCATTGGAAACCTCCAGCAAAGTATGGATTTATGCCTGTAGTAGTTACTTTTTCTGTTACTGTGAAAGGACACCATAATCAAGGTGATTCATATGATATAGAGTGTGTTTGAGCTATGGTTCCAGAATGATTAGAATCTATCATGGTGGGGAAGCTCAGAAGCAAGTGGCAGTAATGGGGGCAAGACAAGATGCTGAGGGCTCACATCACCACAAGGAAGAAGCAGAGGGAGTGAATTGAATCTAGGCATTTAATCTCAAAGTCTGTGGCCAGGGACAGACTTTCTGCAGCAAGGCTGTGCCCCCAACTCCTTCAAACAGAGCCACCTACTGGTGACCAAGTGTTTCAATATCTGAGACTATGGAGAACATTTCTCATTTAAAACCACCACAATACTCATAATTCTCAAACTAGGTACTGAACCCCAGAGCCTTCCAAAAGATCTACTGCCTTCACAGTGCATGATCAATGACTGAGTATTCTAAGTCACTCAAGGTTTTTCTATTAGAATCATGTATGCAGCCAGAAGGAAGTGTTTTAAAGTAACACTTTAACATTTTTATTTTTTTATTTTTCCATTTTTCTTTTATTGAAAATATTCTTATGCAACACATCCTTAGTATAGATCCCCTTACTCTCTCCAACTCATCCTCACTTCCCTCCTCTCCAAATCTACTCCTTTTCTGTCTCTAATTAGAAAAGAGGAAAAGAATGAATGCTTAGATCTTAGTGATTGAGTTAAGAAACAATAGCAAGACTAAAGAGAGGCTCAAAGCAGGAGACATTAATAAAAGACAGAGGCATGGTTCCCACCTGAAGGCAACAATCTTGCTGTCTCTGCTGTCTCTCCCTTCTGGTTCCTCGTTGGCTGTTTCCCCGGATGACTAGTCTGGGTAGCCAACATTCATGGAGCAGCAACTAAGTCTGGGGCTGTGCATGGACTTGGAACAATCTAGAGCAGAGCCCTTCTGGTTGAGGAACTCACAGACAAGTTTCTAGTTGTGGTGTGAGCAGATACGAGCTGTCATATATAACACGTTTGAATTACAGCCTTAGGTAGGACTCCAGTCCTTGACCAATTTTCATAAATCATAATTTGTGTTTGAGTAATGAATATTTTAACTACCCACAGGGCTTTAGATAAATCATCCTTTGTTTAAATGTCTAGTTTGCTTTCAGCCAATCATGAGAATTTTACGAATTGTACCTTTTCTGATGCTTTTCTATTATATGAACCAATAAAATGCACAGTAATTCATTTCTCTGCCTCGTTGTACAGTAAACAAGTCTGTGACAGAACGCTTCTGCATCTCATGTTGCCGATGTCATTGCTCACCAGTTTTCTAACTCCCTTGCGTTCCTCTAGTTAACCTCTCATTTATTCTAGGATTGATATAGTATAATTTTTAAATTCTCAGGTTGAAGTGTCTGTGGATATTTTTTAAAAAGTTTTTAGATTAATTGTGTGTATGTATGTGTGTTTATACTGCACATTGCCTGTGGAATTTCACAGAGGACAGAAGCGGGTATCCTGTGTTCTTTTTCTGCCTCTTACTTTCAGGCAGGGTCTCTCCGTGAACCTGGGGCTAAGGCTTTCTTTGCTGGGCTAGAAGCCAGCAGGCTGCATTGATCCTATACTGCCTGCCTTGGAGCTAGGGTTAAAGGCATTTGCAAGGATGCCTGGCTTGTTACTGGGGTGCTGGCTCTGAACTTCAGCCCTTGTGCTGGCTGAGCAATGGGTTTTAGCCACAGACCTGTCAGTCCAGCCTGCTGTTGGCCATTTCCTCTTCTACATGCTCCATGTCCATTCATGCAGGCGCCACCCATGGAAGAACCAAGGAAAACATGGCTCCCATAACCATCTAACTTAATAATATTGATCCTTATTTTAAAACTCAATAATAGTCAATAAGAAAAATCATGCTAAGATGCCTTAGAAACATTGCATTTCATCACTTTTTAAAATAAAGTGGCTGTGAATACAAATTCATCGATCTCAATACAGCTGAGAACTGTTTCAAGTTGAGAACAACCAAGAAATCACATGGAGAGGCCAAAAGATTCATTAGGTTTTTTGTTTATATATATATGCACATGTATGTATAAAATGGAAATCTATGTCTGAGTTTGGAAAACCAAGGCATAGTGTGTTTTGACAAACTCACAGAAACAGAAGTGCAGAGGAGGGGACCCGTGTCCCCTAAGTATTGATCGTAGTTTGAGGCTCAGCTGCCTTTTGTTTTTAAGCTGCGGTTTTCTCACAATCCTCCTTGTATCTGCTGGCAAGTGTGTGGCATAATTCCAATTCCATGGAGATGCTTCCAGAGCCCCAATTACTGGAGGACAGTCAGTACTGAGGAGTTCCAAAAACAGAGAAATCTCTATGGGCTGGAAGCGGGTGGTAATGGATTTTATGAAAGAGGGAACTCTTGACCGGCATTTGAGTGGGCTGCCTTTGAATGGCAAGATACAGATTTCAAATGTGCTTTTGTTTTCAGTTATTTAAGAACCCAAGTAGAAAAAGTCCATGAATGAATGGAGAGCTAAAGTTAGATATGCTTTTTGATCTGAAGAAATTCTGAGTTTATGAACTCTAGAATGGCCCCAAATAGAGTAAGTCATCACTCTGCTTCATGCGACAGCATGCCTCATGTGCACCCATGTTTCCCTCTGGTGCTCATGGAGCCAGTGAGATGCTATTGCTCAAGAAAAGAGCTCTGGGAGCCAAATACTCAGGAACCCCCTTCCTGAGTTAAACAAGGTGGAACAGTTTCTTCTGCACCTTCTCAGTGCCATTGTGAGCATGGACTGAAAGACAGGGGTATATGGTAGAGGTTTTTCAACGTTATTTTTTTGCCTACTTTCTCTTAGGTATTTCCAGAGTCTAGTGATCCTCATGATATGCTCGATAAGATGGACACATCTGGTCTTGCGTGAACTCCTTGGAGAGTAAGCTGGTGGGAACACTACACTTCACAATCGTGAGTGTCTGGCAAGACTCTATAGCCATACTCAAGTCTCTCGCTAATATGGAATTTCCTCTTTCTTTCTTATCTTTCTTTTCTTTCCCTTTCTTTCTTTCTTTCTTTCTTTCTTTCTTTCTTTCTTTCTTTCTTTCTTTCTTTCTTTCTTTCCTTCCTTCCTTCCTTCCTTCCTTCCTTCCTTCCCTCCCTCCCTCCCTCCCTCCCTCCCTCCCTCCCTCCCTCCTTCCCTCCCTCCCCTCCCCTTCCCTCCCCTTCGCTCCCCTCCCCTTCTCTCTCTCTCTCTCTCTCTCTCTCTCTCTCTCTCTCTCTCTCTCTCTCTCTCTCTCTCTCTCCCGCCTTCCCTTCCCTCCTCTCCTTTTGGATACAGGGCCAAGTAACCTGGACAGGTCTTGAACTTTAACAGCCCCCTACTGCCTTAGCCTCATTCGTATGTGAGAGTACAAGTCGATGCCACCAGACTCTGCTCCTTTCACACATCTATTTTAATAACGGTAAGACTTACTCTACTATGCTATACCTCATGACCAATTTGCCATGTCTTGTCTGTCTCTTTTCACTAGGGGAGTCTTTAGGAGCCATTCATATGCACTAACAGGTAGCCCCATAGAACCAGCAATTTTGAGCCTAAAATAGGAATTCAGTAGGCTAATGTTGATTGATCAAGAGCTTATTTATTTATAGAATGCAAAAGTACTTAAAGATGAATGTGAGTTTAGATCTGTCTCCACAGTAGGCAAGACTGTATCTGAATTTTTACTATATTTTCACCTGAATCAATGCTAAAGATTCTTCTAGAGCAGGCTGAAACACACATAGATTGTTGCCTGGTCAGAGGAATTCCTTCTTTCCTCCCTCTCTCCCTCCTTTTCTCTCTCCCCCTCTCCCTTCTTCCCTCCTTCCCTCCCTCCCTCCATCCTCCTTTCTCTCCCTCTGTCCCTCAATTAGCTAGTATGACTTCCTAGTTTAAAACTGACTCTGAGGGGCTGGAGAGATGGCTCAGAGGTTAAGAGCATTGCCTGCTCTTCCAAAGGTCCTGAGTTCAATTCCCAGCAACCACATGGTGGCTCACAACCATCTGTAATGGGGTCTGGTGCCCTCTTCTGGCCTGCAGGCATACACACAGACAGAATATTGTATACATAATAAATAAATAAATATTAAAAAAAAAACAAAACTGACTCTGACTTCTCCTAGTCTCTACCATTGATTTGGGTCTATTTCTAGAGTGCAAGCTGCACACTGGGTTGCCCCATGCCACTCTAACTTGTAGTCTTAATCACTAGTGTACCGAATACTAAATACTGTTGTAAAAAGTGTGTTAGCAGCAGAGAAAAAGGGAAGAAAATCAGCACTGTTGAATACTTGCTCTTGTCCTTTCTCTGTGTTTACTGATTTCATATTGATAAGAATCACATAAAGTGGACAACATCCTTCTGTTTCATAGATAACAAAATGATGCTTCAAAAGCTTAAACTTCTAGGCTCTGCAGTGATCTGGGTGAAACCACCAATCTGCACATAGATCACTGCGTTTAAATCTCCCACTTCTTTAAGGTTGTTCCATTAAACCCCGTGTATCTTAGTTTCCTCGTTTATAAACAACATGATAATTCTGCATACCTGTAGGATTGCTATACATGCTAAGCAGCTCTATGGTATTAATAGAAATTGCATAAATAAAATTTCTTAGACTGGGGCTGGATATAAAATGAATCGCAGTTATCGTAATTATCACAACTACTGCTGTTGTTACTGCTCCAGGTCATCCAGCTAGCACAGGGAGTGGTTCACATGGGAAACTTGGTCTGAGGACTTTGGATTGTACACCAAGTTCAGAATCCATCCAGATGTGACACAACCAGGGCACGGTGAGCCGAAGCATGAGCAAGGGTATCAGTAGACAGAGCTGTATCTGAGTCTTAGGGAGCAGGGTATTCCTGTGCATCCTGGACCACTCAGCAGATGTCTCTGAATCTCATCTTTGGTGATAATGGGGATGCTAGAATCTGTACTACAAGGTGGTTGTGGACATTAGCGCTAATGCTGTAAATATCCCTGTAGGAACAGCAACCTTCCTAGTCAGAAGTAAAACTAAGTGATGCTGAGCCGGGTCATGCTGAGAGGAGTCTCATAAGACCCAGTTTTCTGGATCCAAATCCTGAGCATTTTCCTGTACCAGAGCTGGACCAGAACCTCTATTAGAGTACTATGAAAACAGAGACAAATTAAGACTAATTCATCAATGAAACCTGTTAGAGTCTCTTCCAAGGAGGGAGCTGGGGCTGGTGAAGGCACTTCTGGGGCAGGACACCTTTCTTCTGAGCACCGAATTGGTCTCTTTTCCTGTCCACGCCTCTCCTCTTTGCAATCATTTTTCTTTCCTTGGTTTTGCACTACTTCCATGAACAGCATTTACATGGCATTTTCGTCTCAAGTACATCCATAGTAAATTTGCAAAGTGAAAGCTGGAAGGAAACTGGAGGGAATGAGGCTGGTGTGACTGTTTCTAGGCAGCAAGGCTTATCTCTGTGACACATCCCTGCCCAGATAGAATGGGCCAGCTGGAAAGATTGTCACTTGGGACTCACGCCTGCCCTCACTCTCATCCCATTTGCTGGCGGATCTCAGCGAGAACATCTGGAGAATCTGTTTTACTACAGACCCTGTGCACGAACGACACACTCCTACAATGTGACACTCCGGATTTAAAAAGAGAGAAACCTAGACTGAAAAATGAATTCTCTTCCTTCCTTCATTTAGCAGATAAACCAGACCCGAACTCATAGAAATTTATTCCCCTCATTTTTTAAAAAATCTCATTTGAGGAAGTATTAAGTGGTGGTTTGCTTTTTTAGACTCTCCAAGGGCCTTTTAAAATCCTTGCTTATTACACTTTTGTAAGATTTGAACAATGCTTACTCAAAACCGTTACAAGGTATTGCACATCTGTGTGAACTCAAATCCTAGGCTCCTATAGTTTAAAAGCTGGGTCCTCCCCACCCCCACCATTCATTGCTTTATTTCTTCACACCTGTGCCCCTTTGACACGTTCTGTGACCTTTCTGCTGGCAGAATATTGAAAGAGTAAAAGGCCATCATCACAAATGGCTCTGGGCCCCCTTCTGGATTCTGTTTACTCCTTCAAGGATTCTTACTAGTTGCTGCTCAGACCATAAGGCCCAGCCTCCAGCCCCCATTCTACCAGCACACACTCACAACGATGATGTTAAAGATGACACTGAGATTCCTGTGAGGGTCAGGAATACATTCCTGGGAAGAACAGAGTGAGAACTCCCGAGTGTGTGAAAACGTTCAGTAGCTCAAGAAAGAAAACGAGAAATGTATGACATGTCGCCTGAGCAAATAAGTCAAATTTGTATTTGGGATTTTAAAGGGGCCTGGTGAGAAGAGTCTAGTGGGGTGTAGAAGAGAAAGACTGAACACAGAGAAGGACTTAGACAGGGGCCTGACAGATGCTTATAAAAACACCGAATGGCAAAAGTGTCCAGAATTTGATACTAGTCTGCGCAAATATTTCTACTATCTCATGGCTATTCTATGGGAGGCGTGGGGGCGGCAATCATGGCTAATCCTGCTTTCCCTGTGTATCAGTGTGAGAACACAAAGAGCTTATGTAGATATCAGAGCTCAAGGTAGAAGTGACTGAGGTTGACAGTGTCAGGTTATGAGGAGGACTCAGTAGGTCAAGGTGCTTGCTTCACAGCACCAACGACCTGAGCTCAATCCCCAGAAGCCCTGTCAAAGTGGAAGGAGAGAACTGACCCCACGAAGTTTTCATCTGGCCTACATAGGAACACCGTGGTGTGCATCTCCTGCCCCAACACCGCTCCTCCAACAATAAAGTGTTTTGAAGATGTATCAGGATCATAGTATGTACAAAACTTGGATCAAGGAACTTAATAACTTCCTAAATAAAAATAAAGCACACATTTTTAAAAAATCGACAAATCAGGCTTCATTAAAAATAAAGAGTTGAAGCACAGAATGCCACTAAGGCAATGGAAAAGAGTCTGAGACAATAATGCGGGAGAGGAGGGCAAGTGTGGTTACGGGAATGCAGCCGAAGAGGAGCAAGACCACCTAATCCTTCAGAGAACAGGGGAGCTATACTTGACCGCATCTAGTGGAGAGTTTCTAAGTAACTAGTGGAAGGAATGTCAAACATTCTAAAAGCAAAGAACTGAAAGACATCTATGGAAATAGAAATAAAATTACCTTGAGCTAAGTATTACACACTGTGTACATAAATTGAGGCACCGCAATGCACTCCATAAATCAGTATAACTTATCCATTACAGATGAAAGGATACTTTAAAAAGACTGTGGAAGCATATCTGGAGACTAAGATGTTTCCTTTCTAATCAAGCATTTATAGAGAATTGTAAATGCGACATCCAAAGAATTCTCTCAACTCACTAATTAAAAGACAACTGGTTGGAAAAATGGGAAAAGGATTTGAGCATGCATTTCTCCAAAGAAGATCTATAAATTACCTGTAAGCACATGAGAATGTGTTCAGCAACACCAGGCAACTAGAAATGGAAGCCACAGTGAATCGCTATTTCATACTCACTAGGATGGTTACGAAACAAATGCAAGGTAATTACAATTGATGGTGAAGTATGGAGAAGTGGGAACCCTAAGCTGTGGCTGGGAGGAATGGAAAACAGTGCAGCTGCTCCTGAGGGGAGTCTGGCACTCTCTGAATGTTAAACAATTTTCACAGGACCTGGCATTTCCATTGCTGGTAGACAACCCAGAGGAATAAACATCGACAAAGATGCAGTTACCCCATCATTCAGAATGAAAATAGAAATAGCCCTCATGTTTCTCAACTGCTGTCACATACATCACCGTGAAATATTTCTCAGCTCCCCAAAGCAATGAAGCTGGGATGACACACTATAACACAGATGAAGCTTTGACACATGATGTTAACATTACATTCCAAAGAGTACACTAAAGGCACATTGAGTATGATGCATGGGTGTGAAACGTTCAGAACAGGCGCAGCTATGGAGAGAGGATGTAGTGTTTGCAAGGGGCGGGGAGGGGAGGAAATGGTAAGTGACTGCTAATTAGGGGGGGATTTCTTTCTTTTTTTTTATTAAATTTTTTTAAATTAAAAATTTCTGCCTCCTCCCTGCCTCCCTTTCTCCCCCACTCCCCACACCCCCCTCCCCTCCCCTCCCCCCCCCTCCAGTCCAAAGAGCAGTCAGGGTTCCCTGCCCTGTGGGCAGTATGAGGTCCTCCTTAGGGGGGATTTCTTTAGGGGAGATAAAATGCTCTGAAATTACGTGATGGTGATGAGCACACCCTAGGAGCACATTAAAACAAACTATTCTGTACACTTTTAACAGACAAACTTCATATCATGGGACTGAGGTCTCAATTAGGCTGTTTTGTTTTTTTTTTTTAAACAGTGGTGCTATGGGAACTGTTTGTTTGTTTGTTTTTTGTTTTGTTTTGTTTTTGACCCTAAAGGTCAATGAAGTCAGTGTAGTTTGTTTTCCCTGTCCTATCCCAGGAGGCAAAGAGTCTACAGACACCCCACCGTAAACTTTCTTCAGCTAAGTGCCCGGCTTGGCTGGCTATGAGAGAAGCTGGCTTTCAGACACATCGATGGAAATGAAGCGTGATCTGCTTTCTCCTGTCCGCACTTCAGAACCTAAACCTTCTATGCGATACAGCCACCACTGAAAACTTGTCATTATATGATACCTTAGCCTTTCAGCATCGTGATATGTATGTTTTTACTTTTTGTTATCTCCAGTATAAAGACAAAGCAACTGGGGCCGACTTCATTTTTAGACGAAAACGATAGGAAGCAACTGGAAGCCCAGGCGACTTGTCTCTTATCATGACTGTCTAGTTAATGCAAAGGACAGACTTACTTATCATATCAGTAACAGGTTGTGGCAGATGATAAAAGCAGGGTCTCCTTTTCTCAGTCTTTATCATGTGCCTACTTTGGTTGAATTAGCACAGATCTGAGAAGGAATCCTATATTTATAACTCTGTCCCAATTCTACTGAGAAAGATTCAAATACATACACTGATGTTCAGGTAGTTCTCTTGGTTGTTTAAATAAATAATAAACAAACAACTAAATAAGCAAATAAATCTCAAAAGCTTATTAGCTACCTACACAGTAGTGTCATAACTTCAAGGAATACTCATAATCTACCCTTGATGAGATACTTCTTTTTTCTCCCTGACTTTAGGGTACATTAGCTCCTAAAGACTGGAAATGAAACAGTGGCGCGCATAATCATTGCAACCATTCTCCACTCCAGACTGGAACGTTATGTAGGTAGTGTCACTTATTCATGCCATCAAAATGAACCAACACTACAAATCCTGGTCTCTTGTGCCCTCCTTTTACTTGCTTATAAAAAATATCCACCTATCTAGTAACTAAACATTTATCAGTACTCTACTGAAGGAGAACTATCCCAACCCCAGAAAAAAAACAAAAAAACAAAAAAACAAAGTAAAGTCACTGGAAAGGGACTACTGGTTGAAACAAATTACTCGGAACAAGTTCTTTACAAAGCTCTGTCAATCATTTGAGAGTCATTTCAATGCAGTTGTGCATTCTCAAAGAAATAAGATTTCTCACCAATGGACAGATAGTTTTATAAAACAGTTGATGCCTAAAAAGACAATCTTCACAATAGTTTAATTGTTTTATGAAAGGAATCTTATGTAGTAATTGTAATGTATATATATATGTGTGTGTGTGTGTGTGTGTGTATGTGTGTGTGTGTGTGTGTTACATAGACAAAAAGAAATGATATTTAACAAATGGTAACCATCTACAGACCAAAGATGTCAGCAGGCTCATCCTGAATGGGAAGCCCACTCTCAATCCCCAGTTTGAGACAGAATCCATGGACAATTTCATTTAACTGCCCCTGGTGGATAGCCAGCTACACCTCGAAGGTCCCTTAGAGTTTTGATTTCTCTTTTGTCAATCATGAGAAGTAATCTCCTCTCTCAGAACTTATTTTTAGAAGGCACATTTAGAAAAGGAACAAACATTTAAGCAGTATTTGTGACTACATACTCAGAGGCCTTTTCTTGTATGTTGAGTAACATACAGGTCTATCAATCAGAACTGTTTTCCTCACTTCCGACATAAAATGTGTGGGCTTATTCCCATGCCAACAAGTTCATTTCTCTATATACTTAGTGGGTGTCCTATAATTTAATTCTGACACTAACTGCCCGGAGTTAGTGGGAAACCTCATAATTTAAGCATTCTGTCCTACAAGATTGTATCCATTCCAGATGTTCATCACAAGTCTAGACCAGCCATACTTCTGAATGATCAATGGGATATGGAGTTAAGGATTCCTACAACCCTTTCCACAAGTTCAAAAACATGCACAACAGCTCACAGACAGAACTTAGAAAACAGCCTTACTTCTATTCCTTGCTCCTTGTAAAGGGACACAGCTCAAGAGCAGCCAAATAGAAAAGATTCGGTGAGCCAAACATAAGGGCAGGAGCTCCCATGATGTTTCTGGGATATCGGGAACTCCTGTGTCTCCCAACCTAGAGGCTCTCTCAGCCCTGTCACAGAGGTGTTGTCACAACCGAGCGAATCACTGACCATTGGTGGTTAACTTCCTTTCCAGACCCTTTCCCCTCTGTGGTGGTCTGGTTTGTCCCTGAAAATTTTAACCTTCTGATGAAGCCTTGGTCTTCCCAGAAACTGGATCCCAACCTGAAGTCACCTAGGAGCCTACTAATCAAGCTTTTATTAGAACAAAAGACACCCAGTCAGCCAGAAAATTGTGAGTTTTAGAAGCTCAGTTAGGAGAGACTTGGACAAGGACCAAGCAGGCATTCTTTAATCACCATAGTCAGTGCAGCAATGATTGACAGTTCGGCATGTGTGAATTGAAAGTCATTTTGATCCTTCCCAGGGCTTCTGGCTACTTCTACTCTTAAGTCTTGATCAAAGCAAATGAAATCCAGCCAATAAAGTGTCCAGCCATCGTCACTTTCCTTCAACACTGTACTTTGCTCTTGTCCATTGTCAGTTAATATTACTCTGAAAGTCCCATGAGAGTTCCCCTCCTTAAATCTTCTGATCTTTCCTTTCTGGCCACAATCATTATTTAGCTCATCTACACAGCGGAGATGCCCGGAGGACCCGAGAGACTCTAGCCACTGAAGGTTATTTCAGGTACTTTCTCTTCATAGTCTCTGAAACACAGTGTCCGAAAGAAATGGACTGAATTTTCCGTTATGAGACAAGACAGTGGACTTGGTGTTAATGTGCCATCCATAAAATGGAAGCCTTTCATAAAGCATAAATGGGACAAAATGGAAGCATATTAGTTTTGGTGGAAGACAGCTTGAATTTCTGGGAGGAAGTTCATAAGTCTCATCGCTACAGGCTCACTGGTGTCCAGCAGTCTTCAAACAAATCATGCTGAGAGGTTGCCACCCCTATTACAGGAAAGGAACATACTTGTTTTAAAGTGTCATTGATACCTTTTCCCAGACAGAAACATGACAAAGAGTATTTTCTCCTCCTAGGGAATAAAGATGAGATGATCAAAATTTTTGCCCTTTCCAGATATCTTGACATTAGCCTTCTCTAAGAAAATGTTTCTATAATGGAGAAAGTCTACCTAGAACACCTACATTTTCGCTAGACTCTGTGTGACATCAACACCAGCGTTATGTCACTCTACAGAGTCCCCTTTGTGCCAAACTGATGCATTTTTTTCAATCCTGGGCCTTCTGATTGGTTCCCCTTGTCTCCTGTACACCTCTGCCACTTCGGTGTTCATTTACACCAGACCAGAATAAGAATGGCAGCTAGTTCTTTTTATTTATTCCTGTATCAAGTAAACACTCTTTGTAGATGCGTGCCACATTGTGAATAGAAGATGAAGATGCATAACCAGACTCCCGATTTTATAGTAATCTTACTGTATTTTGAGGTATGAAACATAAAATTGCTATTTAAATCATAGCCATTCATCTGAAGAATTACTCCAGGCGGGTCTCTGTGGGTATCAGAGTGGATTGGTAAAGCAGAGATGGCAGAATGCCCTGACCTGTGATTCTCAACTTCCCCACACATGGTTTCAAGAAGGTTTGCACTTCAGTCAGCTCCCATGGTAACAGACTTTTCTCCCATCTCACACAGAGCTGAACTCTGTCTTCTCTGTAGAAACTGTTTGCCTTACAGCCTCCGTTTTACCTTCCTGTCCTTGACCTTGACCCAAAACATTTCTTGCTCCTTGATTCTTCCCTTTCTCTTTCATCTCACATTGAGACTACTAGGAAGCCCTTCCAAGTGTATTTGACTTGATTGTGATTTTCCATCTCTCTTTTAAGCCCTGCTTCAAATGTACTTCACATGTCATTGTGGTGATGGTAGCTTCCTGTGAGGTCTAGAGATTATTCTTTATACAAGTCTAAGAAAGTCAGTTTATACTGCAAGTTAGCTCATACCTCCCCACCCTCTGTGCCCGGGACATGGTAGAAATCAGGGCCCTCATAAGTAGTTATCTGTTCAGCCTCACCTCTGACCCCTCACCACTCATTCACTTCCACTCTTCAGTGATCACACATAGACCATGTGTATTCTAGTTTCAAGCTGTTGCTTCAGTTGCTCTTGTGCTGATGTCTTAGCCCGGAATGTCCTTCCCTGCAGGTCTTCATGGCTAATTGTCCTTCTTCCTTTAAGGGCTTACTCAAGTCACCCTTCCGTGAGATCCATCCTGACCACCTGTCTCAAGCACCAGCTTTCACGGCTTCAATTATCTCTTTACTTTACTTGTCTTCCTTTGGCCAGGACACTTATTCCTTTCTTAAATATTATACAGTATATTTCTTACTGTTTACTGTGTAATGATTCTATGGGCTCTGCTATTATCCCCAGCTTTTGCTAATGAGTTGTGCTCTCAAGTGAAAGGTGGCATTTCCAGTAATAGAGTTAAATTGCTTGTGTCCAGCGCCACACCAGGATGCTCCCTCTCTCCATAAAGCCATGATAGACAAAGCAAGAAGAAGCAGCAAGGCCAAGCTGTTATAAGTAAGACTGGGGTTGGAGAGCTATTTGGCCACACCAGGTAGCCTAACCACTGTGATGCAAAGATGGAGACACAAAGTTCAACATCACCAAGTCAGGGATTTCAGGCTTTTCCTAGCTACTACACACAATGTCTGAGAATGTGCTGAAAAGTGATTGGTCTGAAAATAAAACGATAGATTTGCATGCTTTACCTAAAGCCCCTCAGTCATAATCAACAACTGAAGACTGATAGACAGGAGGCTGTGGGTAGGAGGGGACTATCAGCTTCATTATCGATTATCTGGTTGCTGATTAATCATGCCCCAACTTTTCCTGTTTCTGCTTTGGAAGAGAAATACCCGAGGTTAGTTTTGGTGGCTCATCTGAACAAGCTGCCTCCAGGGCAGCAGTGGTCAGCCCTGTGGTTCAGACCATTACAAGAGCCAGAGTCTCCCACAGTGCTCGCTGGACCACCAGCCTCCAGTTTTCTTCCCAGTAGGTGTGGGTGGGCCTGGGGAGCCCCATCTGCTACCCGTAATGGTTATGATGACAATCAAACAGCAACCACACTCTGAGAACCACTGCATTTACCAACCAGACCAATGCCAACAGTATTTTAAATCAAGAGATATTTTAAAAATCATGTCATAGTTTCAAAGGAATATCAAACTAGCCATCACAGAAAAAGGAGAATTTACACATCATTGGGGATTTCAGTTGGGGTCATAGCACATCCCCATTTTCTCGGGAGGCTTCTGGAGTATTCCAGCTGTCCTGGCCCATGCCAATCACATCGTGCCTCCTATAGTTAACACAGCTGCTCAGCTTCAGATGATAAATTGTGCAGCCTTTCAGCTTATACCAGCTTACCGTCCTTATTTCCATATGAGAAATACTTATATAATGGTTTAAGGCTTAGTTACTCAAAGGTCTTAATCCTAACCAGGTGGCAGCCTCAGGAAAGAGAAAGCCATAGAACATGGTAAGGAAGCCCCTGCTCTGGCTAACGATCTTGAATCTTCTTTGTTTTCCATGGGAATCAATGAGGCATAAGTGGGGGCTAGGGGTGGGCTGGGGGTGGAAACGGCAGGTGCAGAGAGGTTAACTCCTCTAACTGGCCCCAAAGCACGAAAGAGTTGGGAACCACCCTTAGCGTCCAAAGCAGTTCAGGAAAGGTTCTCAGGGTGAGGTTGAAAAACATCAAAACCACTTACTGAAGAGAACGGGAAGCATCAATTCAGGCATTCCCTCCCCTCTCTAGTGAGAAGAGAAGTAGAACTAATGTTTCCGATAAAAGGTCAGCTTGTTCTCCCAGCCGGCTCACAGTCTTACGGGGCCAAAGTGTGCCTTTCTTCCGCCTCACGAGAACTCCTGGAGGTCCACGTTGCTAGGTTGGGATATCTAATATTTAGATATAACCTAAATATCTTATAGGTTAAGTCTGTAGAATACTTCAGTTCCTGCCCGAGGAAGCTCCACTGGGGACCCTTCTTCTAAAGCAGAGAGGATTCCCTGATGTGAACTGTGGAGTATAGGCCAGGCAGGTGCAACAGAGAGGACGAGTCCCTGTCCTTCTGTCCCCTTGTGACAACTTTTGGTTATTTCCAGGCTTTCCATGACTTTCAACACACTAATGCTGGCGAACGGGACAAGAACGCTGACTTTCCAGCCAGACTGTCGTGACTGCCTGGCTCTTGACAACCACAAGTGTTCTCACCTGCAACCATCTCCCTCTCTTTCTACCGCTGAGTACCTCTGGCATAAAAATGTGGCCGAATGGGCATGCTCTTTTAACTAGAAGCTATTAATTAACTCCAGTTTCTCTCCAAAATCCTAGTTTGGGGAACACTGAAGTTTGGGGATGGGCAAACGGAAACGTGAGGGAGAGAGCCGACTGCTTGTTTGAAGTATGAAAGGCAGAAGACATTTTTCACCCCCAAAGCTAAAGAGTGGGCAGGATTTAGTCATTTTTTATTAAGCATTTTCTTTATGGAAACACTATGCTTTCGGGGTAAATAAAATAGTTTAAACTGATGGTGCTTGCCTCTTTGGTGTCCCAAATTCAACCTGAACTTTTTGTAACTGCTGTCATTGGTATCTACGTAAAACTGTCAGCATGCTCGGGCTGCCATAGGAAAAACGTAGGAGCAGAGTTTCAACAATACAAATTCATATTCTTGCAGTTCTGAAACATATTTCCCAAGATCAAATCATGCCACTCTTGTTTCTGGGGAGGACCTTTTCTTGGTTTGCTGATGGCCACTTTCAGTATCTTCGTGGGAGGTGGAGGTGGGGTAGGAGGGGTGGGAGTTGTAGAGGGGCAAGGAACCCGTGGGAGGAACCCGTTTCCCTCTTTGTACAAAACTTGTAGGCAGAAAAAAAAAACCGACTTGTAGGCCTACAGGATTAATGCCTTACCTTCATGGCCTTATTAGCCTTACTTGCTGAAAGTTTATCAGACAGTCACGCTGAAAGGGGGAACTCTGCCAAGGGAATTTTGAAGGACCACAATCTTCTCCTCCCGATCCTGGGTACACTAAGCCAGGAGCTGGTGCTATACTAGCTGAAGCGCCAGATTATCAAACAGCTACATGAACGGAAGCTGTTGCATTTAGGTCAGGCCTCTAGGTGTGCATCAAGAGTGTGTGTGTGTGTGTTGGGGGGCAGCCTGGTAGGAAGAGGGGGCAGTCCTGCCTCTCTTAATTTGCCAGGAGGGGCTGGGCTTTGCCAAGCTCTTTCGAGGGCAGAAGGAAGGATTCCAGCGATAATGGAGAGAGCAGCAAAGGCAGATGTTTGAGAATAGGCAGCACGAGAGATCAATGAAGGGTCGGCCTGGGACAGATTTCAGGCTTCCTCTTGCTTCTCTAAAGTGGTTTTTAATGCGTTTTCCTTTGTGTTCCTGACGTGGGAAGCTAATGGAAGCCGGCTGTGCGTTCATTCTCCTTTCCATCCTGCTCAGTGTCACCTGCCTCCCATTGGGTTCCAAGGCGTCTGCTCCTTTCCGTTCCAGCCCTGCTCACTTCACACATTCCTATTCATTTCCAGCTCTTTACCCCACACCCTGCTCACGTGACCAGCAGCGCTTAACCTGACCGCATTACCCCCACCCCCCATCCCCTTTGAGAGGAGATAGTTAAACATTGAGCTGACCTCCTCTTTAAAAGTAGGAATCCTATTGTCGGGTACTTGGTGTTACTTTTTTTTTTCTGCCTGAATTTCTAAATTGGGTGTCATTTCCCACAGAGATACAGACATAGACAGGCACTCCCTTTTATTTTGGGGGGTTCTAGTATGTAGAGTCCAATGTACTAATTTTAAGGAATCTAAAACAATTTCAGTATACACATGTACACAGACAGGTAAATACGCATACATGCCTTTACATGTATGACAATGTGTTTTCTTGGTGATTGGGTAGGTCATGGGTCATATTAAAGTGGTTCGCTGCTAATTAGCATGAGCCTTGATAAGTCTAATGTCTGTGCAAGCTATTCTCCACGCAGTTCAAGAACATCTTGGCCTAAACCCATGATGCTGCTGAGAAAGTCAAGATGATTTTATCCAGAGCATCATGGCTTTACTTCTGCAGACTGCAGCACATAATAGCTTGAGCACTGGAGGGTAAAGGCATCGTTTGAGTGAGCCTTGGTTTACTGTCTCCAGAAAGTCTCCTAATAAATTATGGATATGATATTGGAGAGTACATGATTAAACCATTAGCAAAATTGTTTTATTGCCTCTGTTGACAAGGAGATAGATGTGTCATCTTCGGGAAGGCAGTGTCAGGAAATATCTAAATAAGCACAGCTTAAAGGAAGACAGTTGCAAAAAAGGACCAAGACGTTCTAGAAGCTCGTTTCGGCTGACATAGCAACGATGCTCAAGAAGATTTGAGGTTCTGATCCTTACTCCACAACCTCCTAGATAGGGCATCTCTATCCAATCATGTAGTCTCTCTACAGCTTGGCTTTCAGATTATAATGTGGGGGTATAAGGATACCAAACATACATGCGGTGGGTAGATGATATGAAGAATATGGGTGGGCATGATTTGAACATGGCTTGGGTGTGGTCCCCAGAGGTTCATCTGTTGGAAGCTCAATCTCCTAGATGGTGACTTAAGAGATGATGGAACTGTTGGAAGATGAGGACAGTGGAGGGTGACTGAGTTATAGGGAACGTCATCCGAAGTAGGAATTAAGATAGTTCTCCAGAGATCCTCAGTTTTCTTGAGAAGAAAACTTGTTACAGACAAAGCAAAATGGACCCTTGGCCTTACTGTGGCTTCCTGTTTTACCATGCCATTTCTCTCTTCCATAAGTAGTCTTTCTATGATACCATCCACCATGATATGGCATAACCAAGGGGGTCCTTGCCAGAGCCTATGCTGCTTGGGTTTTCAACTTCCAAAGCTGTAAACCAAGTTTAGCAGTGGTGGCATACACTTTTAATCTTAGCTCTCTGGAGGCAGAACCAGGTGGATCTTTGAATTCAAGCTCAGCCTGGTCTACAGAGCTAGTTCCAGGACATTCAGGGCTATATAGAGAAACCTTTCTTGAAAAACAAACAAAGAAAGAAACAAACAAACCCTACAAACTAAACAAACCTCTTTTCTTTATAAATAACTCTAGCCTCAAGGCTTTCATTGGAGCAATAGAAAAGAAATGAAAAAGTCAAACATTAGGCCCAGAGTTTGGATCACTGGAAATATTCAATTAATATTAGTAATCATGATCATGCATAGGTATAGCATATTTTATCCTATTATATTTTGAAGATCACATTTCTAAGACATCCAGAAAGGCAAGCAAAATAACATAGAAATACCTTCGTTTTTTTCCACTTACTATCATGGTTATCCCTTTGGGAATACTAATTATCCAATGGTGTGTCAGTGTTCATCAACAAAACTTCCTAATGACAGATGTGTTCTATATGTGGGCCCTACCAATATGGTAGCCGCTCTCCTCATATATCTAGGGTGACTGATAATCTGGGTTTTCATTTTACTTAATATTAACTTATATTAAATATAAGGACTAGAACAGGCATAATTAATGTCTCTCAAAACATTCTTGAGCAGAGAAATATCATTTATTAATTAAATTGAAATATGAAGAACAGAGAAATTCTGTCTCATTTTCCCACCTCTTATGCCCATGTACCTAGAGGGTGTTAAAAATTTCTAATATTCTCCAAGATTTCATAAATCAGTAGACATGTTTTATGGAACTACATATTAATGTGAGAGCTGTTCACATTCTGGCCAAGAACTCGATCACTGAACTTTATTCCAGCTACTGTTTTTGAAAATTTGAGAGTTGTCTAGCCTGGCCTTTGTCTCATTCTATAGTTAAGCATGGCCTGAAACTCAAGGTCCTCTTTCCCCAACCTCCAGAGTAGATGGGGTGAGGCCTGGACTGTGGGACCAGCCCTTAATATACTTGTCAGTATGTTGTGGCTTTGTTTGTAGAGTTTTGTTGCTATAGAAATTATGCTCAAATGACTAATTTTGATGATGTTTTGAAATGTGAAAACCAGAAACTAAGATATGCTCTATAACAATTATTGCTAATAAGTCAGAATACACACATTTAACATATACATGGTTTAGTTTGGTTAAGCATATACCTATCAGTAGCTTTTGTGAACTTTAACAGCTCTGCCAGTAAGATCAAAGAAGTCCTTTTTGCTGATACTCCTACTGAGAAGGTGGTTATACAGTATAGTATACGACACTATTGTTAATATCCTACTGTAAACCTAGAACTTTCTATTAAGGAGCACTTTTTAAAAACGAATAAAACAAAATTAATCACATGCTGAGACTTAGCATGTCTTTGTAGTTTTCGCTTTTTTAGTACTATGCTATTCATATATTTAAAATGATATTAAAATTTTATTTCCTAGTTAATGAATAAATCACGTATATTATCCAAATGACTTAAAAACTTTCCAGCTAGGCTATAAAGCAGTGGTTCCCAAATGTAAAACCGTTAATGTTCTTTCTGAAAAATCTGTTGTTAGTCCAGAAACAAATGAGAGATATCATTATAAAAGATTATCTTGTCCTCCTCAATTATGCTCTTTTAAATGTTCTGGCATTAAAACAACTGTTCTTAATGTGAGCGGACTAGTATTAGTCATAGAGGTTCTTTGGTATATATGGGATATGCTGAGACAAGCCCTGGCTTCTTTAATCACGATTCTTGGGCCATGATCAGCTGATTTAGAGCACCAACGAGGAAGGCTCTTTGATGATCCACAACCATCAAGTGTCCGAGAAGTCCAGATGTGGAGGAGAATTGACGGGCTTTAGAATTAGACATCGTCAAAAGAAATTCTCGACTGTTGTTTTCAAACTGTATGTTCTAAGACACTTCACTTCAAAGTCCTTTGACCTCTACTGTACCACATGTAAAATGGAAAACCTGTTAGAATCGGAAGCAGAATTGAAGGTCAGTGGGAGAGTGCTTGCCTACTATGTGAAAGGCCCTTAGGTCCTCTTCCTCACTGCCACTGCGACTCCCCCCACGAAAACCATAAAAGAAGACCAATCAGGGCCAGGGACATGGCTCTGTGGGTAGTGGCTAAAAACTCTAGATTTAGTTACTTTCTTTAAATTGCTGTGATAGGACACCTAGACCATGAAAACTTATAGAAGAAAGTGTTTATTGGTTCCATAGTTTCAGGAGTTAGAATCCATAACCATCATGGTGGAGAGCATGGTATTTAGACCAGCAGGGGTGGTACTGGAGCAGTAGCTGAGAGTTTACACCTTGAGATATAACCATGAGACAGAGAGTGAGGTACTGGGAATGACGTGAGTATCTGAAATCCCAAAATTGATCCTCAGTGACATACTTCATCCGACAAGGTCACACCTCCTAATCCTTTCCAAATGGTCCCACCAGCTGGGAGCCAATTATTCAAATATATGAGCCTATGGGAACTGGTTTCATCCAAACCACCCTAGCTCTCAAATGTAAGGAGCAAGTTCCATTCCCAAAACCCATACAAAAATCTCACATCTACAATCTCAGCATTCCAAAGATGGGAATAGAGGCAGAGACAGGAGGATGGGCTAGAGATTCTTAAGCCAGCTAGCGTTGAGTATACAGCACAGCAGCAGAAACAAGAGAGATCCTCATTTAACAGAGTAGTAGGCAAAAATCAGCTTCCAAAAGTTGTCTTCTGATCTCCATGTTTATACACACACAAACACCAGAACTCTAAGAGAAAGAAAACTAACCAATATGGAGTTTCTGATACCAACTTTTCTTGAATAGGGAGTCAGTACTCTAGTGTACTTCTTTTTCTTAACCTATTAATGAAGTGAGTGTTCATTATGTGCCTTGTACACGAATATTTTGGTAGGCAGTTTCCAAAGTCATGTGATAACCTACTAAACACAAATCTAGGCAGCTCTGTCTGAGAAGGAATTTTGTTTACGAAGTCTCATAGTTGTTCATTAAATACGAACATGAATATAATGGACCACTCTGATGAGATGAGATTATCAAGAGGAACCCCTTCTCTTGCTGATTGCATATGAGAGAGCAAGATGGACTCTGGCAAACATGGAAGGAAGCCATCATCTGCTGTTAAATTGCCTCTGGATGTCACCAAAAAAACAGCCTCAGAGAGACCTTTTGGCACTGAACTTAGTACTTGTGGTAGTTTGAATGAGAATGGCCTCCCAAAGGTTCCTCTGTATTTGAATGTTTTAGTCACTAGTTGGTGGACTATTTAGGGAAGGATTAAGAGGTGTGGCCTTGTTGGAGGAGGTTTGTCACTGGGGAGTGGGGTGAGTTTTAAGGTCTCAAAAGTCCATGCTACGCCCAGTGTCTGTCTCCCTGTTTCTCTGCCTCTTTGTCCCGTCTCTCTCTGCCTGCTGCCCACCAGGGTGATCGTGGACTAGTCCTCTAAAACCATAAGAAAGTCCTCAATTAAATGCTTTCCTCTGTAAGAGTTACCCTGATCTACCAGGCACTTGTCTTTAATTTCGGCAATTGAGAGGCGGAGGCAGGCAGATCTCTGTGAGTTTGAGGCCAGTCTGGTCTACATGGACAGATCTAGGACAGCCAGCTCTAATAGAGAGAGATCCTGTCTCAAAATGCTAAGAAATAAATAAGAAAGAAAGAAAGAAAGAAAGAAAGAGAAAGAGAGAGAAAGAAAGAAAAGAGAGAGAGAGAGAGAGAGAGAGAGAGAGAGAGAAAGAGAAAGAAAAAAAGAAAGGAAGGAAGGAAGAATTTCCTTATCATGGTATCTCTTCATAGCAATAGAACAGTAATGAAGATCATACTTTAACCCTACAACCTAAAAAAATTGAATTTGCAACAACCTAAAGTAATTGAGTTGAATCTTCCCTTACTTGAACCTCTAACTTGATTCTCTACTTGATCTTCTAGAAAAGGAAGTAGCTACCCCATTTCTTGATTTGATTTCTTTTTTCCTTATTGTACCCAGGACCTTATGCCTTCTATGCAGTTGCTTTACCTCTGATAGCTTTGAGATAGCCTAGACAGAACCCAATCATGCAAGACTTCCTTCCTTCTTAACAAACTTCGAGGCAGTTAGTTGACCTTGTTTTAATTCTAAGTTTAGATACTTGGATCCATGATAATGAGCCATATCTGCTATGTATGTAATGGAATCGAATGCTTTATGTTTTAAAAGGTAATATTATTTGGAAAAAATTAAGTCCCTCTTAATTTTTCACAGAATATGGAAGCTCCTATCTATAACATAAATAAGAAGTGACAGTTCTTATCTTCCAAGGGGCAAATGGAAGGAGAAACATCATTTCTACTCCCTCAACATATCACCAAGGACTCCAGAAATGCATAGCTCTCTCACTCCATCTCTTTCAGTTTGTTATAAATGCCCTGTAGTGCAACAACCCAGCCCCACTTACCACAGGCTTAGCTAAGATTCTAGAAGTAACGGTGAATGAATTTTCGGCTTGATCCACAGCAACTCCCGGAGGCCTGCAGCTGTAAAGAGCTTTCTTCCTTATTGCAGCTGCTGATTTCCCTTTCTCTTAGCTTTTCCATGTGGTTCTGGGGACAGGGGTAGCTACTCTGCCCTTTCTGATCTTGACTTGGAGCAGTAATCTTTACATACTTCTCAAGATAAAATCTCATGTAACTGGGATTGTTCTGACTAGTTACTTGGACATTCAACCAGATTCTGCCTTCCAGTGTCTTTCACGTGAAAACAAACTATGCCTCCAGGCTTCGTGAAAGTCACATTTAATAAAAACACAACGGTCTGTATATAACCTAAAGTAACTATTGATAGATGTCTCTCTTTGTGTGGGAAGCCTTGCGTGTTTTTCCGTGTTGATACACTAACTTGGGTTAACATTTATGTGTCCAGCCCTGGGTAGGCATTTTATATGCCCTAAATTGCTTACTTGCAAGAGTCTTTCTCTGAGAAAGGTACCATAACTTCTGACCTCGTGCCTTTTGTGAGAGAGTGAGTGACAAACTATTTAAATAACTGACCCCAAACACATAGCTACTAAGTGGAGGGATTCACATATCAGAAACTGTGATCTCCAGGTTGTGTATTTACTGCTTATACTACCCTGAAATGAGCCACAATTTCTCCCAGTCAATGTATGCAAAGTACACTGTTCAGCAGAAGATAAAGGGCCCTTCCATCACAACAAATTATGTCTGCTCAGAGAGACAAACACACAAATACAAGAAAAGTATTCCCCCTTTTCTTAACACAGCTATTGGCAATAAAAATGAGAAATGAAAGTGTGCTTTCAAACTTCTGCCTGAAGCCTAGAAAATTCACGGAGGCGCCGTAAAACAGACAGCACGGTTTAGGACGTTGCAACAAGACAGAAAAGTTTAGTTCAACTTGTGAGATAAGCAGGGATTGGAAGGTGATGCCCTGGAACCCTGTTCTGTGTAACACACCCTTAGATCCCAAGTGCCATTTCCAAATGCTAGGGATGAAACTGGGCAGGAAAACCTCTCTTGGTCCTGGGTTATGTGTGACTCTCAGTGACGCCATGAATTTCCACTATGTTTGCACATACGTGTACATGGTTAAAATACACAAGAGGTTTTTTTTTTTTTCCTCTCTAGCAAAACAGATTCAGCTTTTGTATCATGGTGTTCCAGATGGGTTTTGAAAACAAGCAGCACCACTGTCAGGCTGCTGACATACCGTGTTTCAGATGCTTGCACACCCTGAAGCTCTGCCAATCACAATGCGTCCTCAATAATGTAGAACGTGTACCCATTATAGAGGATTTTTGGAGGGACCAGGCTAAATCAAACAGCTGCTAAATAGGGTTTATTTTGAAGATAAATACACACTTCACTGAATTTAAATTAAGAGTCCAATGCAAGGCTCTTCATCTCCTACCCGAGTATAGTGATAGCTAACAGCTTCCTCTCTTCTGCCCTCAGTGTACATCTCCTATCTTTCCCACCTTCCAGTTCAGTTTGCATGCTTCCCACAGAGGCTCTTAATCTAGATCCAAGATGGAACTCTGTGGTCCTTAAGCATAGATGAGAATTTTATATTTATTTCTTTGTTTATTACCAAATTTTAAACTGACACCATTTCTTTTTAACACAAGTGGAGACGAACTTTAGTATTATATGCGCTACTTCTTGCTGCCAAACAAAAACCGCAGATGTTTCTCTGTCTCATTACAGTGTTAGCAAATCTCAAATGCCATTTGTGCCTATCGCCAACTCAGATTAGGATGGTTATTAGACTTGCTGTTAGATCTAATTTTTAATGAGCTAGTAAAGTAGCAAATGCATATTACAGGCTTATTTTATGATTTTGATAACTGTATTTATAGAGTTAGTCCCCTTTGAAATCTTCTTTACGTATACTTATTTCCTCCTGAGAAGGAAGCCAATAGGTTTTGTAGACTGCTAAAGACACCTGTGGTGGGCACCACCCAAGTCAGAGCCCTTGCTCTAGAATTAGGTGTACAGCAGCACTTTCCCTAGGAGTTCTCACACTCGTGAACATTATCTGTGCTTGTCTGGTTCCATACAGCCACTACAAGTCACATATGGGTGTGGAGCACTTCACATGGGACTAGCGTGACAGGGAAAGTGAGATTTTAACTGAATTTACTTTACGTAGCTGCATTAGTAACATGTTGGGGGTGAGTATCATATTGAGAGTTCAGGTCTAGAAGGTGTATGGTAGACATGGCCAATAAATGGCTAACATAAATAATAAAGCACAGATAGTTTGAATAACAAAAACCTATCACTGAAAGTGCCAATGGCGTGCCTCCTGTGGACAGAGCCATCGTGGGTTAGGGAATATTCATTGAAGAGGTGTCATTTAAAGAGCTGAGACCTAAAGGTTGAGAAATATCCTCCTATAGGAAGAAATGAAGGAAGGTGATGTTAGGTGGAGGGATGAGAAACACAAACATCTAAGAAAGTCACCTGCTACATGTGTGAGAATGGGAAGGCACAGGTTCCTAGAGAGCAGGATGAAGGAGTTGCAGTAGGGCAGGGAGCCAGAGGAGAACGGGGGCCAGACTGCCACGGCTCAGTCAACTAGCATACAGAATTTGAGCAAGACAGTGGTGGCACACGCCTTTAATCCCAGCACGCAGGAGGCAGAGATGGCAGATCTCTGTGACTTCAAGGCTAGCCTGGTCTACAAAGTGAATTCCAGGATAGCCAGGGTTGTTACACAGAGAAACCCTTGATGGAGGGGAGAGGGAGGACTGAAGTATTTTTTTATCCAGTCATAGTAGGATACCACCAGAGGGCTTTTAAATGGGACAACCTGATATTATCAAAATTTCCTAAAACTTATACTGGTGATTTGAACTGTAGAAAGCACAGTTTACAGAAAGCATGTTAGACATCTGGGCTTTTTTTCTTCAGGGGAAGAAAATGATTGACACATGTTCACCAGGAAGGTTGGAATGGATGTTGTCTAACATCCTGGTGATCTTTTTGCTATTCTATGGAGCTAGCCTTCACCTGATTTCCTCCAAATCCTGAGCATTGTTTAGGTCGTAATCCTGAGCTTTGTCTCTCAGTGAATATAACATTCACTATGAAAGAGGTTCCATGTACTTTGCATCCTCCATCAAAAGGATCTAAGCTGATGCTTATACAAATCCTTTCTCCCCAGACCCTTCCCCTGAGCTCTGTTTGTCAGTCAATAGAACTCATTCTTATTGTAAATGTCTTTGCTCTACTACTTTGCAAGGGAGTCTAGATGTAGCCGCCCCTGAAACTTTGTTGTGATAATTGTCATATTGAGACTCTCCCCCAAAGTTTTACTGTGCTTAAATGTATAAGAAAAATAAACCATGAAGTCAGACTCTGGAAGTTTTGACCTAGCCCCTGTTAAAGTGTTGCTGACCTGAGTTTCATCTTCACTGCACAGGGAAGGTTTCACTGCCTGCTCTGATGCTTACAGGGACCACAATATTGGGCTGTAGGATGAAGACTGGGACCCAGTTTGAATAATTATAGGAGTCCAGGTATGAGCTGGATGACAGTTTTGTATATTGCTAATTGCAATAGTAATGACTAGCATCTATAGAAAGTCTAGACAAAATGAGCAACATCTTCTAAGGGATCGCAAGAAAGATAGGAATACATAATTTAATAAGTAATGCCACTGACCAAGATAATATTGGGATGGGCAAGTTTAGGTTGAAAAATCGACAGTTCCATTTTAGATATGCAAATGGAGATGCAAGCTTGGAATTGTGAATAAAGGAAGAATTTGAGAGTTGCGGCCAAAACGGCCCTTACAAGATATAGGGTGGAGGTCATTTGTGACCAGCCCAGGCAGGCAGAGCAGGAACTCCAGAGGAGTGGCGGGTATGGCTAGCATCTAAATAGGCTGTTTGTCCCCTGCAAATGAAATTCATTCTCTGCTTCAGGCAACATGAACAAATTCCAAGGACTCAGTCTCTGGAGAGCCAGCACACACTGATAGAGAGCATGCTACTTGGGAAAAGACACAAATGGGTAGAGGCAGGAAGAGAGAAAACAGAGAGCTAATAACCACCACCAGGTTCACGCAAAAACCCCAAAGACAGATAAGATCTGTTGGTCCACAGGGAACAACACTGGAAGGCAAACACAGTCAAACAGACCCAAGATAAAATCCTGACACTAATACTGGCTCTATAACTCTTGAACAAGGGAAGACTTAAGCCTATAATACATATACTTGCTACCCAATGCAGAAGACATGCTCTAAACACATCAGCTCTTAACATGAAATACCGTTCTCAGTGTTAGAAAGCAGTTGCTGTATCATAGGCTTAGGCAGTGGATCTAAGGTGTGTACAAAATCAACAGCTCCTGGCTTGAGAACTACTTGAGCTGGGCTCTATTCCTTACTTCACATTGATGTTTCTCCAAAGATCTTTCCAAAGAATTTACATTTCAATGACTTTCTAAAAGCTGATTACAGCACTCTCCTGCTTCCTAGCCTGTCTTCTGCTCTCTGCCAGGCGAATACAGGTGTCTCCATTTCCCCTTTCAAATCAGTACAGGCTCCAGGGAAGGTTTACCTCTGTTATTTCCCCTTTCCTCTTCCAGCCAACCTTAGTCCCTCCAGCTTACTCAGCATCCAGGGCTAAAGCATCGCTGTTGTCTCTGAAACCTGCCGTTAAACATGTACGTTAGCCAACGCCCTGCTGAATTGGCTTTCTCTGCACATCCTATATAATAAACCGCCAGCCACTTGGCATGGAAGACACAAAGAAATGGTAGACAATATATTTATCCCAGCTGATCGATAGGAAACCTGGTGCCGGTTCAGGAAAAAAAAAGGATCTCTAAACCTTCTCTCACTTCCTGGAGTGCGTTCTCTCCATCTCTCTTTAGTGTGTGCACAGGTGATTCATGACCCATGGGGAACACTTCAGATGCGCAATCACCAAAGCACAAGGGCACTTTGCAGAAATCAGAGTAAACAGGTTCAAATAACACACATTCTCCCCTCTCTCTTCTTATTTCTCTCTCCCTCCTCCTTTTCTTTCCTTTTCCTTCCCTCCTCCCTTCCTCCCTCTTTCTTTCCCTATCACTTTCCTGCTTTATACGTAGTTGATAATTAGCCTGGAAGCCTCTGTAGTACAGTTCACAACACATAGGTGCTCTTTTGGTTAACGTCAGCATTTCCTAAGGTTAGAGGCCCTAATTTTTTGGACTGTCCTCACCAGGTACACTTATTCAGAAACATTAAAATCAGCAGTTTGAGTTTTCTCTAGGCCAGACGAGAAGTGGAATAGGGATGGCTCGTTCTCTGCTTTTAGCTCATGCCTTTCCTAAAGTGTGCATGATACATGATGAATACATCTACAAAACTCCTAAACTTGGACTCCAAACTGAAAGATATAATGTAGCAGTGATACTTAATGTAATATATAATTAATGTAATGTAAGACTTAATATAATAGTGATAGGCGTCATGAGACATTTTTTTATATAAATCTATCAGGTACTTGGCCAAATTCACTATCACTCTCCTTTTTCTCTCCCTTCCCATCATTCTAATTAATCTGCATAGACACCTTTCTTCTACCTTCATGCCCTGTATGCATGTTTGATTCTATGCATCTATATAAAGATTAGGATCCACAAATATGAGAAAACATGCATTATTTATCTGACTGCTGTCTGACTTATTTCACTAATTACGATATCTCTGATTGCATCCGTTTTCCTAAAAATGGCATGCTTTCATTCTTTGTGGGTGAATAAAATCCCATTGTGACTATGCACTGCTGTTTTATAAATCCATTTTCCTGTTGTCAAACACCCAGGCTGATTTAATGAGGAGGCTCTTGTAAATAGTGTCGGAATATGCATAGTTGTGCAAGGATTACTGTGGTGTGCTGACCTGGAGTCTTTGGCGTGCAAAGCTGGGCAGATTCTTTTCTCTCTTGGTTTTCCATTTGTCACCCTTGCAAATCCAGTGACATCGTAACAATTACAAAAACTATCTGGTAGGATATTTTGACCTTTTTTCTTCATTAGACTGTGACAGAGTCTAACGAAGAGTGAGATGTTGCTTGCCTGGCTCTGTACAACGCCACCAGCACAACCATTTGTTTCAATTAGCTACGTCAGAGGTGCCTAGCTTCTTTCCAGATGTGTGGGAAAGATGATGAATGGGCATAGCATGCCAGGATCTTAAAAACCGCTCAAAAAAAAATAAAGCCTTGCAAAACCTAACAGTGGTCTTCTCTACACGGACAGATGCCCAGACATGCATAGTCACGTAACTGTTGGCTCAAGTTCACTTGGCTATCATATATTGACAACCTAACTTGAGTCCTTAAGTGCTACCATTTCTGGTCACTTTTCTCTCTGTAATTCCCTGGATCCATTAGCTCTATGTGTTATTTTACTGTAATGCAAATGCAATTTTTCAAACTGGCTGAGGCTTGTTTTCCCCAGTGGATGGAGAACTGGTTACAGGAAATTACTGCTTCTTCTCTACTCTCATCACAGAAACTAGAGCTTCACCCACTGAAGGCACAGCACTGTGGAATTAATCAAAGGCCCTTCTGAGCCTTTCTGGGCCCCTGTGATTTGTGAGTGGCTGATGAGTTTCCCCCTCATTTCTGCAGAACTAGAATTCTGCGCATTATTTTAAGGGAGGCAGAACTTTGATCTACAGCCATTAACTCATCTTGCTCAGTGTACTTGAAGGCCAGGACTTAGATGATATAATACACGGGCCCAATTTTGCAATTGGAAGTCCCAAGAGTGCTCCAATTGTCTTTTAATGACACCAAAAGGCCTGCTCTATCCATGTCCGAGGCTCAAAAAGATCCAAAGTCAAATAAAATGAACAAGATGCTCAGGTGCATTTGTTGACATCTGAGGAATTAAACAGATTAGGATGCTGTATATATGCTCCCTGCTTACATTTGCATCCATGGATGTGGTGTTTAGATTATATCTACGACCAATAGGGAATCACTGGCTGAAACATAATGCTAAGTTTCTACAAATGCTCATTTTGGGATCAGCTCACAGAATATTTTCTATTTTAATAATTTATTTGGTTTTCTTTTCATTTTTAAAAAATCATCATCATCATCATCATCATCATCATCATCATCATCATCATCATCATTTTATGTCTGTGTACCCTGTCTATGCCTTGTGCCTTTGGAGATCAGAAGAGAGGTGTTGAATCCCTGGAACTGGAGCTACAGATGGTTGTTAGCCATCGTTTGGGTACTGGAACTTGAACTTATGCCCTCTGTAAGAGCAGCAAGTGCTCTTCATCACTGAGCCATTTTTACAGCCCCTTTTCACTTTTTAAATATTCTTTTACATTTGCTTTATATGCACGTATGTTATCATGTGTATGCCTAAATGCCGACGGAGGTCAGAACAGGACATTAAATTGCCTGGGATAGAGTTACAGATGGTTTTGAGCCACAACGAGGATACTGACAACTGAATCTGGATCTTCTAGAAAAGCAGCCAATACTCTTAACAAGTGAGCCACCTCTCCTGCCCTGTTACTTTTTATTTAAACAGTAGATTCCACTTACCTTGTATTATGCTTAGCTATTAACAATATAGTTTAATGGTTCCCAGAGCTTTAACATTTACTACCTAGGATTTTTCAAAGTTACCGGCAACACGGATTAATGTTTCTTCTAATGCTCTCTGGTTCTTAGAGGTAGATGAAAGGGTTTATGAGTTTTTAGAAGGTTTGTGCTATGGAATATTCTTTTGCACTCTGTGAATATATGTCGCTGAAATTGATTTAATAAAGAAGTTGGCTGGCCAATAGCTGAACAGAATAATGTTAGGCAGGAGATCCAGACTAGGAAAATGCTGAGGGGAAGAAGGTCAGATTCTGGAGTTGCCAGCCAGACGCAGAGGAGGTAGAAGATGAATGTGCCATGGGGCTTCTCTGGGTAGTGTGGGGGCTTCTGTGGGTAGTGGGGCTTCTTCTGTGGGTAGTATGGGGGCTTCTTCTGTGGGTAGTATGGGGGCTTCTGTGGTAGTATGGGGCTTCTTCTGTGGGTAGTATGGGGGCTTCTTCTGTGGGTAGTATGGGGGCTTCTGTGGGTAGTATGGGGCTTCTTCTGTGGGTAGTATGGGGGCTTCTGTGGGTAGTATGGGGGCTTCTGTGGGTAGTATGGGGGCTTCTGTGGGTAGTATGGGGGCTTCTGTGGGTAGTATGGGGGCTTCTGCGGGAAGTATGGGGGCTTCTCTGACTGACAAAACTCAGCATATTAACTCTAAT